>NC_053397.1:205313472-205938472 GCF_905171765.1 Bufo bufo
GCCAGCTACCTCCATGTGATTCATAAGATTCCAATCTAATAAATTATACTGTAATGTTCCAGAAACGGCACCACACCTGTCCATGGTTTGTGCCTGGTATTAAAGCTAAGTTACATTGAATTGAATGGAGCTTGGCATCAATACCACATACAACCTATGGACAGTTGTGGTACTGTTTTTTGGGGAAAAGGCAGGCATTGTTTGTCTAATCTTGTGGAATCCCTTGAAGCCCAAATGCCCTACCAGTGTACTTGAAAATGGTGATTGCATATATAAGACTGGTCAAGGGGGCAAATACCCCCAGATCACTAGTCTGGAAAAACTGATTACCGCATGGGTGAAAGGGCTCACAAAGGAAAAGAGAATAAATGCATGTATAACAGGGAGATCTGAGAATGGTGAATTGTCCCAATTCCTGCAGCATGGACTCCTAAGAAAGAACAAGAGTCCTGTTTCAAGGGAGTCAACCCTGCTTCTTCTTGGGAGTGACTGGTAGTTGATGGGGGGACATTTTTGCTGTTGTGATTGCTTCTGCTCGTTCATATCTTTCCAAAATCAAGGGACAGCAGGGGTGATCATGTTTAAAACCAAAAGTTTCATTCACCAAAAACATTATTTTTTCTCTAATTTGTTGTCAGGGAAGACCAGGACGTAAAGGATATGCTGGAGTACAAGGCCCAGAAGGCTTAATGGTGATTATCTGCCTCCGAAAAAGTGCAGCTACTTCTAGTGCTTAGAAAATCTTACAGACTGCAGATGAGATTGTCATCTGGGACTTGAAATCGCTTCCTCTTCCTCCTCCTCAGCTTTTCTTGGCTGTTATGTCTATAGAGGTTTATGGCTGCAAAATGTTTGAGAGAAATTATCATCTTTTATCTTTAATTAATAGTGAACTGCTGTGCATGGATCTCTAGTAGAGAAAAAAAAGCTAATTTTGGAGAATTTGAGAATTGCTTACTTGAGAGGGAACCAGAGGAAACGGACGTGTAGCCTCTAGTCAAAGCAAACGTCCTTAACCACTGAGCCCTTGCAGCCACATAAAGTTAAAGGGAACCTGTCAGGTCCATGACGCTGGTTTTGCTGAGGACAGCATAAATGGTGACAGACACACTGCTTTCGGTTGTCTGTCAATGATGTATTCAATGTAAGCAGATTTTAAGAACTTGTTGAACTCTGCAGCACATTGCCGGAAAGGAGTCCAGTGAGATGTGAGCTCGCCCGCCCTCCAGCCAGTAACTGACAGATTTCTCCATATTACAGTGTAAATGGTGAAATTTGTCAGTCAGCAGCTGGAGGGAGCGTGCATCACGAATTTTATTAGAGTTCTTACTGACGGTGCTTAAAACGACTTGATTGACATGATTACCAAGTTCTCACAATCTACTGCACTTAAATACATAAGTGACAGGCCGCCGAAATCAGGGTGTCTGTTACTACTTTATGCTGCCCTAGGAGAAGGCAGAAAAACAGACCTAACAGGTTGCAAAATGTTGTCTGCCTTCGACCACCACTAGAGGGAGCTTAGAAGTGTATTGCATATTGTTTGTACTTTATTTATTTATTCATTATACTCGCCTATATAGCGCTGACATATATTCTGCAGCGCTTTACAGACATTAGCATCACTCTGTCCCCAATGGGGCTCACAATCTAAGTGGCTCCCCCTATTGGTGACTACAAACGGGCAGAATTGTATCATTTAGCTCTATGTCAATACGGCACTGTGTATACTTTACCATATAACAATTGTTCTTTTATTTTCTTTGTCAGGGTGAAGTTGGAGATATAGGAAACATCGGAAAAATTGGCGAAGCGGTAAGTTTCATTATAATGCAACAGATTCAGATTATTTTAGTTTATACTTGAAGTAAAATACCAGAAATATTTAAATGTTTTCACTTTTATAACACAAAATTTCAGATACACAGAATGTTTGGTCACTAGTGCACAAAATGCCATAATCTCTCTTTAGCAGATACAATGGATCCTTCAAACTACCATCGCCCCAAGCTACCATACCTCCAGCATCATAAAGCAGAATATTTACAGGCATGAACACCTTCTTAGGCAATTTTTTTATGATTGCATTTGACTCATTTTGGGGTAAATATATTTTTAGATTTTTGGTCTTTTTTGAAAATGTTTATCTGATTTTGTCCTACAGTTTCAGCCTGTCTGCAGAGTATCTTGCGTTCAGTTTCACACTGAGCCATCAGGTTGCTGCTCTGATGGCTGGATGTATAGCCCTTATCTCTAAATTCCCAACAGCTCATGAACACTTTGTGTGATTCGATCCGTATTTCACGATAAATTCGATTCGCCTCGAAGCCGAATTTCCTCGTGCTTCGTGTCAGCGAAACGATTTAACCTGAAATAGTGTAAAAAAACAAAAAAAAAAAAACATATTTACCTCCTCCATTTGCTCACGACTGGTCACCAGCCTCCATCTTGATTGAAGATCTCGGCCAAAATCCCATGCGTGGTGACGTATGACGTCACCACGCCGCACGAGATTTCGTTTCAGATTTTTAAGCAAGATGGTGGCTGCCGGCCCGTCGCGAGCAAATGGAAGCGGTAAATATGATTTCATTTTTTTTAATGTTCATTTCACACTGTTTTTACACTCAGATGCCGCGATCATGTATGAACGTGGCATCTGAGGGGTACAATGACAGGGGGGGCGGCGCTATCGCTGTTCCCTGCACCCACTGCTTACAAAAAAATGTGCTTTGTGACGAAGTTATTCGTCACGAAGCAAATTTTTTGTAAAATTCGGCAAATCGGCTGAATCGAACTTTTCATAAATTCGCTCATCTCTACTCATTATAGCTAAATTCTAAACTGATAAGATTATGTTTATGAGCTGTCATGAGTTCAGAGATGAGGGCTGCAAATCAAGCCGCCAGAGCAGCAATGGCTCAGCGTGAAACTGAATGTAAGACACTTTGCATATAGGACAAAAACTGTTGAAAACTTTTATTAAAGACCAATAAAAGAAAAGACTTTAACTCAAAATAAGTCAAATGCAATTGCCCCTGAAGGTGTTCATAAGCTTTAAGCCAGCCCTACTGAGAAACCATATGCGGGATACAAATGATAAGCATATAAACCCTTTACTGCTATGATGGGAAATGGTTTACTTTATGATTGACATCCACTCTAAATATAAAGAATATTCACAATGCTGCATACATGAAAGGGCATAAAGAATAAATCTAGACTTATTCATATGCATTAACACTTTCACACCAGGATATTAGAACCAATCGTCACCTTTGTCATCTGTACAGAATGGGTCAGCTTGCTCCCATCAAATAGTTTTTGCAACCGAGAAGCATGAGCGCTGGCAGTCTGCCATGTTCCTGTGTTTCAGGCAAATGTTTTATCTGTACCATTTGAAGTATGCAGAAGTTATCATGAATTGCTTTGATCAGAAGGAGACTACTGAAAGCGTTCTCTGCACAGAATAATAATAATAAGTGGTGGAGAAGAACGCATGAGCTGTCACAGCATGCTGCCTATAGAACGTATAGGTGTACTTTCACCTGTGTCACCTGTGATGTCATGCAGGTGTATTTTAGTACAGTTGTAACATAAAAATCCTGTATACCATGACCTTGATTTCCTACTTTGGGAGCCAGTTTTCTAACACCTGTACCTGCATTTGTATAGTGTGTTAAAAAAATATATAATTTCATTTCTACTTTTTACTTCTTTATCTCCTGTTTCTTCCTCTCTGACTGCTCATACGCATTACGTAAATGTCGGACAAACCACCTAATTTTGGCTGGATCAACCGACCACCTGATGTGTATGGTGGTGTCCCAATTTAGATTTTTCCATCACATGATATATTGTTGGTTATGACCACCCTGCAATCCAGCAGCGGTGGTCGTGCTTGCACACTACAGAAAAAAAAAAAAACACCAGCCAATGTGTGCTCCCATGGTCCTAGCCACCAGAGAGGCTGGCACTTTTTCCTATAGTGTGCAAGCACGGCCACCACTGTTGGATTGCAGGGTGGCCGTAACCATGGAAACGAGCAGTGTATAATGTCATGGAAAAATGAATCCTGCCAGCAAAGGATGTAATATGGATAATAACAATACATTAGTAAGTGCCTTGTATTAACTTTCTCTACATCATAAATGCCACTTGCTGAAGTGAGACAAATAAATTGTCAGCACTCTGCAGTAAAGGTACTGCTGGGTGTTACCAGTAGTTGATGTGTCTTACTCCAATCAGGCCTGCCAGTTTCAGAATATGCAGGGACACTCCCCCAACTGGTAACACCCATCTGTACCTTTACTGCAAGCTGCTAGCAATTCATTCTTAAACGTTTAGTAGAAATAATAAAGGAATAGCACAACATAAAAACGGACATGATGACAGATCCTCTTTATCATGGACAAGTAGAATCTGGTAAGGGCAGGCACTGGATCTATGAACCATAGGTTTTGTAGATTTTTTGCTTAATGAGAATATCAGGCCTAAAATGTTCTTAAACAAATATATGTTTCTCACATGCACCTTTGTCTATGGGTTGATTTATTTAGCAGCTGTAGGAAGAAGCATGTCTGTATGTCTTGAAAAGCCATAGCTTAGATGCGATACATTGACGATTTCCCTCTAATTGCATATTATCTTTAAAGATGTTTTCTTCTTTTGTTTAATTATATAATTTTTAAGGTTACTGAGCTTTTACCTATATTTTTATTGGTCCACAAAACCCAATGGGGGAGCTCTATCAAGGTTGGTGCTTCCTGTGCTTTCTTGATATCCCCTGCGTTACTGGAGAATTCGGCTAATTTATGACAAGGCACAGGTCTCATGATAAATTTGGTGCATCCTCCAGCAATCCATGCACCTAACAGCTCCGAGCTGCCGTAGATTTCTGGCAAGTATAGCCACCACTTCTGGATTACTGGGTGGTCGTAACCATGGAAATGAGCAGTGTATAATGTGATGGGAAAATGAATCCAGCCAGCAAAGGAAGCAATATGGATAATACAAATACATTAGTAAGTGCCTTGTATTAACTTTCTCTACATGATAAATGCTATTTGCTGAAGTGAGACAACCCCTTTAAGTATACCATCAACTCCTTTTCCGTGTCAGTTTTGCAAAGTGCTCTCCCATTTAGCATGTACTGGATACATATATTTTACCTGTATTTCATAGGCCCTCTTATAAATTTAGCATTAGGGCTCAGAATATTCAATGTACACATCTGACCTACACACTGCTGCTTAAGGAGGCCCACATAAAAAAAACAACCGTACTATTAATGAGATGGGGGGGAGCTGAAAGAGATTTCACATTGGGTCTCAAAAATGTCCAGCTACACCTCTGCTTTTTTTTCTACGCTGCTATAGATATTACATTTACAGGGTAATGAAAAATAACGTTAGCTTCGCACAGCTGCAGAAATATGTGTTGTGGGTGAGAACATCTTTTTGTAACTGAAAATCTGGAAGATAAGTTTGAAGACAATTTGTGAATGAAAACAGATGACCGAAGCTGGGATGAATTATTGGAGCTTTGACTCATGTCCAGTGCCGGATTCTTCTATTACATGAGGACCAGGGGCATTGCTAGGTTAAAACATTCGTGGCCTGGGCCCCTGATGTTTTGTCCCAGGCCCCGAATGTCCTGCCTGCCAGCCAGATACAACTGTATTGCCATCCTCAGGACGGCAATACAATTGAATCTAATGCACTGGAAGAGCTGAAGGACCTGTGGTGACATCACAGGTCATGTGACTAGCAAAACAGGCAGTGGTTGGGAAGGACCTGCGATGAAGTCACCATCATGTGACCAGTGCAGGAGAGGACGGCAGTGAAGAGGAGAAGAAGCTATAGTGATGTCTTCTACATGAGGAGAGGTAAGTAAAGGGAGAGGCAAAGGAATGCTGGGAGTTGTGGTGATTTACCTGGGACTGTATATAAGGGCTGAAGGGAGGGATGTTATTTACATGGAACTGTGTGTTGGAGGTGGCTGGGGAGGGGGTCATGTTATTTATATGGGACTGTATGTTGATGGTGGCTGTAGGAGGGAGTGATGTTATTTACATAGTACTGTATGTTGATGGCTAGTGTTGAGCGAACTTGTGGTCTAAAGTTTGGTTTCGGGTTATCGAAGAATCCCGATATGGATTCCGAATTTCGTTGTGGTCCGTGGTAGCAGAATCAATAATGGGATTCTTCGAAAACCTAAATCTGAACTTTAGACGTCGAACTTAAAACACAAGTTTGCGCAACACTATTGATGGCGGCTGTGGGAGGGAGTGATGTTACTTACATGGGACTGAATGTTGGAGGGGGCTGGGGCAGGGTGATGCCATTTACATGGGACTGTACGTTGAAGGCGGCTGTGGGAGGGCATTATGTTATTTACATGGGACTGTATGTTGGAGGCAGCTGTGGGAGGGAGTGATGTTATTTACATGGGACTATTTGTTGATGGTGGCTGTGGGAGAGAGTAATGTTATTTACATGGGACTGAATGTTACAGGGGTCTGAGGGAGGGAGCGATGTTATTTACTTAAATGACTGAATGTTGAGGGGGCAATGTTATTTACATGGGACTGAATGTTGAGGGGGTGATGTTTACATGGGATTGCAGTTTGGAGGTGGCTGTGGAGGAGGTGATGTTATTTACATGAAACTGTATTTTGGAGGGGGCTGTAGATAGAGAGGGATGTTATTTACATGGGGCTGGAAAGATGGTGTGATGTTATTTACATGGGACTATATGGCGAAGGGAGGGAAATAGTGTTATTTACATGAGACTATATATTGGAGGGGCTGAAGAGAGGGGAGTGATGCTATTTACGTAGGACTGTATTTTGGAGGGGGCAGGAGAGATGGTGTGATGTTATTTACATGGGACTGTAATCTTTTGAGATCCTAGCCATGCCCCTAATGAGGACACAGAAGCTGCTGCCGTTGAGTTACGTACATGGTGGAAACAGAGCTAACCAGTTTTACCGTGACAGAAGCATCGTAAATCATCATTCCTACCTAAAAGTTATCAGATGAAATGTTACCTGCCCCCACCTCTAGATGGGCGACCAAAGAAAAAGTGTGGCCCTGAAGGCTGCTGCAACAGCAGTGCATCAGTCACAGCTACGGCCATTCTCATCACAGTCAGAGCTGTAAAATACTCCTATTGAGTAGGGATTGTAGTGCTCTAATTTTTAATTTGTAGAGGATTTTCATTTGGATATGGTTTAATCAAAAGAAATCTGTTTTTGTTTTTTTGCCTTTTATTATTACTTTTAGCTGGAAAATGTGTTTTGTCTGGTTCATCTCCTGGAAGGTCATTCTGATTTTGTTGATTTGTTTTTGCTTTTGTTTTGTAGGGACCTGAAGGGTTGCCAGGAGAACCTGGGCCACCTGGAGATCCTGGAGAAAAGGTACCATGGGCACCCTGAAAAATTGCATGTATGATGTTTTGTGGGGTTTCTTGGCAGGGTTTCTACATGCCATAAATCCAGCCTTGGGAGGGGGTCTCATAGCGAGGGGATGGACAACTGCTCCGAATTTTCAAGAATGGACTAACCCCTTGCCAGCTGTCAGTGAGGGTCAGACACCTACCTATGGTGGCCATGTTTTCAGTATCTCAGGAGGGTTCTTCTCAGAACTTGAGGAGAATCACTAGTATGTAGTCAATGGTATGTAAACAACATAGACTGACTACACCAAAATTGGCCAGACATCTGTAGAGAATACGAGCCTTGTACCAAACTGTGCCTCTCAGAAATGAGGATGCCAGCATCACTGCTTGGTTAAAGGCAAAGATCTGCCAAGCATTCCCACATATTGAGCCATTTGTGGGGAAAGGGGCATACACAAATTAATATCTCTCAATATGCAAAATGATCCCCTTGGAAAATAATTTGTTTCTAATAAAATATTTTTAGATCGCCCCCACATGTATTATTTTTTTCAAATTATAGAAGCACACACCCCCTTCCTATAATCTGTATAGACAAGTGCAGCAGAGTGTGTGCGCTTTATGGAGACTGCAATGCGTGGGATTTATCAGTCACAAAAGAGTCTATGGATCAATACAGTCTCCAGGATAGGGAAGCTGCACATAGTGCCTTAGCGATGCATATAGTGTTGCTTTTCTTATTTAGACCTCTAGCAGTACAATAAAGATTTCATGTCATTTAATTCCCATCTCTAATAATAATGAGATGACTGATGGCTCTGCCCCAGTCTACACAGCAATGCTGCAGAACATTTAAAATGTCAGCCTCCTGTGTATGCTTCAGCCGAGATTTTCTTATATAGCAGACACCACCATAAAATGTTAATAATATGTAATACTAGCTGAAGGACCCGGCTTCGCTTGGGTATATTTAATCTATTTAATTAATTGTTTGTCGTTAAAAGATATCAACACTATCCACTATAACAGCGACATCTACAGCACCCTGCCCACAAAACAGTGACCTCCACAGCCCCCCACCCCTTAACACTGACTTTCTCACAGTGCCCCGTCCCTTAAAATTGGACCTCCACAGCAGCCCACCCCTTTAACTTTGACATTTACAGCAGCCTTCCCCTTTAACAGTGACTTTCACAGCATACCACCCCCTTGACAGTGACCTCCACACAGGCCTGCCCCCTTAACCGTGGCCTTTACTGGATCGGGGGCGTGTCCTTTTGAACAGCTCACTCTAAGACAGCAGCACTGTACTGTCTGAGTGTGAGCTGCAGGGAGAGAGTCACCCTCCCTCCTACCTCTGCAGCTGACAGAAGTTGATTTTTACCTTCATTTTTTCCAATCCCAGTGGGAGGGGCGTGGCATAACCAGATAAGGGGCGTGGCTTAGCAGGACCTGGGGGCGGGGTTTTAAGTCTTTTAAGGGTGGACACATTGTGGCAGGGGGCATGTCTGGGCTCCTTCCTGCAAGAGTGACGTGCCTCTGGACACCTTACTGGCTCATTTGCATAACAAATAAACTGGATAAAAACATCTATTGCTATAACAAAGGCACATCTTGAAATAAGGTACTAAGTGCTATTAGGACATGGCTTTACTTCAATAGCAATTATTCTGGTGACAGATTTCCTTTAAAGCTCTCCTACAGCAGTGAAGATAAATGGCTGGGTTGTTATGGAAACCTGGAGTAAAACTGTGTATGTGGAGGCTGGAGGACCTGTGATCTTCTATTGGCTGATAAGGGTCATGTGACCAAACTTCTATTGGCTAATGCATTTTTTTGGAATATCTCAGGAACGGTACTTCCTAGAGAGCTGAGACCTGGTCTAAAACCTTCCCAGACACCTGATGTACCTGTGTGCCAAATTTTGTGATTGTAAATGCGACGGTGCGGATTCCTTTAGCAGACATACACACGCACACATTCACTCAGCTTTATATATTAGATTTATTATTGGATATACAGTATGTTTTGCTTTTGATTCGGCCCTACCGCGTTATGTTTCACTTGGAATGAAAACAGTCTTGAGAAATATATCTGAGAGTCTATAGGTCTTGAGAAATATATCTGCAAGGATTCCTGCAACACAGGGGTTATATGGATTATAGTCTCATACAAACACACTGTGAAGGGGTAGATAAAGATTTATTGATATCTCTGCTCCAAGCATTACTTCTTGTAGCAGAAAGCACAGATGGAGGCAGCTTGTCCAAAAATTCCAAATAACTATTATCGCTCAAAGCCATAAATTGTTGTTAAAGGGATTCCGTCACCTCTTTTTACCCTATAGAGATGCGGACATGCACGGCTAGATCGCCGCTAGCATGTCCGCAATATACCTGTCCCATATCTCGGAGTGGTTTTATTGAGTGTAAAAAATGATTTTATATACCGTATATGTAAATCAGCCTGGTAAGGTGCCCAAGGGGCTTCACTAACCGTTCTGGAGCCCAGCACCGCCCCCCTGTGAAGGAGCCCAGCACCGCCTGTATCCACGAATCTCCTCCTTGCTCACGAAGTCAGATCGTCGTAATCTCACTGTGCGCAAGCTCACGCATGCGCAGTTCCTTCCTTGAGGCTGATGCCAGCACGCGCGAGCTCGCAGCGATCTGACTTTGTGAGCAAGGAGGAGATTCGTGGATACAGGCGGTGCTGGGCTCCTTCACAGGGGGGCGGGGCTGGGCTCCAGAACGGTTAGTGCAGCCCCTTGGGCTCCTTACCAGGCTGATTTACATATAAATAAAATCTTTTTTTTTTACACTCGGAGATATGGGACAGGTATATTGCGGACATGCTAGCGGCGATCTAGCCGTGCATGTCCGCATCTCTATAGGGTAAAAAGAGGTGACAGAATCCCTTTAAGTGAGGTAATTATGTAAGTCATGGAAACATGGCTTCAGTATTATGTGCACATAATATACAGTACATGGAATAAGGGGGTAAATATTCAGCAAAAAGTAAAGATGGCTGGGGACGTGTCCTTTATTACTAAGGCATATCGTTTCTGCTGCAGCTCTCTGCCTACCACAGCTCAGGGGACGTGTCCTTTATTCCTGATACATGTCCTTTCTGCTGCAACTCTCTGCCTATCACAGCTCAAGGGGCGTGTTCTTTCTGCTGCAGCTCTCTGCCTACCACAGCTCAGGGGACGTGTCCTTTATTCCTGATACATGTCCTTTCTGCTGCAACTCTCTGCCTATCACAGCTCAAGGGGCGCGTTCTTTCTACTGCAGCTCTCTGCCTACCACAGCTCAGGGGACGTGTCCTTTATTCCTGATACATGTCCTTTCTGCTGCAACTCTCTGCCTATCACAGCTCAAGGGGCGTGTTCTTTCTACTGCAGCTCTCTGCCTACCACAGCTCAGGGGACGTGTCCTTTATTCCTGATACATGTCCTTTCTGCTGCAACTCTCTGCCTATCACAGCTCAAGGGGCATGTTCTTTCTGCTGCAGCTCTGTACCTATCACAGCTCAGGGGTGTGTCCTTTCCGCTGCAGCTCTCTCCCTGTAACTGCCACAGCTTCTAACAGTAGATACGGCTGGTGGCAGGTAAAGGAATGAACGGAGCGGAGTAGGTGGATGTACACGTTGCTATACATATTAAACACTAGGGGGCACCACTATTATGAAGTAAAGAGAATATCTCACAACTGGACCATTTTTAAGGTTACAGTCCTGTGTTTGGTAAGTCACAGCAAACAGCCAATCAAAATTACAAAATGCAATTGTTCCATTGACCATATATTGTCTGTTGTTAGGGTACACTTGGAGGGGTATTCCCATCTCATAAAGTGATGGTACAGTATATTGCTAGGATATGATCGTGGGGATCCGACCTATCGACAATCACTAGTGTTGATCGAACTGATTCGGACAAAGTGGAATTCGATCTGAATTTCAGGGAAAATTCGATTCGCCGCAAAGCCGAATTTCCTCATGCTTCGCGTTAAAAATAAAGAAAACACTGTAGAATAATTATTTTTGTATTTTTCCTAAGATCAAAAATGTAATCTATATTAGATGCTAAGGTATAAATGAAATCCACTCGGCCCAGTAAAAATAATGCCCTGTGCAGCAATGTCACCCTCAAAATAAATGAGTTATGACCGCATGCAAAGAGACAGAAAGCATGTTCATTTACTCACGACCCGGTCCTCAAGGGGTTAAAACATATTTACTTGTTATTAAGTCTTATAAATTACTATTATTATCCCTTATTTCATGTACAGCCTTACTTTTTTCTTTTTTTTTTCAGGGAGAACGTGGTAGTCCTGGTCCTGAAGGTCCTTTGGGTGAAAAAGGGACACAGGTATAGCCACTGTGTAAATGTAAAGTCCATAACCACATAAAAAATGTCTGCTTCCTTAACTGTTGTTACGGTAACTGCTTGAAGAATGTGCACCCCATGTATGAAACATCAGGGGTTATTCCCATCCGGACATTTTTGGCAAATCCACAGGGTAAGAGCTCATTCACATGATCGTGTGTGCCCCTGTGCCCGTATTGCGACCTGCAAACAGCGGGTCTGCAGTTGGCCCTGTGAAACCCCTATCAAGGATGCGGACCCATTGACTTCAATGGGTCTGCAATTCGCAAGATACGGAGCGGTGCGGAACTGAGGTACGGATCGGAGGCCCACAGAAGTGCTTCCGTTGGTTTTTTGATCCATGCCTCCGCACCACATAAGATAGAACATGTCCTATTTTTTGCCGTATATTGTGGTTCGCTGACCCATTCAAGTCAATGGGTCTGTGCCGCAATACAGGATTCACACAGTCGGTGGAAATAGCTGAGCACGCTTAATCTGCTGTTTTTGGGACTCCCATGGAAGTGA
Source organism: Bufo bufo (assembly GCF_905171765.1). Taxonomy (NCBI): domain Eukaryota; kingdom Metazoa; phylum Chordata; class Amphibia; order Anura; family Bufonidae; genus Bufo; species Bufo bufo. Next base: position 205,325,762 of record NC_053397.1, read on the forward strand.
ATAGACAACTGTGCATGCGCAACCACCTCTCTATTCACAAAAAGACCACTAGATAGGGGTCTGGATCCTGTGGATGTGCCATGAATGTCCAGATGGAAATAATCATTTAATGCTGAAAAAAGTGCTGCAGTTGCTCTTAGTAACCAATCACATTCCAAGATGTTTCCATACATTAGATTTTTTTTTTAATTAACTAAAAGGGAGACTGTGGCAAAATATGTCAGCTTTTGCAAACTCCCGGGTGTAAAATCTTGATGTTGGCACAATCTTTTTTCGACACAACAGTGAATGACATATTTTTTATATTTAAAAAACAATTGCTAAATTTTGCCTTTTTAGCCTATTTTACACTACATAGTAGCTGCAGAAAGCCGTCTAGTCATAAATCCAGCATAGAGGTTGTCTGATGGCTCGTTCTCCAGTCCCTTCCTTAACCTTGATCGTTCTCCAGTCCCTTCCTTGACCTTGATCTTCTGAGTTGAAATATCCTCCAAATTAAAATTTAACATGTAAATTTAATAAAAAATTAAAAAGTTCCAACTGTATCGGCTATGGACAACTTGGGGGAAATTTTCTTTTATACTTGCATTTTACTCATTTTGGGCTAAAAATATTTTTTTTCAATTGGTCTTTATTAAAAATGTTTAGCCATTTCTGAGTTACAAGGGTTAAAAATCTGTTGTTTGCAATGTGTCACAGTCTGTTTTCTTTGACTCTCGTCATCTGGCGCCTCATATGTAGCTCTTATCTCTGATCCGCTGACCTCATAAACACTCATTAGAGCTTATGGTTTATATAAGTGTTTGTGAGGTCAGGAAATCAGAGATAAGAGCTGACACCTTGCAAACAGACAGATTTTTTTAACCCTTGTATTTCAGAAACGGCTGAACATTTTTAATAACGACCAATTAAAAAAATTGGGTTTTTTTAGCCTAAAATGAGTAAAATGCAATAATAAAAAAAATGCCCCTGAAGGTGTCCATAGCCTTTAAGGCTGGGGAGCTACAAAGCTTTGATTGAACAAATTACACATTAAAAATGTGCGATCGCTGTGACTGATGTCAAAAATCTGACCTGATCTGTGCAGGATCTTGATTTCTATAGGAAATAATTGAAGTTACAGTTTTCCCCCCACTTCATTAACATGTTGCCATGAAGCTCCGTTGCTTGCATTTCATCCTGTTTTCCCAGCAGTGGTTAACCACCACTAGTAATAGGGCAGCATTCCTGCCTCTACAGATGAACTGCTATGTACAATGTTATATAATACACATCTAATGGATAATGCAGGGATTGCCTGCAGCAGAATGAACACATTTCCTCTGGCAGAGAAGGCTCGCTGACAGACTGGTACCAGGAAGTTACGTAAAGATTGTTTTGTGGTTTCAATGGATCTTGCAGATTTTCCGACTTTCTGCTGAGCTATTCAAGACTGAAATAAGTTTCCATCATTACCATTTTTACTTTGAACCGTTGTACTGACCACCGGGGTAACATTACAAGACTTATTTCATGGAAATGAAATTTAACGTCTCTCTATAAATTGCCACAGGACATATAGGGTTAGAAGAATTTGCAAAACGGCAGAATTTGTCTAACTGGAACCATGTTACAAAGATTTTCTCCAGTCCCTATAGGCGCTACCTACACAGGGTTCACCACAACTATGTGCGCTTTGCACTTCAAAACATAACTTTCACATGCTCAAAACCACAGACATTAAATGATACTTTCTGCACCCAAACAGAAGGGACTGCTTCATCCGTAGGCAGTCTGTCTACCCCATCACGAAGAATGGTGGCGAAACGTACTGCGCATGCAGAGAAACACAACCTGCCTGCACCAAAACTCCCATAGAAGTGCTCTGCAACTTGCACAGCAAAATAAAGCAGCACAGTAGTGGTTTATATTATTGTATAGCGGCCGTGCTTGGTATTACAGCCCAGCCCCATGCACTTGGATGGGACTGAGCTGCGCCTAGGCCATGTGACTGAAGAACGTTATGTCACCGGCCTAGGAAGAGGCCTTAGCGCTCACTGGAACGTTGTGACCTCTTCATACAGTTGATTGGAGGGGGTGCCAGGAGTCAGACACCCAACAATCTGATATTGATGACCTATCCTGAGGATAGGCCGTCAATATTAAAATCCTGAAGAACTCCTTTAAATTAAGTTACTTGATTTCCCATTGGAAAGTGTTCTTCTCAAGACATCATTGATAAATGGAGGATGAGCTGATGCACCCAAATTTAACATACTTTCCCTGCACCCATATGTAATATTCCTTCACCCATACTCATATAGAGACATGTAAAAAGCTGTTTCAGAGTGATCTTTACTGTTTTTCTCTTTTTTTTTTTTTTTTAGCATTTTTTGAAAACAGATGTTATTTTAAAATATATACTGTATATATATTTCATTTTTTCATGATTGTTTTTTACATTGCGCTTTTAGGCATTTCTACACTTTTTGCTGCTTTTATTTTTTCACTGTAGCCCAGATTTACTAATGTGTTTGCACCTAAAATATTTCTAAAAAGTGGAGCAAATTGATATGATTTTGGCTGCAATTTAGAGCAATTCATTTCCACAATACTTTCCAAGGAGGCATGGCTTACCTGAAAGGGGCAGAGCTTCGAGTGGTCAGGTCCCTTTAGACGGGATGATGCAGCAGAGGGAGCGTTCCTTCCCAGCAATCGCCTGCTCATCAGTGGAGAATGTGCTGAGACCCCCACCGATCATTTGAAAAAGGATAGAGGAGCCCCCACATGAGCTCAATAGAAAGTCTGTTGGGCCTGTCTCTATTCCATCTCCTGCAGCGAGGAGTGAGAGCGCTCTATATAAGTGCTTCTCTATTCTCAATCTATCAATTGGTGGGGGTCATAACACACAACCCCCACAGATCAAAATCTGTGATATGTCACTTTAAGCAAAAATGCTACCTTTTTTTGTGGAATAAAAAACATAGTGGCCAGATGTGAATTATAAGTCAATGGAAAATTCAGTTGTTTTCTAATGTACTTGCCTATAGGAAAAAATACACATAAAAAATGCATGTCAAAAATACGTGGCTAAAAAATCATAACCAAGAAAACACTCATTGACCTTATTGTTTTTTTTTTACAAGCCCCAAAAAAACTGTCAGAAAAAACTATCTGTAAAGGAATCCTTGAAGTGTTACAACAAAAAAGCTTTAAAACACAGCAAAAAATAATTTGTAAAAATAAAACAACATAGTGCAACATACTGCATATAATGTGTGTGTAAATTTCTGAAGTTTTAACTTTTGCTTTTAATTAAAACTTTTAGGGCTATCCGGGAACCCCCGGCATACCTGGACCAGTTGGCCCACCAGGATTACCAGTAAGTGAAAGATCAAAGATAAGTTGATTTTTTTTTTTGCTGCTGGTTACAAGATATAGTTGGATTTTTAGTGATTTACAAGCCAGTCAGATAGAGACGTGTAGATGCATTGACGGGTCATTCTGGTTGTTCACCAAATTCTTTCCATCTTAGGGTCCTGCTGGGCAAAGGGGACTACCAGGAATACAAGGTCCAAAAGGGCAAAGAGTAAGTATGCTTTGGTCTTCTCTATATCATGAATTATGGTTAACATGAATAAAGGGGTCTTCCAACTGTTTTATACTGATGACCTATCCTCAGGTGACGTCACGGTCATGTGGCCTAGGCGCAGTTCCATGCATTGTGTAGTGGACAAAGCTGGTTACTGCAGCACTGCTCCAATGACACATTGAGCTACACTGAAACAGTTGATTAGCAGGGGTTCAGGGTATTGGACCCCTGCTGATCAGATACTGATGGCCTGTGGTGCGGGGGTTCAGGGTATTGGACCCCTGCTGATCAGATACTGATGGCCTGTGGTGCGGGGGTTCAGGGTATTGGACCCCTGCTGATCAGATACTGATGGCCTGTGGTGCGGGGGTTCAGGGTATTGGACCCCTGCTGATCAGATACTGATGGCCTGTGGTGCGGGGGTTCAGGGTATTGGACCCCTGCTGATCAGATACTGATGGCCTGTGGTGCAGGGGTTCAGGGTATTGGATCCATGCTGATCAGATACTGATGGCCTGTGGTGCGGGGGTTCAGGGTATTGGACCCCTGCTGATCAGATACTGATGGCCTGTGGTGCAGGGGTTCAGGGTATTGGACCCCTGCTGATCAGATACTGATGGCCTGTGGTGCGGGGTTCAGGGTATTGGACCCCTGCTGATCAGATACTGATGGCCTGTGGTGCGGGGTTCAGGGTATTGGACCCCTGCTGATCAGACTGATGACCTGGGGTGCGGGGGTGCAGGGTATCGGACCCATGCTGATCAGATACTGATGGCCTGTTGTGTAGGGGTGCAGGGTATCGGACCCCTGCTGATCAGATACTGATGGCCTGTGGTGTGGGGGTGCAGGGTATCGGACCCTTGCTGATCAGACTGATGGCCTGTGGTGTGGGGGTGCAGGGTATTGGATCCCTGCTGATCAGATACTGATGGCCTGTGGTGTGGGGGTGCAGGGTATCGGACCCTTGCTAATCAGACTGATGGCCTGGGGTGCGGGGGTGCAGGGTATCGGACCCATGCTGATCAGATACTGATGGCCTGTGGTGCGGGGTTCAGGGTATTGGACCCCTGCTGATCAGATACTGATGGCCTGTGGTGCGGGGTTCAGGGTATTGGACCCCTGCTGATCAGACTGATGGCCTGTGGTGCAGGGGTTCAGGGTATTGGATCCATGCTGATCAGATACTGATGGCCTGTGGTGCGGGGGTTCAGGGTATTGGACCCCTGCTGATCAGATACTGATAGCCTGTGGTGTGGGGGTGCAGGGTATCGGACCCTTGCTGATCAGACTGATGGCCTGTGGTGTGGGGGTGCAGGGTATTGGATCCCTGCTGATCAGATACTGATGGCCTGTGGTGTGGGGGTGCAGGGTATCGGACCCTTGCTAATCAGACTGATGGCCTGGGGTGCGGGGGTGCAGGGTATCGGACCCATGCTGATCAGATACTGATGGCCTGTGGTGCGGGGGTTCAGGGTATTGGACCCCTGCTGATCAGATACTGATGGCCTGTGGTGCGGGGTTCAGGGTATTGGACCCCTGCTGATCAGATACTGATGGCCTGTGGTGCGGGGTTCAGGGTATTGGACCCCTGCTGATCAGACTGATGACCTGGGGTGCGGGGGTGCAGGGTATCGGACCCATGCTGATCAGATACTGATGGCCTGTTGTGTAGGGGTGCAGGGTATCGGACCCCTGCTGATCAGATACTGATGGCCTGTGGTGTGGGGGTGCAGGGTATTGGATCCCTGCTGATCAGATACTGATGGCCTGTGGTGTGGGGGTGCAGGGTATCGGACCCTTGCTGATCAGACTGATGGCCTGGGGTGCGGGGGTGCAGGGTATTGGACCCCTGCTGATCAGATACTGATGGCCTGTGGTGCGGGGGTTCAGGGTATTGGACCCCTGCTGATCAGATACTGATGGCCTGTGGTGCGGGGTTTAGGGTATTGGACCCCTGCTGATCAGATACTGATGGCCTGTGGTGCGGGGTTCAGGGTATTGGACCCCTGCTGATCAGACTGATGACCTGGGGTGCGGGGGTGCAGGGTATCGGACCCATGCTGATCAGATACTGATGGCCTGTTGTGTAGGGGTGCAGGGTATCGGACCCTTGCTGATCAGACTGATGGCCTGTGGTGTGGGGGTGCAGGGTATTGGATCCCTGCTGATCAGATACTGATGGCCTGTGGTGTGGGGGTGCAGGGTATCGGACCCTTGCTGATCAGACTGATGGCCTGGGGTGCGGGGGTGCAGGGTATCGGACCCATGCTGATCAGATACTGATGGCCTGTGGTGTGGGGGTGCAGGGTATTGGATCCCTGCTGATCAGATACTGATGGCCTGTGGTGTGGGGGTGCAGGGTATTGGACCCCTGCTGATCAGATACTGATGTCCTGTGGTGTGGGGGTGCAGGGTATTGGACCCCTGCTGATCAGATACTGATGTCCTGTGGTGTGGGGGTGCAGGGTATTGGACCCCTGCTGATCAGATACTGATGGCCTGTGGTGCGGGGTTCAGGGTATTGGACCCCTGCTGATCAGATACTGATGGCCTGTGGTGTGGGGGTGCAGGGTATTGGATCCCTGCTGATCAGATACTGATGGCCTGTGGTGTGGGGGTGCAGGGTATCGGACCCCTGCTGATCAGATACTGATGGCCTGTGGTGTGGGGGTGCAGGGTATTGGACCCCTGCTGATCAGATACTGATGGCCTGTGGTGCGGGGTTCAGGGTATTGGACCCCTGCTGATCAGATACTGATGGCCTGTGGTGTGGGGGTGCAGGGTATCGGACCCCTGCTGATCAGATACTGATGGCCTGTGGTGTGGGGGTGCAGGGTATTGGACCCCTGCTGATCAGATACTGATGGCCTGTGGTGCGGGGTTCAGGGTATTGGACCCCTGCTGATCAGATACTGATGGCCTGTGGTGTGGGGGTGCAGGGTATCGGACCCCTGCTGATCAGATACTGATGGCCTGTGGTGTGGGGGTGCAGGGTATTGGACCCCTGCTGATCAGATACTGATGGCCTGTGGTGTGGGGGTGCAGGGTATTGGATCCCTGCTGATCAGATACTGATGGCCTGTGGTGTGGGGGTGCAGGGTATCGGACCCCTGCTGATCAGATACTGATGGCCTGTGGTGCGGGGGTTCAGGGTATTGGACCCCTGCTGATCAGATACTGATGGCCTGTGGTGTGGGGGTGCAGGGTATCGGACCCCTGCTGATCAGATACTGATGGCCTGTGGTGTAGGGGTGCAGGGTATCGGACCCCTGCTGATCAGATACCGATGGCCTTTCCGGAGGACAATGAGAGAATTTGGAAATACCTCTTTAGACAGAAAGCAATGGGTATGATGCCTGTGATGCTTACAAGCACTTACCTCTCAGATCACCCCACAATCACAGTTGGTCATCCAGGTTGTCCATACTGGACAAGACTTTGGATTTACCATAGTTTGACTCCCCATTGAATATAAATTAGCGACGTTAGCGTTTCTGTTTGCGATTGGAGTCCTGGCTGACATATTTCTCCGAACAATCTTACTACTGAGGAAGGATCCGGAGGCAGCTGTAAAGCATTTCTGCGCGACTAGCGGTGGCCTGTTTGTCAGACGTAACCAAAATGCTGATGTATTTGTTTATGCATATGTTCTGAGAAGACTCGAAGAGAAAAATGCTAATTAGACACAGAGTGCAAGCTAATTAAATGACCTGCTCTGAAGCTGCACAAAGCGAAGGCTTACGGCTGAGCCATAAAACTGGAAGTAGCCTGGTCTCTCTCTAAGTCATGGAGCGATCACATCTAATCCAGATGTGGAACAAGAAGACAAGTAAGCGCCAGAGGTACCGAATACTTGTGATCATGAGAAATTAAGGAGGAAGTGCCAAGAAACACTCTCTATGGTGGAGGAAAGTATTGAGATGCTTGGGTGCTAAAGACCACAAAGAGAATCCCATCACCTCCCCCATTTACCCAAGTATGATTTATTCCGTGGATGCATCTTCCCTTGGCTATCCATTCTCTGGCCCAGTAATTACGTTCTTACACTATTTAAATGACCTTCTGCATGTACTTGTAAGATCGACAAGAGCTTGTCTACATGCTGCAGATTTCCCACCACGGATCTGCATATGGCAAATCCACAGTGTTTTACAGTACCAGCCACGTGGAAGAGACTTTAAAAAGTCAACCACGTAAATGTTCATCTGTGCTGCAGATTTCCACCTTGGATTCCACCCTTTGCAAGTCACAGGGTTAAATCCGTGTCAAATTCACAACAAAATCCACAATAAATCTGCACATTACTCATGTTACGTTTGCCATGCATTTTATACCCGAAGTTACTAGTGTTGAGCGCACTTGCGATTTGCAAGTTCGGTGTTCGGGTTATCAAAGAATTCCGTAATGGATTCCGTTACCACGGACCATAATTCTATGACTGCATACACCACGGAAGTCTATAGGAGGCATTCCATATTGCATTCTGTCATAATAGAAGTCAATCCATTATAGAATTCCGTTATGGTCCGTGGTAACGGAATCCATTACGGAATTCTTAGATAACCCGAACGCCAAACTTGCAAATTGCAAGTTCGCTCAACACTAGTTACGGCCACACATCGTGGATTTTCCACAGCTGAATTTACACCATGGATTTTGCCGCAGGTCCACTGCAAAATCCACAACAAGGGCTCATTCACACAAACGTGTGATGCCCGTTGCCGTATTGCGGACCACATTTACCGATCCGCAATACACGGGCACCGTTTCATGACCATTCCGCATCACGGATGCGGACCCATTCATTTCAAATCCGGAGATGCGGAACAGTGTGGAACGGTAGAACGGAACGGAACACTACGGAGTGCTTTCTGGGGTTCCGTTCCGTGCTTCCGCACCGCAAAAAGATAGAGCAAGTTCTATCTTTTTGCGGAACTGAAGGATCGTGGACCCATTCAAGTGAATGGGTCTGCGATTCCTTGCGCCTGTCCCACGGACGGTGCCCATGCATTGCGGGCCGCAATTTGCGGTTCACAGCACGGGCTTCACACGTTCGTGTGAACGAGCCCTAAATCTGCAGCAAAATCCGTCTTACATGTGGATTTGGCTGCAGATTTCACCCTGTACATTGCAGTGGTTGAAATCTCCGGTGGAAATCTGCAGCATAAATTGAAATGCTGTGGATTTAAAATCCCCTTCAGGTCAATTTCTGCTGGTGATTTTTGTTTTTGCACTGTGTGGATGAGATTTTGTAAAATCCCATCTACGTTGTTGCTACTGTAAACCATTTACAGATTTTCCTTGGATGGTTTTCCAAGACATGTCCTCTTTCTGGGACTTCAAAACATTTAAATATAAGTTACCAAAATTGTCCAGGATTCTCAAGGGGGAGGAGGGCGCCACCACCAGGTGAGCACTGCTACTAATGGGAAGGATATGGCGCATCATGCACTTTCTTCCATTCATGTTCTAGATTCAGATGGAAAGTCACATTCCTGGAGAGCGTGTATGAACCTGCTAACCACTAACTCTATGTCTCCCCATGGAATTTCTCTTCCCTTCAGTATTAATGTCATCCTCCTTTTGGCATTTTAACCATTAAAAACCGGTCAGTTTTACCGATTGCAGTGATCTGGAAACTGAGGAAAGCTGAAGGGTTTTTTGAGCAAATGCAACAAGATGTTTCTAGTAAATCATGATGAAATGTGCTAAAAAGATCAACATAATCTATAATTCTCTCACACTGATGTTTGACAAATATGTCTGAGGATTTTCCTTGGAGGGGTTATCTGGTTTAGAAAATCCATTTCCATGTGAAAAATAGAGGGCAATCCCTCATTCGGAATCTCCATCAGTTAGTTGGAGGGGGTAGAAAGACTTTCTTACTGGAGGATCCAGCATGTCCATGGATTACACAGACTGGCCATTGAGTTCAACAGGACTTCATGTCCCCTGTGGTGGCGCTGTAGGGGAAACAGAACCTTTTTTTAGCAGGTTTCCATGCAGAATGATGAGGATTTATGCAGAGGACCATTCGTTTTTTTATAGTGATCTATATACCCAGTGCCTCTTCTGTTCATTTTTCACTGATATATGGCTACTCAATCTTTTTCTTTAGGGTCCACGAGGTCCTGATGGTCCCCTGGGAGATGAGGGCAGCCCAGGTTTAAAGGTAAATGAACTACTGATCTTGTTGAATGTGTAATCTTCTTATCTTTCAATGTGATTACAATTATATATTAATATTCCTTCCTGCAGGGTGAAAGAGGTGAATCTGGGAAAAAAGGATCTCCTGGACGTATTGTAAGTAGCATTCAAAATCTACGTCCAAACAAGAATAATCTGATATTTGGACACAAAGAGATCTATGTGTCAATGATGACATATCTACCTAGACCAGGGATGGCCAACCTGCGGCTCTCCAGGTGTTGAAAAACTACAACTCCCACCATGCCCTGCTGTAGGCTGATAGCTGTAGGCAATGTGAGTATGCTGGGAGTTGTAGTTTTGCAACAGCTGGGGAGCCTCAGGTTGGCCATCCCTGACCTAGACTATCAAAGAGATGACCCCCACCCAACACTGTGCCCCTAACTGTCCATAGCAGCATCATACCACACAGTCTTTTATATTGAAGAGGGGTTTTTTGTCCTTCATGCAGTATGATCATGCTTAAAGGGGTTGTCTTACCTCAGATATTTTTGGCATATCGCTAGCATATGCCACCAATGTCATAAGAGCGGGTCCCACCTATGAGAACTGCTCCTATCTCGAGAACAGGACCCCTGCAAGTGAACGAGGAACAGCCGCGCATACAGGGTCACCCTCCATTCGCCCTCTGGCTATTTCCAGCAGTCCCATAGAGGTGAATACAGCGGTGGCCATGCTTGCGCATTGCTCTCTCCATTCATTTCTATGCGAATTCCGAAAATAGCCGAGTGCTCGCTTGACTAATTTCGGAACTCCCATTGAAGTGAATGGAGAGCATGCCGCGCATACACTGTGCAGTCTTGTTCGCTTTCTGGGCCTAGTTCTAGAGAGAGGTGCAGATCTCAGAGGTGGTATCTGCACCTATCTGACATTGGGGGCATATCCTAACAATATGCCACCAATGTCTGAGGTGACACAACTCCTTAAAAGGGGGATTTTGATTACAAGTTTTCCCCTATCCACTGGTTGGAGGATGACTGTTTCAATGGAGGTCTTTCCACTGGGATCACAATCTCGTTTGAATGGAGCACTGCTCTCTATTCATCTTTATGGTACTGCCAGAGATAATGGAGTACAGGCCTTGGCTACCAGAGATTTTGAATGGAGTGGTAGTGGTCATGCTCGACCAGTGCTCCATTTAAACGGTGGACATGGCCTCCTGTTTTTGTAATCAGTGGGGGCACCAAAGGTGCATATTGTGTATATACCATCTGGATTAGGTCCGGATGCGTCCCGGTGCATTGCGGCAAACCCGCGCGAGTAGGGACGCAATTGCAGTCAGTTTTGACTGCGATTGCGTTCCGTTGTTCAGTTTTTGTCGCGCGGGTGCAATGTGTTTTGCACGCGCGTGATAAAAAACTGAATGTGGTACCCAGACCCGAATTTCTTCACAGAAGTTCAGGTTTGGGTTCAAGGTTGTGTAGATTGTATTATTTCCCTTTATAACATGGTTATAAGGGAAAATAATAGCATTCTGAATACAGAATGCATAGTACAATAGCACTGGAGGGGTTAAAAAAATAATAATTATAATTTAACTCACCTTAATCCACTTGTTCGCGCAGCCGGCATCTCTTCTGTCTTCTTTTGTGAGGAAAAGGACCTTTGATGACGTCACTGCTCTCATCACATGGTCCATCACATGATCTTTTACCATGGTGATGGATCATGTGACGGACCATGTGATGAACGTAGTGACGTCATCAAAGGTCCTATTCCTCACAAAAGAAGACAGAAGAGATGCCGGCTGCGCGAACAAGTGGATTAAGGTGAGTTAAATTATATATTTATTTTTTTAACCCCTCCAGACCTATTGTACTATGCATTCTGTATTCAGAATGCTATTATTTTCCCTTATAACCATGTTATAAAGGAAAATAATAATGATCGGGTCTCCATCCCGATCGTCTCCTAGCAACCGTGCGTGAAAATCGCACCGCATCCGCACTTGCTTGCAGATGCTTGCGATTTTCACGCAAGCCCATTCATTTCTATGGGGCCTGCGTTACATGAAAAACGCACAAAGAGGAGCATGCTGCGATTTTCACTCAACGCACAAGTGATGCGTGAAAATCACCGCTCATGTGAACAGCCCCATAGAAATGAATGGGTCAGGATTCAGTGCGGGTGCAATGCGTTCACCTCACGCATTGCACCCGCGCGGAATACTCGCCCGTGTGAAAATGTTTCTATAGTCCATGTGGTTGTTATAAAGCACATTTCTGTTAGGAGCAGCTCAGGCATAATGGCTGCCCCATAATTATGTACAGAAAATAGATTAAAAATGCAATCACAAAATAATATATATTTTTTTTAACAAAATGAATGTTAATATTTGATTTTACTTTAGTAAGGTAAATGATGCTTTCCCTTTAAAAGATCTGCTAAGATGTTACTTGTGGTGGTTATATTGTATTAATATGTTCTTATTGTTGCTCTTTTTGCTCTGATATATTTATATAAGTTGTCTTTCATATACATAGGGGAAGGTGGGGAATCCTGGAGAAAGAGGCGAACAAGGAAAACCTGTAAGTAAGACATTGAATGGTGAAAATGCTGACAAATAATGTCATCTATGGGGACTTGCAATTAATGTATGTGTTGTTAATCATGTAAATAGTGAATAAAGTATAATATAATAGTATAATAAAAACAGTATAATAAAGTGGAACAGACAGATTGACAGACAGACAGACATCAAAGGGCTTCAGCGGTTAGAACACTGCTTACTAGATATCTCCATGCTGGAGATCTCCTATGTGAATTTTAAGCCATAGCCAAACTGGAGACAGATCACCCAACTGCTGATTCCACGGCGAGGACAGCCGGACTGATTTTCTCCCATCGTTCCCATTCACAAGGGACATATATTTTTTAATGCGAGGAGCAATTTCACACTTCACTACACTGCTGTTACAGGCATGAAGCTGAACATTGAAGAGCATGCAGTGCGCACACGAGGGAGGCGACCCCTTCAAACAGCTGATCGGCAGAGGTGTTCGGAAGTTGGACCCCTGCCAATGTGATATTTATAGGTCTTCAATATCTTAAAGGGGTTTTGCCACTTCAGCAAATAGCATTTATTATGCAGAGAAATTGTCCATGGTTGCGACCCCCGTGCAGTCCAGCAGCAGTGGCCGTGCTTGTACACTATAGAAAAAAGCACCAGCCTACATGTCCTCCCACGGTCTCGGCCACCAGAGAGGCTGGCATTTTTTCTTATAGTGTGCAAGCACGACCACTGCTGCTGGATTACAGGGTGGTTGTAACTATGGAAACGAGCAGTGTATAATGTGAACAATGTGAAAAATGAACCAAGCCAGCAAAAGAGACAATATGAACAATCACAATACATTAGTAAGTGCCTTGCATTAACATTCTCTACATGATAGATGGATGCGGACAGCACACATATAACATTTGTGTGCTGTATTGTGATTGTCCATATTGCTTCCTTTGCTGGCTTGGTTCATTTTTCTATCACATTATACACTGCTCGTTTCAGCATTGGTGCTCGTGCTTGCACACTATAAGAAAAAATGGTGGCCGGGACTGTGGAAGCTCATGTAGGCTTGTACTTTTTCCTATAGTGTACAAGCACGGCCATGCTGCTGGATTGCAGTGTGATCGTAACCATGGAAACTTTCTCTGCATAATAAATGCTATTTGCTGAAGTGGCAAAACCCCTTTAAGGCCACTCACACATTTGCGGCAGGCTGATCTGGATGCCAGTTCCAGCAGAGAATGCCGGGAATCAGCCAGACACAAACCGCAGCACGCAGCGGTTTCTCTCAGGCCAGTTCTCTGCATTTTTGGAGGATTGTGGCCATATCTCCACTGGACCTTATTATAGCTATTGGGGCTAGCGGGCATTCTGGTTGCATCTGGAAGTGCCAGATCCGGAGAACTCCAGCAGCCTGCCGGAATTGGTGCCGTACATGTGAAAGTAGCCTAACACTGCACAACCCCTTTAACTGATAAAATTCTGATTACCTGTAGCCACCACTAGAGGGAGCTTATTCCAGACAGTTCCAAATTAATATTTCTCGCCCATATTCATTGGGGGACACAGGAACCGTTGGTATAGCTATGTCCTCTGGGAGGCGTTGACACTAGTAAAAGCTGTTAGCTCCTCCCCTGGCAGCTATACCCCCTCCAGCCTGGAGAGAGAGCTTCAGTTTTTTCTAGTGTCAATAGGAGGCAAGACCTTCCTGCTCTGCAGGGATCTCCTGAAGATTTTTCTCATGTCTTTTTCCTCCTCTGGCTCATGGTTCATAGACACCCCGCATGCCTTGGTAGTTCCTACGTTACTACCTTCCCTCATCTGCATTTGCACGGGGTATTCGTTTGGTGGCCTTCCATTCCAGACACGCTCCGGTCCTGACTGGTGGGCGGTGGCGCCCTCCACATCACTCCCTCTACAGGGACTCCTTCCATTGGTCTGGGTGTGCTAACGGTATCATCACAGAAGCTCCCCACCTTTCTCTCCCGAGCAGGAGTTCCGGAAGCATACGGCATGGACGCCCTGATATCTCCTTGGCGGGACTTCTTCCTCCTTACGTGTTTTTTGTCCTACCAGGGTTCTATGGAGGATCAGAGGAGGGCATTCCGACAAATACTAGTCGCTCCGGATTGGCTCCGTCGCACGTGGTTCGCCGACCTTGTTCTGCTTCTAGGAGACGTTCCTTGGTCACTTCCACTCAGCGACGACCTTCTTTCACAGGGTCCGGTCTTACATCAGCCTTAGTGTCTTGGTTGACAGAGTGGCTATTAAATCCGCAATTCTGATGTGGAGAGGGTTTTCGGCGGACGCACCTCCCAGGATCTGTTATAGGACCTGGCGGTCCTCCTGGGCTTCTGTGTAAGCCGGGACATTCCCTCACTCCGTTTTGTTCTCTCCCCACGATCCTATCCTTTCTACAATCAGGGTTGGACCTTCGTTTAGCCCTTAGTTCTTTGATGGGTCAGGTGTTGGTGCTTCTATCCTGGGGCAGCCTCCAACGTCTTCTGGTGGCCATGGAAACCTTCCTTCAGGGAGTGGCACATACGGTTCCTCCGTACCATCCTTTACTGCCTTGGGATCTGTATATAGTTCTCCCAGCGTTCCAGTCTTCTCCCTTGTGCCCTTGGGGAGATCTCTCTCTGGCTCCTGCCCTAGAAGGTAGTTTTTTCTTGTGGCTATCACATCCATCAGACGGGTTTCCCAGTTGGTGGTGCTCTCTTGCAGAGAACCCTTCCTGGGTCTTCACAACGATAAGGCGGTTCTCCAGCCTATTCCTTCTTTCTCCCGAAGGTGATCTGTGTCTTGCACATCTATGAAGAAGTTGTCCTTCCTTCACTGTCCCTCTCCTTTACTCCCTAGGAAGGGAGTTACGTCATTGACGTGGTCAGGGCTCTGATCATTATTGGCAGCCTCCAGTTCCTTCCGGCGTGCGGAATCCCCCTTTTTTTTTTTTCTCTTTTTTTTTTCTTTTGTTGTTGTTGTCATCCGGAGGGTTTACGCTGGAGATTGGCGGCCTCCAAGGTGACAATTGCACGATGGATTCGGTCTACAAATACTGTACATTCTGCACCCGCAGCAGGGTTCCGCCCTTAGGTGTCACGGCTCGCTCCACTGAGCGGTGGGCGCTTCTTGGGCTCTGAGGAATCGCGCTTAGGCTGCGCAGTTGTGTAACGCGGCTACCGGTCCTCCTTACACACATTCACAAGATTTTACCAGGTGCATACTTGGCATCGGTGGATGCTGCCTTGGGCCACGTGGTTTTGCAGGCGGCAGGGACGCTTGCTTCCATGGGTCTGTGGTTTTTCCCTCCCTGTGGACTGCTTTCGGACGTCCCACGGTTCCTGTGTCCCCCAATGAATATGGGCGAGAATCACCAGTAAAATCTCTTTCTCGCTCTTCATTGGGGGACACAGCACCCACCCAGTATTGTTGTTCGACCACAGTTGTAGCTGTTGCTGGTTTGAACCCTGTTGGGTCCTTGGCAAGGTTGGTGTTCCATGTTTTTTCTTTGTTGGCTTGCTTCTCCTACTACTTTGTGCACAAACTGAAGCTCTCTCTCCAGGCTGGAGGGGGTATAGCTGCCAGGGGAGAAGCTAACAGCTTTTACTAGTGTCAACGCCTCCCAGAGGACATAGCTATACCCACGGTTCCTGTGTTCCCCAATGAAGAACAAGAAAGAGATTTTACTGGTAAGTTATACAAAAATCTCCTTTTTTGTTAGCTGATAAACATAATTATTTTGCGACAGGTGGCAGAATTATCGTAAATAATTGTGGGATAATATACGCCCTACTAAATTTTAAGAAGTTTAAAGGGAATCTGTCACCTGCTTTAACCATTTTTAAGCTGGCACCATCGCTATGTGGACTAAAGTACCTTTTTTCCAGCAGTCTTCTTTTTACTTGATTTCGTTTTGTAGTTTTAATATAAAAGCGCTTTTTATGATATGCTAATTAGGGTCCAAGGAGCCCAGAGGGGCGTTTTTTTCACTCTCCGGAGCCCAGTGACGCCCCCCTGCAGTGCCCAGCCCGCCATTTGAATTCCAAGAATGCCTCCTGATCATCAAATAACCTCCCACAGCCCGGCAAATGGTTCCGCCCCCTCCCCACGTCATAGTCTACCTTATAGAAATGCCCCGTCCTTCTTCCTGTCTGCGGCCAGAAAACTCGCGCAGGCGCAGTACCGCCTGCAGCCTGCGCCTGTGCGATCATCAACCTCCTGAGGGCAACAGCCTCAAAAGTCTCACTGGGCATGCGCCAAGCCCAGTGATGTGACCTGAGCGCTGTTGCCCTCAGGACGTTGATGATCGCGCAGGCCGCAGGCGGTACTGCGCCTGCGCGAGTTTTCGGGCCGCAGACAGGAAGAAGGACGGGGCATTTCTATAAGGTAGACTATGACGTGGGGAGGGGGCGGAACCATTTGCCGGGCTGTGGGAGGTTATTTGATGATCAGGAGGCGTTCTTGGGCACTGCAGGGGGGCGTCACTGGGCTCCGGAGAGTGGAAAAAACGCCCCTCTGGGCTCCTTGGACCCTAATTAGCATATCATAAAAAGCGCTTTTATATCAAAACTACAAAACGAAATCAAGTAAAAAGAAGACTGCTGGAAATAAGGTACTTTAGTCCACATAGCGATGGTGCCAGCTTAAAAATGGTTAAAGCAGGTGACAGATTCCCTTTAAGGAGTTTAATGAACATTTAAAAGTTTGTTTATATAGGTAATTCCACACTGAGGCGATGTCTAGGGATTTCATCATTCCTTATAGTACACAGCAGCTGTTGTAGAACCTCTTTTATAACGGATTCCTTTCCATAATAAATGGATTCCTCATCTTTAAAAAAAAAAAAAATATGTACACCAGCTAATGTACTTTGATTATGAGGTTCTGGAGCAGCTGGGACACAGAACTGCAGAACACACTGTAGCTGCTGAAGAACCTCTTTTTAAAGATAGTGGAAGCACTTTCAGTCAATCACAAGCCAAGGAATGTCCTACAAAAGTCACACAAAAGATAACTTCTTCAGGAAGAAATAAGCAGCGGCAATCTAGCGCTGCTTATCTCTGTAATCATCAGAATTTGTATAAATATTATATAAAGACAAGTCAGTGGAAAATTCCGATTGACATATGTTTAAAAAATAAGAGCGCGCTGCCCTACAGATGACCTTCCAAGTATGGAAGCAGGATGTAAGCACGGCTCCCCATCCCCTTTAAAGTTCTTCGAGGATTTTTGGTTCCCTGTAGTCCGTTATACTTTACATAATTAGATACAGATTGTGAAGTTGGGCTGTCATGTGAACAGATGATCAGGATGCATTGCAGTTGTAAACTGAACTGAATAGTTACATTGTACCTCCCAAGCATTTTGAAGGGACAGTCCCTCTCTGTGCTGTTGTAATGTCCCTAGTTTGGGACTGACCAGGAGATCCGCGGGAACACCTTAACAAGGAACGATGGATATAACCGTCACAATTGAGGGCTGCTTTACACTGTGTCTATGAAGTTGCAGTGGGGGCCTGTCTGTAACAGCTGGGCTCTGACCACAACCGCCATGATCAGGGATAACTCCGTTCTTGGCGGTTTAACCCCTTAGATGCTGCGGTCAATAGCAACACTGATGTTTGGAAGGGGGAGAGGGCTAGCTTTTTCATTCCAAAGCATTACTCAAGCAATCATATGATCTCTGCTTCAAGTCCTCTAGTGGAAAAAAAGAAGACAATTACGTTTAATAAAGTTTCATTAACAGTAATGAAAAATAAAGCCATTTTTCATTAAAACATTTTTTTTTTTTATAGTTTATAAGAAAATACACATTTGGTACTGCCTTGACCTATAGAATAAAGATTCATGCCACTTGACGCATGACGTAAAAATAGAAAAATTTGATGTTTTTTCCCCCGATTTATCCACCCCCTCAAAAGATTTATTAAAATTAGTCAATAATTTATGTTTCTAAAAATGGCATCAATTAAAACTACAAATCACCTTGCAAAAAAGTTGCCCAGAAAAATATGTTCTGGCTCTGTAAGCTCTGTGCAGCTCAACAAAATTAAATTTTTTTTCCATAAAGCATGTTTTAGTGTGCAAAAGTATGTTACTATTAACCATTTTTCAACCAAGTTTTTAGATTCATAATCTCTTATATACATATACATAAAAATGAGTTTCTGTCTGTCTGGACGTCTGTCTGTCTGTTCTTTATGCACGACCAAACAACTGAAACGATTTTCACCAAATTTGGCACACAGGTACATCAGGTGTCCGGGAAGGTTTTAGACTGGGTCTCAGCTCTCTAGGATGTACCTGCATTAGCCAATACAAGCCTGCAAGTCTTTCACTCATATCCCAACTGCCATACACATGGTCACATGTCCCTTATCAGCCAATAGAAGCTCGCAGGCCCTTAGTCTCTACATACACACAGTTTTACTCCAGGTTTCCATAACAACCCAGCCATTTTTCTTCACTGCTGTAGGTCAGCTTTAGGCTAGGGCTACAGGACGACAATAAGTCGCACGACACATAGGGCACAACTACGCTGTCACAGATGAGGTATAGGAGGAAACCCCAAACTAACAACCAGGAGGGAAAGGGAAAGCCACTAGGCCTCAACGCTAGGGAATGGAAAAGGTCACCTCCTAGTAACCCTACTCCTGGCCCTGACTTCTAACCGTATGGGCACCCCTTAAAGGTAGAAATGACAATACCCTGGAGACCCTAGAGAGCCCTAAGAATATTGTCAGGATTAAGGCAACCCGTTCCTTCCCCGATGAAGGAACAGGTGTCTCCCTGAGGCCTAGTAACAAAAAGCAAGGAAGGGAAAACAAAACACAAATGCGACACTTAACTTCTATAGTGATGGAAGAGCAGGAACACCAGAGACGACCTCACACCAGCTCTGCCAAACCCAAATGAAGCTATCTACCGCACAGTCAGAAGGGTGGGGCAACACTAAATAGGGTAGAGTAATGAGTACTAAGCTACATCTGAAACAGGGGATGAGGTCACAAACAAACACTGAATAAAGAGTAATCAAAGAGACTGTTAGATTCCTCCACGCTCTGCCAGTCTCCTTGATCTCCTGACAGCTGTTACAGAAGGGACCGTGACATACACTGCTACATGCATACATCTTGGATGAATTTTTTGCGACTGTCGCATGTCGCAGTGCATAGCCTATCATTATAAAAATTGTTGAGACAAAATGTCGCACCACATATGTTGTCGTGTGGCCCTAGCATTAAAGGGGCAGGGTGCTGTGGAGGTCACTGTTAAATGGGCGGGCACTGTGGAGGTCACTGTTAAATGGGCGGGCACTGTGGAGGTCACTGTTAAAGGGAAAGGGCGCTGTGGATGTCACTGTTAAAGGGGTGGGCACTGTGGATATCACTGTTAAAGGGGCGGGCGCTGTGCAGGTCACTGTTAAAGGGGCAGGCACTGTGGAGGTTACTGTTAAGGGGGCAGGGGCCACTATTAAAGGGACAACTGCTGTGAAGGTTACTGGTAAGGCAGCAGGGTACTGCGGAGGTCACTGTTAAGGGGGCGGGCCCCTGAGGAGGTCACTGTCAAAGGAGTTGGGTGCTGTGAAGGTCCCATTTTAAAGTGGTGGGGCACTGTGGGGGGGTCAGTGTTAAGGGGTGGGGGACTGTTAAAGGAGCGGGGTGCTGTAGAGGTCACTGTTATGGGGGATACTGTCTACTTAACGACACACAAACATTAAATGAAATAGCTGAAATATACCCGTGTGAAGCCAGGTCCTTCTGCTAGTTTGATAGATAATATATCTATATAGTGGAGCACAGTCATCATTATGACCACAGGCAGCCACCACTAGGTGGAGCTAAGTGCATATGGATTTAAATAGCTTGTATTTAACTCTCAACACATGTGTGCAGTGAGCTCCCCCTAGTGGCAGCCACAGTTATGACTTCAATAAATGGTTCCCTTCCACCATAGGGCCCATAGCAGTCCCACTAAATAGGGGCAGTATAGTTTGTGTTAATATACTTAAGATAGAATTATCATTGCAGCAGCTCCAAATGATGACATTTTTTAGGATCATGCAGTTCTGTAAAGATTTTCATCCTGGGTAGAAGATGCATGAAAAGGCACATGTTTGCTCATCATGTTACACATATGTAGACTTCAGACAGATGCCCCAGGACTGTTTCACTAATAATCAGATGACATGTCAGCAAATGACTGCTAGCGAGGAGATGTTATGGCAGAAAGACGTGAGGGACGTGCTCACCTAAGGAATAGATTTTATGTCTGTGGAATGACTTAAGAGGCCCTCACAGGTCTCTGCCAGAGATGCAGCATTTTTGCGTAGATACTCCGATAGTTACAGGCTTTGCAGCTGTTGGAAAACTACAGCTGCCATCATATGCTGTGGCTGTGGCTGTTAGGGCATGCTGGGTGATGTAGTTTCCCAAAAATGGAGAGCTACAGTGATTTGCTTTTCTTTTGTTTTTCTTTCAAGGGCATCCCTGGTCCAACGGGAAGCGTGGGAGACTCGGGTCCTCCTGGAGAATCAGTATGATTATTCTTTATATTATATATCATTTATTTCATATTTTCTTACTGTTCATATAGAACCAAACATATAAGCTCATTCACATTATAATCATCCACCTTGGTCCCACACAAGCAAAGAGAGAACATACAAGCTCCAAGCAGATGTTGTCCCAGTGCTACAAAGCAGCCGTGCCACCAAATGAGCCACTGTGCCACTAAGGCCCAGTTCACACTTCAGTTATTTGTTCAGTTATTTCCATCAGTTATTGTGAGCCAAAACCAGTAGTGAAGCCTCCTCAGAGATTAGGTATAAGGGTACTTTCACACTAGCGTTAGAAGAATCCGGCAGGCAGTTCATTTGCCGGAAATCCATATGTAAACTGATATCTTTTTTTTCCGGATCTGGATCCGTTAGACTTTTGCATTGAGATACCAGATCCTTATTTCCAGTATCATCCGGAATAACTGATCCGGTATTAATTTTTTTCACAGCTAGAAAGCACTGCGCATGCGCAGACCGGAAAACTGGAACATATGGTACCGGCATTAATACATTTTTAATTGCGGTAGTGTTCCGGGATTTTGACCAGAAAAAAAAACGCAGCATGCTGCGGTATTTTGTCCAGTCAAATACCGTACAAGGGACGGAACGGGAGAAATTCTGATGCATACTGAACAGATTGCTTTCCATTCAGGATGCATTGGGACAAAACTGATGCGTTCTTTTCTGGTATTGAGACCCTTTACCGGATTTCAATACGAGAAAAGAATAACGCTAGTGTGAAAGTACCCTAATGAAAAGATCTGCACTTTCTGTGTTTTTGACCCAAACCTGGTTTTGGTTCACAATAACTGATGGAAATAACTGACCAAATAACTGAAGTGTGAACTCAGCCTAACATATGACCACTACCTTAGAAAAGCTTGATTTCACTACAATTCACCCAAAAATGTCAGGTCATACAATTGTTTCGGATCATATTATGCCTAAATGCACTGCGTGGTCGGATATAAAACCGTTTTATGGTACAGCAGGGGTTTATATGATGGAAGTCTGTGCTGAGTAATTCCTCATTTTGTCTTTTTATCAGTCTGTTTCAGCAGAGTTCCAAATCTCCTGAATAGACATGCCATTAAATGCTAACATTTTGGCTGCCTAAAGTCTCCACTAGGTGGAGCTTATGACATCACTTTAAAGGAAATCTGTCACCACCCTCGAGCGTATTCAACTGCTTATATGGTGCTGTAGGTCTCCTGAATCGCTTTCTAAGCATACCTGTATCTGCAATATAAATGTATTTGTGCCCCTCAAAGAACGATTTTATAAATATGCTAATAAGCTTGAAAAGAGCCCAAGGGGCTCAGCCATGCCCATTCTCAGTGAGCCCCGCTCCTCCACTCATCTGGTATTCTCCTCCCTGTTGTGGATGTCACCCTGACGCAGCAGTAAAATCTCGCACATGCTCAACACCAGGTAATGTGAGCGCTCGTGCGCTCTGAATTTCTGTGCCGGCATCAGCCTCATTAACGGAACTGTGCACTCACTTCACCAATCCCATCCCATGTCCATTCTGATGCTTACCAGGTCACGGCTGGCCTCTACTTCCTGGTTCCTCTTGACACACAGGAAATGACTGCTCAGCCAATCACTGGCCAAGGTGGGTCACCACTGCATGCAGTGATTGTCTGAGCTGTCATTTCCTTTGTGTCAAGAGGAACCAGGAGGTAGAGACCAGCCCTGACCTGGTATGTGGCAGGGGACCGGTGAGGTAAGTGTTTTTTTTTATGCCAATTTAAAGAAATTAAAGTGTGCACTTATTGACATCACTCCAACTGTACATTGAGGATATAATTCCCTATTCTACACTTCTCAACACTGAAATTGCAACACCAAGAAGGAAAAATCGTGGCATTATGGAAATCACAGGATCAGCAGACATGTTAATGATATGCAAATTATACAAAAAATGGAAAATAAATATTCAAAACCTCTCTATTTATTCAGTACACTGAGTTTCAGTGATGCACTTATGTACCATGGCATGCTATCAGTGAGGTTATCAATCGTGGTCTGAGGAATGTTCTGCCACGCTGAATGCACTTGAGCACTCAAATCATCAAGATCTGCTGCTGGCAGCTCCCTTTGCAATTGAAGACCAATGAAGTTTCAGATTTGCTTGATGGGAGACAAGTCCGAAGACGCTGCAGGCCATGGTAGCTCCCAGTTGCACAAGCAACATTTGGCCTGGCATTGTCCTGTAGAAAAAGTCTCCTAGAGGAATGGCAGTACTACATGTTCCATGGCCAAATCTATATAACGCCAAGCAGTTAGTGTACCTGAAATGAAGACTAGAGGGGTCCGGCTACCCATATATTATGCCACCCTACACTTTAATCCTGGGAGTAGGATTGATGTGACATTCCTTTCTGAAGGCCTCTTAATGGTGGTGCCCACGTGGTCTCCAGACCAATCTCTGGCTATCATTGCATCCGAGAGGAAAAGGATAGACCTCCATTGCCATCTTGCTCTGCAGCATGATAGCCTTTGCTTTCAATCTGGCTTTTATGACCCTCTTATGTGCCATAGACTGGAGCTCGGTAATTATCTGCAGATTTGAGCAACCCCTGCTACTTCTTCGATTTGCATAACCTTACAGCTTTTCCTTGTTGGTGTTGCAATTTCAATGTTGAGGAGTGTGTTGATAAGATAAGAATATTATAGAAAAAAAATCTGGAGCACACTTCCTGCCCAATATAGATTTTCCAGTTTGCCACTTAGTGGTCATAGCTGGTACTGCAATTAGGTCACTTTACTGCACTGTGGCACATCTGTTAAGAGCGGCTTTCTTTGATCAATGACTGTTGACCAGTTCCTGCCTGAAAAAAGCAGCTCTGGTGTAAAATACGGAAATGTTACAACCCGTTGCTAACAAATCTCAATGACTTTCCTATACATATTTGTACAGCTCTATGACCCAGAAAACCAGATTGATTAGTTTGCCATTTAGAATACTGTTATTTTGTTTCATAATAATGTAAAGAACAATAGCCTTCTATGAGGAATCCACAAACTGCAGGGCGTAATTCAGAGCAGATTTCCACAACTCATTGAAGCTCGTTTTGCCAGAATTCAACCAGATGTTTATAATTTGTTCAATTATAAACCAAATGTACTCAGGTTCAGACCATCAGACCCCACATGTCTGCCTCTAAATACTGCAGTATATAGGAGTTTGAGTAAATTGCAGTGTTTATCCTAGCCCCTGAGTATTAAAGGAGCACTACAAATCCCATAACCTAATATCCTCCTGTAATTCTTATTAGATACAAGCAACCAACTTTAAATGGTATTGGGCTATTGTAAATTAGATAAACATGATTATACCCATGGCAATATGGCCAAATATAGTAACTGAAATATAGATAACCGTGGTGGATCCGCAATCAGCTGTAAGATCCAATAAAACTAACAGCGAAAGGCACAAAGCTAATAACTGTGGCTTACACTATGGTAGTTGTATTCAACGATGGATTTACAATAATATTAATAATAGGAAAGCCATTGGTAGCGCGTGCAAAGATGTAAACCCGCAAGCAGTGATCTAAATACGCAAGCAGCGGTATATGCTGTATGCCACAATTGCTATGTATCACAATTGTATACTTTATGTTTACATTCCAAACTAACAATCAACTGTCGTTCAGCAGAGAATAAATCTAAACAGCGCAGATAATCCTCACCGCGCCGCAAGGTAAGTGCACAAAATCTCTTTAGTCTGTTTTGGTTGTATCACATATGTGCCTTATACTTTCACACTTGCGGTTTTCTTTTCCGGCATAGAGTTCTGTCAAAAGGGCTCTATGCCGGAAAATAACTGATCAGTTTTATCCCCATGCATTCTGAATGGAGAGTAATCCGTTCAGGATGCATCAGGATGTCTTCAGTTCAGTCATTTTGACTGATCAGGCAAAAGATAAAACAGCAGCATGCTACGGTTTTATCTCCGGCCCAAAAAAAACGGAAGACTTGCCTGAATGCCGGATCCGGCATTTTTTTTCCATAGGAATGTATTAGTGCCGGATGTATTAGTTCAAAATACCGGAATGCCGGATTCATCCTTCGCAGACCGAAAAAAAGGTAAAAAAAATAAATGCCGGATGACACCGGAAAGACGGATCTGGCATTTTAATGCATTTTTCTGACTGATCAGGCATTTTTAAGACTGATCAGGATACTGATCAGTTGGCATAAGTTTTGCCGGATCGGAATCACATCGAATTGTTTAAGCATTATGATGTTGCTTGCACGTATATGTTTGAGCTTCTGAATTGCCAGTTACTCACTGTTTGTTGAATTGGAGCGGAGTCTCGTACCTGCCGTGGCATCCCACGTGTGTTGCCCAGACCGCAGGTATGGGACTCCGCTCCAATTCAACAAACAGTGAGTAACTGGCAATTCAGAAGCTCAAACATATACGTGCAAGCAACATCCTAATGCTTATACAATGAACAGTATTACTCTAATAGGCAGTATTGTTTGGACTGCCTTTTTTTCTATTACTAATTACAGAGAACAATGAATAATTCACTGCGCAGTGCACAACAGTCCGTGTAATCAACATTAACCAGCAGGACCATTGTAACATTATAACATCTACCACAGCACAGATTATTTTGACCTTAATATATGGACTGTCTTCATCTGTATTAACCATCATAGGGCACAAATGTGATACAACCACAACAGACTAAAGAGATTTTGTGCACTTACCTTGCGGCGCGGTGAGGATTATCTGCGCTGTTTAGATTTATTCTCTGCTGAACGACAGTTGATTGTTAGTTTGGAATGTAAACATAAAGTATACAATTGTGATACATAGCAATTGTGGCATACAGCATATACCGCTGCTTGCGTATTTAGATCACTGCTTGCGGGTTTACATCTTTGCACGCGCTACCAATGGCTTTCCTATTATTAATATTATTGTAAATCCATCGTTGAATAAAACTACCATAGTGTAAGCCACAGCTATTAGCTTTGTGCCTTTCGCTGTTAGTTTTATTGGCTCTTACAGCTGATTGCGGATCCACCACGGTTATCTCTATTTCAGTTACTATATTTGGCCATATTGCCATGGGTAGCATCATGTTTATCTAATTTACAATAGCCCAATACCATTTAAAGTTGGTTGCTTGTATCCAATAAGAATTACAGGAGGATATTTGGTTATGGGATTTGTGTTTTATATATTTTTGTGGGGATATTTTTAGTGTTTTAATTTTTCAAGAATTTTAATAAACTTTTTAAAAATAAATATACTATTATTCTATCAATAATATTGACTCCGTATGTTGTCCAGATGAAGGTGTGCCTATCTATATTTGAATGTATGCATATTTCTGTTTAGACTGGGTGAGTCAATTAGTTAGAGCACCCATTCCTCATCAGTTAGCAGGTGAGCCAACTTATTAATTGAATATTAAAGGAACACTGTAAAATGAAATAAACTTCTGGGGACACCGATTCCCCATTAGCAATAAATATATATTATCATCTTAAATTAAATTTGGGTTACTAATATGAAATATATCATTAATCTTAAATGTTAGGGACCGAGGGGACCACAAGGAGACGCAGGTCCACCTGGAGAAACAGGGCTAGAGGTAAGTTCTACCTTTTTAAAGTTGCACTCTTATCTACGTATATCCAGGGGTACAGGCTCTTATTGAAGAGACTGCGTAGTGTGTGGAGACAGGCAATGCTCCATGGGAAAGAAGTATGCAAATTAGCTCATATCAGGCGAAACTAGAGACCCAGCTGTATCAGGTTCTTACCCCTCATCAGTACAAGACCCAAGGATAAGGTAGGTCAGCAATATTGGATTGTTGGGGGTTTAACCCTTGCAGATTAGAAGAATGAAGAGGCTACAGTGCACCATTACACAACACGTCCACTTCATTGTTTACACAGGGGCAGATATAGTAATCCTGTCTAATACTGAGACAGTATAAACTTAGGCTGGGTGCATCTATAGACTGTCTAGTCTACGTTTATATACCACCTACTGGTTGTCTTGCTCGGCTCCAGAATTGAGCACTTGGATTTAGGCACAATGTTGGCAAATATTGGTGCATCTTAAGCCATGGCTTTCCTGAAAGGCCAAACCCTTTACCAATATTGTCATGTTCCTTTTCAGAAAAAGCAGAAAAGTATCTAAAACGCTTAATAAGTATAGTGCAAGACGTATACTAGGAAGGATCGAATCAATTCTAACAAATTGATTTGTCTCATTACAAAGAATTCTTCATCTGTGAGGGGCTATCCCCACAGGTGAAGAAGCGCCCGTCTGTAGATTAATAGGACCGGACATCTCACCTGGCCTTGTTCTGAATAGGGACGCAGACGCTAAGCTCAAAATTAGTTTCAGGAGCTGCTACTGCACTTGTGCCACTAACCAAAAGTGTATAAGCCAAATTTAAACCTTTTGGCACCTGTGTCACCACTGGGAGCAGCGGCACAGGGTTCAGCTTCTCAGCGCTGGGTAAAATGCAGGGGCGGATTGGCCATAGACCTTACAGGGAAATTTCCCGGTGGGCAGATGCCAAGAGGGCTGCCTGAGCCCTCCTCACGGACGGCAAGTGGAAGTTTTTGGGGATGTATTTTGTGCTGCTGGCGGCAGTATTTTGTGATGGACTGTGGCATTTGGCTCTGTTGGGTTGGTATAATGTGCCACAATATGGTATTGCTGGACCGCCTGCTTGTGTTGGCCCTGCCTTCAATCAATTTGGACCCGATTACAAAACGGGGTCACTTTTAGTATTTTTTTTTTAAGGGCCACTTAAAGTTCCCAGTCCGCCCAAGGTGAAATGTCCGACCCTGTCAACAGGCAGGTGGTTGCTTCTTCACCTGTGGGGGCACAACCTCAAAGGTGAAGAACTCGTGCTAATGAGACAAATCGAATGGTTAGAATCAATTTAGTCATCTCTTTTTTATACCCATTTTTTAGCACACATTATGACAAACTTCTGGAGTTCTTTGATTAGTTATCCTCTCTATGTTTAAATTTCATTGTTCAAGAAAATATTTTGTACCTTTTTTTATTTAAAAGAATATTGGGGATTATTTCCCATTGTGCCTACCTCAGCAAAGTGGCATGAAAAAAGTAGCAAAAAATGCAATTTGCACAAAATTTGCTGTTAGCCCCAGAATATTTTAGAATTTGCACTAGTTTTTTTTAAGCATAAATGACCATAGAAATCCATGCCAGCTATGAGATGGCATGTATTTAATTTTAGAAATACGGATTTAATTTTAGACATATGCTTAATTTATGACGGGACATGCATGTCTGTGAGGACAGGTGGTACACTTACAGAGGTGCCCCCTAGAAGGGTTCTTCAACCCCTAGTAGTCCATAATTCCAGGCCACACTCTTTTAGACAATGGTGATTAGATTTTTATAAAGTCACACAAAGTGACCACAAAATAGAGCAGGATATAGTCCTACCACTATGCGCCTTGTCATAAATCAAGAGCATCCCCTGGTGATACATGGGATATCAAGACCATCGTAGAGAACACCGGTCTTGATAAATGACCCCCTTGTACTGTAGTTAGCAAACATCACATCATTCTTTATGTGAGACACACACACGTTGTGTAATGTCTTGATAATTCCCAAGCAGTGAGTAATATGTCGGAAAAATCTCCTTTTGTTACATCCAGCAGATCTCCCAGTCAAAGCTCCCTTTGTAAAGCCCTAATGTGGATTGATGATCATCTCTTTTGTTATTTCGGCCCGTGTTTGCCCAACTTTTTGAATGTCTCATGAATTAAGCTCTACTATATTGACACTATATGATTTATGTTGAACAGGGATCACATGGAACTGAAGGAGATATTGGTCCTCAAGGAGATCCTGGCATAAAGGTGGGTCATTTTATGTCAGACATTATATCCAGTAGGTGAACTCTCCATATTTATTAGTTCCAACTTATCCAAATTATATTGGCCATCTGCTTTGAGAAGACCACCCCTCTAGAAGATCATTTTTCAGTACAATTTTGGGTGAATGTTTTAAAGATGTTTCACTGTATGCTGAATATCCTCTGTTGGCTTTAACCCAGGGATGCCCAACCTGCGGCCCTCCAGCTGTTGCAAAACTACAACTCCCAGCATGCCTGGACAGCCTACAGCTATCAGCTTACAGCAGGGCATCATGGGAGTTGTAGTTTTACAGCAGCTGGAGGGCCGCAGGTTGAGCATCCCTGCTTTAACCTATGCCAAGGTTAAGACCGTATTTGAAAGCCATGACAGCACAAGAGCAGTTTGTTGGGAGCTTACAGCATTGGGTTTCCATGGCTAGGTAGTATGTACAATGCCAAGTGTTAGCTGTAGTAATGTAAAGCCACTATTGTACTTTCCATTCCAGACATGGAATCCATGTTTATATTTAGCAGTCTGTCAGTCATGTCCGAAAGATACCAGCAGAATGCCTTCTGTCTGAATGGCAGCCATATTATCTGGGACTGTTATTCCTGGTTTGGATTGTTTCCTTTGGTCCCAGGAAAAAGAAATCTGAATGCTAAAGCATGCAATGCATGCAATGGTATTTTAGAGACATTATATCTAACCAGTATGGGGAAGACTTGCATCAAGTTTATCAAAAGAGGCACAGAGGCTACTGCAGACAGAGCGGGAGGGGGGGGGGGGGGGGGGATTCTTTATATATAGTATTTCTCAGTTTTAATTGTAATAAAAAAGATCAATGAACTGAAGAGAGTAAGAGAGGAACCGCTAGGGTATTTTTGTGAATATTCTAGGTTTGATGTCTCTCATACAACAAATTCTCTAAGAATCACTTTCTTCCTCAAATGTCACCATTTTATACCCTACTACATTAATCTGACAGATTGTGTAAAAACATTGTTGATTGATTTTTACTGACTGCAGGGAGACATCGGAAATATCGGTAACATGGGGGCACCAGGGGAGCAAGGCATACGGGTAAGTTCATTGTGGTTTGAAATTTGATAATGGCATGATGGGCCTGCAAGCCATGGTCTGGAATCCAATTTTTTGCCTAGCTGTGCTGGATGAGACTGGCTGTGCTCTGACTACCGTAACC
The DNA here is from genome assembly GCF_905171765.1 of Bufo bufo. Lineage (NCBI taxonomy): Eukaryota > Metazoa > Chordata > Amphibia > Anura > Bufonidae > Bufo > Bufo bufo. The sequence continues at coordinate 205,355,687 of NC_053397.1, forward strand.
ACCTTTTGTCTACCATTTGCATTGCCGAACATTTACTCCTGGGTACTCGCCTGCCGGTTCCCAGGCTTCTACAAGAGTAAACACCACCTCAGTGATGTCCCTTGCAGGAGATGCAATGTCAATTTTGGCAGACTGTCTGCAAGCTTCAGCCATTCTTACCACAAGCAGAGCCGCTATGTGGCAGTACGGTGGTGAACTGCTGGCAGTGGATTCAAGGAGTCTGGCTGTCAACTGCCAGCTCCTTGGTGGGGGTGCCCTTTGCGTGCCAAGGAGCAATTCTCTGGCTAAGCTTGTCTTTAAGTCTGTTAACAACAGGTTCATATAATCTTAGAAATGACAGCAATATAAATTTGCCTCTGCCTTTCTATATGACTTTGACATCAGTAGGTTGGTGATCGAACTTTTTTCTTTCTTCTTTTTTTTTTATGGAACAGGGAGAACCAGGTCCTCCAGGAGAAGAAGGTGTTCAAGGAAAAGACGGCCCAAAGGTAACAACTACGTTTCAGGCCATGGATTCTCCACTGGGGTTACTGTGGTGGGACCCCTATGATTTGCTGTTCTTGCTAGAAGAATGACCACCCAATGGACGCATGTTGTCTGGCTAATTAAAATGGTATCAGAGGCTCCAACTTTTATGTTATTTTGAAGGGGGAACTTGGTGATCCCGGCCTTCAAGGCGAGAATGGAGAAAAGGGAGATGAAGGAATACCTGGCATCCAGGGATCTGTTGGAGAACCTGGCAGAGTCGGATTACCGGTATGTTTCCTATATTTGGGTATCCAAACCATACAACCTTGGTCTTTTTGGTGTATTCAGTGACCGCCTCACTGTTTGTAAAGTGAATGTCCACCCATTCGTTTTTTTTACACAGTGACTTAATTGTAACCTAATGATAGTGAATGTGGTTGTGTTACAATCCACAACTTGCCACGACTGTGTCATGATAGTCGGCAGAAATCTAAACCACATTCACTATCATTTGGTATTACTGGCAGCGCAACTTTTGCCATCTTCATGTCTTGCACCCACAAGTTGCTGTGTGTAGCCGTGACCTAAAATTATGGCTGCCTGCCAGCCACCACTAGAGGGAGCATGAGAGCTTACCGCATACTGTTTATACACTGAACTCAAATAAAATAAAAAAAACGTATGTGGTTAGCTCCCCCTTGTGGTGGCTGAAAAAAGTTTTAATTCTATGTCACAGAAAACAGAACTCTGACCACTGTAAAGATATATTGTGAATGTTGGACCTGGTCAAGGTGGAAATTCACTTTAAAGTATAGGTTAATCTTTTGCAAAAAAAAATATTATACAGTTTTAGGTCAGGGATCCTTAAGTAGCATTTCCTTGATATATTGTATACTTATTAATAGAATCACTTATTTGCAAACCCCCAAGGGTTCCAGTAATAAGGCAGTGAGGCCAATTCCCTAGGATTTTTCCTCTAGGCATTTAGCAGAATTCTTGCGTTATTTTGGTTCATATGCAGAACACATACTACTATACACATCAGTGGCCATTCTGCTGACTGTTTTGCAGGACAAAGGCAGGGAATCTGTGCTAGTTGTTGATTCTCTCATGTCCTGCTTGTAAAGGAGCAATTCTTATTTTAAAAAACAATAAAAGGAAGATACTCTTCCTGCAGTCCACAGTATATTTATCCAAATTAACAAAGGAAAACCAACAGCAAATAATCACAACTTAATTTTTATAGGTATATAAAACTATATCTGTATTTGATTATTGATAACATGTGATAATATATTGAGCTGTACCATAGTCAATAGTGATTGCTTTATTAACAAACAGGGACCAGAAGGGAAACAAGGAGCTCCAGGCCAAAGGGGTCGTCCTGGCAAAAAGGTGAGAAGCCCCCTCTGTGAAAGTCCTTAGTTATTAAGATCACTCTGACATCACACTTCCGCACTCCAATATCCCTGTTTTCCATTTGAAATACAGATTTTAGTATGTTGTATCTTAAAGAGGTTATCCATGCTGTTGCAATTGATTGACTATCCTTTAAGGGTAGGCCATCAATATTCGATTAGTGGGGGTCCAAGTCCTGCACTCCAGCCTCTTCATTGTTTACATGAGCCGGGATATTGGTTCATGCTGCCAAAAGCTATATCTTGATTAGCAGCAGTGCAGGGTGTTGTACAGTAGCCTCTACAAACAGTATGGTAAAGATGACCCCAGTGGGGCTTTCTCTGATCCCCGCCAATTGAAAATTGATAACCTTTCTTAGTATATAGGCAATGAACTTTTAAAGCCTAAATAACTACTTTAAAGGGAGTTTTGACCATGCTATTTTGCTGACAGAACTAGGCAGGGTCTGGGGTGAGCAGTACAAATATATCTTTTGTGGAGCTTTTCACAGGAGTCGTGTGAATATGAACTTTTATTCTGCCAAGATTATGCTCCTGAGGCAGAGCCTCAGTGCGTAGTGCTATCTGCATTGAACTAGTGCCAGGCCCCTCCCCTCTGGTCTGAGTCACAGCTGAACTGGTCTCCTGGTTGGATGCTATATCTGCCCCTCAGAGCAGGGGGAGGGGCTTTAAAACATTTCAATGCAGAGTGCACTTCACATTAAAGCTCCGCCTCCTGGGTATTTGCAGAAGTAAAATCTGACAGAATAAAACTCCATATTCACTCTACTCTCTAAAAAAGATACCATATGTTTGTACTGCTCTCCTCAACCCCTACATACTGCTGTCTGCAGTTTAGCGTGGTCTAAACTGCTGACTGACTCCCTTTAAATAGCTAAAATGAAGCTCCACTGGATTGACATTGGCTATTTAGTCACTAAATTCAGAGAAAAAGCTGAGTCACATGGGTTGTAGCCGAAAATTGTCTAATTTCTTACAAGTGTAAAAAAGCCTTGACCACATGTTATACATGTGATCTACTGCTGCAAAGAAAATTTACAAACATGAACCTAAAGGTCTTTGTATACGTTTTGATCAAAATGCATAAGCCCACTTGCCACTTCATGGCAGCCTCTTTCAAGTGGGTTCCTAAACTAAATTGAAGCTGCACAGCATAGTGACTGCAGCTGCAGCACAGCACCCTCGGGGTGAGGGCTCAGCAGTCCAACAGCACCCCTGCTGCCAAGCTAAGACCCCTTGGCTCAGTGGCACACCACCCAACAGGACAGGCCCTACAGCAATAACAGCCGCCATGCAACACTGCACCCTTTTTTTCTGTATTCATTCTATGGTCTCTCTTCTTGTCTTATTAAATTTACATATGGCGATATTTATTTTCTGTAAGAATTTAATTCTGCCATTTTGATACTGTCCTCTGCAGGGAGACAAAGGTCAGATGGGGCCGGTTGGAGAGACTGGAAGTGTGGGTGACAGAGGAATATCAGGGGAAGCAGGACCGAAAGGATCACGGGGTACAAGAGGACCACTGGTGGGTATTTTCGAATGTGGAAGGAATTAATTTTAGTGTAATCAGATGTAACAGAACAACACAGAATTGAAAGCAACATAGAAGCGTCTGTGTTTGTTTGTATCTGCAAAATAAACTCTGTGCTCAGATCAAAGGACGGTAATTATCATGAGAGCCAGAGAAGACATTCTTCCTTATAATTCCAGGGGGCATAACTATGAAAGTGGTTCCTATCTCGCTACAGAGTCACGCAGGACCATGTCTTATTTACTTCAAGTGGAATAAATAAAAAAAAGCCTTTGATAATAAGATGCTTAATTATCAAGAACACAAGAGAGCAGGAAGCATTGTGCCATACGTGATTGTTATTTCCTTGTGTTTGGACAGGGGCATTTAGGAGCAATGGGGCCAGACGGAGAGGCTGGAATACCAGGATATGGGGTATGAAGTTCATCCATTTTTCTTTCTGTCTTGTTTTAATATTTTAATTTTTTTATTTTACTTTTTGTAATAATATAATAACATTATCCATGTACAGGATAACAAAAAGGGCTTATCTGCTTTATTAAAAGAGTTTTTCCGAGTTTAATATTAATGGCCTAGGTTATCAATATCTGATCAGCGGGGTCCAACTTACACACACACACTTCCCATTCATCTGTTGGAAGAGCGTTGCGGCCTTCTCAGTCCCATTGAAGTGAATGGGCCTGAGCTACAATACCAAACACAGCCACTATACAATGTATGGCGCTGTGCTTGATAGGCTGTGAGACGAAGGCAGGGCTCACCGGGGCTTCTTCAAACAGCTGATTGTTGGGGTTGCCAAGTCGGACCCACACCAGTCATATAATGACCTATCACCCCTTTAAGGTGATAAATGTGGGGGAAGGGTCTCCACGTAGGACCCCCTGCTATTAATTAGAATTAAAAGCTAAATCAAGGGTGTCACAAGTACCTCCAAGGCTCAACTGCTATCATATTATATTGCACTGGTTTTCGTTATTAGCTGGTTGGAGCCTTACTTTATACTTGGAGTGCCCCCATAACAGACCCAGCTTATGACCGTGTCCGTAAAAGAAATGACCTTAGACAGAACCCCTATAATCGAGCATCTCCATCATATTGTCCCCATAAAACTGCCATCTTGCAATGAGTTGACCTGAAACAGTGGCCCCCATCAATCCAGCCTCCAACATGGACGATTAAACAGTGGACTAGGAAGACACCTGTGACAGATGCAAAGCCCAGGAGCACCACACGCTCTAGCTAGATCTGTGCCCTTAGGGGTGCACGTACCACAGGTTGAGAAACTAGCCTCTAGGAGACCGTTGGTGTCCATTTAAAGCAATTGACTTTTAAGGGACACTGAGCAATGGTTTATGCTATATTAGCTAATTGGTAGAAAAAGGGTCCGACGAGGTTGCTCAGGATGCCCCTAGTAGGAACAGAAGATGCCGTTCCATGAATTGTAGTATGGCTTCCAGCTAAACATTCGGTTACATCCAGCGATGGAGCTTCTTCACAGGCAGTTTTACTGAACTTTTGGCTGAAGCAACCAGCAAGTAAATGCTCCTACTCTGCAAAAGCAATAGGGACGCGGGGCATCTTACTTCTGTAATTATTAGGCTAATTGCTATTCTTGTTAGATTATTATGTTTGCTTGTTTTGCTATTTTTAGTTTGGATCGTTCAGCTTTGCAGCCTTTGTTTGTGTCAACCCGATGATTCACACAACACGTTTTGTCATGTTGACATCTTGCTGAAAATTTCTGCCATTTTGTATTCAATGTTGATATTTAAACTTCCGACATTTGCTTTCTGCAAGCCAAATGGAAACAACAGAAGAAATGTAATGTCAGATATTGCAATGACCCGTCACAGAAGTCAGTCTGCCCAGTACCATAATGATTTCTTCATAACCAAGATTTACAAGCAAAAATACAACTGGATGATATTTTTATGTGGGCTTTAACCATAGACTTATTGGTACTTGGCTTCTTTTTTTTTTTTTAGATTGGCTGTTGTATTCATTTCGTATTATTAAAGGGATTTTCCAGGATTTTTATATTGATGTTTTATCCTGAGAATAGCTCATCAATATCCCGGCGCTCCTGCTGATCAGCTGTTGGAGGAAGCTGAGGCGCTCACTTGAGCTTTGGTGAACACTGTGACCCCCTCACAGCTTACCAGGCACAGCGCTGTCCATTGTATAGTGGTTGCGCTTGGTATTGCAGCTCAGCCCTATTCACTTGAATGGGACTGATCTGTGCCTAGGCCACGTGACCAATAAACATGGCGTTGCTGGCCTAGGAAGAGGCCTAAGCACTCAAGGAGCGCCACGGCCTCTTCACCGGGTTAATTACCGGTAATTAATATTCATAACCTATCCTCTGGATAGGGATTTACCCGTTTTTGCACGGGAGTCAATGTTTTGTTAGTCTGGAAATAGTTATGAAAAGATATTACAAACTCTGTTGGGTTTTTCTGTTCGGATCTCTCATAGCAGATATATGTAAATGTAATGTTCACATGTTGCTTATATATTTCTGTTCAGGGCCATCAAGGGCCAACAGGACACCCCGGGCCTCCTGGACCTAAAGGAGAGAAGGTAATAAAGTTATATCATTTTAGAGGCCATGGGAAGTTTGGGCTCTTAGCACTTAACATGAGTAACAGTAATCATGGCAAGTGATAGTTATTGAACCTTGGGCTCCGGGCTACACGTGTCAGGCGGCATTCACACTTTTGCAGTGTATGTTTGACATATATTCCAGGAAAACCCCTAGCATATGCATGAAACGTATCCATAAGACATCATTCACCCAACGTAGGGCAAAATAGTGTTTCAGTTAGGGTCCTACAGATGTTCTAATAGATATTACAGAATTCTCAAAATGTTGGTGATCCATGGTCAATTGTATTGGTCCTGGTGGACAAGTGGCCTAGTGGGCTTCGCTAAGAGGTTAACACTTAACTGCACACACAGCTTGACGTGGCACATCTGATCGGATAAGAAAAGATTCTGCCATTCTTCCCTGTTGAAATGCTAAAAACCAGTGGCCATTCTGGGATTTTAGCTATTCTCCTCAATGGATCAACATGAGGCACAACTGAGGGACAAACATTCGCAGGGATAGTTGTGTGGCTGGGGCAACTCCCTGGGATATCAGTGGCTGCCATATAGGCACTCGATCCCAACCCCAATGCACAATAGGGTCAATTTTGTAGGAAGACAATTTGCCTGTTTGTATATTTTTGGAGTGTGGAGGAAACCCACACAAACATGGAGAGAAACAGACTCCATGCAGATGTTGTCCCTGGTCGGATTCAAACCCAGGACCCCAGTGCTAACCACAGAGCCACTGTACTGCACATTAAGGCCCCTTTCACACGGGCGAGTATTCCGCGCAGGTGCAATGCGTGAGGTGAACGCATTGCACCCGCACTGAATCCGGACCCATTCATTTCTATGGGGCTGTGCACATGAGCGGTGATTTTTCACGCATCACTTATGCGTTGCATGAAAATCGCAGCATGTTCTATATTCTGCGTTTTTCACGCTACGCAGGCCCCATAGAAGTGAATGAAGCTGCGTGAAAATCGCAAGCATCCGCAAGCAAGTGCGGATGCGGTGCGATTTTCACGCACGGTTGCTAGGTGACGATCAGGATGGGGACCCGATCATTATTATTTTCCCTTATAACATGGTTATAAGGGAAAATAATAGCATTCTGAATACAGAATGCATAGTACAATAGAGCTGGAGGGGTTAAAAAAATAAATAAATAATTGAACTCACCTTAATCCACTTGTTCGCGCAGCCGGCATCTCTTCTGTCTTCATCTGTGAGGAAAAGGACCTTTGATGACGTCACTACGCTCATCACATGGTCATTCACATGATCCATCACCATGGTGACGTCATCAAAGGTCCTTTTCCTCACAGATGAAGACAGAAGAGATGCCGGCTGCGCGAACAAGTGGATTAAGGTGAGCTAAATTATTATTTATTTATTTTTTAACCCCTCCAGCCCTATTGTACTATGCAGTCTGTATTCAGAATGATATTATTTTCCCTTATAACCATGGTATAAGGGGAAATAATACAATCTACACAACCTTGAACCCAAACCTGAACTTCAGTGAAGAAGTTCGGGTCTGGGTACCACATTCAGTTTTTTATCACGTGTGTGCAAAACGCATTGCACCCGCGCGATAAAAACTGAACAACGGAACGCAATTGCAGTCAAAACTGACTGCAGTTGCGTACCTACTCGCGCGGGTTTGCCGTAATGCACCGGGACGCATCCGGACCTAATCCGGACACGCTCGTGTGAAAGAGGCCTAACTGTGCATCCTGTAATAATATAGAAGACCCATCACCTCTCCAGTTATGTCTTAGTAAATACTTTTATTTTCCATGAAATAACAACTTGTGTGAAGATTCTGTTATTCCTCCTAGAAATGCATGAATATATTGACAACCGAGTGTTACCATTTCCCTTGTCAAAGTGTGTGTCGCTGCACAGGGTAATACTGCCAGTAATAACTGGGCACTGTCAGACTGTGTAGAGGTAACACTAAGGCCTCTTTCACACGGGCGTTGCGGGAAAATGTGCGGGTGCGTTGCGGGAACACGCACGATTTTTCCACGCGAGTGCAAAACATTGTAATGCGTTTTGCACTCGCGTGAGAAAAATCGCGCATGTTTGGTACCTAAACCCGAACTTCTTCATAGAAGTTCGGGCTTGGGATCGGTGTTCTGTAGATTGTATTATTTTCCCTTATAACATGGTTATAAGGGAAAATAATAGCATTCTGAATACAGAATGCATAGTAAAATAGCGCTGGAGGGGTTAAATAAAAATAAAAAAAAATTTAACTCACCTTAGTCCACTTGATCGTGCAGCCGGCATCTCCTTCTGTCTCCTTCTTTGCTGATTGTAGGAACAGGACCTGTGGTGACGTCACTCCTGTCATCACATGATCCATCACATGATCCATCACCATGGTAAAAAATCATGTGATGGATCATGTGATGACCGGAGTGACGTCACCACAGGTCCTGTTCCTACAATCAGCAAAGAAGGAGACAGAAGGAGATGCCGGCAACACGATCAAGTGGACTAAGGTGAGTTAAACTTTTTTTTTTATTATTTAACCCCTCCAGCGCTATTTTACTATGCATTCTGTATTCAGAATGCTATTATTTTCCCTTATAACCATGTTATAAGGGGAAATAATAATGATCGGGTCTCCATCCCGATCGTCTCCTAGCAACCGTGCGTGAAAATCGCACCGCATCCGCACTTGCTTGCGGATGCTTGCGATTTTCACGCAACCCCATTCATTTCTATGGGGCCTGCGTTACGTGAAAAACGCACAAAGAGGAGCATGCTGCGATTTTCACGCAACGCACAAGTGATGCGTGAAAATCACCTCTCGTGTGCACAGCCCCATAGAAATGAATGGGTCAGGATTCAGTGCGGGTGCAATGCGTTCAACTCACGCATCGCATCCGCGCGGAATACTCGCCCGTGTGAAAGGGGCCTAACTGGTAACACTAGAGGAGGATTATTTTGGGGAACTCCTGGTTCCCACGAATTATGCGGGTTAAAACAATATGGAGGGATACTGAGAAATGTAACAGACAACCTGGGAAATTCATTTTTGAATAAACCTAGAGATTGTTGCAGTGTTAGTTATTTTGGAATATTTTTTTTAAATAAATAATACAAATAAGAAATAATGTATAAATAAAATAATACATCATAATACTAATAATAAATAAATAAATCTTATTGAAAAGCATATCTTTGTATTGCAGGGCTATCCTGGAGAAGACAATACTGTAATTGGACCACAGGGATCCCCAGGTGAACCAGTAGGTTTTTCCCTAAAGCATTTTTGTTTTAGGAGATATATCATCTTCTCTTAGGCCTATAAAACAAGTACTGTACATATTCACCGTGTAGTTGTATATTTGGTTATGATTAGACTCTTTGATGAAATCCATGTTCAATATGATATTCACAATTGCTTCATGCAGCTCTCATTGACATAGGGGCCATCGTTATCCATTCTTAATGCTTATTGTGCAAATCTTATATATTAGAAGAATACATACAGCTGTATATGCAGCGTACTCAAGTTGTGTGTAATAGAGTTTCTGGGTGTAGTAGTGCAATGACACTAACCTGAGACGGCTGACTCTCTGCATAGGCAGGTGATGGTAGAAATTGTTCGTGACGCCAGTGCCAATTAAATGGTGGCACGCCGTTTGCGGATAGCAGGAATAAATTGAGGAACACGTGGTATTAAAACAGAACTCCAACTTTAGTAGTTTTCATGCAGAGACAATATTGGAATCGCAGTTCCTTGGCATACAGTCGATTTTGCAATACGGTTGATGCAGGCAATTACAGATTTAGCAAGGTGATTACAGAGTGTTGAACACAGGACTTGCAGTACAGGAGCTTGCACTCTATTTCTGTCTGATCCTGGAATATAACAATTCTTCACCAAGGCCCAATAACCTAGTTCTGGCTTTATATCCTTGGTTGTAGCTTTATAAAAGTACCTCTTGCTTTCCTGATCTTTGCCTCTGCCCCTCTCAGCTTCCTCAGGCTCTTTAGCTAAGATATTCCTGTTTCTGCATATGGGAATCTTCTCCTGGACAGCAGGCTTCAGGCCTGGACTGGTTTCTGACATTGTCTAATCTCCAACTGTGGATTACAGACACTAGACTCCGTCTGCCTTCTACTTCCCTGACTGGGCCTTATATAAACTAGGGCTCCCTAGCTCCCTCTAATGACTAGAAGCTGGAATGACACCCCTAGCAGGCCTGTACATGCAAGTGTCATAGTAACAGGGAAACACATAGCATTGCATTACATGACATTTTATAAAACTGACATATAACAACTTCCCCATAATTAGGAGGGACGACAGCACACCAAGTGACACTTTGGTAGTGACGGGTATTACAGTTCCCGTACACTACATATACAACCGGGAAATGGTTTGTTAATTGTTCATACAGTTCAATGAGGTGTAGTTTTCTGTAGGTGCAGACACAAAAAAATACAGTATGCGCTGATCAGCAATAACATGGAGGGAATCACATTGATTATCTCCTGACAATGGCATCTGTCCAGGAGAAGGAATGTATTAAGCAGCAAGTGAACAGTCAGTTCTTGATGTTGATGTCTTGGAATCAGGAAAAATGGCCATTCCTGGTAAGCAGTTACTACCTACTAAGGAAGGACAACCAGTGAACCGATGTCGGGGTCATGAGTGCTCAAGGTAGCCCACTGGTCCAATCCCGCAGATTAAAGGGGTTGTCCGGGTTCAGAGCTGAACCCGGACTTATCCCCATTTTCACCCCTCCAGCCCCCCTGACTTGAGCATGGAGTATGGAGAGCCTGGTACGTTACCGGATCTCCTGAAAAAGCCTTTGCCCTGCGCTGAATCGCTCCGATGGTCATATTAGGGAGGTCTGTCTGCGGTGGCTATAACCCCTGGATATGAGCAGTGTATAATGTGATGGAAAAATTTTGCAAGCCAGCAAAGAAGGCAATATGGAGAATCACAATACATTAGTAAGTGCCTTGTATTAACTTTGTCTACATGATAAATACCATTTGCTGAAGGGAGAGGACCCCTTTAAGAAAGAAAGTATTTTGATTATTGCTGTGGGTACTGATCTCACTACTCTGGGGTCACCATAAATGATCTACTATATGCATGTGTATGCTCAGAGTTTTAATTAGTTAACTAGTAAATTAATGTTCTCATAGTCTATGGTCAACAATACACTAAAAATACATTTTTCCACGTAGGGCCCTGCCGGAGAACGCGGAGACAGAGGTGAACCTGGAGATGAAGGATATAAGGTAATGTCAGGTAGATACGTGTCCCATGAAATATTTGAGTGGCATTCGGGGGCTTATAGTTGCACAATAGATGCCATATTTTTCTAGGAAATTTACAGCAATTAGTATTTGGTTTAGGTTCCATCATAACAATCTGAAAGAATAATATGTGAGATAATGTGATCTATTTTATAGGGTATGATTGGCGTAATTGGACCAAGAGGCGCCATCGGACAGCAAGGAGCACCAGTAGGTTTCCTTGATTGCTTAATATGTTATAAACACATTTTCACTGGTCATTAAAGGGTCTATCTAGCCAGACGTGACATCACGTGCCCGCCACGCAGATCAATGGCTGACCATGAAATGCATGGACAGGCTCTCACATCTGGCTTATAGAAGGTGGGGAAGGGGGTTCTGAATTGGGACCCTCACAATGACGTGGACGTGCCTTGTACGGAACAAAAGGTGATTTTAACATTTGTTTAGAGCAGGCATCCTCAAACTGCGGCCCTCCAGCTGTTGCAAAACTACAACTCCCAGACAGCCTACAGGTATCAGCCTACAGCAGGGCATTGTGGGAGTTGTAGTTTTACAACAGCTGGAGGGCCGCAGTTTGAGGATGCCTGGTTTAGAGGATGGGTTCAAGGAGGGCCTATAGAAATCTGAAGTCCACTGTGGTGACGAGTTAGTATGAAAAGATGCTCATGATATCAAGTGTGTCACATGCAGCGTGTTATCATCATATGCACAGTAAGAGAAGAAATACTCTTTGTATAATCCGGTAAAGCAGCCGAATCGAATTTTACAATACCTCGCCCGTCTCTAATGGTGTCCATTCAGCTTCCGTTTGGGGAAATGCATGTGGGATTTTTTTTTTTTGTCCAGTGGTTTTGATGGAATCAGGTGAATAATGCATTGGAAGGGGATTTCCATTACAACAAGGAAAGAATACAAGAAACTAAGAGAAAACACAAATTATTATGTATTATCTGGCACATAATTTGCAAAGATTTCTCTGAGGAATACACTATTACACTCGGAGGTCGCACTAACGCCTGTACAAGCGTCATAGACGCCTGTTCAGGCTGTTTTACTCTCTGAAAAAAGTCTAAGGCGTACCGATAGTAGCTCAGTGCAGTGAAATAGCCTGTGCCTGAAATAGCCAATAGCAAAGCTCCTTACAGCAAGGACTAGCTTTGTTATTGGTTGGTATAGGCGCGCGGCGGAGCTATACAGGTCCTACAGCAGTGGAAGCCGGCGGGAGCTGGAAGGAGGAGAGGCCGGCTCCCGGGGTGGCTGTAGTAAGGAGAGCGGGGCGCGCTGCCCGAGGACGAGGGAGAGGTAAGGAGCCGCGGACTCATGTGACTGGTCCCCGGTGACCCTGCTCCCCCCTCCTCCTGTCACCCCACTAGTGACCCTGCTCCCCCCTCCTCCTGTCACCCCACTAGTGACCCTGCTCCCCCCTCCTCCTGTCACCCCACTAGTGACCCTGCTCCCCCCTGATCCCTCCTCCTATCAAGCCACTAGTGACCCTGCTCCCCCCTCCTCCTGTCACCCCACTAGTGACCCTGCTCCCCCCTGATCCCTCCTCCTCCTATCAAGCCACTAGTGACCCTGCTCCCCCCTCCTCCTGTCACCCCACTAGTGACCCTGCTCCCCCCTGATCCCTCCTCCTATCACGCCACTAGTGTCCCTGCTCCCCCCTCCTCCTGTCACCCCACTAGTGACCCTGCTCCCCCCTGATCCCTCCTCCTCCTATCAAGCCACTAGTGACCCTGCTCCCCCCTCCTCCTGTCACCCCACTAGTGACCCTGCTCCCCCCTGATCCCTCCTCCTATCACGCCACTAGTGTCCCTGCTTCCCCCTCCTTCTGTCACCCCACTAGTGACCCTGCTCCCCCATCCCCCTGTCACCCCACTAGTGACCCTGCTCCCCCTTCCTCCTATCATGCCACTAGTGACCCTGCTCCCCCATCCCCCTGTCACCCCACTAGTGACCCTGCTCCCCCATCCCCCTGTCACCCCACTAGTGACCCTGCTCCCCCTTCCTCCTATCATGCCACTAGTGACCCTGCTCCCCCATCCCCCTGTCACCCCACTAGTGACCCTGCTCCCCCATCCCCCTGTCACCCCACTAGTGACCCTGCTCCCTCCTCCTCCTGTCACCCCACAGGGAAGAAGCTGAACAGACTCCACCGACTTTGATGGAATCCGTTCAGTTTCCGTTCGGGATCCTGTCTTTCAACCGGACACAAAAGTTCTGCATAAAAGGATTTTTTGTCAGTTTTTTCGACAGAATTTCAAATGCAGATTTGAACAAGTGCAGGCTACGTATTATGTATTTGAATTACCGCAACTTTCGTACTCCTCCTCGGGTAAAAATACCCTTCAAAAATGGTCAGAGGAGTATTTTTACTCTTCTGCAAAAAACGTAGTGCGACCTCTGATTACCCTGTTACACTATTTTATGGTTACGTTTTGACTTTTATTTCAGGGGGAAGCGGGTGAAAGAGGGGATCAAGGACAAAAAGGGGAGCGAGGATTAGCAGTAAGTATTTACATTCATTATTTGAGATTTCCTTCATTTCATTTGAAACCTGATCCGTTAAGGGAAATCTGTCACCAGCGACAGCTGTCTGCACAGACGTTTAGCCGCGGTTCACCTGATTTAAAATGCTGTTTTACTTTTGTTGATCTGAGGCTCCCTTCCCGAGTTCTGATACTTTTATTAATATTCAAATTAGGCCTTTGGTGCAATGAGGGCATCAACAATGCTCTTGTTGCCCCCAAGCTCTGCTCATTTCTGTGACCAGCCCCTCCCTGGCTGCTTTGTTTGACAGGGACAGGCAGTGGTAAAACAGCCAGGGAGGGGCTGGTCCCAAAAATGAGTCTCCCCTACTTTTGTCTCAACCTGCATCTACAGCCTGTATAGAAGGTCGGACTCGTTTGTTCTGTGAAGTCGATTGCCTAAATTCTAGAAACATTTATATTTCAGGGCGCAAAGGGAAAGAAAGGCACGAGAGGAGCAATGGGCAAACCAGGAATTCCGGTGAGTCGTATGAATATTGAATATGACAAGTTATCTTTAAATGGGATATTGCTATAACACCCGTTTCTTCCGCCAGTGATATCACATTGCAGTCGTGCTTTATGGGAAGCAGATGTTCTGTGTTTTATCTCTAATCAGTGGCAAGAAGCTTGAAATACTTTACCAGGGAGATGAGAGTGTAACTACATGATGGATTATTGCTGTGATCCTATATAATTATATGGATCAGTTGTAAAGCTGTATCAGCGCAGACCTGACGAATGCACAGCCACTGTAATGTCAGTCATATTAAAGGGGTTTTCCAGCTCCTGATATTGATGACTTATCTTTAGGATAGGTCATTAATATCTGATCAGTGCACCGATCAGCTGTTCCTTGCATCCTCCAGCATTGTGAATGGAGCAGGAAGCACAGCTCCGTTCAAAGTGTAGTGGCCGCGGTGGGTACTGCACCTCAGCTTCCATTGAAGTGAATGGGAGCGGAGCTGCAGTGATCCTGCATGACCACTACACTTTGAAAAGAGCTATGCTTCCTGCCCCATTCACAAGCTGCAGGGAACAGATGATCACTGGGGGTGCGGAGTGTCAGACCCACACCGATCGGATATTATTGACCTGTCCGGAGGATAAGTTATCAATATCAGGAGCCTGGAAAACCACTGTAATGTATAAAATGTGTCAAATCATTGTAAGGGAATGTATGAGTACAGAAACCTATTGGAAATGTAAAGAAATATCTGTCAATCCCCGTTCCCATTCATTGTGACTAAGGATGAGCGAATCGACTTCGGGTGCAACATCTAAAGTCGATTTGCATAAAGCTCACTTAGAATACTATACGGAGCTATGCTGCGTACAGTTTTAGAATGTATTGGCTCCGATTAGCCGAAGTTTTATTACTTCACGAAGTCTCGCAAGACTTCGGGTAAGTAGTACCTTGGAACCGAACCCAAGTTCGGTAAAAGTTATTTTTACAGTAGAAATCAATTTTTGAAGTTATTACCCAGTAATACCTTCGGCTCATCGGAGCTAATACATTCTAATACTCTAATACTCCTGCTCCGTACAGTATTCTGACAAAGTTTTATGCAAATTGACTTTGGATGTTTCATCTGAAGTCGAGTCTCTCATCCCTAATTGTGACACATTTTCATACATGTGCTTTCTGTGTCATTCACAAGATAAATCTACCATTTACGATGTAATCTATGCATTACCTCCCCACAGAGCAGAGGCTTTCTTGCACTTCGGGTTAAGCTTATATTACACCGGCCAGATCATCTCTAACAAGCGTTTGTAGGAACACTCATTACCGATGATCTGGCTGTGTAATGCTGCCGCAATCGGAAACTTTCTGCGTGCTTAAAAATCATTGCTTACCGACAAGCAATGCTTCAGGATGGGGACGAGTAATGCAATAGCGAGCAGGAGATTGCCGGGACTTACCTCCCGACAATCGTCTGACTAATCTGCTAGTGTAATACTAACCTTAATTACAGGCAGGTCAGCAAGCGATTGTTGGGAGGGAAGTTTTCCTGCCCGGCAATCGCTTGATAGCTGCTAGTACATGCAGCCATTTCCTCCGCAGCATGGGGAGGAGTGATCGCTATGCTGTCACTCGTCCCCATACTAGTGGTTTACCGGCGGCAGATTGCTATTAAACAGCGCGGTCTGCCACCGGCAAGCGCTGATTTTTAAGCATGGTTAAAAATCTGAATTGCCTGAGGTCTGAGGATTTGCCATTGGGCAATCGCGGCAGTACTGCACTGCAAGATGATCGCTAACGAGCATTCGTGTGAACGCTCGTTAGCAATTATCAGCCAGTGTAATACAGCCTTTACTTTCTGCATAGTTTCACCTTCTGAAGAACAGTTGAAAATATAAAGATCTCAGTTAAAGAAATGTTTTTGCAATATAGTTTTGTATTACAGTCCATAGCAAGACCAAGGAACAAAAAATCCTCAGGTGACGGACTTCACCGAAGTGGAATACAATTGTGTCCAGTCCAGACCATTGGTCTATGAGCTACACTAAATACACAAGCTGCCATTTCTCTGGTAGTTTGCTACAGTGTATCAGTCTTCAGCTGTTTAGACTGATTCAGTAGTATCCACTTCTCAGCGGAGTGCGGGATCGGTATGTGCAGGTTTGCAACCTCCGAATGTAAGGCTGAGCACATCAGCGTTCAGCCTTTCCGTTCTCCTGCTCCGTTATAGGACCAGAAGAACGGAAAGGACGGATTCGGCACATAACTGAGCTGAACGAGCGTATGGGCCCTATAGACTATAATGTGGTCCGTTAGGTTTCTGCTCAGAAGAAGATTTTTGAAGGGGAGACAAAAGTTGTGCATGCAGGAATTTTGTTTCCGCTTAAAAATCTTCCTCTGAGCTGAAACCTAACGGACCCCATTATAGTCTAAGGGTCCCAGTTATAGTCTAAGGCAGGGGTGCACAACCTGCGGCCCCCAGCGCCATGGTTTGCGGCCCCGTACTGCTGGGCAGAAACACAGCTGATCCTGCGATCAGCGTTGTTTCTGCACAGAGCGCCGCACAGAGGATGGATCACAGGTTTTGCTCCTGCACTGTTGCAGGAGCGGAAAGGGTCCCCGGCTATTATTGAGAGCGGGGAAGCCGAGCAGAAGACAGAAGAGCTTTATCAGCGCTTCTGCCTTCACCCCTATGAGCGCTCTGCAGTGTGGATCGCTGGGTGTCTCGGGGGCAGAGGAGCGCAGAGCTGCAGGGTCAATAGACCTGATCAGCTCTGCCCTGGTACAAAGCCCCCCCAGCAGGCTAGTTTCCCTGTAACTGGGGCTCCTTTGGATGCTCCAGTTACAGTGGAAATAGTACAAAAGAAAGTCACTTATTGTCTCCCAAAGGTCTTTCAGTGACCTCTTGCGGACAAATTATGTGGTAATAATATATTTTAAAAAAATAGGTTAATAAATGATTAAAAAAAAAATTAAACTAAATAAAAAATATAATAAAATACAGAAAAAAGAAAAGAGAAGTAAAATATGTGGCACAAAAAAATAGAAAATTCTTAAAATTTAAAAAAATAAAATACAATAAAAAGGAAAAAGTGCTAAATAAGAGTGCTCACTGTCCCGCAACAGTCTTTTTATGACCCCTTGGGGGACATATTATGTGGCAAAAATATATTTAAAAAAATAATAGAAAATTCTAAAAATAAATAAATAATAAAATACAAATAAAATAAAAAGGAAATTAAAAAAATAATAAAATACAAATAAAAGAAAAACGGAAAAGTGTTCATTGTCCTCCAACAGTTTTTTTTATGACCTCTTGTGGGACATATTATGTGGCAAAAATATATATAAAAAACTAAGTAATAAACCAATTATAAAAAAATAATACAGAAAAATATTAATACATTCAAATAAAGTAAAAACTAAAAAGGAAAAAGTGCAAAATTTTAAAAAGTGACGGTGTCCCCCAAGGTCTTTTTATGACCTCTTGGGGGACACATTATGTAGCAGAAATATATAAAAAATTAATTCAAAAAATTAAATACATAAAAGAAAAATCACCCACAGCAACCAAAACCGACACCATTACCGCCCCATTCACGTGAAACTATACATATTATATAACAAAACGGCCTACACAAAATTGGGAACTAATTATAATAATTTATTTTGGTGTCAGTTTGCATATTTAAAAAATAAGGAGCTATAGTTGGAAAAAAAAACTTTTTAAAAACGTTTTGTACAGTTTCCCCCAAATAATTTTTTTTTCAAAACTGATTTTGGTAGTCCAACAAATAATAGATAATAGATAGTTACAACTGTTTGAACCACCATGTGCGCTAAATCACAAAAAAGTGTCTGATCGTTAAGGCCTTTTCAGGCCTGGTCATTAAAGTGTTAACCAATAAGCGCCTTCCCCACTAGCAAGGTAAAGTGCTTACTGGTTACTGCAGGGCGCCTACAACTGGATTGGCAGGAGATGGTAATAACCAGTGAGCTCCGTCCTCTGCAGTGAAGGAAAGCGCTGATTTATAAATAGGAGGCCGGATGGAAAGAAATGTCGCCACTTTTCTCGTAAAAATGTTTTTAAACAAGTTCCTGCAGCATGGCCTGTGACATAAAGGATTCATATAACCTGCTCCACACCGCTCTGGTCCTCTGCGCTGCCCCATCTTCCGGTCCCCGTGCTGTCTACACCTGGCAGTGCATGGCCATAGTCACTTGCCCGGCTCCAGTCAATGACTGGCTTCAGAAGTGACACGCTGCTTGTGGCCACATCACCGCGTACGGCTACTTTCACACTAGCGGCATGGATCCGGCAGGGTTAATCAAAAACGCTTCCGTTACTGATAATACAACCGCCTGCATCCGTTATGAACGGATCCGGTTGTATTATCTTTAACATTGCCAAGACGGATCCGTCATGAACTCCATTGAAAGTCAATGGGAGACAGATCCGTTTTCTATTGTGGCAGATTGTGGCAGAGAAAACGGATCCGTCCCCTTTGACTTGCATTGGGGGTCATACCGTCTTGCTCCGCATTCCAGGACGGAAAGCAAACTACAACATGTTGCGGTTTGCTCTCCGGTATGTGAACGCAACTAAACGGTACGGAATGCATTTTGGAGCTTTCCTTTCTGTTCAGTTCAGTTTTGTCCCCATTGATAATGAATGGGGACAAAACTGAAGCGTTTTTTTCCGGTATTGAGAGCCTATGACGGATCTCAATACTGGAAAACTAAAACGCTAGTGTGAAAGTAGCCTAAGTCAGTCATTGGCTGGAGTGGTGTATGACCATGTCCATGCACTGCCAGGTGTAAACAGCGGGGGCAGTGCGGAGGACCGGAGCGGTGGGGGGCAGGTAAGTATAACTTCGGTTTCAGGGGCTATGCTGCAGCATGATATTTGGGACAATTACAGGATGAAAGATGTACGATTATCTGCAGCACATCTCACTGTGTAATCTAAATCAAGGCGGAATGACTGTGGCAGCGATCGCTCCTCCCCAGTCACTTTGCACTGGCTTGTGTAATAAGCAGATGAGCGCCGATCAACATTTTGTTTTATTTGCGGCCCCTTGAAATAGAGAGATGTGACAATGCGGCCCCCAGGCCAAAAAAGGTTGTGCACCCCTGGTCTGTTCAGTTATGTGCCGAAACCGTCCTTTCCGTACGGAAAGACTGAACGCTGATGGGAACTCGGCCTAAGCAAGAGTGTTCTCATTCAATGACGGCAAACACATATCTTGAAAATGGTGAGAAATTTAAACACAAAGTATATTGAAAATTTGTAAAACTTTTCATTTATACAGAAAGTACACCTTATATACAGTATCTCAGAAAAGTGAGTACAACCCTCACGAATTTTTGTAAATATTTTAATATATCTTTTTATGAGACAACACTGAAGATCTGACACTTTGATACAATGTACAGCAGTCAGTGTACGGCTTGTATAATATGTACATTTAGTGTGCCCTCAAAATTACTCAAAACACAGCCATTAAAGGGGTTGTCTCATCATGGACAATGGGGGCCCATCGCTAGGATATGCCCCCACCTATATTGAGAACGGAGCCCCATAAGGTGGTGGCTGGAGGCAGGGACGTAGCTAAAGGCTTATGGGCCCTGGTGCAAGAGTTCAGCTTGGGCCCCCGTTCCCTCAGTGCTTTGTTGCCAGGAACAGGGAAGCACATAGCCTTCATGCCGCCTGAGGGAAAAACCGAAATGCCTCCCCCCTCCCCCCCAAGCTAAATTCTTCATCTAACCCCTTCCCCCCAGTCAGAGGTGTAACTTGACCAACGTGCACTTTCTATAATACCAATGTCTTCTTATGTGGCACAAGGGTCTTTGGGCCCCCTCAGGCTCCTGGGCCCGGTAGCGACTGCTACCTCTGCACCCCCTATAGCTACACCCCTGGCTGGAGGACTCCGGTCCGGCCACCACCAAGCCGGCTCCCCATAGAAGTGAATAGGAGCGTACCTGGAGGCCCCCGCTCCCATTCATCTCTATGGGGCCGGCGGTGAAAGCTCGGCTATTTTCACCGGCCCCATAGAAAATGCAGGGCTCTGTTCTCAATATAGGTGCGGGTCCCAGTGGTAGGATCCGCACCTATAAGACAATGGGGGCATATGCTAGCGATATGCCCCCATTGTCCATGATGAGACAACCCCTTTAATGCCTAAAGCACTGGCAACAAATGTGAGTACACTACACCTCTAAGAGAAAATGGCCAAATTGTGCCCAATTAGCCATTTTCCATCACCGGTGTCATGTGACTCGTTAGTGTTACAAGGTCTCAGGTGTGAATGGGGAGCAGGTGTGTTACATTGGGTGTCATCGCTCTCACACCCTCTCATACTGGTCACTGGAAGTTTAACATGGCTCCTGATGGCCAAGGACTCTCTGAGGATCTGAAAAAAAGACTTGTTGCTCTCCATAAAGATGGCCGAGGCTATAAGAAGATCGCCAACACCCTGAAACTGAGCTGCAGCACGGTGGCCAAGACCAAACAGCGGTTCAACAAGACAGGTTCCACTCAGAACAGGCCTCACCATGGTCGACCAAAGAAGCTGAGGGCACGCGCTCAGCGTCATATCCAGAGGGTGTATGAGTGCTGCCAGCATTGCTGCAGAGGTCGGCCTGTCAGTGCTCAGACCATACGCCGCACACTGCATCACATTGGGCTGCATGGCTGTCGTCCCAGAAGAAGCCTCTTCTAGAGATGATGCACAAGAAATCCCGGAGACAGTTTGTTGAAGAGAAGCAGACTAAGGACATGGATTACTGGAACCATGTCCTGTGGTCTGATGAGACCAAGATAAACGTATTTAGTTCAGATGATGTCAAGCGTGTGTCGTGGCAGCCAGATGAGGAGTACAAAGACAAGTGTGTATCGCCTGCAGTCAAATATGGTGGTGGGGGTGTCATGGTTTGGGGCTGCCGGCTGTGGGGGGCTACAGGTCATTGAGGGAACCATGAATGCCAACATGTACTGAGACATACTGAAGCATAGCGTGATCCCCTTTCTTCGGAAACTGGGCCGCAGGGCAGTATTCCAACATAACGACTCCAAATACACCTCCAAGACGACCACTGCCTTGCTAAAGAAACTGAGGGTAAAGGTTCTGGACTGGGCAAGCATGTCTCCAGACCTAGACCCTATTGAACATCTGTGGGGCATCCTCAAATGGAAGGAGCGCAAGGTCTCTAACATCCACCAGCTCCGTGATGTCGTCATGGAGGAGGGAAGAGGATTCCAGTGGCAACCGGTGAAGCCCTAGTGACCTCCATGCCCAAGAGAGTTAAGGCAGTGCTGGAAAATAATGGTGGCCACACAAAATATTGACACTTTGGGCACAATTTGGCCATTTTCACATAGGAGTGTACTCACTTTTGTTGCCAGCGGTTTAATGGCTGTGCCGAGTTCATTTGAGGGCACAGCAAATTTACATGTTATACAAGCCGTACACCGACTACTGTACATTGTATCAAAGTGTCAGATCTGCAGTGCTGTCCTATGAAAAGATAGAATAAAATATTTACAAAAATGTGAGGGGTGGAGTGACTTTTGTGAGATACTGTATCTGGTCAAAACTACTGTGAGGGGTGTACTACTTTTGTGAGATACTGTGTGTGTGTATATATATATATAATGAAAATCCACTCAGAGCCTGTTCACACGGCGGGTTTATGAACAGGCCCTTAGTTTAATCAGAACCCTCCATTATATGTATCTATAATCTGTACTACTTTCCTCTCCAAGGGAAATCAAGGTCCGCCAGGATTGAGAGGTGCAGATGGGTACCCCGGGTCTGATTTTGTTGTTGGATTTCCTGGAAAACCTGGATTGCCTGGAAAACCAGGGTTACCTGTGAGTATTGCATAGGTTATAAACGTGGTATAAAGGACAACAGTTAATGCGGACAATAAGATCCTCTAGAAAGGGCGGCCTAGTGTCCGGTTGGAAGAGCTGTGTGACTAAGCTACGTCGGCCATACATGAGATAACTGTCACTCTTTCAGCCAACAGTTATCTCTACCACCCCAATACACGTGCAAGCTAGGCTTCTGCCAGGCACCTCTGGCAGGTGGTTTATCCCTGGGACAACTAAATGATTGAACATTTTGAAATCCAACATGCCTGACCCTTCTCTTCCCCAACACGAGTGAGTTGCCAGCAGTTTGCAATAAAGGTCTATCTGGGTGTTACCGGTTGAGGGCGTGTCCTTGCACAGTCTGACATTGTCCAATAAGCGCTGCCAGACTGTGCAGTGACACTCCTCCTCCCCCTCCTCTACTGGTAACATTGCAGACTGCTGACAATCGTTTCATAAATTGTAGTAGGAATAATAGAGGAATGGCACAACATAAAGTGATAAGAATAAATGCTCCAGAACTAGTAAATAGTAACTAAAGCAGACATGTTAGGAGATATGAGAGGTCCCCTTTAACCTCCTGCTCATACATCTTGATGCCGACCCCCATGTGGTAAAGCCATGCAGGGGCTGTATACATTGTCTTAATTTATGTTTATTGATTGGATGTGGGATGTAAGAATCAATTACAAAACCCATTTGACTTGTCCCTTCTCAGCTTCATATATTGTGTGTTTTTAAATAATATCAAATGAATAGATCACTTCGTTAACGTCATCCAGAAGAAGCTCCCGGCTGTTTGATGTACGAATAAAAAATAAACCTTATGGAGAAAAATGTCTCCTGACTTCCTGTCTGTTTACTTGTTTTTTTCACAAACCTTATAAAATGAAATACTTTCCAAGTGCAAACTCACAAAATAAAAGAAAAACCTAAGAGTTATTAGAAGCTGTGACAGAACATCTGCATAAAACATGCCGCGTCCTCCGGCCCTGTCAGAAGTTTATTTTTATAAACCATTTAAAAGAAATTGTACGAGCTAAAACATAAAAAAAAAAAGGATTAAGAAACAGCGCCCTCCGCGTCCATAGGCTGTGTTGATATTGCAGCCCAACTGTATTCAAGTGCATGATGCTGAGCTGCAATACCAGACACGGCCTATGAACAGAAGTAGCGCTGTTTCTTGAAAATAAGGCAGGCTTTCTTTTTTAATCTTGTAAATTCCTTTTTTGTTAATAAATTGAATTCTGACATTTCTAAAGCTGGCCACACACATTCAATAGCTGTCGGTCGAAAGATCGTTTGGCCATCAGCTATCTCTCCCGACTCCCCGATGCACATTCAGCCGAACAACAGCCATGTCTCCGGACTCCTTCCCAGCTCCTCGTTACACAGACATGTTTGGCTTGGCAGACATATATGTGTATTCAATGGGGATAGCAGAGAAAGTTGCTGCCAGACACTGGTGGCGCCCGAAGAGCCCGCCGCAGTCATCTTGATTGAAGATACCGCGCTAAATCTCGCACACAGTGACATATGACTTCACCACGTCACTGCGCAAGATTTCGCGTGATGTCTTCAATTAAGATTGCCGCGGTGGGCTCTTCGCAATCATATGGATAAGGGGAGTATGTTTTTTTTTTTTTTTTTTTACTGCCATTTCATCACAGGTAACTGATTTGTTACCTGTGATGAACGCGGCATCTAAAGAATTAAATGATGGGGGGGGGGGGGACCGCCGTTTCACGCTATTGTGCCCGCTACATACAAAGAACTGCGTTTCATGACTAAGTAATTTGTCACAAAGCGAATTTCTTTGTGAAGTTCGGCGAAGCAGTTGAATCGAATTTTCCATATTTTGCTCATCTCTAGTTATAATCACCCTGCAATCCAAATCCAGCAGTGGAGGTCGTGCTTGCACACTATAGAAAAAAGCGTCGGCCTTGTGGTCGCAACGCTTTTTCCTATGGTGTGCAAGCCTGACCACCAATACTGGATTGCAGGGTGGTCATAAATAACCCCTGAAAACAAGCCGTGTATAATGTGATGGAAAAATGAATTCGGCCAGCAAAGGAGGCAATATGAGGAATCACAATACATTAGTAAGTGCCTTGTATTAATTATAAGAGAACCCCTTTAAGACCTCAATTCTATAACAAGCTGTTGACTGGTTTTGCCCCACTCACTGGACACATTTTCAGTACAGTCTGCACCCAGTTAATTCTGAAACACCCTCCTTTCTATCTATAAATACCATAGGGTAACAGTGGACGCCCCGGACTCTCTGGATTGGCTGGTTTACCTGGTCGACAGGGGCCAAAGGGTTCTCCTGGTGTACAAGGAAGTGAAGGAGCTCCGGGGCCTAAGGTATTATAGTACTACTGATATATGCACATTTTACTTACTGTGGTACGGGATCGATGATGTGGGTTCGATGACTGCAATTCCAATTAATTGCTCTAATTTTTCTTTTTTACTTTTTGAGGGGGAGACAGGACTACATGGTTACCCAGGAAAAGCAGGCTCAAGGGGTTTAACTGGAGCTCAAGGTGATCAAGGAGCAAAGGGTGAATTTGGCTTAAAAGGGCTTCCGGTGAGGATCTTTCTTTTTTTACTAAAATTCATGCTATAACGAACATGGAATAAATAAAAATCGTGTATTTACAGGGAGAAGATGGCGAACAAGGTCTCATGGGGTTCCAAGGGTTTCCTGGCCCGAAGGTACAATAAGATTAATTTGCTTTCTCTTACAATACCCCATGTAAGGAGGGGAGGAGTAGTAGTTGTTAACCTTTTCTAGTCTGCAGGAGTTGAATCACCTATTCTCAATATATGTTTATAGGGTCCTTCTGGTGACATTGGTCTAGTGGGTATCACCGGTCCTAAAGGTCCCCACGGTCAGCCTGTGAGTATTTTCTATAGCATTAGAGTGGACATCATTTAGATATTATTTCCATAGGATTAATATATTCTGCTCTGCTGTGCACACATTGTAATCCCTGGCATTAACTCGTTGAGCTCTTAAACACACATCTTAATGTCCGGTTCATAGGAAGGCATTTAATCTATCGGTATTATTATTAGGGTGACTTCACATGTGGCGGATTTTGTTGCAGAAAATTTCAGCGAATGAAAATCAATTCCATTCAACTGAATGGGGCTTGCAGAAAATCATGGTGGTCATTTACTATCCTATATACGCCAGTTTTCTGGCGTATATATGTCACAGATTGCGGCGCAAAGCTTATTTGCGCAGCCATCTGCGACTTTTCCTCTCTCACGCCAGGCTAAAAAAAGGGGGAGTGGCGTTGGCGGGGAAGGGCCGGCAGACCTGTCACATTTATCATTTTCTACACCTGTTTAAGGCTACGTCTACACGACGACAATAAGTCGCACGACAGATAGGGCACAACTACACTGCAACATTTGTAGCGCAACATTTTGTTGCACTAATGTTGCGCGACAATTTTTAGAATGGCAGTCTATGGTGTCGCACTGCAACATGCAACATGCTGCGACTGTGACGCAACAGTCGCAGAAAAATCCATCTCGAATGGATTTTCTGCGACTGTTGCGTCGCAGCATGTTGCATGTTGCAGTGCGACACCATAGACTGCCATTCTAAAAATTGTCGCGCAACATTAGTGCAACAAAATGTTGCGCGACATTAGTGCAACAAAATGTAACGCGACAAATGTCGTCGTGTAGACGTAGCCTTAGTCAGAGAGAATGTTACAAATTTAAACCAGCACGGAAGCTGGCTTACATTTAGACCTGCGGTGGATGCGCTGAAGTTACGTAGAGGCCGGCGCCTCTACATAACTTTGGTGATCCCCTGCCAGCGCAAGGGGTTATCAAGACCGGCGTCAAAAATGCCAGTCTTAATAAGTGACCCCATGTGCTTCCTGGCAACGCAGCCATTCAGATGAATGAAGCCATCTTCCGCAAAATCCACCACGTACAGAGAGCATACAAACTCCAGGCAGATGTTCCTCTTGGTCAAATTTAAACCCAGGACCCCAAGACAACAAGGCGCAAGAAGACGAAGACAGCGCTAAACACTGAGCCACATTGAAATATAATGATTGAGACTAACATACAGGCATACAGGGGTGCACCTAGCCATTCTGCTGCCTGAGGCAAAACCTGAAATGGCGCCCCCCCCCCAATGTCATATTCTTAACCTAACCCTTTCCCTCCAGCCCTACTGTTAAAGGCATACTTGGAAACCATTACATACAGAGCAACAAAAAAATACACGGTAATACAGCGCCATATACCTATTACATCCAGTGATGTCTCTGATGATGTTTTCTTTCTTCTCCATTCAGAGCAGACCGCCATGATGATTTCTTTCACCCATTTCTTGTCTCTGAAGAGTTTGGTACACAGACATCTTAGGCTACTTTCACACTTGCAGCAGAGTGATCCGGCAAGCCTGCCGGATCCGGCAATCTACATGCAAACGGACAGCATTTGTAGACGGATCCGGATGCGGATCCGTCTTACAAATGCATTGCAAGAACGGATCAGTCTGTCCGGATGTCACCTGGAGAAACGGATCAGTTATATATTTTTTTCACATTTTTACCGGTCTGCGCATGTGCAGACCGGAAGGACGGATTCGGCATTGCAGTATTTTTTAATACATTTCAATGTAAATGAATGCCGGATCCGGCATTTCGGCAACTGATCCGGAATTTTGGGCGTCCAAAACGCTGTTCAGTGACTGAACTTATGACATCTTGATTCATCCTGAACGGATCGCTCTCTATTCAGAATGCATGGGGATAAAACTGATCCGTTCTTTTCCGGTATTGAGTCCCTAGAACGGAACTCAGTGCTGGAAAAGAAAAACGCTAGTGTGAAAGTACCCTTAGTTTCCTACTTTTCACCATCCTTCGCACTTTCTGAACACCCCATCCGGCCACCCCTGATACTATGCCCACTGTGCTCCCCAATACTATACAGAAACAGTCCCTTTGAAAATACTATTGCCACACAGATAGTGCTACCTTCAATAATTACTGGCACACAGCGCTCTAAAAAATAACTTTGCCCAGCAAATAATGTTCCTGACACTAATGGTGCTGTAAACATAGTGTCCTCCAAAAATAATTGTTCTGATACTGTGCCAACGTCCCCCCCCCCCCACCCACACACACAAAGTCCCACCAATAATTCTTTGCCAGAGTGCATTATGTGGTATCAGTGGCCCCAATAGCAATAATATCCCTTATTTTGCCCATGGTGCTCATGCTAGTAATCATGTTCCACGTAGTCCCTCAGTTGTAATAATTCCCCCTTATAATGTTTGCCAGTAAAATAATTCCCCCTTATAACGTGTGTCGGAACAAAAAAATACCCCCTTTTGTGCCCCCAGAAGAACAAATGGCACCCTTATAATATGTGCCAGTACAAAAATGATCCTTTTTATAGATGTCTCAATACGGCTTCCCCCAATTTACTAAATAATGACTAGCCCCCGCCCCCCAAATTGTGGCCCAACAGCATGCTGCCAAATAAAAATAATAATCTTAAATACTTACCTCCATTCTACTGTCAGCGATGCGGTGCAGGACACACCTCATCCGGTCTGTGTCCTGAGCTGTATGCAGCCCGGCTCAGGCAGCGCGATGATGATGATGACACCGACCTCTCATAGGCTACAGGCAGAGAACAGCTGTACAGTTGAATATGCAGAGATGCGTGCTTCCACAGTGGAAGCGCTCATTGCCCATGGCCCTTCCGCTGCCCCCCACTTGTCCCTACCTGGCGTCGCCATCTCGCCTCATTGGCGGTGCACCCCTACTAACATAAATGCGGATTGCGTGCAGACCCAAAATACGGTTGTGCGAATTCACCCTAATCTCCACATCCTGTTTCTGCACACATACACACACACTGGAGCAGTATTCCCTGCCCACTTACAATCTAGATTCAATCTCCTTCCCTGGCTGTCCTGACCAAAGATCAGGCTCCTTCTGTTGGACTCTCTCTGTGTCATATGGCAGATGGTTCACTGAGCTCCCTCAAATTCAGGGGCACTCCTTACTTTTTCGGCTCTGGGCGGTAGTGGACCTATGCTAATCACTTTTGTTATGGTAGAATGGACCTATGAAGTTCTCATCCTTTGACTAAACTTGTCAAAGTGATCATCTAGTTTCAGACAGCGTGTTCATTCTGGGAAACACTCCATGATGAGCGGTGTTTCACGGGCTGAACGCTGGTTCTGGGAAACGAACCCCATGGCATTATAATGATTTATAATGCTGTGTGTTACCCGACCTCTGCTCTGCTGAACTGTACTAACATAATGCCGCCAGTACAATTCAGCAGAGAGGAGGTCCGCAAGCAACACACACTGCATTATCAATTATTATAATGCTGTAGGTTCATTTCGAAGGAGCAGCGTTCAGCTGGGAAACACCAGCTCATACATGGAGTGTGTTTCCCCGGAATGTACGCGCTTGTCTGAAACTAGCCTTGGTAGAAGTCGAGGGGCAGCGTCAATATAATGCTTAACTCCAGATACGCCATATTGAAAACAGTGCGCACTAACGGCCAATGAATTCTGTTTAGTTATACTCACTTATCTTTTTGTAAAAGGGCAACAGTGGTCCCGTAGGTCCTGATGGAATGATCGGACCCTCAGGCAGCCTGGTGAGTAGCCATTAATGTTCATCTGCATTTTTGATGTGAGATTACACCTTTCAAACGTATGAAAAAAATGGAAACTAGAATCTGAACGGTCACTGTAGCCTCTTTGTCTTGTCTGCTCTAGTTTTTAAACATGATGATAAATGGGCCAATGAATTAAATCTGTCTAAAAACTGGTCTTGTTACCCATGGCAACCAAACGGCTCAGGTTTAAAGGGCATCTGTCAGCAGTTTTGTACCTATGACACTGGCTGACCTGTTACATGTGCGCTTGGCAGCTGAAGACATCTGTGTTGTTCCCATGTTCATATGTGCCCTCATTACTGAGAAAAATGATGTTTTAATATATGCAAATGAGCCTCTAGGAGCAACGGGGGCGTTACCTTTACTCCTAGAGGCTCTACACTCTCTGCAACTGCAGCACCCTCTCCACTGTGTTAGACAGGGCCAGTGTAAATGTGATCACTAGAGATGAGCAAATTTTTCCAAAATTCAATTCGGCCGGTTCGCCGAATTTTTTGAAAAAATTAGCTTAGATCTAAATTTATTTGCGCCGAATCGCGTTAAAAAAAAGCTATTTCCTGCCTGGGAGCCTTTTTAGTGGTAGAACACTGTGCCTTGCAGTAACACACATAGGGAGTCGGTTCTGGTAGTGATACAATACTGTGAGTCCGTATGACATGCAGATGACAGGCGTCGCTCTTAGAATCACTGCACACTTCACTTATTTGGGCCAAAACTCACCAAATAACTCAAGTATGAACTCAGCCTTACAGGTCGATGTTAGCGCCAACAAATAAGACGTAGGAATATTTCCTTGTAATAAACCCTGTTAATGGCTGTATCAAACAATAACAGGAACGGTTTGCTGGAATTACAGAGCTGTATAATGGCAGTTTGGATCCGCAGTCAGTGCAGCAAGGTGTAATAGGATTGTTCCTATTACCCAGGCTGTAACCTCCCCTACTGAACCCTGTTCTACATAAATGCTGTGGACCGATTCCTCCCTATCCTTTCCCCACACATTGAGTAATCTTTCCCATAACTTGTAAATCGTCTTTTTAGCAAAATGAAGTCTTTCCTAGCACTGTCCCTAGCGCCTGCAGACGTCTCTCCCTGCACTAAGCACACTGGAAAATGGCAGAATCCAAGATGGCTGAGGCTATTTATAGGGCTGTGACATCACAGGGCTGTCTGGCTGCTGATTGGCTGCATGCATGGCATTATGGGCGATCCCGCCTTCCCAGAGTTCCTTGCTTCATGGCCTCACACGTGCAGCAGACATTTTAGGAAAAACTGCCCTTTAACCACCTCCGGACCGCCTAACGCAGGATCGCGTTCCGGAGGTGGCAGCCCTGCGCAGAGTCACGCATATATGCGTCATCTCGCGATGGGCGAGATTTCCTGTGAACGCGCGCACACAGGCGCGCGCGCTCACAGGAACGGAAGGTAAGAGAGTTGATCTCCAGCCTGCCAGCGGCGATCGTTCGCTGGCAGGCTGGAGATGTGTTTTTTTTAACCCCTAACAGGTATATTAGACGCTGTTTTGATAACAGCGTCTAATATACCTGCTACCTGGTCCTCTGGTGGTCCCTTTTGTTTGGATCGACCACCAGAGGACACAGGTAGCTCAGTAAAGTCCCACCAAGCACCACTACACTACACTACACCCCCCCCCGTCACTTATTAACCCCTTATTAGCCCCTGATCACCCCTGATCACCCCATATAGACTCCCTGATCACCCCCCTGTCATTGATCACCCCCCTGTCATTGATTACCCCCCTGTAAAGCTCCATTCAGATGTCCGCATGATTTTTACGGATCCACTGATAGATGGATCAGATCCGCAAAACGCATCCGGACGTCTGAATGAAGCCTTACAGGGGCATGATCAATGACTGTGGTGATCACCCCATATAGACTCCCTGATCACCCCCCTGTAAAGCTCCATTCAGATGTCCGCATGATTTTTACGGATGCACTGATAGATGGATCCGATCCTCAAAACGCATCCGGACGTCTGAATGAAGCCTTACAGGGGCATGATCAATGACTGTGGTGATCACCCCATATAGACTCCCTGATCACCCCCCTGTAAAGCTCCATTCAGATGTCCGCATGATTTTTACGGATGCACTGATAGATGGATCCGATCCGCAAAACGCATCCGGACGTCTGAATGAAGCCTTACAGGGGCATGATCAATGACTGTGGTGATCACCCCATATAGACTCCCTGATCACCCCCCTGTCATTGATCACCCCCCTGTAAAGCTCCATTCAGATGTCCGCATGATTTTTACGGATGCACTGATAGATGGATCCGATCCGCAAAACGCATCCGGACGTCTGAATGAAGCCTTACAGGGGCATGATCAATGACTGTGGTGATCACCCCATATAGACTCCCTGATCACCCCCCTGTCATTGATCACCCCCCTGTAAAGCTCCATTCAGATGTCCGCATGATTTTTACGGATGCACTGATAGATGGATCCGATCCGCAAAACGCATCCGGACGTCTGAATGAAGCCTTACAGGGGCGTGATCAATGACTGTGGTGATCACCCCATATAGACTCCCTGATCACCCCCCTGTCATTGATTACCCCCCTGTAAAGCTCCATTCAGATGTCCGCATGATTTTTACGGATGCACTGATAGATGGATCGGATCCGCAAAACGCATCCGGACGTCTGAATGAAGCCTTACAGGGGCGTGATCAATGACTGTGGTGATCACCCCATATAGACTCCCTGATCACCCCCCTGTCATTGATCACCCCCCTGTCATTGATCACCCCCCCCTGTCATTGATCAACCCCCCTGTCATTGATCAACCCCCCTGTCATTGATCAACCCCCCTGTCATTGATCAACCCCCCTGTCATTGATCACCCCCCCTGTCATTGATCACCCCCCTGTCATTGATCCCCCCCTCTGTAAGGCTCCATTCAGATATTTTTTTGGCCCAAGTTAGCGGAATTTTTATTTTTTTTTCTTACAAAGTCTCATATTCCACTAACTTGTGTCAAAAAATAAAATCTCACATGAACTCACCATACCCCTCACGGAATCCAAATGCGTAAAATTTTTTAGACATTTATATTCCAGACTTCTTCTCACGCTTTAGGGCCCCTAGAATGCCAGGGCAGTATAAATACCCCACATGTGACCCCATTTCGGAAAGAAGACACCCCCAGGTATTCCGTGAGGGGCATATTGAGTCCATGAAAGATTGAATTTTTTGTCCCAAGTTAGCGGAACGGGAGACTTTGTGAGAAAAAAATTAAAAATATCAATTTCCGCTAACTTGTGCCAAAAAAAAAAAATTTCTATGAACTCGCCATGCCCCTCATTGAATACCTTGGGGTGTCTTCTTTCCAAAATGGGGTCACATGTGGGGTATTTATACTGCTCTGGCATTCTAGGGGCCCCAAAGCGTGAGAAGAAGTCTGGTATCCAAATGTCTAAAAATGCCCTCCTAAAAGGAATTTGGGCACCTTTGCGCATCTAGGCTGCAAAAAAGTGTCACACATCTGGTATCGCCGTACTCAGGAGAAGTTGGGGAATGTGTTTTGGGGTGTCATTTTACATATACCCATGCTGGGTGAGAGAAATATCTTGGTCAAATGCCAACTTTGTATAAAAAAATGGGAAAAGTTGTCTTTTGCCAAGATATTTCTCTCACCCAGCATGGGTATATGTAAAATGACACCCCAAAACACATTCCCCAACTTCTCCTGAATACGGCGATACCACATGTGTGACACTTTTTTGCAGCCTAGGTGGGCAAAGGGGCCCATATTCCAAAGAGCACCTTTAGGATTTCACAGGTCATTTACCTACTTACCACACATTAGGGCCCCTGGAAAATGCCAGGGCAGTATAACTACCCCACAAGTGACCCCATTTTGGAAAGAAGACACCCCAAGGTATTCCGTGAGGGGCATGGCGAGTTCCTAGAATTTTTTATTTTTTGTCACAAGTTAGTGGAAAATGCTTATTTTTTTTTTTATTTTTTTTTTCATACAAAGTCTCATATTCCACTAACTTGTGACAAAAAATAAAAAGTTCCATGAACTCACTATGCCCATCAGCGAATACCTTGGGGTCTCTTCTTTCCAAAATGGGGTCACTTGTGGGGTAGTTATACTGCCCTGGCATTCTAGGGGCCCAAATGTGTGGTAAGGAGTTTGAAATCAAATTCTGTAAAAAATGACCTGTGAAATCCGAAAGGTGCTCTTTGGAATATGGGCCCCTTTGCCCACCTAGGCTGCAAAAAAGTGTCACACATCTGGTATCTCCGTAATCGGGAGAAGTTGGGGAATGTGTTTTGGGGTGTCATTTTACATATACCCATGCTGGGTGAGAGAAATATCTTGGCAAAAGACAACTTTTCCCATTTTTTTATACAAAGTTGGCATTTGACCAAGATATTTATCTCACCCAGCATGGGTATATGTAAAAAGACACCCCAAAACACATTCCTCAACTTCTCCTGAATACAGAGATACCAGATGTGTGACACTTTTTTGCAGCCTAGGTGGGCAAAGGGGCCCACATTCCAAAGAGCACCTTTCGGATTTCACAGGTCATTTACCTACTTACCACACATTTGGGCCCCTAGAATGCCAGGGCAGTATAACTACCCCACAAGTGACCCCATTTTGGAAAGAAGAGACCCCAAGGTATTCGCTGATGGGCATAGTGAGTTCATGGAAGTTTTTATTTTTTGTCACAAGTTTGTGGAATATGAGACTTTGTATGAAAAAAAAAATTTAAAAAAAAATCATCATTTTCCACTAACTTGTGACAAAAAATAAAAAATTCTAGGAACTCGCCATGCCCCTCACGGAATACCTTGGGGTGTCTTCTTTCCAAAATGGGGTCACTTGTGGGGTAGTTATACTGCCCTGGTATTCTAGGGGCCCAAATGTGTGGTAAGGAGTTTGAAATCAAATTCAGGAAAAAATGAGGAGTGAAATCCGAAAGGTGCTCTTTGGAATATGGGCCCCTTTGCCCACCTAGGCTGCAAAAAAGTGTCACACATCTGGTATCCCCGTACTCAGGAGAAGTTGAGGAATGTGTTTTGGGGTGTCTTTTTACATATACCCATGCTGGGTGAGATAAATATCTTGGTCAAATGACAACTTTGTATAAAAAAATGGGAAAAGTTGTCTTTTGCCAAGATATTTCTCTCACCCAGCATGGGTATATATAAAATGACACCCCAAAACACATTCCCCACCTTCTCCTGAGTACGGAGATACCAGATGTGTGACACTTTTTTGCAGCCTAGGTGGGCAAAGGGGCCCATATTCCAAAGAGCACCTTTCGGATTTCACAGGTCATTTTTTACAGAATTTGATTTCAAACTCCTTACCACACATTTGGGCCCCTAGAATGCCAGGGCAGTATAACTACCCCACAAGTGACCCCATTTTGGAAAGAAGAGACCCCAAGGTATTCGCTGATGGGCATAGTGAGTTCATAAAACTTTTTATTTTTTGTCACAAGTTAGTGGAATATGAGACTTTGTAAGAAAAAAAAAAAAAAAAAAAAATCATAATTTTCCGCTAACTTGTGACAAAAAATAAAAAGTTCTATGAACTCACTATGCCCATCAGCGAATACCTTAGGGTGTGTACTTTCAGAAATGGGGTCATTTGTGGGGTGTTTGTACTGTCTGGGCATTGTAGAACCTCAGGAAACATGACAGGTGCTCAGAAAGTCAGAGCTGCTTCAAAAAGCGGAAATTCACATTTTTGTACCATAGTTTGTAAACGCTATAACTTTTACCCAAACCATTTTTTTTTTACCCAAACATTTTTTTTTTATCAAAGACATGTAGAACTATAAATTTAGAGCAAAATTTCTATATGGATGTCGTTTTTTTTGCAAAATTTTACTACTGAAAGTGAAAAATGTCATTTTTTTGCAAAAAAAATCGTTAAATTTCGATTAATAACAAAAAAAGTAAAAATGTCAGCAGCAATGAAATACCACCAAATGAAAGCTCTATTAGTGAGAAGAAAAGGAGGTAAAATTCATTTGGGTGGTAAGTTGCATGACCGAGCAATAAACGGTGAAAGTAGTGTAGGTCAGAAGTGTAAAAAGTGGCCTGGTCTTTCAGGGTGTTTAAGCACTGGGGGCTGAGGTGGTTAATTTCTCCAACTACTCAGGATAATAAAAGCTAGACTGTGAATGGTTACTGTGGCAACAACGTCGGTTTTCCTTTTAGGTTTGATAAATGAGGTACAGTGCGAAATTAGAGATGACCACATTTAATTTCATATAATGTCAAATTGCTAGTACATTCCCCCCCCCCCCCCGGCTCGTCTGCACCAGGACAGCTATGTTTAGGAGAAAACAATTCTTAGAATAAAAGATCCCAGAGACAGTGGTAGAACATGTGTGCTTGGACACCTATTTTCAGAATTTCCTTTGGCATCACATACTGAAAATTTCTGACATACAATCCATTTGGAAAGTTGCGGTCTTGTACTAAAATATATTCATATAAATTCAAGTTTTCCCCCATCAATCTGCGCTAAATACCCTATAATGAGAAAGTAAAAACAGAATTTAAGAAGTTTTCGCAAATTTATTAAAAAGGAGAAAATAACATTTTGCATGGACATCAGTAATCAGACCCTCTGCTACAACACTTGACATTAAGCCCTGGAGCCTCGCATTTTTCTCGGTCATCTTTGAAATGTTTCTACACCTTCATTGGAGTCGCCCGTGGTAAATTCAGTGGAATGGACACGATCTGTAAAGACACAGCCCCGTCTATGCAAGGTCTGAATTGGTGGTCGGAACTTACAGACTTCACTTATAAATGACCTTCTGACATGTATCTATGATATCCTAGAGTTAGAAGACCATTTTTGTATGAGTTTCAACTTTTAAGGGAGTCTGTGACCAGTAAATTCACTGTCACACCAGGTACAATGCCTTGTAGAGCTAGCTCAGCTGAATGTAATGATACCTTTTACTTAGCAATCCATTGCTTTATTTGGGAGAAAATTTACTTTTAATCAATATGCAAATGAGCAGTTAAGTGCACTGGGGTGGGCCCAAGCCACTGTGTGCACCTTTGCTCCTCCTGCTTCCTCTGCCAGCACCTCCCACATCTTCCTGATTGACAGGGGCAAATTCTTGGCCCTTTCAATTAGGAAAGGAGAGGGAAGGGCCGGCAGAGGGAGCAGGAGGAGGTCCCGCTGTCGGTGCATTTAACTGCTCATTTGCATATGGATTAAAAGTACTTCTCCCAAAAGAAGCAATGGATCACTACGTGAAAGGTATCGTTACATTCAGTTGAGCTAGCCCTACAGGGCATTGTGACTGGTCTAAGAGTGAATTTCCTGGTGACAAATTCCCTTTAAAGAGTTCGTCTCCAAGGAGACAACCCATTGTAGATTGGCACCTCTCCAATCAGCTGATATGGCTCTTGGCACCTCTGGAAACCACATAATTTTGTGGCTGGAAGTCACGTTTGACCAAAGATTTTCCCTGTGGTGGCTGCAGAGGAAATGTAGTGTTCGACGAAATATATGAACGACTCGAGTCCGCCAGGGGCAGCTTTTTTTTTTTTCCTGCCTCCTAGAAGGGGTACATTGAGCAGGGGACCCTCCTCTATGTCGTTCATATGCCCTAGCAGGACATATGGAGAGAAGTGGCCTTCATAAAACAAACCCCTTAAAGGGGTTATCCAATGATTAATGTAAAAAATGAAAATCGGATATCTTATAATGCATGACAGTCTCTTTCTAACAAACCTAGACCAGACCTCGACCTCACATGGATCCAGAGATCTCCCCATTCACTGCTCCAATGGCTCTGCTAGATTCATTTCAAGCTGGCAGCCCCCCGGGCGTGCACTTTCTCAGGGGGCCATGTCTTTTTTACTGCAGCTGGTGGCAGTTGAAGGATGGAACTGAGCATGTGCTTCCATCTCGGTGAGCAGGACAGAGAAATCAGCAAAAGAGCAAACAGCAGGTGGCGCTATACAGATAGATTTCATTGAATACCTCTTTGGCTAAACTACATTTTTAATTACATGCAATTACAAAAGTATTCAGATCCAAGTGCTGGTTTGACAAATGTAGAATATTTTTCAGGGGATAACCCCTTTAAGGGTTTTTCTTTTTATAAAATGGGGAAAGTTGCTTTGACCTTCTGAATTCAACCATATATTTACACGTCTCTATATTTACATTGTGGAATGTTGAAATGGCAAAATTCATATCCAAATTGACAAAGTGTAAATGATAACACATGTATACACAGTACATATATGTCTTGAGATGGTGAACATTTCCAAGATAAATAAAAGGAATGTTAAATCCCCAGTTACTGAAGTATTGCAGCTCAGGCATTTAAGGTGAACAGAGGATGGACACAGCCCCCGAACACACACGTACCTCACGTACTACTACGATGTTTCACTGACATTCACA
Organism: Bufo bufo; assembly: GCF_905171765.1. Classification (NCBI taxonomy): domain Eukaryota; kingdom Metazoa; phylum Chordata; class Amphibia; order Anura; family Bufonidae; genus Bufo; species Bufo bufo. The sequence continues at coordinate 205,392,987 of NC_053397.1, forward strand.
GGCTATAATATCACTAAGGATATTTTTACACTTTCGCTGCATAATAAAATTATAAATTATACAGTGGAGTTGACAGAAGTTGCCTCCTACCTCTCTGTCTCCTTCGGTGCTGCGGTTGCTATTGACTGTGGCACCTAAGGAAGGAGTTAACCCACTCCTGACACAGGTATAGACACAGTGACAGGGAGTGAGTGGGGTACGAGAGGGGAAGCCCTTGAACCGCCGTCCCTGGGGGAATGAGCAAATGTCTATTCACCTAATGGAAAGTGGCACTATAGGCAGTCCACTGAGACCTGTGTATGTATCCTGTCTATAGGGACTGAGTGACTGGGACGTCTGTGAGCAAAGTCTGTATTTCCAATATGTTCCACCTTATTGATGTATTTATTTGATTTGCAGGGAGATCGGGGTGAAAAGGGATCAAAAGGTGAAATGGTAAGAAAATATGGTAATAAACCTGTGCATATTAATGCTTGGGGTGTAGAATGAGCCATGTATAGGATGTTTGAGAATAGGCAAGTACTAGAAATTATTTGAAGGCATCTATAAGAAGCCCTGCAAATCTGTGCACATTCAGTGATTAAATAGACCCCAAATAAGGGGGGCAAAAGATGTATGTCTCATTAGCATCTTACTGGCTGAGGACTCTTAGGAGGACTCCTCATCCCTGCTCAGACCCTTTCATTTTTACATAGGAAATGATATTGAACTAAGGTTTCCATTTAACTAGGGACATATGCTAGTTTCCTACAAAGGGTTAACCCAGTGTTGAGATCATGCACCGAACAGCCCCCAAATTGGAGTAATTGGGGAAGATTTACTAATCCTATAGGACAGAGTTAGTCTACATGCACACGACCGTATGTGTTTTGAGGTCCGCAAATTGCTAAACCGTAAAAAAAAACTGATGACATCCGTATGCCACCCGTAGTTTTTTTTTTTTTTTGCAGATCCATTGTAACAATGCGTAAAACGGACAAGAACAGGACATGTTCTATTTTTTTTGCAGGGCTACGGAACGGACATATGGATGTGGATAGCACATGGTGTGCTGTCCGCATTTTTTGCGGACCCATTGAAATGAATGGCTCCGCATCCTATCCAGCACTCCAGTTGTTGTGAAACTACAACTCCCAGCATGCATACTTGCACTGCTGTACTCAGAACTCTCATAGAAATAAATGGAGCATGCTGGGAATTGTAGTTTCACAACAGCGGTTGCTGACCCCTGCTATAGATGGTATGAGCTTAGACCAGCTGTCTTCACCTTCACCAGATTTCTCACAGGGGCTCGGACTGGATGATAAGTCTGGTGCAGGGATAGACTTTCTTGTCTAGCTCTATGCCAGCTACTGGTTGGCTTTACTTTGAGACAGAATTTGATGCCAGAATTGTAGAGCTGTGTTGGTGTAAAATATTGCATCTTAGGCCATGCCCTTTTCCTGCGAAGCCACTCCCCTTTCCGCTAAGCCCACCTCTTTTTGAACGAGTCAAACAAAATTGAAGCAACCCTAGCCGCGCCATATTACACCACTTTGTAGATGGTTTCTTGGTGCAGACACGCCAGTCAACCTGGGCCATTGTGTCTTCCCGATGTAAAGAACTCAGTGGAAATTCAGTGTAGTTGCTGTCCATTAGATTAACCCACTATGGCATCTTGTAGAGGCAGAAGGTACATCTCTTACCACTTCCACAAAACCAGTACTTGACATTTTACGTCTGTGTCCATTGATAGACAAGTATATGGAAATATAAATACCGTAGGTTGTGCTTTTTGTAATAATTATTTGTTTTATTTCTAGGGACCTCAAGGACCCCCAGGGAACCCAGGCCCACCTGTAAGTACGATACACAGCAATAATATAATACTATTATTCATCTACACTAGATGCATTGAACCTCAGGTATCAGAACGGTAAAAAAAAAAACTGTTGCCAAAATCAATGAATCAGACGTCGGCTTTCCTCCTGCACTGGAAAATCAAAGCTGACCTACAACACGTATGTCTAGTGAATATATATGTAGACCTTTATTTTATATGTAACTGGTGTAATGTACTTAGATTGTGAGCCCCATTGGGGACAGGTTGATGCTAACGTCTGTAAAGCACTGCGGAATATAGTAGCGCTATTTAGGCTTCGTTCACATCACCGTTCAGCCTTTCCGTTTAGGAGCAGGAGAACGGAAAGGACGGAGAAGGCACATAACTGAGCCAAACAGAGCCTAAGGACCCCATAGACTATAATGGGGTCCGTTATGTTTCCGCTCAGAAGATGATTTTGAAGCGGAGACAAAAGTCCTGCACGCACAACTTTTGTCTCCGCTCCAAAATCATCTTCTGAGCGGAAACATAACGGATACCATTATAGTCTATGGGGTCCTCAGGCTCCGTTTGGCTCAGTTATGTGCCTCCTCCGTCCTTTCCGTTCTCCTGCTCCTAAACGGAAAGGCTGAACGGTGATGTGAACGAAGCCTTAGGTGCATAAAATAATGGGGTGAGTTATGTTGCAATATTGTTGTACGTTGTTACAATGTTGCAGCTTTCTAGCCCTATGTTCTGCTGCATGAAGACTGATGCTTGAGCACCAATATATTTTCGTCAATGTTACACGATAAATATACAATTTCAATAACTGTTTAAAATGGCAAACAATTGTAAACTTAATATATTATATGTTTTTTTTAGGGTCCACGAGGTGGACCAGGACCAACGGTAAGTGTACAAGATGTATTAAGCATAGAAAGACAGCTCTGTATACATTGTGTTCACACTCGAGTCTTTCCGTTAACATGTGTGCTTCCCCTCCACCCACTGGTTACAGGAAGATCATACAGAGATCTAGGGCCAGATTTATCATTAGCTCAAGTCAAAATAATGGAGTGAAAAAGTCGCTAATTTTTGCGCAATCGCCAAAACTGTGCAAAAATTTTCAACTTTTATTGGCTCTGCGCTATGCTCGCCAGTTTTCTGAAAGTGGGCGTGTTTTCTTATGTAAATGAATCTCTAGACAGATTTACTATTGCGACAATTTAAAAAGTCGCAAAAATTTGCGCAATTTCACTCCAGTGAGGACCATGCTTATCTTATGCGACTTTTTAATAGAACATGCGACTTTTTCGTAAAGACGTGCGACTTTTGTAAAGCCGCTTACTCAAGGATAAACTGCTACCGTCAAAACAAATTTATCACAGTATTAAAGGACCATTAATAAATTTGACTTATGTAAAAGTGGAGTAAGATGTACCGTATATACTCGAGTATAAGCCGACCCGAGTATAAGCCGAGCCCCTAATTTTACCCCCAAAAAATGGGAAAAATTATTGACTCGAGTATAAGACTAGGGTGGGAAATGCAGCTATAATGCAGAGTGTATGTGTATATAATGCACACACTCTACATTATATACACACATCTGCAAGAGGGTGACTCCCTGTATTTAATGCAGAGTGTGTGCATTATATACACACACACACTCTGCATTAAATACAGGGAGCCATCCACAGATCTCCCCCCTAAACAGTACCATCCACAGATCCCCCCTCCCCTGAACAGTGCCATGATGGCACTGTTTAGGGGAGGGGGGATCTGTGGATGACACTGTAGGGGGATCTGTGGATGGCACTGCCATCCACAGATCCCCCTACAGTGCCATCCACAGATCCCCCTACAGTGCCATCCACAGATCCCCCTACAGTGCCATCCACAGATCCCCCTCCCCGACACTCACAGCAGTATATTTAAACTAATCAGTAACCTTTAACTGTGGATATCTTACTTTGTCTTTGCTCCGGTAATACAGGCAGTGCGGGGAGCGGCGCTCACTCACTGACGTCACGCGCCTTCTCCCACTAGGCGGCGCAGGCGCGTGACGTCAGTGAGTGAGCGCCGCCCGCCGCACTGCCTGTATTACCGGAGCTAAGACCTAGACTCGAGTATAAGACGAGGAGGCTTTTTGAGCACAAAAATATGTGCCAAAAAACTCGTCTTATACTCGAGTATATACGGTAAGTGTAATGATAAATCTGGCCCCTAATGTCCAAGAGATGTCCGGGGAAAGAAGGATCAGGCATATGGGACTTCAGTATGCCCAATCCTTTGTTACAATGGGAGAATAAGATACTGCCATTCCTTTTCCCATTGGAATAAACGTGCACGCTGATCCAAGCCAAGCATGCATGTTTATATCGATTTCGGTGAACTAACTCGGCTGTACGGCCAGCTTTAATCTCCCTCTTTTGGCAGTAACAGAGAAAAAAACAAAACACAACAGATTGTGATCCTTTGTCCTTTATGGGAGAAAAATAAAAGGAGAAATAATTTTTCATTAGATCACAGTTGGAGATGAGCAAAGTTCTTGAAAATTCGATTCGGCTGCCTTGGCGAATTTTACAAAAAATTTTGCTTTGTGACTAATTACTTTGTCACAACGCATATCTCTTTGCAAGTAGTGGGTGCAATGTCAGGGAATGGCAATTGCACCACCTCATTGTACCCCTCAGATGCCGCGTTCATCACTGATTGCGGCATCTGACATTAATATTAAGCTCTATAATAATTTAAAAATAATAAAATCATACTCGCCTCATCCATTTGTTTACAAAGAGCCCGCTGTCGCTTCTTGATTGAAGATTCAGCACAAAATCTCCCACAGCATGTGATGAAGTCATCACGTCGGCCGGCGTGGTGACGTCATGCGTCACCGCGCATGAGATTTTGCGCAGGATCTTCAATCAAGATGGCGGCCGCGAGCTCTTCACACTCAAATGGATTAGGTGAGTATGATTTTTCTTTTTTTACTTTATTCCAGGGAAAATAGATTCGTTACCAGGAAGCATGAGGAAATTCGGCTTCGCTGTGAATCGAATTTTCCCTCAAATTCAGATCAAAGTCCACTTCGGACAGTTCGATTCGCTAAACACTAATCCTAGTACAAGCTGCCACATCTTTAATGAACTCTTTGCATTTCTTTACATAGAAAGTGATGGACATGAACTCAGCTATTCAGGCCCTGATGGAATCGCATGCAGCTTTGCAGATGGAGGTGAATGAATTCATTACACACAACGGACATGTTTTTTTGGGGCTGGAGCACAAATCATATCTAGTTAATTAGTTAAAATTGCAATTCAGAGTCTGGTAGAACTGAATGGTTGTCATCAGTATTCCTAGAACGACGTATTGTGTAGTGAACTTTCAGTAATTTAAAAGAATAGGACGACTCGGTGACTTTCATTATATAAATAAAGGGTAATGAAAAAGTAGTCTCATCCATAGTGATGTCATGTGGCTGCGATGGCCATGGTGGATACTATGTCGCCATGATGTGTGCTGTTGGCTGCATTATATCATTATTACCACATCACTATTTTTCAATCAATATTAAGGTATAGGGGTTGGGAGACTGGAGGAGAATATATGAGGCATACATAGCTGAAAGTTTTCAGCAAATGTCTGGGAGGTCTAAACCTTTACAAGTGATCGGCAGGGGTCCAACCAGGGGCGGAATGGGAATTTAAAGTGGCCCTGGAATTTTTTTTTAAAGTGGCCTTATGTTGTATGCGGATCCAAATTGACAGTAGGCTGGGCCAGCAATACCATATCACAAAATACCATCCTGTCAGAACCATATACCACAGTACGGCACAATATACTGCCCCAGGAGCTGTCCCTTTGTGGTGGCCATCAATAGCTGCCATGTTCTGTCCTTCTCCAGTTGTCTCTGATTAGGATAGGGAGCAGGGGACATAGCTTGGGCAGCCCACTGGGCATCAGCCCACTGGGAAATTTCCCTGTAATGTCTATGGCCAATCCACCCCTGGGTCCAACACCCCATACCTCCGGTAATCAGTAAATCTACTGCTTCTGGAGCCTTACTGCAGAGCTCCATCCATTGTGCAGTGCTGTTCCCACTGAAGTGGATGGGAGCGACGTTGCAGTAACCAGCACAATGGACCACGCTGTGGAGTTCCAGCACAGAACAGCAGGGGCGTGGGGTGTCAGACCCCTGCCGATCACACAGTGATGATCTATCCTGAGGATAGACCATCACTTGTAAAGGGTTCGACAAACCCCTTTAAGTATATACAGCATATCTGCTATTCCGTTATGCTATAAATATATAAATATATATATGACATGCAGTATAGTAATTGTAAATGCATAGAAAGGGCCCTAAGGTTCTGTTCACACTGCCATCAGAGAATCTGTTCAGTCAGCAGTTTGTGAGAAGGAATAGCTCTGCTTGCACCACTATTCTTCCTGTGAAAATGACAGAAAGCATGACTGGACCTGACGGCCCCCTGAGGTCGATCGGGCACCGGCGGTATTCGTCATAGAACAGAGTAACTTTCATTATAAACACGAGCCACAGTGGTCTAAGAAATGAATTATTCTGATACCAGGTGACCTCCTTTAAAATAATTCTGTTCCAAAGATGTTGATGTTAACTGTTAAATTTAATTGTTTTTCTTTTCCCTTTTTTCCTTTTTTCTTGTCCAACTAATGCTGCGCATGACCTTTTTGTGTCTGTCTGTAATTTTTGCATTTGGCACTTCTTTGTACCTTGTTACCTCTACGTTACCCTCTGGTTACATGTTACTGACATACATTACTCTCTGGCTGCATTCTTACTAACATGCAGAGCTATCAAAATACTGAAGTAACCGTGCTAGATTTTAACACGGAGATCTTTAAAACCCTCCGCTACCTGACGGATTTAATGCACAGTATAAAGAACCCTCCTGGAACCCGGGACAATCCGGCTCGTATTTGTCGAGACCTTCTCAACTGTGAACGGAAAGTGGCAGATGGTAGGTGCATGGTATTCGCTTCTCAACCAGAGCCCCCCCAAGTGTGTGTTAGGTCGGGGGTCCTGCTGTTCAGATGTTGCACTAGGCCCCATGAGTTTAAAAAATATACCTCAACTATTCCCAAGGAAAAGTTCTAAACCGATAAGGCCACAAGCATGATTTGTCAAATGATCTGAAAAATAACCTCTGTGTGAACAAAGCTTAATAAGTCCAACCTCTATGAAGATGTATTAAATAGAAATTGTGAGTTAATCCTCTGTTCAAGATCTTCATCTCATGGTCAGGGTGTAGAGAGGTGACAAAGAACATTTGACTCTGGAGGACCTGTCCTGTATTACAGATAACCCACAGAATGTGTAATGCTTCATTTCACCTGCAGGGAGACTGAACACTTACTAACAGGCTTCCCCACTGGTCGCTGGGAGTCTTTTTTTATTATTATTAATGTAGGGATTTTCCAAAGCAGAGAACCCCTTTTAAAATGTTTGATCAGCAAAAAATGTTAAAGGGGTTATCCAATCCCTAGAACGACATCCCCCTAATGCCCCGGCCCCTCATATAGGTTATAATTACCCTGTTTCCCAGCACCTGCGTTGCTCCTGAACCCCGCACGGCTGCCACTGCATCTCCCCGTCTCGCAGATCAAAACATCCGGGGGGGGGGGGGGGGGGGCGGGACACACGTGTGGGGGGCAGCCAATAGCAGGCCGCGACGGGGATGAGCCTCCCTAACGACCCTGTCGCGGCCTGCTATTGGCTGTCCCCCACCCCCCATTGCCGGATGTTTTGATCCGTGTGACGGGGAGATGCAGCGGCGGCCGTGCGGCCATCACGGGGCAACGCGGATGCTGGGGGCACGGGGTAATTATAACCTATATGAGGGGCCCGGGCATTAGGGGGTCATTATAGGGGTTGGATAACCCCTTTAAAGCTAAAATGACTTGCTTGAAGGGCATCTATCAGCAGATTTGTACCTATGACACTGGCTGATCTGTTACATGTGCTGTAGGCACCTGTGTTGGTCCCATGTTCATATTTGCCCGCATTACTGAGAAACATGATGTTTTAATATATGAAAATTAGCCTCTGGAAACAATGGGGGTGTTACCATTACACCTAGAGGCTCTGCTCTCTCTGCGACTGCTGCGCCCTCTGCACTTTGATTTACAGAGCCAGGCAGTGAAAACATCATTATGCCCTGTCAATCAAAGTGCAAAGCTTGTGGCAGTTGCAGAGAGAGCAGAGCCTCTAGGTGTAATGGCAACGCCCCCGTTGCTCCTAGAGGCTCATTTGCATATATTAAAACCTCATTTTTCTAGGCAATGCGGTCACATATGAACATGGGACCAACACAGATGCCTTCAGCTGTCAAGCGCACATGTAACAGGTCAACCAGTGTCATAGGTACAAAACTGATGACAGATGCCCTTTAATAGGTCTCCGTTACCTTTTTGCTGTTTTGAATTATCCTTTTGCTCATTTTTACTTACTCATGAAAAAATCTCTGTGCTCAGGTGGAAACTGTAAACGGGCTGCTGCTGTTCACAGACTTAGTTTTATCTCTCATATCTGATATTCTGGTCTCAAGTACTTTGTGTTCATAATGATGAGTGCTGCCCTGAATGAGCTGCAGACCTGATTGTTTCAATAAGGCTACATTTACACAAATTGCCTAAATCTGGAATAAATTACAGTAAATCTGATAAGGCTGAGGCCAGGCCCCATGTCACTAAAACACACTCACTTTTATCATTCGCACAAAACGGTAAAAAGTCATAAAGTTCTGTTACTGCATAAAGTCATGTCACCACCTACGTCCTTCACTCATTGGTTGCATTGTGTCTTGTAGGAAAGTACTGGATTGATCCCAATCTTGGATGTCCATCAGATGCCATAGAAGTGTTTTGTAACTTTACAGCAGGAGGGCAGACATGTTTATCACCTGTCACTGTGACAAAGGTATCGTAACCTGTCAATTACGGCTTTCGACAAGGGGAGAGACATATTTGTAAGGTTTTTTTCCGAGAGGCCCTAAAATGGGGAACAGCACAATTGTAGAGACGGTTCTGCTAAGGTCACCAGTCCCATTAATGTGTTTCAGGGTCTCCACAAATGAAAACCCCCAAGTCATATAGAGACCCCTACTCGGCTTCTTGACTTCAGTCAGACACTAGTCTCCAAGTATTTCATATTCCAACTTATAAATCTATTTACTCACTCATCTTTTCCATCTAACCAGCTGGAGTTTGGCGTCGGCAAAGTGCAGATGAATTTTCTCCATTTGCTGAGCTTACAGGCCGTTCACACCATCACTATCCACTGTCTGAACACACCGGTTTTGGGGATGGAGGCTGGAGAAGGGACACCCCTTATCTTCAAAGGATGGAATGGCCACAAATTTGAAGGAAAAAACTTACTTGAAAGAAACGTGCATCTAGATGAATGCAAGGTAAGACGATTAAGTGCAAATGCAATATGTGCAAGTACATGTCACCAACAGGAAACCAGAAGCAAGTAGGAAAGCACAGGAAAGAGGAGAAGAGTTCACAGGCCCAGCTAAATAGTGATGGGACGTTTTTAGATGATTTTGATATCAGACCAGCTTCTGATGAAATCAAATACGAGAAAAGTGATAATGACTACACGGTGACAGAAAGCATTCAGTGTGATAAGACTTCCATGATATAGATGCGGCTTATAATTATGAGAAACCCCTGTATTGACCTGAATGGGCTGATTTAGTGAAACTGAAGTAGTCACAGAATATTACTCAATAGACTGGAGATAAGAATCCTGTCCTCAAGAGATGGCATTGGCAGAAACCCAAAATGTGAGATCAGAAAGGGTTTTGGTGAGCTGTGCCTGAACCCCTTTATACTGGGGTTCTATATCTATATATCTATTTTTCAGTAGAGCACCACTGAAATTTATGGTACTTAAAAAAAACCTCTAGAGATGGAAGTCCCCAGAGGGGATCAGACACAGCACAGAATGTGGCTCTAAATTTTTAGAACTGGAGTGGGAACTGATTTTCATTCAGTGTTAGTGTTGTCTTCTGCCATTTGCAAATGAATGTAGTAGAGATGAGTCCTCAACGTGACACTGACACCCCCACTTATTCACCAGTCTGCATTAGTTTGTACCTAAGTGGCCCATTGATTTAAAAAAGTGCAACCCCCCTCTGTTCACCAGTGTACATGAGTGTCTACATTGATTGATTTCAATGGGTACAATGTAGCTGCAGGGAAAATAATGACTGACCAACTGCTTCCCCTGGCAATACCAGTTGATTGCAGGAAGTTCTGACAGCAAACTGCTCTTCCCCTTGACTCCCTTATTGCTGAAGGGACTGGTTCTCTTGTAGGGCTGGGTTATCACATTGCAGTTGCCCCAGGTGGCACAATCTTCAAATTGACTGCAGCAAAAAAGTTTTTTGCTGTTAATGGTTGTGCGATTTTGCAGCTAAACAGCAGTTAAGAGGGCTTTCTGAGATATTTTTATTGATGACCTATCCTCTGGATAGGTCATCAGTATCTGATCTGTGGGGATTCGACCCCTGGGACCCCCGCTGTTCAGCTGTTTGAGATATCACCGTTGCTCACAGTAGCACAACGGCCTTTTCTCATCTCACCAAGTACAGCGCCACACATTTGATGTGTTTTGCTTGGTATTGCAGCTCAGCCCCAATCAATTCAAAGGGATCTGAGCTGTGCCTAGGCCATCTGATGAATGAACATGACATCACATGGCCTAGGGAAATCTGTGAGAAGGCCGAGACGCTACTGGGACCGCCGATGCCTTCACAAACAGCTGATTGGCAATAGGTAATCAGTAAAAATATCTTGGAAAACCCTTTTAATCACTCGGCCATTAAAGGGGTTTTTCAAAATTCTGATATTGATGACCTATCCTCAGGAAAGGTCAGATCCGCCATCCAGGACCCCTGTCAATCGTCTGTTTGAGGAGGCCAAGGTGCTCCAGAGAGCACAGCTGCCTCCTCACAGCATACCAATCACAGCGCCATACATTGTATAGTGGCTGTGCTTGGTATTGCAGCTCATCCCTATTCACTTGAATGGGGCTGGGCTGCACCTAGGCCAGTGATGGCGAACCTTTTAGAGACCGAGTGCCCAAACTGCAACCCAAAACCAACTTATTTATTGCAAATTGCCAACACGCCAATTTAATCTGAATACTACAGTCCAATATAGTATATCTTCCATGTTCTTTATCATTTAGCTATAATAGCCTGCCTGCATTCAATGCGCTGCCTGTGCCGTTCATAGTGCGCCCTGTGCTGATGATTGGCAGGAAAAGTCTGAGGCAGTGATGGCAACTCCCAGCATGCTCCATTCATTTCTATGGAGTTCTGAGCACAGTCAAGCAAGAGTGCATCTTGGGAGTTGTAGTTTTACCACAGCTAAAGTGCCGGAGGTTAGCCACCACAGGTCTAAAGCATGTTGGTACACTTTAGGCTTTTTCCAGGGGCCGGGTGCCCAGAGAGAGGGCTCTGAGTGCCCCCTTGGGCACCCGTGCCATAGGTTTGCCACCACTAGGCCCACATGACCGATGAATGTAACAGCACTGGGCTAGGAAGAGGCCGCAGCACTCATCAGAGCACCCCCACCTCCTTAAACAGCTCCTTAATACCATATTGACTCCCTAACCTGAGGATAGGCCATCAATATCAATCTCCAACAACCCCTTTTAACCCCTTCACTTTGTCCATCACAGTGATTAATCAAGGACTCTTCTTGCAGGTACAGGACGGCAGCTGGCACAAGACGAAATTCAAGTTTTACACTCAAGACACGAACCAACTTCCAATTGTAGACATCTCCAAGTTCACCGTCGTCCAGAAAGGACAGCATTATCTGGAGAACGGTCCGGTCTGCTTCCTCTGAGAGGGGCAGCTGCTAAGCGCAAGTCTCTTTTCTATAAAAAAGAGCCTTTAAAACTAAGGGAAGGTAGCAGTGTCTCCACTGCGTGACTATTACAGACCATTGTGTGGGCAATCTTCTAAAGAAGCCGGAAGAGACTTCCTCCTAAGAAGGACATATTTCACAGGAATATTGATAGAGTATTTAAGTTTTAATTAATCTTTTTTTTTTTTTTAATAAATACAACTTTGAATCAAAAACTTTATCTATACCTGAGACAAATATAATATAGCACTGTACAAGTTGCCTTCAAGGAAGCAGTCGGCTTGCAGAGGAGCAGTACTGGTTACTACTCTGGAAAGTGCAATAATGTTTTTGAAAAAATAAAAATACATTTTTTATCATGAGTAACTCCTTGGTTGGACGGCAGAACGATCACCTGCCCTGCAGCGGCGACGAAACACTAAGTTGGATCTTGGTCCTTTGCGGACGCATACCTCTCGTGAGATGGTACCCTACCTCTTCCGCGTTGCCTAGTCCCCCTATAATAACAAGGTGCTAACGGCTTAAAATTGAATAAATCTGATTGCTTCACTTCTGTATGTACTGGCTACATCAATTGTCCTCTCGTATTCCTATCTGAAATCCATTTATTTCAGTAAGACATTTATTTATGTGAAAGGATCAGTCTATTTTTGTGGTAGCCCCGCATAGCACAATGTATATGGTGCCTATAAGTCATATTTTCTTATTGTAAAAAAAGTTTTAAAAAAAACATGCAAATAAAGTTTTGCCTTCTTCAGCTTGTATTATTCCCCCCCCCCCCCCCCCTCCGCTGACATCCGAAACGGCATCCGTGTTGTTATATAAGTATGTATATATTTTGTAACATGTATTGAGATTTTAATACAGCGGATATTTTATAATGCTGATGTTAAATTATAATAATTGTAATCGTTTCAGATGTTTAGATGATATATATATATTTTTTGCATTATTAATTGGTGCTATTTTTTATTTAATTCAGATTTGTCTAAAAAAAAAAAAATCCATGTTTCAGTCAAAACCGGAAAATGTGTTAGCAGCCGGTTGTGTATTGGTTATGTGTCTACCGGTATATTTTAACCTTTCATGATAAAGTGAGATTGTCAGCCGTACAATTACCACTGTAGTAAAAGATCTGCCTTAGTGTTAATAAAACAGCGCTGTACACGACGAGGAATGGCGTCCTGTTTCTCTGCTTTGTATTTAGTCATGTTGATTTGTTACACTGTAAGTGCAATACCAATTGATTATTCATTATACAGGTTCCCTTCCATAAGGCATATGGATGTGGTTACGGAAATGGCTGTGGATCCGCTGTGCCACTGAACAGATTTGACTTGGGTATAAAAACTCTAAGCGCATTTTCCTGGCAGCCCCATATACAGGGATCTGGACTCCGCTGCAGGGGAACTATCAGGCCGCTACCTCTTGGAGTAGGCAGTGGCTGCTGACCCACAGGAACCAAGAGACACTGGCGTGGAGCACTAAAGGATCAGGCAAAACCATAGCCAGGAAACAAGTCGAGGTCAGGTAGGGTTTGTGCAATCTGGAAAACAGTCCAAGGGTCAGGGCAGGCAGCACAGGGACAATCTGAGAGACAGGTGGAGATCAGTACAGGCTGCAAAGGGTCAAATCAAGATAACAGGCAATAGTCGGTACATAAAATATCAAATAAGACCATAGCATGTCTTTGCAGGAAATAATTATTAGTACCTATTGGTTAGGAACCCTCCCAGCCTGGGAGCAGCTGTGAAAGCACAAGTGATGGCCCCTTTAAGAGGCTGGGAGGGATGCAAGTGTCCTCCCTAGGGAGGAAAGAGCCTGCAGGCAGAAGGAACAGCCCTACCAGGACCGCCGAGAAGACACAGGAGGACGACACGAAACTCCAGAGAGTCATAAAAGGGAGGTATCTGTGACTCCTACTTTGGGGGACCCAGCCAATTCTTGCACTGAACGGTTGCCATGTAATACGTCATTTCATCTGTAGTAGGCCAATTCAGAGGCCGGACCCATGGTGATAGTCAGACAGCAGAGGCAACTCCCCCTCCCACCACCACCTATAAAGGAGATACAGATGTAACAAATGTTAATGTTGAACACAATTCACATGTGGTATGAATGTTGCAAATCTTACTTAATAAAAATATAATACACTGACTCGGACTTGGTTGATATATTCAGCTACTTATGTGAGGGCTCTTTAACACAAGTAAGTTTTCCATCCGGGTGCGATGCATGAAGTGAACACATTGCATCTGGACCCATTCATTTAAATCCGTTTTTCATGCAGCATTTTTGCGTTGTGGAAAACTCGCAGCATGTTCTATATTGTGTTTTTTTTTCACAAAGCCTTTATCCCATAGAAATGAATGGGAAGTGTGTGAAAAAACGTAAGGTATCCAGGTATCCTATGACAGATCTCAATAGCGGAAAAGGGAAAGCGCAAGTGTGAAAGTGTCCTTACTGATGTACCCATGGCGATGATGACACCACGGTGAGGAGAGGTTTGTATAACGCCAGCCAGACCGATGTACATAAAATGCACCCACATAGCGAGCTTCTGAAAGGACAGGGAGCAGTGTAGTTTGCCTATGACGATTTCATACACTACCCTAAAAAGATTTCTAGAACATGGGAGAATATTGGGGAGATTCTGCATGCAGATAGCGCCCAGTTCCTCCTGCTGGAAGGATCCAGTGCTGACCCCTGTGCTGCTCAGAAATAAAGGAAGGTGCAGCATAGTGACCTCTGCACAGCAAATGTCCTAGTCCTAGCTGTATGGTATCAGATACTGAGAAAATGAATAAGATCTTATCTCTAATAAGCAAATGCTCGATCAGATGACCGATGTCCCCCCTGACCTTCCCGTAAACATCCTGGCCGAGCATGCACACTTATTCATAAGGGTAGAGGATTACAGAGCAAGGATCTGGGATGTTGAAATCCAACATTTCGGAAGCCCCCATATATATTAGATTATAAGTGGACCCCTCAAAATCAAATGTGTTTTTAAGCTGAACTAAAGGTGCATTTACATGCACCGATGGAGCAGGCAATTATCGGGAAGGACATGTACCTTCCCGTTAACTACCTGCTCGTCAGTGAAGGAAAGCTCTGCATTTACATGTACCAATCTCCTTCACAATATGGGGATGAGTTATGGCTACTGCTATAGTCAGGGTCAGCAATACCATAGGGCAAAATACCGTCCCATCAGAACCATATACCACAGTGCGGCACAATATATTACCCCAAAAAGTGTCCCTCTGTGGTAGCCATCAATAGCTGCCATTTTCTATCCTCCTCCTGAGAAGCGACCACAGCAGCGGAATTCAGGAGCACTGGCCAGGTAAATGGATACCTGACTCTCACAGCGTTAATTAGCGATGAGAGCTCATTATGTACCTGGCCAGCGGCAGAGAGGAGGGCTCAGGTGGCCACCTGGGCATAGGCACTCCGGGAAATTTCCCTGTAGGGTCCCTCGTCCTCATACAAATTGTTTCTGGGAAGCAGATCGCTGTTCACACAGCACAATTTGATGCTTAAAAACGATGATTGAGATGTCCACATAAAAGATGAATTCACCAGATCAACCGGCACTATTGTTTCTGGGGAGCACTATGTCAGCACTATGGTTTATTGTGCCTGCACTATTATTGACAGAGGACACATTATCAATACTACTGTTTATGGGGGGCACTTTATCAGCCGCACTACTGTTGATGGGCGGCACTTTACCAGCTCTACTCTCAATGGGGCTACTTTACCAGCACCACTGTCTATGGGGGTCACTTTACCAGCACTACCGTCTATGGGGGGGGGGGGGGGGGTACTTTACCAGCACTACTGTCTATGGTGGACACTTTACCGGCGCTACTCTCTATAGGGGGCACTTTACCAGCACTACTGTCTATGGGGGCACTTTGCCAGCACTACCGTCTATGGGGGGCACTTTATTGACACTACTATCTATGTGGGCACTTTATTAGCACTATTGTCTATGGGGGACACTTTGCAGGCTCTACTGTCTATGGGGGACACTTTACCGGCACAACTGTCTATGAGGGGCTCTTTATCAGCACTGCTTTCTAAGGGGGGCACTTTACCAGCACTACTGTCTATGGGGGGACACTTTACTGGCACTACTGTCTATGGGGGGACACTTTGCTGACACTACTGTCTATGGGGGTCACTTTACAGGCACTACTGTCTATGGGGGGCACTTTACCAGCACTATTGTCTATAGGGGACAGTTTACCTACACTGCTGTCTATGGGGGCACTTTACCAGCACTACTGTCCATGGGGGGCACTTTACCAGCACTACTGTCCATGGGGGGCACTTTGCAGGCTCTACTGTCTATGGGGGACACTTTACAGGCACTACTGTCTATGGGGGGCATTTTACCAGCACTGCTTTCTAACGGGGGCACTTTAGCAGCACTAATGTCTATGGGGGGCACTTTACCAGCATTACTGTCTATGGGGGTCACTTTAAGGGCACTACTGTCTATGGGAGTCACTTTATCAGAACTACTGTCTATGGGGGGCACTTTACCAGCACTACTGTCTATGGGGTACACTTTACCGGCACTACTGTCTATGGGGGGCACTTTATCAGCACTGCTTTCTAAGGGGGGCACTTTACCAGCACTACTGTCTATAGGGGCACTTTACCAGCACTACTGTCTATGGGGGACACTTTACTGGCACTACTGTCTATGGGGGGACACTTTGCTGACACTACTGTCTATGGGGCTCACTTTACAGGCACTACTGTCTATGGGAGTCACTTTATCGGAACTACTGTCTATGGGGGGCACTTTACCAGCACTATTGTCTATGGGGGGCACTTTACCAGGACTGCTTTCTAAGGGGGGCACTTTACCAGGACTGCTTTCTAAGGGGGGCACTTTACCAGGACTGCTTTCTAAGGGGGGCACTTTAACAGAACTACTGTCTATGGAGGAACACTTTGCCGACACTACTGTCTATGGGGGTCACTTTACAGGCACTACTGTCTATGGGGGACACTTTACCGGCACTACTGTCTATGGGGGGCACTTTATCAGCACTGCTTTCTAAGGGGGGCACTTTACCAGCACTACTGTCTATGGGGGGACACTTTACTGGCACTACTGTCTATGGGAGTCACTTTACAGGCACTACTGTCTATGGGGGGCACTTCACCAGCACTAATGTCTATAGGGGACAGTTTACCTACACTGCTGTCTATGGGGGCACTTTACCAGCACTACTGTCCATGGGGGGCACTTTACCAGCACTACTGTCCATGGGGGGCACTTTGCAGGCTCTACTGTCTATGGGGGACACTTTACAGGCACTACTGTCTATGGGGGGCACTTTACCAGCACTGCTTTCTAAGGGGGGCACTTTAGCAGCACTAATGTCTATGGGGGGCACTTTACCAGCATTACTGTCTATGGGGGTCACTTTAAGGGCACTACTGTCTATGGGAGTCACTTTATCAGAACTACTGTCTATGGGGGGCACTTTACCAGCACTATTGTCTATGGGAGTCACTTTATCAGAACTACTGTCTATGGGGGGCACTTTACCAGCACTACTGTCTATGGGGGCACTTTACCAGCACTACTGTCTATCGGGGCACTTTACCAGCACTACTGTCTATGGGGCTCACTTTACAGGCACTACTGTCTATGGGAGTCACTTTATCGGAACTACTGTCTATGGGGGGCACTTTACCAGCACTATTGTCTATAGGGGACACTTTACCGACACTACTGTCTATGTGGGGCACTTTACCAGCACTACCGTCTATGGGGGGGGGGGGGGTACTTTACCGGCACTACTGTCTATGGTGGACACTTTACCGGCACTACTCTCTATTTGGGGCACTTTACCAGCACTACCGTCTATGGGGGGCACTTTATTGACACTACTATCTATGCGGGCACTTTATTAGCACTATTGTCTATGGGGGACACTTTGCAGGCTCTACTGTCTATGGGGGACACTTTTCCGGCACTGCTTTCTAAGGGGGGCACTTTACCAGCACTACTGTCTATGGGGCACTTTACCAGCCCTACTGTGTATGGGGGGACACTTTACCGGCACTACTGTCTATGGGGGGACACTTTGCCGGCACTACTGTCTATGGGGGGGACACTTTGCCAACACTACTGTCTATGGGGGTCACTTTACAGGCACTACTGTCTATGGGAGTCACTTTATCGGAACTACTGTCTATGGGGGGCACTTTAACAGCACTACTGTCTTTGGGCGGCACTTTACCGGCACTACTGTCTGTGGGGGGCACTTTACTGGCACTACTGTGTATGGGGGGTACTTAACCAGCACTACTGTCTATGGGGGACACTTTGCCGACACTACTGTCTATGGGGGGTACTTTACAGGCACTACTGTCTATGGGGGCACTTTACCGGCACTACTGTTTATGGGGGACACTTTGCCGGCACTACTGTCTATGGGGGGATACTTTGCCAACACTACTGTCTATGGGGGTCACTTTACAGGCACTACAGTCTATGGGAGTCACTTTATCGGAACTACTGTCTAAGGGGGGCACTTTAACAGCACTATTGTCTATAGGGGACAGTTTACCTACACTGCTGTCTATGGGGGCACTTTACCAGCCCTACTGTCTATGGGGGACACTTTACAGGCACTACTGTCCATGGGGGGGCACTTTGCAGGCTCTACTGTCTATGGGGGTCACTTTACAGGCACTACTGTCTATGGGAGTCACTTTATCGGAACTACTGTCTATGGGGGGCACTTTACCAGCACTACTGTCTATGGGGGGCACTTTGCAGGCTCTACTGTCTATGGGGGTCACTTTACAGGCACTACTGTCTATGGGAGTCACTTTATCGGAACTACTGTCTATGGGGGGCACTTTAACAGCACTACTGTCTTTGGGCGGCACTTTACCGGCACTACTGTCTGTGGGGGGCACTTTACTGGCACTACTGTGTATGGGAGGTACTTAACCAGCACTACTGTCTATGGGGGACACTTTGCCGACACTACTGTCTATGGTGGGTACTTTACAGGCACTACTGTCTATGGGGGCACTTTACCGGCACTACTGTTTATGGGGGACACTTTGCCGGCACTGCTGTCTATGGGGGGATACTTTGCCAACACTACTGTCTATGGAAGTCACTTTACAGGCACTACAGTCTATGGGAGTCACTTTATCGGAACTACTGTCTAAGGGGGGCACTTTAACAGCACTATTGTCTATAGGGGACAGTTTACCTACACTGCTGTCTATGGGGGCACTTTACCAGCCCTACTGTCTATGGGGGACACTTTACAGGCACTACTGTCCATGGGGGGGCACTTTGCAGGTTCTACTGTCTATGGGGGTCACTTTACAGGCACTACTGTCTATGGGAGTCACTTTATCGGAACTACTGTCTATGAGGGGCACTTTACCAGCACTACTGTCTATGGGGGGCACTTTGCAGGCTCTACTGTCTATGGGGGACACTTTACAGGCACTACTGTCTATAGGGGGCACTTTACCAGCACTTCTTTCTAAGGGGGGCACTTTAGCAGCACTAATGTCTATAGGGGGCACTTTACCGGCACTACTGTCTATGTGGGACACTTTACCGGCACTAATGTCTATGGGGGGCACTTTACCAGGACTGCTTTCTAAGGGGGGCACTTTACCAGGACTGCTTTCTAAGGGGGGCACTTTACCAGGACTGCTTTCTAAGGGGGGCACTTTAACAGAACTACTGTCTATGGAGGAACACTTTGCCGACACTACTGTCTAGGGGGTCATTTTACAGGCACTACTGTCTATGGGGGGCACTTTACCAGCACTACTGTCTTTGGGCGGCACTTTACCGGCACTACTGTCTGTGGGGGGCACTTTACTGGCACTACTGTGTATGGGTGGGGTGAGGGGGGGTACTTAACCGGCACTACTGTCTATGGGGGGCACTTTACCAACACTACTGTCTATGGGGGGCACTTTACCGGCACTACTGTCTATGGGGGGACACTTTGCCAACACTACTGTCTATGGGGGTCACTTTACAGGCACTACAGTCTATGGGAGTCACTTTATCGGAACTACTGTCTATGGGGGGGGCACTTTAACAGCACTATTGTCTATAGGGGACAGTTTACCTACACTGCTGTCTATGGGGGCACTTTACCAGCCCTACTGTCCATGGGGGGCACTTTACTAGCACTACTGTCTATGGGGGACACTTTACAGGCACTACTGTCCATGGGGGTCACTTTACAGGCACTACTGTCTATGGGAGTCACTTTATCGGAACTACTGTCTATGGGGGGCACTTTACCAGCACTACTGTCTATGGGGGGCACTTTGCAGGCTCTACTGTCTATGGGGGGCACTTTGCCGACACTACTGTCTAGGGGGTCATTTTACAGGCACTACTGTCTATGGGGGGCACTTTACCAGCACTACTGTCTTTGGGCGGCACTTTACTGGCACTACTGTCTGTGGGGGGCACTTTACTGGCACTACTGTGTATAGGTGGGGTGAGGGGGGGTACTTAACCGGCACTACTGTCTATGGGGGACACTTTGCCGGCACTACTGTCTATGTGGGGTACTTTACAGGCACTACTGTCCATGGGGGGCACTTTACCGGCACTACGGTCCATGGGGGACACTTTGCCAACACTACTGTCTATGGTGGGCACCACACTTTGCCAACACTATTGTTTATTAGGGGGACACCAGGACGATTATGTCGCTGTTAATGACACATTCTAGTTTTATGGTTGTGTGTTCACATAGTGAATTCAATAAATTTTCTACAAGACTCCATCCTTAACCCTCCCGTTCTGTAATAACAAAGGAACATCCTGTGAGCTGACACCCATGCCCTATACACAACCACGTTGCCACCCACTCGCCAACCACAACATGGCTGCGACACTAGCCAAGCGTTTGACGTATTTCCGCCACTCACAACATGGCGGTCTTTCTTTGCTGTTCGCCAAGCACAATATGGCTGCGCCGATTTCCTGTTTACCTCGGAGCTCACACCGGAAGTAGTCCACACGTGTAGTGACGGGAGCTGCCATGGAGGTTTTGCTGGTGTCTGATGCGTTAGGAATCGGAGTGGACTCCGAGGAATGTGAACACACGGTGCGGCCGAAGAGGAAGATGTCCCTGTATAGGTGGGTACTGATAGCACTGTATGCCGCGGCACTGCAAGTACCAGCATGTCCAGCCTGAAAGGTAATGTTGTTTTGGAAAGGATATTGCTGGGAGAAGGTGAGGGGGGCGCTGTTCTTATCTCTCCCCCACTGTAAATTATAAGGTTATTACAGGTCACCATGGGCAAGCACAAGACGGCAGGATGTTCTGCAGCAGCCGAGGCCGGCGGTGCTCTGCGGCTATGATTTCATCCCTCTGTAGCTCCTCCTGTCCCCCTGTGCTGCTCTTTTCTTCCTCCTGGCAGTCTGTTTTTTTCCCAGGACAGATAATGTGTTTGCAGGGCCGGTGCAAGGATTTTTGCCGCCCTAGGCAAGATAAAAATTGGGGACTCCCTTGTCACTCTCATTCTACCCCCCCCTCCCTTGTGACTCTCATTCTACCCCCCCTCCCTTGTCACTCTCATTCTACCCCCCCTCCCTTGTCACTCTCATTCTACCCCCCCTCCCTTGTCACTCTCATTCTACCCCCCCTCCCTTGTCACTCTCATTCTACCCCCCCTCCCTTGTCACTCTCATTCTACCCCCCCCTCCCTTGTCACTCTCATTCTACCCCCCCTCCCTTGTCACTCTCATTCTACCCCCCCCTCCCTTGTCACTCTCATTCTACCCCCCCTCCCTTGTCACTCTCATTCTACCCCCCCTCCCTTGTCACTCTCATTCTACCCCCCTCCCTTGTCACTCTCATTCCAGCCCCCCCTCCCTTGTCACTCTCATTCCAGCCCCCCCCTCTCTTGTCACTCTCATTCCAGCCCCCCCTCTCTTGTCACTCTCATTCCAGCCCCCCCTCCCTTGTCACTCTCATTCCAGCCCCCCCCTCCCTTGTCACTCTCATTCCAGCCCCCCCTCCCTTGTCACTCTCATTCTAGCCCCCCCCTCCCTTGTCACTCTCATTCCAGCCCCCCCTCCCTTGTCACTCTCATTCCAGCCCCCCCTCCCTTGTCACTCTCATTCCAGCCCCCCCTCCCTTGTCACTCTCATTCCAGCCCCCCCTCCCTTGTCACTCTCATTCCAGCCCCCCCTCCCTTGTCACTCTCATTCCAGCCCCCCCTCCCCTGTCACTCTCATTCCAGCCCCCCCTCCCTTGTCACTCTCATTCCAGCCCCCCCTCCCTTGTCACTCTCATTCCAGCCCCCCCTCCCTTGTCACTCTCATTCCAGCCCCCCCTCCCTTGTCACTCTCATTCCAGCCCCCCCTCCCTTGTCACTCTCATTCCAGCCCCCCCTCCCTTGTCACTCTCATTCCAGCCCCCCCCTCCCTTGTCACTCTCATTCCAGCCCCCCCTCCCTTGTCACTCTCATTCCAGCCCCCCCTCCCTTGTCACTCTCATTCCAGCCCCCCCCTCCCTTGTCACTCTCATTCCAGCCCCCCCTCCCTTGTCACTCTCATTCCAGCCCCCCCTCCCTTGTCACTCTCATTCCAGCCCCCCCTCCCTTGTCACTCTCATTCCAGCCCCCCCTCCCTTGTCACTCTCATTCCAGCCCCCCTCCCTTGTCACTCTCATTCCAGCCCCCCCTCCCTTGTCACTCTCATTCCAGCCCCCCCTCCCTTGTCACTCTCATTCCAGCCCCCCCTCCCTTGTCACTCTCATTCCAGCCCCCCCCTCCCTTGTCACTCTCATTCCAGCCCCCCCCTCCCTTGTCACTCTCATTCCAGCCCCCCCTCCCTTGTCACTCTCATTCCAGCCCCCCCCTCCTTGTCACTCTCATTCCAGCCCCCCCCTCCCTTGTCACTCTCATTCCAGCCCCCCCTCCCTTGTCACTCTCATTCCAGCCCCCCCCTCCCTTGTCACTCTCATTCCAGCCCCCCCCCTCCCTTGTCACTCTCATTCCAGCCCCCCCCCTCCCTTGTCACTCTCATTCCAGCCCCCCCCCTCCCTTGTCACTCTCATTCCAGCCCCCCCCTCCCTTGTCACTCTCATTCCAGCCCCCCCCCTCCCTTGTCACTCTCATTCTACCCCCCCCCTCCCTTGTCACTCTCATTCTACCCCCCCTCCCTTGTCACTCTTATTCTACCCCCCCCTCTCTTGTCACTCTCATTCTACCCCCCCCCTCTCTTGTCACTCTCATTCTACCCCCCCTCTCTTGTCACTCTCATTCTACCCCCCCTCTCTTGTCACTCTCATTCTACCCCCCCTCCCTTGTCACTCTCATTCCAGCCCCCTCCCTTGTCACTCTCATTCTACCCCCCCCCCCCCCCCCCCCCTCCCTTGTCACTCTCATTCTACCCCCCCCTCCCTTGTCACTCTCATTCTACCCCTTCCCTCCCTTGTCACTCTCATTCTACCCCTTCCCTCCCTTGTCACTCTCATTCTACCCCTTCCCTCCCTTGTCACTCTCATTCTACCCCCCCTCCCTTGTCACTCTCATTCTACCCCCCCCTCCCTTGTCACTCTCATTCTACCCCCCCCCTCCCTTGTCACTCTCATTCTACCCCCCCCTCCCTTGTCACTCTCATTCTACCCCCCCCCTCCCTCCCTTGTCACTCTCATTCTACCCCCCCTCCCTTGTCACTCTCATTCTACCCCCCCTCCCTTGTCACTCTCATTCTACCCCCCCCTCCCTTGTCACTCTCATTCTACCCCCCCCTCTCTTGTCACTCTCATTCTACCCCCCCCTCCCTTGTCACTCTCATTCTACCCCCCCCCCTCCCTTGTCACTCTCATTCTACCCCCCCCCCTCCCTTGTCACTCTCATTCTACCCCTTCCCTCCCTTGTCACTCTCATTCTACCCCTTCCCTCCCTTGTCACTCTCATTCTACCCCTTCCCTCCCTTGTCACTCTCATTCTACCCCCCTCCCTTGTCACTCTCATTCTACCCCCCCTCCCTTGTCACTCTCATTCTACCCCCCCCCTCCCTTGTCACTCTCATTCTACCCCCCCCCCTCCCTTGTCACTCTCATTCTACCCCCCCCTCCCTCCCTTGTCACTCTCATTCTACCCCCCCCCTCCTCCCTTGTCACTCTCATTCTACCCCCCCTCCCTTGTCACTCTCATTCTACCCCCCCTCCCTTGTCACTCTCATTCTACCCCCCCCTCCCTTGTCACTCTCATTCCTACCCCCCCCTCCCTTGTCACTCTCATTCCTACCCCCCCCTCCCTTGTCACTCTCATTCTACCCCCCCCCTCTCTGTCACTCTCATTCCTACCCCCCCCTCCCTTTGTCACTCTCATTCTACCCCCCCCCCTCCCTTGTCACTCTCATTCACCCCCCCCTCCCTTGTCACTCTCATTCTACCCCCCCTCCCTTGTCACTCTCCCCCCTACCCCCCCTCCCTTGTCACTCTCATTCTACCCCCCCTCCCTTGTCACTCTCATTCTACCCCCCCCTCCCTTGTCACTCTCATTCTACCCCCCCCTCTCTTGTCACTCTCATTCTACCCCCCCTCTTTGTCACTCTCATTCTCCCCCCCCCCCCTCCTTTGTCACTCTCATTCTACCCCCCCCCCCCTCCCTTGTCACTCTCATTCTACCCCCCCCTCCCTTGTCACTCTCATTCTACCCCCCCTCCCTTGTCACTCTCATTCTACCCCCCCCCCTCCCTTGTCACTCTCATTCTACCCCCCCCTCCCTTGTCCCTCTCATTCTACCCCCCCTCCCTTGTCACTCTCATTCTACCCCCCCTCCCTTGTCACTCTCATTCTACCCCCCCCTCCCTTGTCACTCTCATTCTACCCACCCCTCCCTTGTCACTCTCATTCTACCCCCCCCTCCCTTGTCACTCTCATTCTACCCCCCCCCCTCCCTTGTCACTCTCATTCTACCCCCCCCTCCCTTGTCACTCTCATTCTACCCCCCCCTCCCTTGTCACTCTCATTCTACCCCCCCCCCTCCCTTGTCACTCTCATTCTACCCCCCCCCTCCCTTGTCACTTTCATTCTACCCCCCCCTCCCTTGTCACTCTCATTCTACCCCCCCTCCCTTGTCACTCTCATTCTACCCCCCCCTCCCTTGTCACTCTCATTCTACCCCCCCCCCTCCCTTGTCACTCTCATTCTACCCCCCCCCCCTTCCTTGTCACTCTCATTCTACCCCCCCCCCCTCGTCACTCTCATTCCAGCCCCCCCTCCCTCGTCACTCTCATTCCAGCCCCCCCCTCCCCTCTAGTGTAGCGTGGCCGAGCTCTGTTCGGTCCGTGGTACATGAGCATTTGTTTCCTGTACCCGGCTGGACTGAAAGGAAGTGCACACTAAGTGAACACTTTCTGTCAGTCCGGCCGGGTACAGGAAACAAAAGCTCCTGTACCGCGGACCGAACAGAGCTCGGCCACGCTACATTAGAGCAGACACAGCATGACAGCAGGCACAGGCAGACTGCGCAGCACTGAGCCGGCGGCCGGAGATTCTTTAGAGTGGCAAGCGCTCAGCCGCTCAGGAGGTGCAGCATGAGGGGCGCCGCCGGCCGGCCGAACTTATATAACCAACTTATTGTTTTTATTTTTTTACACCGCAACGGGCGCCCCCTGCTAAATGGCGCCCTAGGGGACTGCCTAAGTCGCCTTACTGGTGGCGCCGGCCCTGTGTGTTTGCAGCATGTTTTCCACCCTCTCTTCGTCTCGTATTTGCCGTTCTAGTGTCCGCGCTCGGTTTTCTCTATTCACACTGTGTTTCTTGTAGCTGTGAGACTTGTGGAAGTGAAGAGGCGAAGTACAAGTGTCCGCAGTGTCTGAAGTACTCCTGCAGGTACGTGACGTGTTCTTCACCATCTCATGTCTTAGTTTCTCACTTCTCCTTGTTCATGACGTCTCTTCTCTTCCCTCAGTTTACCTTGTGTAAAGAAGCATAAAGTGGACGTTCCCTGCAGCGGCGTCCGAGACAAGACGGCCTTTGTCCCTTTAAGTACATTCAGTGACATCCATCTACTCAGTGGTAAGTGAAGACAGAGGCAGATTGTCCTCCTGTCATCGCAGTCCTCCCCTTCCCTAGGTCAGCCCCCATCAAAGGTCGTAGGTCAGGATGCACACTGTCAGGACACGCTGGGAGTTGTAGTTCTAAAACCCCCGGAGAGCCACAGATGTGAGAGACACTTTCACCAGGACCTTTAAAAGGGTTGTCTTCCTTTTTACTAAGTGATGACCTGTTCTCAGGATACGCCGCTGCACAGTCGATGGGTGCTGTGTGTAGTGACGGAGGCACAGCTGATCGGCAGGGGTTTGGGGTGTCGGATCCCTGCCGATGAGTTAGTGATGGCCTGTCCTGGGAATGGCGATCACTCAGTAAAAGCTGGACAACCCCTTTAACCCCTTAAGGACTCAGCCCTATTTCACCTTAAGGACTTGGCCATTTTTTGCAAATCTGACCAGTGTCACTTTAAGTGCTGATAACTTTAAAACGCTTTGACTTATCCAGGCCGTTCTGAGATTGTTTTTTCGTCACATATTGTACTTCATGACACTGCTAAAATTGGGTCAAAAAAGTAAATTTTTTTGCATAAAAAAATACCATATTTACCAAAAATTTTGAAAAATTTGCAAATTTCAAAGTTTCAGTTTCTCTACTTCTGTAATACATAGTAATACCCCCAAAAATTTTGATGACTTTACATTCCCCATATGTCTACTTCATGTTTGTAGCATTTTGGGATTGATATTTTATTTTTTGGGGATGTTATAAGGCTTAGAAGTTTAGAAGCAAATCTTGAAATTTTTCAGAAATTTACAAAAACCAAATTTTTAGGGACCACTACAGGTCTGAAGTCACTTTGCGAGGCTTACATAATAGAAACCGCCCAAAAATGACCCCATTCTATAAACTACACCCCTCAAGGTATTCAAAACTGATTTTACAAGCTTTGTTAACCCTTTAGGTATTGCACAAGAGTTATTGGCAAATGGGGATGAAATTTGAGAATTTCATTTTTTTGCCTAATTTTCCATTTTAACCCATTTTTTCCACTAACAAAGCAAGGGTTAACAGCTAAACAAGACTGTATCTTTATTGCCCTGACTCTGCCGTTTACAGAAACACCCCATATGTGGCCGTAAACTACTGTACGGGCACACAGTAGGGCGTAGAGTGAAAGGTGCGCCGTTTGGTTTTTGGAGGGCTGATTTTGCTGGACTGTTTTTTTGACACCATGTCCCATTTGAAGCCCCCTGATGCACCCCTAGAGTAGAAACTCCATAAAAATGACCCCATCTAAGAAACTACACCCCTCAAGGTATTCAAAACTGATTTTACAAACTTTGTTAACCCTTTAGGTGTTGCACAAGAGTTATTGGCAAATGGGGATGAAATTTGAGAATTTCATTTTTTTGCCTAATTTTCCATTTTAACCCATTTTTTCCACTAACAAAGCAAGGGTTAACAGCCAAACAAGACTGTATCTTTATTGCCCTGACTCTGCCGTTTACAGAAACACCCCATATGTGGCCGTAAACTACTGTACGGCCACACAGCGGGGCGTAGAGTGAAAGGTGCGCCGTATGGTTTTTGGAAGCCAGATTTTGCTGGACTGTTTTTTTGACACCATGTCCCATTTGAAGCCCCCCTGATGCACCCCTAGAGTAGAAACTCCATAAAAGTGACCCCATCTAAGAAACTACACCCCTCAAGGTATTCAAAACTGATTTTACAAACTTTGTTAACCCTTTAGGTGTTGCACAAGATTTAATGGAAAATAGAGATACAATTTCAAAATTTCACTTTTTTGGCAGATTTTCCATTTTAATATTTTTTTTCCAGTAACAAAGCAAGGGTTAACAGCCAAACAAAACTCATTATTTATGGCCCTTATTCTGTAGTTTACAGAAACACCCCATATGTAGTCGTAAACCGCTGTACGGGCACACGGCAGGGCGCAGAAGGAAAGGAATGCCATACGGTTTTTGGAAGGCAGGTTTTGCTGGACTGGTTTTTTTGACACCATGTCCCATTTGAAGCCCCCCTGATGCACCCCTAGAGTAGAAACTCCAAAAAAGTGACCCCATTTTAGAAAGTACGGAATAAGGTGGCAGCTTTGTTGGTACTAGTTTAGGGTACATATGATTTTTGGTTGCTCTATATTACACTTTTTGTGCGGCAAGGTAACAAGAAATAGCTTTTTTGGCACGTTTTTTTTTTTTTTGTTATTTACAACATTCATCTGACAGGTTAGATCATGTGGTAATTTTATAGAGCAGGTTGTCTCGGACGCGGTGATACCTAATATGTATACCTTTTTTTTATTTATGTAAGTTTTATACAATAACTTCATTTTTAAAACCAAAAAAAGTTTTAGTGTCTCCATAGTCTAAGAGCCATAGTTTTTTCAGTTTTTGGGCGATTATCTTGAGTAGGGTCTCATTTTTTGCGGGATGAGATGACGGTTTAATTGGCACTATTTTGGGGTGCATATGACTTTTTGATCGCTTGTTATTACACTTTTTGTGACGTAAGATGACAAAAAATGGCTTTTTTTACAATGTTTTTATTTTTTATTTTTTACGGTGGTCACCTGAGGGGTTAGATCATGTGATATTCTTATAGAGCCGGTCGATACGGACGCGGCGATACCTAATATGTATACTTTATTTTTATTTATGTAAGTTTTACACAATGATTTCATTTTTGAAACAAAAAAAATCATGTTTTAGTGTTTCTTTAGTCTGAGAGCCATAGTTTTTTCAGTTTTTGGGCGATTATCTTGGGTAAGGTATGATTTTTGCGGAATGAGATGACGGTTTGATTGGTACTATTTTGGCGTACATGTGACTTTTTTGATCACTTTTATTACCTTTTTTGGGAAGTAAGGTGGGCAAAATTTCAATTTTCTCATAGTTTTTATTTTTTTATTTTTATGGTGTTCACCGTGCGGGGAAAGTAACATGACCGTTTTATAGATCAGGTCGTTACGGACGCGGCGATACCTAATATGTGTAGTGTATTTTATTTTTTTTTATTTTTATTCAGTGATGAATGTTTTTTTTTTTATCTTAACTTTTTTCACTTTTTTTAACTTTTTTTTTGACCCAGACCCACTTGGTTCTGGAAGATCCAGTGGGTCTGATGTCTGTATAATACAGTACAGTACAATATATATTGTTCTATACTGTATTTTACTTACACTGAATAGATCTATGCTTTCAGCATAGATCTGTTCAGCACCATGGACAGCAGGACGCCTGAGCAGGCGTCCTGTTGCCATGGGAACCTTCCCCGTCTGCTCAGAACTTCGCAGACGGGGAAGGGTAAGCACAGGGCTGAGGGGGGCTCTCTGGGGGCTCTCTCCCTCTCCATCGGGGGGCTGCAAAGGCACAGCAGCCCCCCGATGGAGAGGGAGGGAGCTCCCTGACCGACGACAGTTAACTTTTTCCATACAGCGGTCCGTACGGACCGCGGTATGGAAAGGGTTAAACGGCTGACATCTTCACAGATGTCAGCCGTTTATACCAGGGTGCCAGCAATGTGCTGGCACCCTGGTATAACCACTAGAAGCCAACGATCATTCATGGGGAGGCGGGCGGGGGATCGCGATCCCGCCTGCCGCACCGCCCCCACCGCATGCGACACCCCCCCCGCACCACCCGCCGGCATAAAATCGTGCAGGGGTGCAGGGGGGGGTGAAAAATATTGATTATAGGCACTCAAAAGTTTCTGATCCCCGCGGTCAGGGACCGCGGGCATCAGAAACTGCAAAAAGCGCAGCAAACCGCAGGTCTGAATTGACCTGCGGTTTGCTGCGATCGCCGACACGGGGGGGTCACATGACCCCCCCTGGCGTTGTCACAGGATGCCGGCTGAAGGATTTCAGCCGAAATCCCGTTCCGTTTAACCCCTCGGGCGCCGGAATACTGAGTTCAAGCTAGGACGTACCGGTACGCCCTGAGTCCTTAAGGACTCGGGAAATAGGGCGTACCGATGCGCCCTGCGTCCTTAAGGGGTTAAAGGGCATCTGTCAGCAGTTTTGTACCTATGACACCGGCTGACCTGTTACATGTGCGCTTGGCAGCTGAAGGCATTTGTGTTGGTCCCATGTTCATATGTGTCCGTATTACTGAGAAAAATGATGTTTTAATATATGCAAATGAGCCTCTAGGAGCAACGGGGGCGTTACCATTACACCTAGAAGCTCAGCTGTGTCTGCAATTGCCGTATCCTCTGCACTTTGATTGAAAGCGCCGGGCATTATGACATTTACACTGCCTGGCCCTGTCAATCACAGAGCAGAGGGTGCAGCAGATACAGAGAGAGCAGAGCTTCTAGGAGTAACAGCAACGCCCCCGTTGCTCCTA
This sequence comes from Bufo bufo, assembly GCF_905171765.1. Lineage (NCBI taxonomy): Eukaryota > Metazoa > Chordata > Amphibia > Anura > Bufonidae > Bufo > Bufo bufo. The sequence continues at coordinate 205,423,145 of NC_053397.1, forward strand.
GTGGCTCATTTCCATATATTAAACCATCATTTTTCTCAGTAATGTGAACACATATAAACATGGGACCAACACAGATGCCTTCAGCTGCTAGTGCACATGTGACAGGTCAGCCAGTGTCATAGGGACAAATCTGCTGACAGATGCCCTTTAAAAGGAATCTGTCACCACAATTCTGGACTATTATCCGCAGTAATACATGAGTAGAGTAGTACTGCTGCACATAAGGAGTCCAGATCAGTATTTTTTATTTTACTACTGCCCCGTTTTCCCCAATGTCTGCACTCAAAGCTGTGCTGAAATACAGACTTCTGTGCTGTGCTAACATATGGAGAGGACTCCTGTGCGCATGCACAGCAGTGCTGACAGTATATTTCAGTGCAGATTTGAGCGCCGGCAGTAGGAAAATAAATCTGCAGAACTGCTCATGTATTACTGCGGATAATGGGCCAGGGTTGTGGTGACAGAATCCCTTTAAATACATTTTATGGATGGATTCATCAGAACTAGTGCGTGGGAGCGGAGCATGGCAAATGACTTGCCAGTCGGTCCAAAAAGGTCCAGATGCAGAGATGTTCATAGACTGCTGAAAAGATGGGGCAGAAACACTACGCAGAGCATTGTGCCCCTTTAGCTGGGATCGGCTTTGCTCGTCTGATTCTCGGAGAAGCAGGTTTAGCAGTTTTTGGGCTTACAGAATGTATACTTGTGTCCTCTTCATGAGTGTGGGTAGAGCCTTTACTCGTGGACCTCATTGGACGTCCATGTAGCGTGCAGAGACCAAGGGTTCTTCAGCAGTGCGCCCTGCTATGGTGAACCCACAGGTATCCTGGTGGAGGTTTATGGAGAGGGATTGACAATAAGTACATGCCCATTTATGCACAGAGGCATTGTGTGCACAGACCATGCTGAGAGTTCCTGCTCTGGTCGAGGCAGATAGAGCTGCTTTGATAACTATTTGGGCACAGGTCTAGAGGGATTGGCAAAAAGGATATGCTGTTGTCTGCACCATGGCAGCGTGTGCACAGGCAGTGCTTCAGGTCGTGTTGAGAGTTCCCGCTCTGATTCAGGCAGATAGAGCTGCTTCGATTCCTGCTTGGACACAGTCTCAGTCACATAGATACCACAGTGAGCAAAAAATCTCTGATAAACCTGCCAAGATTTTTTATTTTTGGATGGCTTTTGTGTCTACGCCTCCTTTTTAGCAGCGCTGTGCAAGCCCCACCATGATTATTGTGCTTGTGAAGTGATTTGTTTCTTTCGTTTCTAACCCCTCTGTATTTACTTTAACCTGCAGATTATCGGTTTCTGGAAGACGCCGGCAGAGTGGCAGATGCTGCCATGAGGGATGCCATGCTACCCCGCCAAACAAGCAATAAGTTTGTACGTTTTATGTTTTTGGTTATTGAATCCCGTCTCCCATGGTGGTGTTGTGTAGATGTGGCATGCAGGGGGCGCCAGTGTGTATACATGACCGTGGTCTCCCTGTTCTGCAGTTGAACTATATGAAAAATAGAGCTCGGAAACTTGGCATCGATATGAAGTTGCTGCCGCTCGGGTTCACAAAAAGGAAAACAAATTCAACTTTTTTTCACAAAAAGTAAGTGATTTGTGTATTTGGAGCGGTGAGTAGATGGCAATGTTTACTGTAGTACTTTATAATACCGTACATGTCGTACGTATACCGTACTCGCAAATGCTGATACGACTGACACCAGCGATCTCTGATTATGGCTCTATTTACTCTAATGGTGAAAATGCTGTTTTTATTTTTTGTTTGTATGGGGTATTTTTTGCATCCACCCCCTACCCCGTCCGTGCCGCTCAAGTCGTTTGGTCTGATGTAGATAACTGAGCAATATAATAAGCTATTTCCAACAGTCCCACAGAGAATGAATGGAGCCGCAATGCACATGCCGACCTGCCACTCCATTCCTTAAGAGACTGTGGGCCCCTGTCTCATGATTGGTAAGGGGCCCCACCAATCGGGTGCCCCGCAGAACAGATTTCCTGGGATAGGGGATACATTTCTATGTTGGCACAACCCCTTTAAAGAGCACCCGTCGCCTCTCCTGACATGTCTGTTTTAGTCACTGCTTGCATTTTCCATGTAAAAGCAATTCTGGAGCATCTGTATGTTGTGCTGTTCCTGTGTTATTCCTGCTAGAAATGTATAAATAAAGGAAGAACTGGGTTATATCAGTTGGGGGCATGTCCCTGCCCAGTCTGCCACTGGCACCACTGATTGGATCATATCAGACCCTGCAGGGGGACACCCTGTTGTACATTAATTCATAAACTCGCAGCAGTGGTAATAGAGGAACTTGCTAACACGTTGTCATAAGAATAGATGCGCCATCATTATTAGTGGGGAATGCAATGTCAGGAGAGGGGACAGGTCCGTTTTTAGGAGTTAAAGTAAAAATTTGCCACCAACGAAATTTCCCGGCTTAAATCTCCATAGATTCTTCCTATCGGTGCTTGTTTGCTGATTGCACAAATGTGGAGATTTTTGAAGCTGTCTAAACGGAAATAAATTGTTCTTGTTGCCCACAGCAGCCAATCACAGTGCAGCTTTCATATCGTATTCTGCATTTTAAAAATGGAAGCCGCGCCGTGACGGTTTACTTTTCGCCAGTTAAAGGGCTTCTGTCACCCCATTAAACCGTTTTTTTTTTTTTCTTTACTAATAATCCCTACACTGCGATCTCATCATACATAAGCTAATTAATGATTTTCGTTCAGTAGAATGTGTTAAAAATCGATTTTTATAATATGTAAATTACCTTGCTACCAGCAAGTAGGGCGGCTACTTGCTGGTAGCAGCCGCATCCTCCGATGGTAATGACGCCCCCTCCGCATTGTGATTGACAGGGCCAGGGAACGGAATCGTTCTGTGCTGGCCCTGCCTGTTTTGATTCAATATCTGGCGCCTGTGCCGCGGCCGTACCTCTCTTTAATCTGCGCAGGCGCACTGAGAGGCGGCCACTCACTCGGCCGCTCGCTCCTCAATGCGCCTGCGCCGGGTGTAGATGTGACGTCATCGGCGCAGGCGCATTGAGGATGGAGCGGCCGATCGAGTGGCCGCCTCTCAGTGCGCCTGCGCAGATTGAAGAGAGGTACGGCCGCGGCGCAGGCGCCAGATATTGAATCAAAACAGGCAGGGCCAGCACAGAACGATTCCGTTCCCTGGCCCTGTCAATCACAATGCGGAGGGGGCGTCATTACCATCGGAGGATGCGGCTGCTACCAGCAAGTAGCCGCCCTACTTGCTGGTAGCAAGGTAATTTACATATTATAAAAATCGATTTTTAACACATTCTACTGAACGAAAATCATTAATTAGCTTATGTATGATGAGATTGCAGTGTAGGGATTATTAGTAAAGAAAAAACAAACAAACGGTTTAATGGGGTGACAGAAGCCCTTTAAAATCTCCCTGAAAAATGTCTGCCGTTGCCCTTGGAAACAGACAGCGGCCCATTTTCCTCCGCTGTCAGACGTCGCTGCGCAGACTCACTGACGCATTTTTTTTTCTGGGGTCCAATTTTATTTTGGGAAAATGAAAAAAGTGCTCCCTGCTAACAGGAGACCTGCAGGATTCTGCATTGAGAAGATCTCATCTAGGGACAAGGTGTAGACGGAGGCAATCTGTGCGGGCGTTCTACATTGCTCTGCGCCGGAGTGAAAAGTGACAGCTGAGCGCCATATGAAGCTGAAAGACGCCCAGACGCCTCGCTGTGCAGAGTTGTGCGCAGGAGACCAGATCCCAGTTGTCCACTGGGTGTCTCTCTCTCTCTCTCTCTCTCTCTCTCTGCACCACGAGTGCTCAGGAGGACGGCTGACGCATTTCATCTTTAGCCTGCTGACTTATTACCTAATATAAAAGTACATATAACAGAGATACATTACCTGCTATAATATAATAAAATAATAAAAAATAAACCCTTAAAGAGGACCTCTCACCTCTCCTGACATGTCTGGTTCAGTAACTACTTGCATTCCCCATATAATATATATTCTGGAGCATGTAGTCTTATGACTCTATGTTGTGCCATTCCTCTGTTATTCTTACTAGAAGGTCTGCATGTAAGGTCCAGCTTGTTCCTAGTTGGGGAGGGGGGGGGTTGTCCCTGCACAGTGTGACGCTATTCAGTCAGTGCTGCCAGACTCGGACTGTGCAGGGACACCCTCCCAGCTGGTGACACCCATCTTGACATTCTTTGCAAACTGCTAGTAATGCATTCAGAACTTCTACCGGGAATATTAGAGAAATGGCACAACATAGAGTCATAGAATAGAGAATATGAGCTCCAGAATTGTTTATTACATGGGGGATGCAAGGAGTTAGGCTACTTTCACACTTGCGGCAGAGTGATCCGGCAAGCAGTTCCGTCGCCGGAACTGCCTGTCGGATCCGGCAAAACGTATGCCAACTGATGGCATTAGTAAGACTGATCAGGATCCTGATCAGTCAGAAAAAGGCATTGAAATGCCGGATCCGTCTTTCCGGTGTCATCCGGCAAAACGGATCCGGCATTTATTTCACATGCGCAGACCGGAAGGACGGATCCGGCACTAATACATTCCTATGGGTAAAAAATGTCAGGCAAGTCTTTTTTGGCCGGAGATAAAACCGTAGCATGCTGCGGTTTTATCTTTTGCCTGATCAGTCAAAAAGACTGAACTGATGCATCCTGAACGGATTACTCTCCATTCAGAATGCATGGGGATAAAACTGATCCATTCTTTTCCGGTATTGAGCCCTTTTGACGGAACTCGGTGCCGGAAAAGAAAAACGCTAGTGTGAAAGTACCTTTACTAAAACGGACATGTCAGGAGCGGGGGGGCAGCTCCTCTTTATTAGTGTCTCCAGCAGGTGGCGTTTCCTCTCTAGTGCATTCAGTGTGGGTGACATAAGCATATCTTCATAAGAGCCCGGGACTGTGTATGTGTCACCCTCAAGTCACTGTAGTGCAGCCTCTTAAAGCAACACTCTAGGAAAATCTGGTTCGGACCATGATACAGAGATATATTCACGTGGGCGTTCTTTCAATCCGAGTGTCTTGCACTAGCTACGTCTTAGTTTTGCCAGGTCTCCGACCTATTGTGAAACCACAACTCCCAGCATGCCCTGACAGCTGCATGGGAGCAACTGAAGAGGCACAGGTCAGTGCTAACTGCCCGTTTTGCCCCCCCCCCCCATAAGTTAATGAGTCAGGAGGAAATCTGGACCTGGAAAACTTAAAGGGATTGACCAGTCTAGGACCCAAAAACCCCAATGGTTGGAACCTGGGGTCAATTAAAAAAAAAAAAAACGCCTGTCTGCAGTCCTGCCGTTTTCTTGCCACTACCCCATTTCTGGCCGCTTTCAGTCCCTGATGAACCAGAAGTATCTTAGTCCTGTGACCACTGCTGCCAATCACTGGCTTCCGCGGTCAAATGTGCTAAAATAGCAGTGTTGTGCTTTCTAGCCCCCACATGACCACAGACAGCATCTTGCCACAGTATATGAATTTACCGTATATTGGAGTGTAGGGTCAAAAGGATGATTCTGTGCTTTAAAGAGTTATTCCGTCTTATAAGGTGATGGTGCATCGCAAGAGTTTGATTGCTGGGGGTCCGGCCGCTGGGTCCCCCACCGATTCTAAGAAAGCAGGAGCCACAGAGCTGATGTATTGCTGTGTCCCCCGGCTGTGCAGGGAACTGCAGCTTGTCCCTTAGATAGGGCCATGCCGCAGAAGGGGTGACCAGGAGCTGCACTGCGCAGGGAAGACTTGTAAGGCGATGGCAAGTGCTAAACTAGTGCTTTATCGGGATTAGGGCTCGTGCACACAAACATATTTTTCTTCCGTTTCCGTTCCGTTTTTTTACAGGTCCGTATGCGGAACCATTCATTTCAATGGGGCTTGAAAAAAAAAAACGCGAATGACTCAGTGTGCATTCCGTGTCCACATGTCCGTTTTGCGGACAAGGACAGGCATTTTTACAACACTGACATTACACGGATGTCCTCTGTTTGTTTTTTGTTTTTTTGCAAAATGCATACAGTCGTGTGCATGAGCCCTTTAACCCCTTAAGGACCCTGCCATATTTCACCTTAAGGACCAGGCCATTTTAGCAAATCTGACATATGTCACTTTATGTGGTAATAACTTTAAAACACTTTTACTTATCCAGGCCATTCTGAGATTGTTTTATCGTCACATATTGTACATCATGGCAGTGGTAAAATTGAGTCAAAAAAATAATAATAAATACCAAATTTACCCCAAATTTTTGAAAGATTTGCAGATTTTCAAATTTAAATTTCTCTACTTTTCTCTACTTTTATAATAGATAGTAATAACTCCAAAAATAGTTATTACTTTACATTCCCCATATGTCTACTTCATGTTTGGATCATTTTGTGAATGCCATTTTATTTTTTGGGGACGTTAGAAGGCTTCGAAGTTTAGAAACAAATCTTGAAATTTCTTCAGAAAATTTCCAAAACCCACTTTTTAAGGACCAGTTCAGGTCTGACGTCACTTTGTAAGGGTTACATAATAGAAACCACCCAAAAATTACCCCATTTTACAAACTTACACCCCTCAAGGTATTCAAAACTGATTTTACAAACTTTGTTAACCCTTTAAGTGTTCCACAAGAATTAATGGAAAATGGAGTTGAAATTTCAGAATTTCAAATTTTTGGCAGATTTTCCATTTTTTCCACTAACAAAGCATGGGTTAACAGCCAAACAAAACTCAATATTTATTGCCCTGATTCTGTAGTTTACAGAAACACCCAATATGTGGTCGTAAACTGCCGTGCGGGCACACGGCAGGGCACAGAAGGAAAGGAACGCCATATGGTTTTTGGAAGGCAGATTTCACTGGTATAATTTTAAGCTGCCGTGTCACATTTGAAGCCCCCCTGATGCACCCCCAGAGTCGAAACTCTAGAAAAGTGACCTTATTTTGGAAACTAGGGGATAACGTGGCAGTTTTGTTGGTACTATTTTAGGGTACATATGATTTTTGTTTGATCTATATTACACTTTTTGTGAGGCAAGGTAAGAATAAATAGCTGTTTTGGCACCGATTTTATCTTGTTATTTACAGTGTTCATCTGACAGGTGAGATCATGTGATATTTTTATACAGCAGGTAGCTTTTAAAGTGTAATGGGGGCATTGTGATCCTCCTCTGAAATCTATATGCCCCTGCTGTGAACCAGGAGTCCAGTCTGCGCCGTCCGGCTTTTTGCGCTGCGTCTGTTTTGCGCTTGTGGCAGGAATTGGGAATAGTGTGTAAGTTGTATAGCAGTTGGTTCAGACTCTTCACACCTCGGCGAGACCTATATTAAGATGTTGTCTGCTGAGCGGAGAGTAACCCCAGGATGTGAAATGTAATGGTCCTCTGCCAAATGCAACTGCATTGACAGTCAATTCTTTCTCCCCGCTACGGAATGAGTGCGGCTCTGTGCAGATTTCAGTCTAATGAAAACCTGCAGATTCCTGGCTCGGTAAATATAGTCATTCATTCACATGTACGAGGCCTGGATCCGGTTCAAGAGCCAACAAGTAAACACAGGGCGCTGGGTGGCGAAGACCAGAGAGGGGATGTTTGTGGCGGGCTCAGATGTGGGAAACCGAGGCATGGATGTAGTTATGTACTCAGGTGCTGCAGGTATGCGGGCCGGGGGCTGTGATCTTAAAAAATAACAAAAATAAAAACTGGGTCTGTGTGTGTCTGTGGAGAGTATGAATTGAAATATCTTATATATTATATGTAATATGTGTACAGGATTATGTATTAAAGGGGTATTCCGGTTGTTACAAGTTATCATCTATCCACAACATAGGGGTTAACTATTAGATTAGTGAGGGTCCTACTGCTGGGACCCCACCGATCATGAGAACGGTTGAGCCCATGCTCAACCGGCCACTCCTTTCACTTTAGGGGTCCCCGTTCTCATTATCAGTGGGGGTCCCAGCAGCAGGACCCTCACTAATCTTATAGTTAACCCCTCCCCTGTCAAAATCTGTATTAAAAACAACAACAACATCTGACCACTAAGCCTAATAAGAGATACCACATCTTGGTCTGTACAGATCACTTTACTGCAGTTATCCGATTATCATTACAGGCAGGATTACAATGACAGATACCACCTGTATTTATAGATAATACAATATCCACCATTTACAGTAGGTGATATGATAGCCTATCTCTGCACAGGTCTCGGAGCATGTCCAGAAAATTATCCCATAGAAGTCAGTGAGGCTAGCTCCTGTCCATTGTATCTATGGCCCATATCGGTAAATGCTGTTCAGAACAGCTCAGGCAAGATGGCCGTCCCCATAATCCCCATGGTCAAGAAACAGAATGAAGATTAGCAAATAGATTAGAAAAAAAGGATCGGTATCGCTGTCTCATCTCAGACAATGGGGGCATATTGCTAGGATGTACCCCCGTTGTCTCATATGTGAGGGTTTCACCGCTGGGACCTGCACCTATATAGAGAACAGAGCCCCAAAAGTGGAGTAAGGCAGACTGCGCATGCGCTCATTTTCTATGGGGCTGCTGAAAATAGCCAAGCGCTTGCACGTTTTTTTTCCGTCTGGCCCATAGAAGTGAATGGGAGCGGTGGCCGGTCATGTGCGGTGCGCTCCCATTCACTTCTATGGGGAGAGCGCTTGGTGTTGGCCGGACCGGAGTCCTTCGGCCACCACTTTGCGGGGCTCCGTTCTCTATAAGAGAATAGTGGCATATCCTAGCGATATGCCCCCATTGTCTTAGATGAGACAACCCCTTTAAGACTCTCTCAGACTATCGCTGTGACCAGAGAGATCCCCCCCCCTGTAGTGACTCAACTACAGCATCAAACATTGCACTCATCAATGCGATGCTCTTCTACCGGCATCGTTATCTATTCCTAAGAAGAGAACGATACAGCTGTCATACTGTTAACCTGATTCTACACCTACTAGTATAATGAGGATTATCATGCAGATAACATTTCCCCTCACAGCAGCAGTAAACTGTTAATGGGTTACCTTTCTATGTAGGAGTCTCTCTGTGCTGACTGCTACATAAGAATGATATTTTGCATTAAATTTTCAATGATGTATCACTGTCAGAATAAAAAGGAAAAACAGCCAAAAATGCAAAAAAAAATGTTTTCTATGAATATTGAGTTTAATAAAATACCCCTTTCTGAAGCACAGACGGATTTCTCGTCCGTCTGTGCTGCGTAATATGGGGACCGGTCCTGTCTCCCATTACCTAAAATACACCGATCACCTACTGTAGGTTATGAATCCGGTGTATTCATGAGGGGAACGCTCCTCCTGCCTCCTCCGCCCCTGTCAGTGAAGATTGACGGTGCTCCTCTCCTAAATACACCAGGCTTCTAAACTATGGGGGGTATTAACTAAGGGTCTATTCACACGTCCGTGGAATGGGTCCGCATCTGTTCTGCAATATCCGAAACGGGTGCGGACCCATTCATTCTCAATAGGGCAGGAATAGATGCGGAGAGGACACTATGTGCTCTCCGCATCCGCATTTCCGGAGCGTGGCCCCGAACTTCCGGTTCGCAGCTCCGGAAAAAAATAGAACATGTCCTATTCTTGTCCGCAATTGCGGACAAGAATAGGCAGTTCTATGGGGGTGCCGGCCGGGTGTATTGCGGATCCGCAATTTGAAGATCCGCAATACACCACGGACGTGTGAATGAACCCTAAGACTGTTGATTTGCACGGCGTTCTTAATCGAAAGTGCGTTGGAGTACGGTGCGCCAAATGTATTATAAAATGCACAAGCCTCCTAATAAATGTTCTTCCAGTCCGTGCACCAGAAAAGCCACTTGTGCCATAGTTTTACACTGTCGGGATGCAGAGGGCACTGTCCACTTGAATTACTCACTTTGTGAACAGTGGCGAGAGCGGCGCCAGAAAACTGGTGCAAATCACGTAATCTATTCTCTCCGGAGCTGCCCGCATATCAGACAGTCTGGCGACACTTTACATGTGAGGACACTGTATACGCGACCGCTGTGCTTTTAAAAGGACCCGAGACTGGTGATGTCTCTGAGGCACGAGGCTCAAGACACGATCTCACCGGTTTGTGATTTGGCTCATAAATCGGCATCTCAGCGGCAGCGTCTGCGGTCCGCGAGCGCCGGCGTTCGTTCTATCCATGATATTTAATAGACTTTTTGAGAGCGACCAAAATCTCCCATTTCCAAGCAAGCGTGCTGCCCGCTGACCACATCTGTTAGGACCTCGCGATTCATTCTCTGCTCCTCCGTCCTGCGGCCAGGAGCACGTGTTTATACAATGTGGATGTGGTCAGGTTGTTGAGATGGTTACACACAGCTAAGGAAATAAGACTCTTTCCAGAATGCACAGCGACCGCAGAGGAAAGGATCCTTCTCGGCCCGCAGGACGGGCTTTGGACCTGAGCTTTTGGTCTCGGAGCAAATTAGCAATTTGTAGATTTTCAGATATTATCAGGACTCTTCTCATATGTTTAAAGCAATGATGGACAATGTAGAGTCGGACGTAGGGGGGTCAGTTACTAATCTCCAGGAACCGCTTTGATTTATTTCACCCACTTGATAGAAAACTGCACTTGAAGATGCTGGCAGTGCCAGGATGTGATGTGGCAGGAAGCAGTTCTAGGAAAGTTTCCTTGAATCTTCAGTTTCGCGGTTAGTTTTTTTCCCCTTTGGACGGAATGTAAAATACTGAACGGTTTTCTGGGGAATTGTTTGTTTCCTAGGGCTTCCCTGGTGCATTTGGTCACCACAACTCAAAAAGCCACTTCCGTTTTTCCCTACGAGGACGGACCATCAGTCCACGGCAAGAAAATCGTCAGTTCTACTACAAGATCCATTCACTTGGTTGAATGGGTCTGCGAGAAAAATGGACGACATCCGCCTTGTTCACTGCTCCAGACCCAGGGCTGTGTCGGGAATTATAGCAAAGACCCACTCGCGTCTGGTTTTGCTCAGGAATGGCTCCATTGCAGAAAAATGTGGACGGAAGCGAGGCGTTTTTCTTAGCACCACCCCTTGGTGGTGCCTCCAGTAGAAGACCCTCGCCAGTCAGACACTGGTCTTGTGTTGGTGAATGGGAACATTCTTGTTTTCATCCAGACCCCGAAGCCCCAATAGAAGTAATCATTTCATTTGCTACAGCGGCATCCAGTCTAGGAAATGCATCAGCTGCACAAATCTCTGTTTGTTACAATGTATCAGTGCAGGTAAAACGTATTCGCACATGCTAACACGTTCAGTGGGGGTCCTGTTGGAATGACATGTGTCAATCAGACATATACAGTGATTCTAATCTGTATGTATGTTGTTTAAAAGGGGTATTCCCATCTGGTCATTAACCCCTTAAGGACCTGCCCCGTACATGTACGGCGCTGTGATCCGGCAGGTGCAGGAGATGCGCCCGCCCGATCCGCGGCAGGGGTCCGGCAGTCACTGATAGCCGGACCCTTGATGCATGCGCTGGCATCGGTGAAATCACAGATTAACCCTTGCTGACCGCGGCACATGCGATGTGCGGAGGGAGAGAGCAGCCATCCGGTCCCCGCGCTGCTGTGACGGGGACCCGATGGCAGGGAAGGCAGCACTATGCTTTCCGTAGGCATTGTGGCTGCCTTCCGTGACAGCCTGTGAGATTCAGCCCCCTGGATCTCACAGGAAGCGGGCTGTAAGTGTATTACAATGTGTCATACACGTACCGCCAGTGCATCACAATACAGAAGTATTGAAGTTGAAGTCCCAGAGTGGGACAAAAAATCAAGAAAAAAAGAAAAGAAAAGTAGACCTATTAGGTTCTATAAAAATATCACATGACCTAACCCCTCAGGTGAACACCGTCAAATTTTTTTTATATAAACTGTGCTTAAAAAAATAAAATTTTGTCACCTTACATCACTAAAAGTGCAACACCAACCGATCAAAAAGGCGTATGCCCCCCAAAATAGTACCAATCTAACCGTCACCTTATCCCGCAAAAAATGATACCCTACCTAAGGGCTCTTTCACACTTGCGTTATTGTCTTCCGGCATAGAGTTCCGTCGTCGGGGCTCTATGCCGGAAGAATACTGATCAGGATTATCCTAATGCATTCTGAATGGAGAGTAATCCGTTCAGGATGCATCAGGATGTCTTCAGTTCCGGTACGGAACGTTTTTTGGCCGGAGAAAATACCGCAGCATGCTGCGCTTTTTGCTCCGGCCAAAAATCCTGAAGACTTGCCGCAAGGCCGGATCCGGGATCAATGCCCATTGAAAGGCATTGATCCGGATCCGGCCTTAAGCTAAACGTCGTTTCGGCGCATTGCCGGACCCGACGTTTAGCTTTTTCTGAATAGTTACCATGGCTGCCGGGACGCTAAAGTCCTGACAGCCATGGTAAGTGTAGCGGGGAGCAGGGGAGCAGCATACTTACCGTCCGTGCGGCTCCCCGGGCGCTCCAGAGTGACGTCAGGGCGCCCCAAGCGCATGGATCACGTGATCACATGGATCACGTCATCCATGCGCATGGGGCGCTCTGACGTCATTCTGGAGCGCCCGGGGAGCCGCACGGACGGTAAGTATACCGCTCCCCCGCTCCCCGCTCCTACTATGGCAACCAGGACTTTAATAGCGTCCTGGGTGCCATAGTAACACTGAAAGCATTTGGAAGACGGTTCCGTCTTCAAATGCTTTCAGTTCACTTGCGTTGTTACGGATCCGGCAGGCACCTCCGGCAACGGAAGTGCATGCCGGATCCCAACAACGCAAGTGTGAAAGAGGCCTAAGACAATCGCCCAAAAAATAAAAAAAAATATGGCTCTCAGACAATGGAGACATTAAAATGATTTTTGTTTTGTTTCAAAAATATTTGGTATTGTCGCGTCCGAAACAACCTGCTCTATAAAAATACCACATGATCTAACCTGTCAGATGAACATTGTAAATAACAAAAAATAAAAAACGCGGCCAAAACATCTATTTTTTGTTACCTTGCCTCACAAAAAGTGTAATATAGAGCAACCAAAAATCATATGTACCCTAAACTAGTACCAACAAAACTGCCACCTTATCCCGTAGTTTCCAAAATGGGGTAACTTTTTTGGAGTTTCTAGTCTAGGGGTGCATCAGGGGGGCTTCAAATGGGACATGGTGTCAAAAAACCAGTCCAGCAAAATCTGCCTTCCAAAAACCATATAGCATTCCTTTCCTTCTGCGCCCTGCCGTCTGCCCGTACAGCAGTTTACGACCACATATGGGGTGTTTCTGTAAACTACAGAATCAGGGGAATAAATATTGAGTTTTGTTTGGCTGTTAACCCTTGCTTTGTTAGTGGAAAAAAATGGATCAAAATGGAAAATCTGCCAAAAAAGTGAAATTCTGAAATTTAATCTCCACTTTCCATTAATTCTTGTGGAACACCTAAAGGGTTAACAACGTTAGTAAAATCAGTTTTGTATACCTTGAGGGGTGTAGTTTCTAAAATGGGGTCATTTTTCAGTGGTTTCTATTATGTAAGCCTCGCAAAGTGAACTCAGACCTGAACTGGTCCTTAAAAAGTAGGTTTTGGAAATTTTCTGAAAAATTTCAAGATTTGCTTCTAAACTTCTAAGCCTTCTAACGTCCCCAAAAAATAAAATGGCATGCCCAAAATGATCCAAACATAAAGTAGACATATGGGGAATGTTCAGTAAAAACTATTTTTGGAGGTATTACTATGTATTATAGAAGTAGAGAAATTGAAATTTGGAAATTTGGTATTTTTTTCAAGATTTTGGGTAAATTTGGTAATTTTTCATAAATATAAATGAAATTTTTTGACTCCATTTTACCACTGTCATGAAGTACAATATGTGACGAGAAAACTGTCTCAGAATGGCCTGGATAAGTCAAAGCGTTTTAAAGTTATCACCACATAAAGTAACACATGTCAGATTTGCAAAAAATGGCCTGGTCCTGAAGGTCCTGGAGGGGTTAAAGTGTTTTTTTATTTACTCCTAACCAGTGCTCTGGATAGGTCATTAGTATCTGGTGGTGGTCTGACATCCGGGACCCCCGCCGATCAGCTGTTTGAGAAGGCAGCGGCGCTCATAGGAGCTCACCAATCACAGCACATCCGTACATTGTATAGCGGCAGTGCTTGATGCCGCACCTGGGCCATGTGACCGATGAACGCCAAAGCTACTGCGAGCGCTGCTGCCTTCTCATACAGCTGATCAGCGGGGGTCTCGGGTGTCGGACCCCCACCGATCTGATACTGATGACCTATCCAGTAGATAGGTCATCATTAAAAAAAAAAAAAAAAAAAAACTCTTGGAAAACCCCTGTAATAGAATATCAGTAGGATATGTATCTCCAATAAGTGTGGGCTCCGCTTCTGGGACCCGTTCTTATCTCAAGAACAGGGCCCCGCCATGACTGGAGAGGGCGCCATGCTTGTGAGACTTTCTTTATTCTTCACTACGGGACTTCAGGAAAATAGCTGAGGGCGCGGTCCTCAGACCGTCATGTCACCGGCTGATGCCAGAAGAGTGACCTGTATAGGGGAAGCAGAGTCTACTATTAGGGATGAGCGATCAGTTATGGATTCCATTAACACAGAATATAACGGAATTCTATGACGGAATGCCTAATGGAAGCCTTGAACAGGTATTACGTTTTGCATTCCGTCATAATAGAAGTCTATGGGCAGCATAACGGAATCCGGCCGGTTCCGTTATAGAGGAGTCCTGTCCTGCATAACGGAAGCCGTCCGGATCCGTTATGCTGCCCATAGACTTCTATCATGACGGAATGCCTCTCGGAGGCTTCCGTGGTACATTCCGTCATAGAGTTCCGTGATAACAGCATCCATAACGGAATTCCACCAGAACCCGAACTTGAAAACGGCGAGCTCGCTCCTCCCTGTCGACTACGCCTTCCTGTACAGAGGGACACCATAAATGAGTGCACTCTGTATACGAGATCCTCCCGATGTTTACACCTCGATGTGGGTTCAAAACGAGATATGAACAGAGCCTTATGTTTGATGGACCCCTGTACCCCCTCCCTTTTCCATATTTTTCCAAAATAATAGTGATTCTGCCTGCACATAGCCATAGAACCCAAATAACACTGCCAGACAGTCGCCTAAACAACACCGTCCAATGGATTATACTAGGGAAGTGGCTGGATCCAGTACACAGCCCACAGCAAATGTGGGTGCAAGCTCCAGGTGCCCACCCCTGCTGCTGGCCCTGATAAGGAGACATGTGTCGGTCTTCTGTCGGAATGTATGTACTGCGGCGTTGAGGCTTCTCAGTGTTTTCTTACATACCAGGGGCGGAAACCCAAATGGAAGTCAGCGAGAGCATTTCTGGGTTCTGCGAGGCTCGGACTCGCTGCCTCACAAACATTACAGCTTTCCAAAGGAATCTCGGAGCAGCTCCTGGCAGCCCACATTCTTCCCATGTGCCGCGTCCAGCATGCAGGCGGCTCACACAAGCCTCTTGTGCGCCTCGTGTTTGTTCTGGGAAACTGACCTGGAATCAAAACATCAGATCAAGTGTTAAAAGATGGATTTTGATTGAAACGGCGGCTTGTCCGAGGATATTTACAGACAAAGCCCGCTTGTACCGGCCGCCCCCAGCTCCCCCCCCCCCCCCCCCCCCCCCCCATCAGCAGAGCGGCCGGGCTTGTTTTTGGTGGACAGAGCCGCTCTCATAGCCGCAGGTTTTTCACGCTTCCTCCCCTTTCCAAATAAATACATTTTCTTTAATTCTTAAAAGTCCATCTGCTGGAGCGCGCTGATTGGGAGTGACGGAGAGAGACCTTCAAAGGTGTCCATCATCCCTGGAAACATATAAATATTTTATTTAATTTTTTTCCTGTTTCTTCGGAAATGAAAGAGCATGTGCCAGCAGGATCAACCCTATTAAACCAGACCGGGTCGATCCTGCTGATCAAAATCATACCTGTCCTGTGAAAATACTTTTTTATTCTTCATGCAAAATGAGGGCTTGGGTACACCCGGGGCGTGGCCAGCACTGGAAAGAGGAGGAGCATGGAGTGGCAAGGCCACACCCCTTAGTGCCCAGAAGACCTGATTAAAAGTCATTTTTTTTTCTTGGGAACCCATTTTCACAAGTCTGGTATTATTTTAATCAGCAGGGTCAACCCTACCAGACGGCATACCTGGTTCAACTTCAATGGGGTCGTTTTGGCGGGAAGTTCATGGATTTCCGTAAATCTCGTTCAAGTGAACGGAACTGATTTTCCGTAGCGGGAGTTTTCTGCAACAAAATCTTAAGGCCTCATGCACACGACCGTTGTTCGGGGTCCGCATCCGAGCCGCCATTTTTGTGGCTCGCATGCGGACCCATTCCCTTCAATGGTGCCGCAAAAGATGCGGACAGCTCTCCGTGTGCTGTCCGCATACGTGCCTCGGTTCCGTGGCCCCGCAAAAAAAATATAGCATGTCCTATTCTTGTCCGTTTTGCGGACAAGAATAGGCATGTCTACAATGGGCCGCCCGTTCCGTTCTGCAAATTGCGGAAGGCACACGGGCGGCTTCCGTTTTTTACGGATCCGCGGTTTGCATGTAGCCTAATCCTTGTATAATGAAAAAGTGATTTTTTTATTTTTTTTTTGGCTTTTAACCCTTTAATGCCAAACCACTCTCTCTTTTGATTGGGAATCGTTTGGTTCCTAGAGCAGCCTTCTGCTCTACCGCCGGGTCAGGAGAAGAAGAAGCTCTGACCCTGGCTGTTAACCCTTTGCTGCCATCTGCTGAATACAATAGAAGTATAAAAAAATATATATTTTTTTTTACATTAAAAATTTACCGGTAATAAAAAAAAAAATGTCCAAAAAATAAAGCGATTATTTCATATAAAGTGTAGTTTATTATGCGTGCATTACGTAAAGACGAATATCTACACTTGTGACCATAATAACCTGAAGAATTAATATAACTGGTTATACAGTGAGCAATGTGAACAGCATAAAACAGAAAAACAACGGCAAGAAACTGTATTTGGACCGCAAAAAATAATATAAATGACATATTTACTATATATACCTATAAACTGCTCTGAAAATACAGCAATATGGCATACATCCACATGGAAAAATAAAGTTATTAATATGTAAAATCGAAAAAATTAGCTGGATGTTAAATCCCTTCCAGGCCTGGTCATTAAAGGGGTTCTTTCAGCAGATGGCATTTATCATGTAGAGCAGGCATGCTCAACCTGCGGCCCTCCAGCTGTTGCAAAACTACAACTCCCAGCATGCCCGAACAGCCTACAGCTATCAGCCGACAGCAGGGCATTGTGGGAGTTGTAGTTTTACAACAGCTGGAGGGCCGCAGGTTGAGCAGATCTGATGTAGAGAAAGTTAATACAAGGCACTTACTAATGTATTGTGATTCTCCATATTGCCTCCTTTGCTGGCTGGATTCATTTTTCCATCACACTATACACGGCTTGCTTCCAGGGGGTTACGACCACTGCTGCAGCGCAGATATGAGGACAGGACCTGCTGTGCATGCGTCCTCCCACGGTCCTTGCCACCAAAGAGGCTGCTGATTTTGCTATAGTGTGCAAGCACGACCACCGCTGCTGGATTGCAGGGTAGTCGTAACCCCAGGAAACGAGTGGTTTATAATGTGATGGAAAAATGAATCCAGCCAGCAAAGGAGGCAATATGGAGAATCACAATACATTAGTAAGTGCCTTGTTAATGTGATTCTCTACATGATAAATGCCATTTGATGAAGTGAGACCACCCCTTTAAGGGGTTATTCCCATCTGGGACGTTTATGACTGAATATGCTATAAATGGCTGATAAGTGCAGGTTCCACCTCTGGGGCCTGCTTCTATCTCAGGGATGGGCCCCCGTCACGCCTGGGTGATAATGTTTGCAGCTCTCTCCATTCACTATTATAGCCGAGACAAGAAATCTGTCCAGGTCATATCCTGCCCCACACAGATGAACCAAACTAGAGAAAACCACGACACATGAGCCGGCTCAGCTGGCATCCTCTGAATGTAAACAAGAGTATTGTAATTCACTGACAGCAAGCAGAGAACGAGAGAGTGGTTAGGAGTGGATCCACAAGGAGTGTGCCTTATTGCAGCTGTAACCTGCCCATGTGGGTGAAGCTGAGCCGTGATGCCATAAACAGCCTGTGGGCAGAAGCGGCGCTGTTTCTACCAAAAAAAGACCCTTTTACTAATTTTAGACAAGCCCTTTGGCCATGCCGCGGGGTTGGTCTGACCTATTACATAACACATGGCGTCAGGTCAGACGTCTACGGAGCCAGGAGACAGCCTCATGTGGACGCCTGTCAGACATTCCTCGTCCACGCTGACATCACAGATCCATTCCGTGCGTTTTCCAGACATACATTTACAACATAGGAAAAAAAAAGACAGTGTTCCTTTATGTGGGTGCTGGGCAGTGCCAGTCTGGGAACGCATCAAAAGCCTCCTCAGTCCACGGAGAGACAAGTGACGCGGAGCCAGGAGCCAAGGCGTGTTTCGTGAGGATTACCTCAGAAAGGGCTGCTTCTTGGCCGAGAGTCCAGTCTTGAGCCCATAAAGACACGTTTTATAACCCTCATGTGTGAGAGCTTTGCCATAGATAGGCCTAGCAACAAGTGTTGTGCGGATTTGGCTGTGAAACTCGTTGGGCCTGTTGCAGATATCAAAACAGCTCCGTTATAAAGAGGTCCTGCCATGATTTATGTAAAAACATAGACATCATATAGTATATGGCAATCTCTTTCTAACAAAGCTAGAACCAGCCCTGTACCTCGCATGGATCCAGAGATCTCCACATTCACTATTGCTCTACCAGATTTTCTTCAGGCAGCTCAGGGGGCGTGTCCTTTCTCAGAAAGGTGTTCTTTCTGCTACAGCTCTCTTCCTATCGCAGCTCGGGGGGGTGTCCTTTCTCAGGAGTGCATCCTTTCTGCTACAGCTCTCTTCCTATCACAGCTCAGGGGGTGTGTCCTTTCTCAGGAGTGCATCCTTTCTGCTACAGCTCTCTTCCTATCACAGCTCAGGGGGTGTGTCCTTTCTCAGGAGGGTGTTCTTTCTGCTACAGCTCTCTTCCTATCACAGCTCAGGGGGTGTGTCCTTTCTCCTGCAGCTTTTTCTCTGTAACTGTTACCGCTTCTAACAGAAAGATATGACTAAAGATTAAACTGAGCATGTGCGACCATCTCTGTAAGGTGGACAGAGAAATAAGGAAAAGAGAAAACGGCAGGTGGCGCTATACATGCAGATACATGTTATTGAATAACTCACTGACGTATATTTTTTAATTACATGCAATTACAAAAATATTCAGATCCAGGTGCTGTTTTAAAAAATGTCGAATATTTCACATGGGACAACCGCTTTCATGGATGAAAAGTCTTACGTGGAGCCTTATGTCCTATTCTTGTTATTTCCTGATTCTAGAGAGCAAAGATTTTATTGGCATTTAAAGCTTCAGTTTCCGCAGAGTCAGGCCGAGTACACGGAAAAGAGGTAACGGTTCATTTCTAATTCTATTGACTAAAATATTGTAAAATGCAATAATAAAATCTAATAAATTCTGCACTAAAATTGCGCAAATTATGTCTGATTGTGGTAATTATTACTTCAGATGCCATAGATTAGGCACAACTCTGAATTTAGTATAAAATAGGAGGAGGAGTCACAGAAAAGGGAGGAGAAAGCAGGGGCTCTGCATTTCTGTAAAGCCTGGGTTACTCTGTGACTCAGTGATGGCTGCTAAAAATGGCAGCTGTAACTGAATCCAAAGGGAGCAGAGGTCAAGGATGGCTGACTTTAAGAATCAGAATCCGTCATTAATATCTGTTTATTTGGCAGGGTACCAGATAATAAAATACTCAATGAGATCCTGAAAACCTACATCGACCCAGCCCAGTCTGATCCAACCATTCGCCAAAGGTAAGTACTTGGTGTGTCTTGCAGGGTGAAGTATGTACATACTTTATTTTATGGACGTGGCCTAGTTGCAGCCTTGATGGACATGGCCTTGATGGACATGGCCTAGATGGACATGGCCTAGATGGACATGGCCTAGATGGACATGGCCTAGATGGACATGGCCTAGTTGCAGCTCAGCCCCATTCAAGTCAATGGGACTGAGCTGCAATACCAAGCACTCCCACTATACGATGTACGGCGCTGTGCTTGGTAAACGCCCAGGAGGCCGCAGTACTCACCAGAGCTCCAGTGAGCGCTGCAGCTTCCTGAAACAGCCAATCGATGGGGGTTCGGTCCCCGCCGATGGGATATTGATGACTTATCCTGTGATTAGGTTATCAATATTATTTCCCAGATAACCCATTTTCATAGTTTTTTTTCTGTATCTATTACAGATTTATTATACTGATTGTCACTAGAACCAAATTACAGCCACAAACTGACTATCGTTTCACTATAGGAACTCATTTGGTGACCTTCATTCACCATTTCCTACTTCCTTTTCAGGTTAAGAGAGTACGTGAGGTCACCGTCTGATGTGAAGGTGTTTATGGTGGCAGAAAGGAAAATGCCTGGTCCAAACAGGTATGATCACATGGTCTTTATACTGGTTCCAACATTAAAGGGGAGGGGGGGGGCAGCCAAAGGTGGTGTCATTTTGTGCGGAAAATCCACCACAGATCCGCTGCAAAATTAGTGGCTCTTCTACTGCAGAATCTGCAACGATTTCACCTTCAGCTTTGCAAAGGGTGAGATCTGCAGTGGACCGCTGCACCGCATGCAAAGTGATTTCCGACTGCGCTACCGGAGGATGCATCTAATTTATGACAAGCCGCACACTTCGTCATAAATTAGGAGCGCCCTTCGGCAGTCCGTGTGCCTGGAGTGTAAAACAACTACTAAGTGGAGTTGTTTTTTGCCAACATTTACACCTTTTCCAGGCATCAATTTTGATAAATTGACCAGAGCCGATGTTCCGTCCCCTGCAGCTACCAAGTGGCAAGGATGGCTGAAAAAACTCCCGGGAAAAAAAAAAAAGTGTCGTAGGGATGTTAGTAAATGACGACCAAACTTTATTAGAGAATTGTGCATACTTTAACCCCTTGTTGTCTTACTGCTCGGTTCTTACTTGGCTTGTTTTTATAGGTACTATGAACTGGACTCTAGTGAAAGTCTTCTAGAAAATCTCCGAAACAAAACAGTCATTGAGTACCCAACCCTCTATGTCACATTAAAGGATTTTACCAAGGATATTCTGCTGGTTAATCAGGGTGAGTATACGTGCAGACAGGTGTAGATGTGCATTATCGCTCGTACATTTCCTTTTCTGCAGGTTCTCTGGCTTTATTTTCGTAGAAGAAATAGTTCTCTACCTAAACATTTCCTGTTTTCTGCAGCTCGCCTTTCAGCTTTGCTGCGTAGACTGGAGCAGTTCAGCAGAGTCAGCTCATTCCTATTAGAGGGTGAGGGCCTCAATAACTGCTCTTTTGTAGCACTTGAGGCCTAGACACGGCTGGATAGCAACACTACACATACCCATAATTCCCTGTATGCAGCTCCTCTACCACTTTCTGGTGTCATGGAGAGGGCTCCCTGCCTTCAGGGAAGTTAAATTGGGTGTTCCTAGTATCCCGTCATGTTTCTCGAGTCTATAGCTTACGCCAAAATAGCAATTGAACTAAGGGCATGTAATGGGCAAAGGGGTTTGGCAGGGCATCAGTCCCTCCTTTCTCTTTTACTGATGTTTTTGTAAAAATATCTAAAATGGAAAACCTTACTTTTAGTCTCTTGCCCTGTCCATAGATTGCCTGTGCCGAGGGATGGGGCTCTATTGTTGTGGGGTGCACAATATCCATGAGCCATACATCCAAGTGACGGTCTCTGCTTTCTCTGCTCTTTCTCTTTCCAGGAAGGGATCCATCACCGTCTGTATCACAGGGAAGAGACTGGTGAGATCTGGAGCTATGCTAGAGGGGAGCAGACACCCGTGTGCCTATATGTTACCGACTGAGCTGTAGGTCGCTTGCCAGCATGTGACGTATATTGGGCAGAAAATCCATTGATGACTTTTGCCACTGCTGCACTTTCTTTTTTTTTTTTGCCAAAGATTTTTATTTTTTTTGCGGTTTGTTTTATTATAAAGAAAGTCAGTCGTTCCTTCTGCTGTCTATTATACCCTGTGATTTCTGAGAACAAACACTGTACGTGTGTATGTATATATATATATATATATATATATATATTACAGTACAGACCAAAAAGTTTGGACACACCTTCTTATTCAAAGAGTTTTCTTTATTTTCATGACTATGAAGGCATCAAAACTATGAATTAACACATGTGGAATTATATACATAACAAACAAGTGTGAACAACTGAAAATATGTCATATTCTAGGTTCTTCAAAGTAGCCACCATTTGCTTTGATTACTGCTTTGCACACTCTTGGCATTCTCTTGATGAGCTTCAAGAGGTAGTCCCCTGAAATGGTCTTCCAACAGTCTTGAAGGAGTTCCCAGAGATGCTTAGCACTTGTTGGCCCTTTTGCCTTCACTCTGCGGTCCAGCTCACCCCAAACCATCTCGATTGGGTTCAGGTCCGGTGACTGTGGAGGCCAGGTCATCTGGCGCAGCACCCCATCACTCTCCTTCATGGTCAAATAGCCCTTACTTTCAAAGTTTTCCCAATTTTTCGTCTGACTGACTGACCTTCATTTCTTAAAGTAATGATGGCCACTCGTTTTTCTTTACTTAGCTGCTTTTTTCTTGCCATAATACAAATTCTAACAGTCTATTCAGTAGGACTATTAGCTGTGTATCCAGCTGACTTGTCCTCAACGCAACTGATGGTCCCAACCCCATTTATAAGGCACGAAATCCCACTTATTAAACCTGACAGGGCACACCTGTGAAGTGAAAACCATTTCAGGGGACTACCTCTTGAAGCTCATCAAGAGAATGCCAAGAGTGTGCAAAGCAGTAATCAAAGCAAAAGGTGGCTACTTTGAAGAACCTAGAATATGGCATATTTTCAGTTGTTTCACACTTGTTTGTTATGTATATAATTCCACATGTGTTAATTCATAGTTTTGATGCCTTCATAGTCATGAAAATAAAGAAAACTCTTTGAATGAGAAGGTGTGTCCAAACTTTTGGTCTGTACTGTATATATATCATTTTGCTTACATTTCTCCAGCCCGTTTGTTCATATTAAAGGGATATTCTATTCTGGTTTTAGCGACTGAAGTTTCCGTCACCGCTGTATCATTGGCCGCACCAGCTGGAGCTGGAACGCTTGTTAAGGCTAGTTTGCGCACAGAGGTTTTTAATTCCGGAAGATTCTCAGCATATTTGCCCTGTTGCGGACGGATCCTCCGTCCGCAACCGGATTATAGTTAATGGGGCCAGATAGCATTCAAGTAGTTTCCTGCAAAGCCGGTTCCAGAGAGACCCAGCAGGCTGTTCCCTGCCGGCTCTCACTAACGCTAGTGTGAAACTGGCCTAAATCAGCAAGCTGCCCCATTTGTGGTCAGCTTTAAAGTGGCTGTCTGATTTCAGGAGAAATGTGGACAAACCCCCAGGATCTGCTTGAAATAAAGAACCAAACATCACTTACCTGAGCGATCCCGCGCTGCTGCTCTTATTCTCCCAGCTGCAGTAGTGACATCATATCGGCAACACGTGACCGCTGCAGCCAATCATTGGGCTTGTTGGGTGCCCCTCTGAGGCTAGTGATTGGTTCTTTATTTCATGCTGATCCGGAGAGATGTCCAGTTTTACTTCTGAGACAGGACAACCCCTTTAAGGATTAAGTCAGATGGGGTGGATCTGTTGCTGAGGATAGGCCATCACTTAAAAAGGCTGGACAACCCCTTTAATATGTTTTTGCTTTGAACTAATTGAAGGGGTTACCTGGGATTTTGATATTGATGGCTGAATGTCAGGATAGGTCATCAGTATGAGACCGGCGGGGGTCCCACTCCTGGAACCCCCGTTAATCAACTGTTTTAAGAAGTGGTCGCAGTCACAGGATTCCGATGAGCACTGCCACCTGCTCGCAGCTTATCAAGCACAGCGCCATACATCGCATAGTGGCTGTGCTTGGTATTGCAGGTCAGGCCCATTGACATGAATTGGGCTGAGCTCCACCTAGGCCATGTGACTGATGTATGGCGACTCCACTGGCCTAAGCGCTCATGAAGCGCCACAGCCTCCTGGAGCAACTGATCAGCGCGGTGCTGAGGATAACCCATCAGTATCAAAACGTGTAGGGTGTGCTGATTCTGCGGTCTTAAAGATGAATCGAAAGTTTGCTAAAATGTGATCTCGGTCCTTCCAATAACTAAATTTAGCTGCTACACCCTGACAAGCTGTGCATCCCTAACACGTCTTGTGAGGCGATTTCAAAAGAGAATTTCTTAATTTTTCCATTGAAATAAATAAGTCTCCTTCCCTTTCATGTGCGCATTCCTGTCGCCCATGTGCTCTGAATTTAGTGGCCCAGTAAAGCCGCTGCAGCCCGTCAGCATCGTGTTTTATTACTTTGCTGTGATCTTCCACCATGTTAGAAATAATTGTTTTCCAGCCATTGCCGCTTGCGCCCAGGGATCTGGATGGCGATCTGCATTTTTCTCGTGCCAGCGGCGCGGCCAGATGTGGAGTCACCCGCTGTGCACTTATCACGTATTTTCTCAATTAACATTTTTCTGAGGTTTCCTGTTAATACCGCCGTTTACTGTATTTGTCTTTAATTGCGATGAGTCAGATTCAAGGCACGTTCCCCAGGACGGATTAGGCAATAAATACAGCTCTATAGTGCGCGATTTAAAAAAAAAAACTAAAAACATACGGCTAGATAAAAAAATAAAACCAGGAATTTCACAATGGCCCGAACCTGATCCCGCTGCTCTGCAAGGGTTACCAGTGGACTGTCTCTTGCTGGGTTCTTTGCCATCTAGTAGAAATAAATAGATCTTATGCCCCGAAACTGGGGGGCACTTGACCCAGGCGCCAACTATTCAGCCCCCAGGATCTGACTTGGAGGGGAATCTAGCCTGTGAAGCGTGGGAAATCCTATGTATTCTCCAGGCCAAGCGTGTTCAGTCTGGCGAATAGGATCCATGCGACAGCCGTATTTCCCAGACCGACCGTCGCTCAGCTGACCCGAACTCACTTCATCGTTGCACCCGACTGCAGGTTTGCTCTCCTGTACTCGCTGCATCATGTGAATACAGGCCAGTAGACCCACGGTCAGGCTGGACCCCGCAGCATCGTGGATCACTATGAAGGTCTTTCCCTGGCTGTTCATGTATTGAGTTATTTGAACAGCCGCCACATACTACTACATTTCCACTGCCGGGCAAATATATGGGCAACTGCAGCCTACCCCGCCACATCTCACTGCCAGCTAGACCTGTGGCAGTTTCTCACCAGGCCGGCTACTGTTGTGAATTGGGTTGTCTCGATGACGCAGCCCCTTGATAGGGATTTTACCCTAGTGCCAAACTTTAGTAAAAACCAGAACGTGCTTGGTGCCACTAGTATACGAGAGTATATGCAACCCGGCCACGTGGTCCAGAGCCACTGGTCAGAGAAAGCTGGCTAGACGGTGAACTTCCCCTGCCATGATAATTTTGGTTTTGGGTTGGGGACAATATTTTAAGTAATTCAGTCTCCACTGGGTGTGTCCTCTGCAGGTAGGTTCTGATGGTGGTGGGGAGGGGTGGCCAGGGAACCTAAAGGATCAAGAACATGAGCATCTATAAAAAAAAATTTTTTTCATGTAAAACAGAAATGGGGTCTTGGGCATCATGCACATCACCGGTTCCGTTTTGCAGACCTATTGACTTCAATGGTCTGTGGTTTGCAGAACGGACATACAGATGCAGAAAGCGCACAGATGATACATGTCCGTTCTGCAGAAAGAACAGCAAAATGTAGACCCGTTGAAGTCAATGGATTCGCTAAAAATGCGAGATTTCATTGCAAACTCTAAACTCCACAAAACCTGCATCTTGACTGCACCGTGTGAATAAGCACCGAGTCGTATGTTTAGTCTCCATTGCTATGAAATTTATTTTTGTCTTCAACATTAGTCAT
Organism: Bufo bufo; assembly: GCF_905171765.1. Lineage (NCBI taxonomy): Eukaryota > Metazoa > Chordata > Amphibia > Anura > Bufonidae > Bufo > Bufo bufo. The sequence goes on from NC_053397.1 coordinate 205,449,243, forward strand.
AAGAAGCTTGTAAATTCAGCCAGTTTGCCCGGTCAGGGTTATCCCTGCTGATGGGTGAACACGTAGCCTTGATTGAATAAAAAAATTAAAAATAAATTGGAAAGAATTTCTGCAATGCCTGAACGTCGGGACGAGCGTTAGAAAGAGCAAGGAATGAATGGATGTTCTGTGGGAGGGCGGCTGGACCTTTCCATCAGTGTCATAGTTGTCCTCTGTTGCACGCTGACATATTACGGCTCTGCATAATGTTGCATCTGTTCCCCATCAGAATGAGAACATATTTGGATGCTGGTCATAGGGATCGGCTTGCAGGCTACGTGACTGCCTTTACGTAGGCTAGACCGCTGCCCTGCTACAACATGCCGCCCCTTTTGTGAATTGTTCCTGCAGTAGATATAGTCGATGCCCCCTTGTTAGTGGCAAATTATAATACATGCTGTGATGGTTTAGAAGCCAATTTATATCATCCCATTGAAAGTTATCTAGATGAGTAAATATGGAACAGATTTTTAGTGTGAATTCCCGTCACTAGGTGGCGACATTTTCTGCCAGAATTTTTAATTTCCTAGATTATTTTTGCAAAAAAAAAATATTTGACAGTTCTGGTGAAAAACACTTGGAGTGTTCTGCATAATATATGAACTTATTACATAGGCATTAAACCAGTATTACAGCTCTGGGTTATAAGTGATCTGCAGCTTCGTAGCTACTCGTCAGTGGGTTAGAAATTTGACAGCAGTCTGTAATCTGCAGATGGATAGACGAGACCTCCTGATACCACCTGTGCTGTGTTTTCAGGTCACGTCATATAGGGGTCTGCTGTTTAAAGTGGAACCTGTCATCAACTTTATGCTACCCATACTAACGGCAGCATAAAGTAGAGACAGGTGGGTTGATTTCGGCGGTCTGTCATTGAAAAGTTAAAAGTAAGTGGTTGCCGAGAACCAACATCACAATCATTGCAGACTGGGCCTGGAAAAGAGTCACGGCCACCTGAGAAGAGTCCTGGTCATTCATGAATTCCTGCTCTCCTGCTGATGACTGACCGTCTAATACCTAGTCTTCTCCCTTTCTCTCTAGGAGAGAACTGCCAATCATCAGCAGATGGGTGAGAGAGCAGGAGATTATAATAACCAGGACTCTTCTCAGGTGGCCGTGACTCTTTTCCAGGCCCGGGCTGCCATGGTTATGATGCTGGTTCTCGGCGACCACTTACTTTTTTTTTTTAAATCAGATGTTTCTTTATTAACATTTTTCAGTCTTATTTTATCACATTAACATGATATTTTGTAGACCACAGATGTATACATTATCTGTCATATATAATATATACATTATATTACACATATCTACATAAGACATGGCATAAATCCACATAAAAACTCCGTTATCAAAAGTATTTTCAATGTGAGTACAATTATCCATCCTAAACAAATAAACCCATACCTTCCCCCCCCCCCCCCTCCCTAATCCCTTTAAGGCAGGACACACTCTTAAAACATCTTCCTTAGTCATCACTCTCGGGGTGTCGGCACCACATTACTCCTAAATAAGCCATCCACCATCATCTAATTCCAATCAGCGATGTTTCATATAACATCACAGTCCATTATCAATCTTCCCATACAGCCACATTCCAATTCCAGGTAACCCCCTCACTATCAGGCTTCTATAAATGCACCACACACCTACTACCATCCGATATTCCATATATATCATCCATTCTCACTGCATTCACCTTGTCATAGAAAAAGTCCTTGTAAGTGCCAGCCAGGAGCTACAGCACCCAGAGTTATCAATCCAGCTGCCCCAGATTGCTTCGAATTTGGACAGACACTTCCTTTTTTGATATACTCCTCTTTCTAAGCGAATCACAGTATTTAATCTAGCAACATATTCTGATATATCAGGAGGTATGGGCTGGATCCACTTTGCTGCCAATGTTTTCCTAGCTTGATATAGCATTCTCCCTATTCCAGTAATTATAACAGACTGTAAATTATCATCTGGTACCAGGCCTAATACACACAGTTTGGGATCCAACTTAAAACTAGCACTGTATACCTTGTTCACCAGATGTAGTATTGCCTTCCAATAAGATGACAGTGATGAACATGACCACATCATGTGCAATAGATCAGCTTCATCACTTCCACACTTCGGACAGGCTGGACTATCTCTGTAGCCTATTTTATGCAAGAACACTGGGATCTTATACACCCTATGTATTAAATATAGATGGGATAACCGTGCTGCCTCACTAAGGGATAAAATAGGGGTAAGTTCCACTACCTCCGTCCACTGCTCATCCGTGAGTACCCCTAGATCTTTTTCCCACTGACGTCTACTTGTTAATGGATACCCCTTAAGAAAGTCCTCTAAAAGGGCCTGATACACCATGGAGATTGCTCCCTTCACTGAACCAGCTGCAATCACCATATTCAATGTCTGGCTTGACATAAATGTCACTGGGGCTATCTTAGATTGAGCTTCTAAAGCATGTCTAAGTTGTAAGTACCGATAGAACTGTGAAGAGGGCAGCCCATATTCAGAGCACAATTGTTGGTATTGTTTTAAGATTCCATTAGAATAGATATGGCTCAGATTCCACACCCCTTTTTTATTCCACTGGGAGAATCCATTCAGGTTTTCCAATTCCTGAAGTGCAGGGTTATGCCATAAAGGCGAGATGTTCATCAGCCCTGTTATCCCTAAAATACTCTTTGCCTTATTCCATACTTTCCTCATAAGAATCAAGGTCGGAATATTTCCCATTTCTCCTTTTATTTCTCCTTCAATGGCTACCAGCGGGGGAGACCTATTTGCAGCTCACTTTATCAGCTGACCACTCTTCCCTCCCATGTCATCTATTACCCCCCACCCTTTAAAGTGTTGGAGTTGGGCTGATAGGAAGTAAAGCATAGGATTGGGCAAAGCCAGACCACCGGCTTCTTTATTCCTTTGTAGGATTTCGTATCCTATTCTTCCTCTATTATTTTTCCAAATAAAAAACCGGAACAACTGTTGTATTTTATGGAAGTAGTGCACTGGGATCCATATGGGGGAATAATGCAAAATATAAAGCAACTGAGGCATGAATATCATTTTAAGCAAATTGCCTCTTCCGATCATAGAAAGAGGCAATTTATGCCAGACAGCAACCTTGCTTCTAAACCTCCCTAACAAGGGTATTAAATTGCTAGGAATATAATCTGCAGGGTTCATTGACACAGTTACTCCAAGATATTTAAAGGATTGCACCACCTTGAGTTCAGAGAAAGTAGCGTGAGTGGTATGCATTCGAGAAGATACCGGGAGAATTACTGACTTATCCCAGTTTATGCGAAGTCCAGACTGATCACCAAACTGCGATATTATAGAGATTATGGAGTCCACCAGATTACCTACATAAATTAGCATGTCATCGGCGTATAAAGATACGCGCTCCTCACTAGAGCCCCTCCCTAGCCCTCTCATCAGTGGAGTAGATCGTAAAAGGCACGCCAATGGCTCAATCGCTATTGCAAATAGCAAGGGAGACAGCGGGCAACCCTGTCTCGTCCCCCTCTCCAATGCAACTGAGGGTGATAATTGACCGTTCACTCTAATTCTGGCTCTGGGCTCACTGGACCACTTACTTTTAGCTCATGAGTGACACACCGCTGAGATCAGCATTTCTGTCACTACTTTAAACTGCCCAAGTCGATGACAGGTTCCCCTTAAGCCGATTTCTCATGTATTCTTATATTGAGTGGTTTAAAACAATGGCCATGGCCTGTATCCATTGGTGATTGTCACTCGAAAGCTGCGTTCAGACTGCCGTAATTTGACTGGATTTTAGCTTCCGTGTTACAGGTGCAAGATCCGGCCCTTCAAATGTACATTTTCTGTCTTAAAGGGGTATTCCGGTTGTGTGAAGTTATAACCTATCCACAGGATTAGGGATAACTATTTGATCGGTTGGGGTCGTACCACTGGGACCACCACCGACCACGAGAATGAAGAGCCAGTGGAGCCCCCCCCCACACACAATTTAACAGAGTGGCCAGTTGGGCATGTGCGCTGCTGCTCCATTCATTTCTTCCGGACGTAGTTGAGTACAGCTCTGGACTATCTCCGCAGCATTATGACCCCTGTACCCCGTGGAGCCCTCCGAAATTAACTGAGCTGCTGGTCCAGCCTGCACCCTGCCACTCCTGCTCTATTCATTTTTATGGGAGTGCTATGTTTGGCTATCTCCTGAACTCCCATAGAAATTAATGGAACGGCAGCGCACATGCTGGACCGGCCACTCTGTTTATTTCTGGGGCTGTCACGGGGCGCCGACGGCAGGTTCCCCCCATTCACCGCCGTCGGCGCTCTGCGGTTCATACGGAGCAAGGACGTGCGCTACACCCTCTTCTCCACAGCAACGAGGGACGGGGAGGATCTGGCCGCTCGTATTCCCTTGGCGCAGTCGGCGTCCTTCGTGTCCATGGCAACTGCGGTAAGCCTGAGCTTACTCGGTGCTCGGCACATGACGACTCCACTATTTAACAGGCAGGCTGCTGGCCACAGGTTGCCTGTGAATTCAGTCTCTTCCTGAACTTGTTCTGCGTGACTTGATTCCCGGCTCCGTTCCCGACTTCGTCCCCGGTTGCTCCCTGGATTTATTGGCTCCTCCTGGTTTGACCTTTGGCGTGGACTTGACTTCTCTTTGATTATCCTTTTGTACTTTAGCGACATCCTGGTTCAGACTCGGCTTGCTGACATATCTGTTGTTTGTCTTGTATGTCCCTCCGCACTTAACCAGGCTAGGGAACGTCGTCCAGTTGTACCTCATTGCCCAGGACGAGTGGTGCAAGTAGGCAGGGACAGGGGTGCGGGTGGAGCCAGTGGTCACTATCCTCTACCCCTCTTTGTGACAGGAGCTCCACGGGGTACAGGGTCCCCATTCGTGTGATCAGTGGGGGTCGCAGCAGTAGGACGTGCGCCATCATTTGCTGTCTTTCTTTATGACACTAAAGTGGCACAAATCACTTGATAAATTCCCCCCCCCCCCCTTCATTATTAACGTCTGGGTGCTCTTTTGTATGTGAACCCTCTCCATAGCTTTTGCCTATACATTATCACATGTGCTCATGATATTTCCCCCGCCTGTAGGTTGTATACAGGTGTCCCTGTACAGTTTGACACTGCCATCACTGATCCTAGTGATGGGAGACCCCCCTTTAAAGGGGTTGTGCCAAGTATTAAAGTCACCCCCTATCCACTGGTGCTCCATTCGTCATGCTTTCTGTCGGAGATGGTGAAGTACAGCACTCAGCTGTTTCCAGCAGTCCCATTGAGAATGAATAGAGTGGCAGGGCACATACTCTGCCTACTACTCCATTATGACGGACCCTGTTCTTGGGATCAGTGGGGGCCTCAGCGGCCGGACCGTCAACATCCAGTTATCCCCTATCCTGTCGCATTCTGTATGAATGGGTCCCCAGAATTTCTAGGCAGGATTCTACAGAAAACTAGAGCCCCAGATGTGAATGTGGCTTAGAGGACAGCAGGTAGACTTGCTGGGGGTATCGTGGTCCAGTGCTGGGGACCCCCTTCCATTCTGATACCGTGCCGTCTGACCTGACCATAACACATAGGTTGCAGCATCTGACAACCGTTTTCAGGCCAAAAGGCATGAAGTCTGTGGTCTGCATTTTGAGGACATATTTTTTTTCGGAGCAGGTAAACAGATGTGGATGGCACACAGATGACATCCATGTGCTGTCCGTTTTTTTTGGGTGAACTCGTAGAAATAATTGGGTCTGTGCGCAATCCTCACAAAAATGCAGATTAGCCATGGATTCAAAATACCGGAGTGTGCGCGAGGCCTCATAGATAAGGGGCCTGAATGAGAGACCTCCTCTATATTATAGGGTCACAAACGTTTTGATATGTGATAAGAGATATATTAAAAGTTTCGATCAGTGGGGGGGTCTGAGTGCCGAGACCCCTACCGTTCCCTAGAACGAGGGGAGAGAAGCGCACGCATGTCACGCTCTCCTCACTGCAGAAGACAGAATCGAACCGGGCCCTTAGGCTTCGGTGTAGCACGTCTCGTGCAGTATGTGACATCTTCTCTCCCCTCATTTACGGGACTGTGGGGTCTCGGCGCTCAGACACCCACCGATCAAAACTTTTGACGTATCAAAAGTTTTTAAAAAAGTGAGCCCTTAAAGGGTTATTCCTATCAAATCCATTTTTATGGCTCCACTGATTATGACGAGAGTGCGTCCATCATACGGTACCCAGTGCAGCTCGCTGCGTATTGGAAAATCCTGAATGAATGTAGAAATACAGTTGGTTGAAAAAGTAAGTGAACCTTTCAGAATACCTTGGATTTCTGCACTGATTACTGAGAAAATGTGATCAGGTTGTTGTTATCACAATGTAACGAAACCAATAACACTTACTTGTACCGTCTGTCTTTTATGTCTCAAATTTAATTAAATCTTAAATTTAATAACCTGTAGATTCCCCCTTTACTGGCAGTCGCCTCCCCCCAAACATTTCCCTTAGGGCTGGTTCACACAAACGTTTTTTGCGTTCCTTATACGGGCCGTTTATTGCGTTCCGTATACGGAACCATTCATTTCAACGGGTCCGCAAAAAAAACGCAATGTACTCCGTGAGCATTCCGTTTCCGTATGTCCGCAATTCCGTTCCGCTAGATTTTGAGTCTTGTCCGCAAATCGCGGTCCGTGCCTCTATTCAAGTCAATGGGTCTGCAAAAAAAACGGAACACATATGGAAATGCATCCGTATATGTCTTCCGTATCCGTTCCGTTTTTTGCGGAACCATCTATTGAAAATGTTATGCCCAGCCCAATTTTTTCTATGTAATTACTGTATACTGTATATGCCATACGGAAAAACGGAACGGAAACACAACGGAAACAAAAGACGGAACAACGGATCCGAAAAAAACGGCCCGCAAAACACTGAAAAAGCCATACGGTCGTGTGAAAGAGGCCTTAGTTGCAGATAAGATTGGCACAACGTTGAGGGGAATCTTGAGCCGTTCCTCCCTGCAGATGTTTCAGTTCATCATTATTTCTGGGATGCCTTTCCATGCACAGCATCTGAATGGCTAAGGTCAGGACTCTGAATTTGGCCATTCCAAAACACAAATCCTCTTTTTCCGCCATTCTTTGGTTGACTTTTGGTGCGCTTTGGGTCCGATCCTTCTTACATCACCCAGCATTTCTTAAAGGGGTTATCCAAGTTCTCAAACAGCCGGGCCCCTCACAGGTAATATACTTACCCCGCTCCCAAAGCCGCTCGTGGTCTCTGCACCGCCGCTGCTGCTTCTCCCTGTACACGGATGAAAACATCCGGTGTCGGGAAGGGGGGGGGGGGGAGCAGCCAATGGCAGGTGGGGACGGGGACCAGCCTCCCTAGCATCGCGGGTGACGCTAGGGAGGCTCCCCCCCATCCCTGTCTGCCATTGGCTCCCCCCCCCCCGGCACCGGATGTTTTAATTTGTGTACAGGAAGAAGGAGCAGCGGCGGTGCGGGGTTTGGAGTAAGTACTTACTCTCTTGCAGCTGCACGGCCTAATAGATAAGAAGCCTGAATGAGAGATATCCCCCTATTAAAGAGTCACTAAAAAACTTTTGATAAGTCAGAGACACATCAAAAGTTTAAATCTATGGCGGTCTGAGCGCTGCGTCCCCCCCACCCTGATTCCTAAATGGTTGGAATACCTTCTTAAGGTCTCTTTCACACGACCGCATGGCTTTTTAAGTGTTTTACGGTCCGTTTTTCACAGATCCATTGTTTCGTTTTTTGTTTCCGTTGTGTTTCTGTTCCGTTTTTCCGTATGGCATATACAGTAATTACATAGAATAAATTGGGCTGGGCATAACATTTCCAATAGATGGTTCCGCAAAAAACGGAACGGATACGGATGCATGTCCGTATGTGTTCCGTTTTTTTGAGGACCCATTGACTTGAATGGAGCCACGGAACGTGATTTGCGAGCAACAATAGGACATGTTATATCTTTCAATCTTTCAATGGAACGGAAATACGGAAACAGAATGCATTCGGAGTACATAAAAAACGGCCCGTAAACGGGAAAAAAAAAAACGGTCGTGTGAAAGAGGCCTAAGTCTCATTCACACGTCTATGTCCGTGCTCAAATCCGTGAAAAGGTAGTCAGTGATGCCTCCATGAAGTTGCCCGTGAAGGATACGTGTGTCATCTGTATTTCACTGACACTGCACAGCTGAAAAAATATTTTCAAAGTATCTCTTCCTAATGATCTATGAAACATGGATGGCATGTGTGGTTTTCACGGATCCGTAGACTATAAGCGGCGTGATGGATCTGTGAACACGGACAAAGTAGAGCATGCATCCCTGCAAAAAAAAAAAAAAAACGGACCGTGCTAAAACACTGATGTGTGAATACACACATTAAAATGAATGATGACGTGTGCTGTCCGCGGAGAACGCGTACGTGGAACACAGACGTGTGAATGAGGCTTTAGAATAGCGTCGGTCCAGTGTTCTCTGCAGAAAGAATAGGGCTCACAAGTGTGAATGAGGCCATAAGGAGGCTATAGGAGTATTTTTTGGTGGTTAACGATTCACATTGGGCCGCCGACCAGAATCTGGTTTTAATACAACCTTCCCTAGTGATAGTGCGCGCCGTAGATGTTTGCATTGTGTGCTTCAGCTATTTCCGGACGCCAGAAGCAGTTCTTAGAAATCATGAGAACTTAGATGTGACCGGGGGCTCTCCCTTCGCATTATCTTTTATTTTTTCTTTCCCCCGGATATCTGGATCCAAATTTTCGAATCGATCTTGGCGACAGATGGTCTAATTGAGCTCTAAGAGGTGCTGGGACCGTCAGATCACAGCGCAGACGAGGTCATCCAAGCGGTGTTACTCCGGAGTTCTTAGAAATGCCGTCATAGGACTTTAGATGTACTAAGCCGATTGGGTCAAGTGAATAATCGGATACACCCGCCAAACACACAGAGCCAGAGATGTCACACGCTGCGTGGTCTCATCCTCTCTTCTATGATACACTATTGCTCTTTGTACTGAAATATTAGTTTCCATTCATCATCTTTCTGTCGTTTTTCGTGCCAACATTAAAGGGTAATTCCGGTAAAGTAACTTAAAGGGAGTCTTTCCCACAGATTCACCCTATTAACCTAATAACAGTGTTATGTCCACGGCATCCCCCCTATTAAGGCGGTGCTTACCGTTTGTTCCTTGCTATCATCGTTGTGGAGAAAAACACTTTTAATCCGCATGCAAATGAGTCTGTGAAGGTGCAACGGCCGGTGCCCAGGCTCCGGGGTCATTTTCATACGAAGGCACTCCGCCGCGTCTGCCTGCCCTTAGTCTCTGTTCTAACCTCCCTTCTCCCGTCCGTAATCCCGCGCATGCGCCGATGAACGCGATATCGGCGCGTGCGCATTGAATGAGCACTGACGGGCCGGGGCATCGCAGTTTAGCGTGCGCATGCGCGGGTTAACGGACGGGGGGAGGGAGGTTAGAACAGAGACTAAGGGCGAGCTAGCGCATGCGTAGTTCGTTCCCTGTGCTGATGCCAGTACAGGGAATGAACTTGATGCCGACACTGCGCATGCGCTAGGTCGCGCATCGCGAGATTTCGGCGCTCCAGCTCTGTGACGTCAGCCAGCAAGGAGGCGATTCGGAGGACGCGGTGCTGGGCTCCTTTCCGCTGGACTCATCTCCGGATACAGGACTCATATCAGGTCATTTGCATATGTATCAAAACTGTTTTTTAACACAATAAAAGCACACAGAGCTATGGGGACTGGGTATTGCAGATGTGCTAGTGGCCATCTAGCAGCCCATGTCCCCAGCTCTATGCACAAAATCCTAGTGACAGGTTCCCTTTAAGGCTGCAAGGTGTGACCCAACCAGAACCCATACCTCTACATATAACCAGAGCTTCAATTTACCTTGCAATTAGGGATGAGCGAATCGACTTCGGATGAAACATCCGAAGTCGATTCGCATAATACTTTGTTTGAATACTGTACGGAGCGAGCGCTCTGTACAGTATTAGAATGTATTGGCTCCTATGAGCCAAAGTTATTACTTTGCGAAGTCTCATAAAGCAATTTCTACAGTGAAAAAAACATTTCCCGAACTCGGGTTCGGTTCCAAGTGGTACCTAGAAATTGATTTACTTCGCAAAGTAATAACTTCGGCTCATAGGAGCCAATACATTCTAATACTGTACAGAGCGCTCGCTCCGTACAGTATTCAAGCAAAGTATTATGCGAATCGACTTCGGATGTTTCATCCAAAGTCGATTCGCTCATCCCTACTTGCAATCCATATGTCTAGCTCCTGTGTGAGCCTGCAACACCCTGAGAGCATCATGGCACCTGATCTTCCCTGACAAAACTACAACCCCCACAATCCCCAGCTTTCCTGCTGTGAGTGTTGATGTTTATTGATTGGCTGCCTGATGTACCGTCCGGTCTCGCCCCCTGGACTCAGTAATCAGCAGCACACTAAGGGCTCATGCACACGACCTATGTTGTTTTGCGGTCTGTTTTTCACGGATCCGTTGTTTCGCATCTGAGGTTTTTTTATCTCTCTGATTTAAGTCCTCTTCCGTTCCGTTATTGCACAAAACATATCCCTATGGTTTCCATATTTGATCAGTTTTTTGCAGATCGTATACAGAAACAGTAAGGCCTCTTTCACACAACCGTATGGCTTTTTCAGTGTTTTGCGGGCCGTTTTTTCCGGATCCGTTGTTCCATTTTTTTTGTTTCTGTTGTGTTCCCGTTTCAGATCCGTTTTTCCGTATGGCATATACAGTATACAGTAATTACATAGAAAAAATTGGGCTGGGCATAACACTTTCAATAGATGGTTCTGGAAAAAACGGAAGACATACGGATGCATTTCCGTATGTGTTCCGTTTTTTTTGCTGACCCATTGACTTGAATGGAGCCACGGAGCGTGATTTGCGGGCAATAATAGGACATGTTCTATCTTTGAACGGAACGGAAACGGAATGCATATGGATTACATTCAGGTTTTTTTGCGGGCCCATTGAAATGAATGGTTCCGTATACGGAACGGAAAAAAAAAAACGGTCGTGTGAAAGAGGCCTAACTTATTAATCACCAAACACATGAGCAATATGGGCTAGACATAGCATATCTACAGTATAGATCCGCAAAATACGGAGGACATACGGATGTGTTCCGTGTGCGTTCCGTATTTTTTGCGGACCCATTGACTTGAATGGGGCCTCGGACCATGATTTGCGGACAATTTGCGGAACGGCCATGCGGACAAACGTAAATGGAATGCACACGGAGTAACTTCTGTATTTTCTACAGCCCCATTGAAGTGAATAGTTCCGCATACGGTCCGCAAAAAAAACGGAACGGAAGCGGAAAGAAAATACGTTCGTCTGCATGAGCCCTAACACACCCTTTGTTTCGCAAGACATTTAGCTACAGAATGGATAGCAACACACTGAGCATGCTCGACCTAACAAAGGCTCAGAAGGTCGATGCCATGGTAATCTATCAGGAAACACCGTGGGTAGCAGAGGAAGAAATCTACTGAATGACAAATATGTGAAATTTACATTTATATTAGGTAATTATTGATGATGAATTAGTCTAAAACATAAGTTATATTTATGGTAACCGGAATACCCCTTTAAATTCTTCCTAAATCTTTATAGCAGCCCACATCTCCAGGACTCTATGTCCCTTGCATGGATATTGAGTGAGATGTTGAAATCACGGTTGTCTGCAGCCACCACTAGAGGGAGCCGGCTGTTGTGCACTAAATAAAGGCACAGTGAGCTCCCCCTGGTGGAGGCTGCATGATGTCAAAATGTTATAATGTCATTCTCTGTCTGTGCAAGAGATTCAGAATTCCTGTGAAGATATAAGTTGGCACAGAATTGTAGACTTCTTTTTTTCTGGAATGCAAAAGGAAGTTTATGGGGCTTAAATCCTGCCCTTTTGGCAATACTAGCAGTGGAGACTGGATCCCAGCCTATGTGCCTAATGCCTCAGTCAAAACCAGGTGCGGCTCTAAACACAGAAACGGTGCAGATCCTTCCCTCATACCTTATATCTGTGGAGGCTCCAATCCTGGTTTTGGCTCACAGTCACTGATTTACACGGTCTACATTGGTGCCTGTGTCCCCCCCTACCCCCTTCAGGCTTCGTGCACATGACCGCGTAGACCAACATCCGTGTTCTGTCTGGGTTATATTTTTTTTTTGCAATCGACAAAAAATGCGGATTGGACACAAATACAAAATACGGTCGTGTGCATGACGTCTTATAAGAACGTACTGTATATATCAGCCCTTGTTGCGCTTCTGATATACAATATTTTACACCTGCAAAGGATGGCAATTTTTTTTTTTTCCCTTGTGCTACATCTAAAAGTTTGAGGAATGCACTGCCGGCTTCAGGGAGTGGTTCATCATTTCACAGACTTGTGCGGTCATGCTTTTTTTCCGATTCTATATTATTGATGTCCCACAGCAAATATTTCATGTTTCTATATGATGAAAGTGTGCGGTTGAACCTGCAGTCATCAGATCTACAATTCCTGCTATTGTCTCATTATTAATACCAGCTCAGGGTTCACTTACTATATGAGAAGAAAGGTTTCCGGCACTGTGATACTTTTCAGTAGAAACTTCCTCTTTATTAATGTAACATAAAACCATGTACAGACAAATCCTTGCAACATGCGGTAGTTGACGCGTTTCGGACCAGCGTCCTTATAGTGCAGGGATGGCCAACCTGAGGCCCTCCAGCTGTTGCAAAACTACAACTCCCAGCATGCCCAGACTGCCTACAGCAGGGATGCTCAACCTGCGGCCCTCTAGCTGTTGCAAAACTACAACTCCCAGCATGCCCAGACTGCCTACAGCGGGGATGCTCAACCTGCGGCCCTCTAGCTGTTGCAAAACTACAACTCCCACCGTGCCCTTCTGTAGGATGATAGCTGTAGGCTGTCAGGGAATGATGGGAGTTGTAGTTTTGCAACAGCTGGAGGGCCGCAGGTTGAGCATGCCTGGCCTACAGCTAGCAGCCTACAGCAGGGCATGGTGGGAGTTGTAGTTTTACAACATCTGGAGAGCCGCAGGTTGGCCATCCCTGCTATAGTGCAATATTCTCAGCCATGCTAGAAACCATCTTCAAATCAATGATGGCTTTTTTGGAGTGTGATATCATATACCGGCTACTAATACACCTCTGCAGTCGCATTTTAGCATCCTTATCATGCCCGCAGTTCAAAGGAGCCAAAAGCCGGGGGCATACACAGGTTTCATAGGGCCCCAAAACATAGTAAGGGACCCCAGTGAGAGTTCTTTTTTGTTCATGAAGAATATTTTAAAAACAGTCATAGTTACCCCAAGGTCATCCACGTAAGAAAAAGTAGAACAGGATCTTGTATAGTTACCATTGATATTAATAGAAACTGAAGTTCAGTGCTGACCCCTCTGTCCTATAGGAGTCGCATGGTTTCTCTTCATGGTAGGTATTATTCCGTTCTTATGCTCAAAAGGGCTAAATGCCCCACAGGGACATACACACATATGTATCATAGGGCCCCATAGCAAAACATGGTATGGGCCTCCTAATGGAAGCAGACTTGGAGGCCGTCCAGGCAGCATTTTTTTCTGCAGAATATAGGTGCTGATATTTCTCCAAGATCCTCCTGGCAGGTGCGTCCTTTCTGCCTCCATTTTATTTCAGTGGGAGGCAGTGCTGAAGATCGCGGAGTGGCGGTTTAAAGACATGGACATGTCCCTTCTCAGAGTGGCCACCAGAGAGATTTCATTGTGGCTGTGTGAACCCTTAGGCCTCTTTCACACGGGCGTTGCGGGAAAATGTGCGAGTGCGTTACGGGAACACGCACGATTTTTCAGCGCGAGTGCAAAACATTGTAATGCGTTTTGCACTTGCGCAAGAAAAATCGTGCATGTTTGGTACCCAAACCCGAACTTCTTCACAGAAGTTCGGGCTTGGGATCGGTGTTCTGTAGATTGTATTATTTTCCCTTATAACATGGTTATAAGGGAAAATAATAGCTATCTGAATACAGAATGCAAAGTAAAATGGTGCTGGAGGGGTTAAAAAAAATAAAAAAGAATTTAACTCACCTTAGTCCACTTGATCGCGCTGCCGGCATCTCCTTCTGTCTCGTTCTTTGCTGATTGTAGGAACAGGACCTGTGGTGACGTCACTCCGGTCGTCACATGGTCCATCACATGATCCATCACCATGGTAAAAGATCATGTGATGACCGGAGTGACGTCACCACAGGTCCTGTTCCTACAATCGGCAAAGAAGGAGATGCCGTCAGCGCGATCAAGTGGACTAAAGGGAGTTAAAATATTTTTTATTTTTTTTAACCCCTCCAGCGCTATTTTACTATGCATTCTGTATTCAGAATGCTATTATTTTCCCTTATAACCATGTTATAAGGGGAAATAATAATGATCGGGTCTCCATCCCGATGGTTTCCTAGCAACCGTGCGTGAAAATTACACCGCATCCGCACTTGCTTGCGGATGCTTGCGATTTTCACGCAACCCCATTCACTGCTATGGGGCCTGCGTTGCGTGAAAAACGCAGAATATAGAGCATGCTGCGATTTTCACGCAACGCACAAGTGATGCGTGAAAATCACCGCTCATGTGAACAGCCCCATAGAAATGAATTGGTTGCTATAGATTGCGGGTGCAATGCTTTCAACTCGCGCATCGCATCCGTGCGGAATACTCGCCCGTGTGAAAGGGGCCTTAGTGGATCACTATAGGGCAGTCCAGGACTTGTGGCGGTAGTACGGATGCTAAAATGTGGCTGCGTTACAGCGATTGGTGATGATAGATGACTGGGGGATGGGATGGATGTCAAGGGTTATCGAAAGGGTTGACTGCGTCCTATAAGTTATATTTTCTATGAACTCTTAGAAAGTTGCAAAAAATTTCCAGCCACCCACCAGGACGGCTGGCGGCCAGGATTTGGGGGTTCCTTTTATGGAAGTTATAAATGTTGATAAACTTTTATACTTCCAGTTAATTCTGGTTTTAAGAATGAGCACATCTGTTAACCCAAAAAAAAAAAAAAGCTAAATTCATGGATTGGAGCCAACGAGAGAAATGAGCTAGCCTGAGAAGTATCTGGGAGGCTTAGATAGTTTCCATCTCCAAAGAGAAATGGGATAGCGGAAAAGGATACAAACAATGGCAGCTTTCCTTGTACTTTAGATTTCAATAAGATGAGAACAAATTATCTTAAAGTAACCGCGTAACGAGGTCACTGCATCCATATACATCCCCCACCGTGAGGGAAATCAGATTGTGAAACCTGCTCCCAGGATGTAAGCATGATGGCTGATAGGACATAGCTGCTGACAGCTGCCTTTCCCAACTCCCCCATACACATGCATAGCTGGTTTGGTTAAGTGTGCATGTGTGTTCAATGGGGAACTTCTAGTATTTCTAGTATTTTTCACTTTATAAGACACACTTTTTCCCCCAAAAAAGTCTTATAAAGCAAATACTAATGAGAACTTTCACTATGGAAATGCTCATTAGTATGTAAGAGGCGCGGAGAGCGGTGAGTATAGCCCTGCTAGTGTTGACCCTACTGACCACTCCCTGGTCTTTTTCAGAGCGCTGGGCTGTGTCCTGACTGCATATAGCGCCAGGACGTAGTGTATGTAGTGATGCTGTGCAACGTCAGGTCAGTGCAGCGCGGTGTCGGGAGAAGAGTGGTGAGTGCAGGAAGATCGCCCTAGATCTAGAGAGTGGCAGCACCTTGGAGCCGTTTATTTTACTGTCTGATTTGGGGTCTCATGAAGATTGGGGGTCTGAACTGAGGTCTGATGAAGATTTGGGGTCTGATTTGGAATTGATGAAGGTTTGGAGTATGATTGGGGGGGGGGTCTAATCTGAGGTCTGATTAATATATTGTCACCGCCAGTTCTGTGAGAAGGTCTGGCAGACGTTCTTCTCTACCTCTTGTATGATGTTCTTTGTTTTGGTTTCACTTTCTCATCTCCTTTCCTTCTGCCAGGTGTCACTTATTTAGACTAATCATCTTCCTTTATATTCCCTCCCATACTGCCTCACTTTGCGGTTTATACTATTTCCTGGATGAAGTGTTCACTGCTGGAGGCTGCTTCTGCTGTTTGCTCAGATAAGTCCTTTACTTTATTGTGTTTCCTTGCTGGCTTGTTTCTAGGTGACCCTGACTCCGTCCGTATTAAGTGCAGGGAGCCGGTGGTCGTGTCCCCTCACTATTATAGGGTTTTCAGGTGTCACACAGACTTAGCTACGTGGGCATGCAATCGTCTACCATCGAGACCCTTGCATGTGCATAGCAGTCAGGGAGAGCTCTTAGGGTTTTTTATAGGGCTCACCTATAAGCTCCTTAGTTTGGGATCAAGCCAGTCGCTCGTTTATTCATAAGTTCCAGCTATCTGCAAACTTCACCCATATCATTATAAACCACCATAACCGTCTTAAGCATGGATCCGGTTTCAGCCTTGATTGACCGCATGCAAGGTCTTTCACTGGAGGTAGCAGATCTCCGTAAAACTGTGTCTCAGTTTCAGGTGACCGGTTCTGCTGGCGTTCATGGAGTTTGTTCCGAGCCTAAGATCTCGCTTCCGAGGGTAGTGAGAATTTTGTTCGCTTTAGAGAGGCTTGCAAACTCAATTTTCACCTACTTCCTCATTCCTCTGGTGATGAGGAGCAGAGGGTGGGGATCATCTTCTCGCTGCTCAGGGATAACGCTCAGTCTTGGGCCTTTTCGCTGCCGGTGGGGGCACGGCCCCTCCGATCGGTGGATGAATGTTTTGTAGCCCTGGGGCAGATATATGATGACCCAGATTGTATTGCTCTGGCTGAATCTAAACTGCGTTTTTTATGCCAGGGTAAACACTTCGCAGAGATATATTGTTCTGAATTTCGGAGATGGGCAGCTGATACTGGTTGGAATGATGCTGCACTCCGAAGTCAATTTTGCCATGGTCTTTCGGAGGGATTGAAAGATGCATTTGCTTTTCATGAGAGACCAGCGTCGTTAGAGTCAGCCATGTCTCTAGCTGTTTGTATTGACAGGCGTCTTAGAGAGAGAGAGGAGACTACTCTTTCCTGTCATATTCAGCCCAAGGACAGTAGGGCTGTCTCATTCAGTGCGCAGGGGTCTCAATCTGTCTCAATCCCCTCTGAGGAGGAGGCCATGCAGCTGGGTTTGCTTGCCTCTGATAGTAGAGGATTCAGCTCTCAGAAGAGGGTTTGTTTCTGTTGTGGGGGTATAAATCATTTAGCTAATGTTTACCCCTCTAGGAGATTCATGAAGTTTTCTGAGGGTAATAAAAACAAAACAAAAAAAACTCTCTAAAACCTTTCCATTTGCTACTATTGAAGGTTTGCCTTTTGCTTGTAGTTCCCGTTTTCTCCTACCTGCCAGGGTGGCGCTAGATAGCAAGAACATTGTTTGTGAGATTTTTGTAGATAGTGGAGCAGCTGTCAATCTCATTGATAATCAATTTGCAACAACGCATGGTTTCCAGGTATGCACTTTGGAAAAGGATATACCTGTTTTTGCTATCAATTCCGCTCCACTTTCTCAAAGATCGTTAAAGGGCATAGTTCACAATATCCGTTTGACTGTGGGTGACGCTCATGTTGAGGATATGTCATGTTTCGTCCTAAGCGGATTACCTACACCTCTAGTGTTGGGGCTACCCTGGCTCACTAAACATAACTCCACCATTGATTGGCAAGCAAGGCAAATAAATGGTTGGAGTGAGTTTTGCAGAGAGAATTGCTTCACGGCATCTCTTTCAGAGGTTTCTACCAAGACTGTGCCATCAGCAGGCCACTCGTCTCATCAGGGCTTTCCATAGGTCTCATCCTGAGAAGGTGTGCTCTGAGTGTCCGGAGTCCACCTGTAGAGGGAGGGGTACTGTCACCACCAGTTCTGTGAGAAGGTCTGGCAGACGTTCTTCTCTACCTCTTGTATGATGTTCTTTGTTTTGGTTTCACTTTCTCATCTCCTTTCCTTCTGCCAGGTGTCACTTATTTAGACTAATCGTCTTCCTTTATATTCCCTCCCATACTGCCTCACTTTGCGGTTTATACTACTTCCTGGATCAAGTGTTCACTGCTGGAGGCTGCTTCTGCTGTTTGCTCAGATAAGTCCTTTACTTTATTGTGTTTCCTTGCTGGCTTGATTCTAGGTGACCCTGACTCCGTCCGTATTAAGTGCAGAGAGCCGGTGGTCGTGTCCCCTCACTATTATAGGGTTTTCAGGAGTCACACAGACTTGGGTACGGGCATGCAATCGTCTACCATCGAGACACTTGCATGTGCATAGCAGTCAGGGAGAGCTCTTAGGGTTTTATAGGGCTCACCTATAAGCTCCTTAGTTTGGGATCGCTCGTTTATTCATAAGTTTCAGCTATCTGCAAACTTTACCCGTGACATATTAGGGGTCTGATGAAGATTTGATTGGGGGTCTGATCAGAGGTCTGATGAAATATATATTTTTCTTATTTATCTTTTTATTTTCCAAAACATAGGTGTGTCTTATGAAGCAAAAAGTACGGCATCTGCCAGGAGAACAACAGGGTCAGACAAAAAAATTCAGTTCACTCCCCCAACATCATCTCACCAAGGAGTGTCAGGAGCTCCACATACACATTAACTAGTCAGGGGATCCATCATTCAGTACTGTAACATGTATGAGGGCCTTTAGGTTTAGGCCTAATTTTATTGTGATCTTCAGGTTCCACCAAGTTGTCGGTAACTGATAACTAAGATTTACATTCACTTCTGAATACTTGAAGGGGTTGTCTGTTTTAGAAATCCATGTTGAGATTCCAAGGGGAAAATTATCTATAAACAATGCTATTACTCCGGAGGACTTGACATGTCCGTTACATAGACACCCTATTGATTTCAGTGGGCATTGTGTAATGCTTCATTTCTCCTGTGGTGGCGCTGCAGGGAAACTGAACACCTGCCCCTGGTTTCATGCACAGATCAGAGCTGATCACTGTGATCAGATTATCTCAAGACCCTGAGATTATGCAAAGAGGACAATACCCTTCATTTGACTGAGCTTGTGATAGGTTATTAATTTTTGTTAACGAGAATAGATTTTTTAAAAATCCAATACGTATTTCTTGCAATTTTTCGTTTCACCCAATTAAGTGGACTAGATTCAGATTGTGTAAGGAAGAAGGTAGGAAGTATCATTCCCCCCCCCCCCCTTCCATCCTTTATAAATGGTATGACCCCCTAGGCCAAATATGGAAATTTATTTTTAGTTATACACCCTATTTCTCTATGGTTGACTGTTCTGATGAAATTGTCCATCATGATATGAGGGGGACAGATGGTGGTCAGTGCCCATTGTCCACTGATGAAATCTATAAGACCATGGATAGGTGGTGCAAGGAGAGATGACTGAACAGCTCCCACTGTCAAAGAGACATCTGGGTGTTTATGGCTGCAGTGGAGCCGTTCCTTCATTATGTCAGTCTCAACGGTCTCAGATGTTGGATCGGACCCTGACCAACTAAACATTGATTGTCTATCCTACCTGAAGCATAAGGGATGAATGCTATGTTCTGATGACCTCCCTATAAGAATAGTTACTGGGATATTTTCATGTACACGGCTTTATCGGCAGAGTGCGAAATACTGAAATAAAGTTCATTTGCATCTGTTAACCAGGTCTCCTCTACTTCCTCTATTATATTGCTATGTACATGTAATTCTACAATCCTTACATTCCTTCCCTTTGGCAACATATCGTCTTCTTCTTTATAGAGTAAAATAATACCCTAAATTCATAAAGACACAGCACTAAGATCTTCAGATACAATGTGTCCTTTTACATGGAAATTATGATCTGAGACCTAAAGTATAGCTGTCATTTTATTTTATTTTTTGTAATGTATCGGGGCAGTGATACTGACCATTTTTGTAATATACTTTAATTACTGAAATTGCACATTTCTATTAGAAAAATAGCTCTAAAGTGGCCTATTTTGAGCCTAAGCAACCCTCCTCTGTCATCTGTTTACATAACAGTGGAGACTTGCTCAACATTAACTGTGTTATGTAAACAGAAGACAGAGGAGAGTTGCTTAGGCTCAAAATAGGCCACTTTAGAGCTATTTTTCTAATAGAAATGTGCAATTTCAGTAATTAAAGTATATTACAAAAATGGTCAGTATCACTGCCCCTAAACATTACAGAAATAAAAAAAAGCATGACAGTTAGGTTTATACCCTTTACAGACATTGGTGGCACATGGCACACCGCTAGGATATGCCACCAATGTTAGATAGGTGCGGGTCCCGACTCACTTTTATGAAAATACACAAGCACAATCGGCAATTTTCAGAAGTCTGATAGCATTGAATGGAGAGCGCACCATACATGCATGGCCACTCTCTATTCAGTTATGAGACTGCCCTTCACTATAGGGAACCCGTTCTGGAGATAGGAGCCGATTTCGGAGGTGGGACCCTCACCTATCTGACTTTGATGGCATCTCCTATTAATCGTAGAGAGGTTGCATGCTCCACTGGACACTCTATTATCTCCAAAAGATGGTGCCAAACAGAAGCACCACACAAAACGCCTACGTCTGCATAGTACAAAACCATGGGCATACCACCATTCTGATGTAGCAGACATGGCTCTACTTTGTGATGTCAGTGACATGAAAGCTGCCAACAAGCTGCTGTCGACAGATCTTACTGTGACCTATCTGAATACTCAGGAAAACTTTGTGAATTAACATATAATCACCAAAATAGTCTTGAACATGAAGTCATTGAATTGTCCATACATCTTCAAGCCGATCTGTTCATAGGATGTTATCTAAATACCACTAGTTGTGCTGAAATCTCCAGAAGCGTGTCCATCGGTTCTTTCAATGGAGGCAGACCACCAGATTTGCTATCAGGACATGCAATCAACTGCGTCTGCAGTTCCTGATATATAAACACTGCATTTTCAAGCAGCTACCACTAGTGGGAGCTCAGTGCATAGAGATTTTACAGCTTCCTTTGCAGTCGATGGCAATTGTAGAATTTCCTATGCACTGAGCTCCCCCTAGTGGTGGCTGCAGGCAGACAGTTTTATAATGTACTGTGTGAGGGGGAACAGGAGATTATTCAGTGTATTTACACCACCTGTCAGGTGTGAATACATTGAGAAATATGTGGCCAGATTTATCATTACACTTACATCTTGCTTCACTTTTGCATATGTCCAAAGTCACTTTTGGCTAAGGCCTCATGTACACGACCGTTGTTCTGGTCCGCATCCGAGCCGCAGTTTTTGCGGCTCGGGTGCGGACTTATTCACTTCAATGGGGCCGCAAAAGATGCGGACAGCACTCCGTGTGCTGTCCGCATCCGTTGCTCCATTCCGTGGCCCCGCAAAAAAAACCAAACATGTCCTATTCTTGTCCGCGCTTTGCGGACAAGAATAGGCAGTTATATGTAAAGGCTGTCCGTGCCGTTCCGCAGATTGCGGAACGCGAACGGACGCCATCCGTGTTTTGCGGATCCGCGATTTGCGGACCGAAAACACACCACGGTCGTGTGCATGCGGCCTAATACTGTGATAAATGTGGTTTGACGGTAGCAGTTTATCCTTCAGTAAGCGGCTTTACAAAAGTCGCACTTCTTTACGAAAAAGTCGCATGTTCTATTAAAAAGTAGCATAAGATAGGCATGGTCCTCACTGGAGTGAAATTGTGCAATTTTTGCGACTTTTTAAATAGTCGCAATAGTAAATCTGTCTAGAGATTTATTTACATAAGAAAACACGTCCACTTTTTCACTCCATTATTTTGACTTGAGCTAATGATAAATCTGGCCCATGGTGTTCAGAATGAGCCCCATATTTAGGAAGCAACTGGTCCACTTTTTGGGGAGTCGGAGGGCGACTTTTATTTAATTTCTTTACGTAAAAATTTCTTCCGCTTAATAAAATAAATTGTAAATTGGTCAGAAATCCACTGAGATGCACTTTGCATTCCATGTTTCCTGCCAATGTTTGATGGACATGTACTGGGAACCTTGGTAGGGCCCAATTCTTTCTACGGGGCCCTATGAGATCTGTGTATGCCTCTGATCGAACCTATTGAAGTCAACTAAGGAAAAAACCCACAATATGAGAAGTTAGTGCTTGGTAGGGCTGGTTGTGTGGTACACGTATCATCTGCTGTGAGCTGCCACTGACAGTGCAGGAAGTTTTTGCATCAGCCAAATTCTAACAGTTGTTTTGGTGGTTCAGTACTCTGCACCCTCCTCTGCCCCGAATATCTGCATGTCTAAGATCCAGGCGTGTAATTCCACACAGAGCTGTTATACTACAGAGCAGTGTTTACTTTCATATTGATTCTACTTCCTAAGATAAACTACGCTCTAGACCTATTTACCCGGATCTGTCTCGCTGTATCATTGGACCTTGTTGACGACCTGCTAAATGTGTTATAGGGTCATCAGCTATGAACAGCCTCTTCTCATATACAATATTAGAACTAAGCGCAAAGTCTCTGCTTCTGATACTGGAGCAGGGCAGATGTCAACTGTGCATGCCCCGCTACACTTCCAGGTACCCAGATCAACAGGGGAAGGGGGAGCCTTGTGAATAGCGGGGCCAGCCCCTCGCTGCTCCAGAAGTTTGCTTGATTAACGAATTGATTCCTACAAATTGGATTGCTCATCACTAATTAGAACATATTAAAGGAACCTGTTAGCATTAAAACGCAGTCCAATTTAACTGCACCACGCTACAGAGCAGAAGGAGCTGAGCGGATTGATACATAGTGGATGTGCAATCCATCTTTTTTCTCTTTTTTTGAGATTGATATATAGGTTTATGGAAAAATATTCAGCATAACATTTAATTTATTGACCTAAATGGCAGTCATTAAGTAGGAACGCCCACTGGACTCCTAAGCCCAGAATATTTAAGGATATTTAAGTGAATAAACTAAATGGTATACTAAATCTTTTCCCAGTGTATGGTGTACTGAATCTGGTCCTATAGACAGATACTAGTGTTCCTATGGACAGATCCTTCCATCTCCTCTGTGGAGGGTACGGCTTATAGTGGTCCTATGGACAGCTCCTTCCTTCTCCTCTGTGGAGTGTATGGCTTATAGTGCTTCTATGGACAGATCCTTCCATCTCCTCTGTGGAGGGTACGGCTTATAGTGCTTCTATGGACAGATCCTTCCATCTCCTCTGTGGAGTGAACTGCAAATAGTGTGTCACAGCCTTGGGTGTGCGCCGTGACACGGTTGCCATGCATGCTTTTGCCAGCGGCAACGTGTTTTGGTTGCAGCATGTTGCACTGTCTGGTGCCGGAGGGGTTAATTATCTATCCGGTGGGTATTTTGGTGTGTCCTGGGTGTGGCCACGAGGTTTATATTGCCTGTGGCCTGTTGGCTGGGTTCAGTGTTCCTCCAGCCTTGTTTTGTGTTAGGGCTGTGCTCCTGCCAGGCCTCTCCTATCTGCCCAGTGCTTGAGGGCCACCTTGTGGAACATCAAGGTCGCCATGATGTCTCCCCTATGTTCCCGTTGTTCTCTTTCCCTTCACTGCCCTTGCATATGTTTAGTGTTGTTTATGTATGGGTGGTTGTTGTCTTGTCTAGTGGTTGTTACATGTCTGGTCTGTTGATGTTTATAGTCCAGCATGTTTGCTAGACATGTTCCCTGTGTGGTGTGCCTCCGGAAGGGGGTGTCAGGGTTCCCCAGAGGGGGAACTACAAGTCTGTATACTGCTCGGCCTGGGGCCGCCATGCGTCCTGTTTGAATGGGGGTTTCCAGGCAGTAACTGGTGTGCTGGATACCTGGTTGTGGTTGTTTGTACTGTGTCCTGTATGGTGTGTGGGGATCAGTACTCATGCTCGGGTTCCAGTCGGTGTTGCTGCGGTAGGTAAGTATGTTGTATGGTGTGCTTACCTGCCGATCCAGTTATTGTATACAGTCTCCTCTTTTTGCAGCTAGGCCAGTGGAGACTCCTGTTCATCTGTGTCTGGGATGAACAGGTCGTCTCTGCCCTTTCTTTATTTGAGGGATTATCAGGGTGACTCAGGGTCCTAGGTTTCCTGGGTATGAGCCGTCCTACCATCCAGGTCCGCTCATGCGGTGAGGAGTTAGGGCGGGGATTAGGGATGCTTTAGGAGGTGACCTGCTCCCTTATCCCAGTCGCTGGCCTAGTTGCTATCCAGTCTGCTTCCCATTGTACGGTGGGGAGTTTCCCCCACTCCCCACCATGACATAGTGCTCCCGTGGACAGGTCCTTACATCTCCTCTGTGGAGGGTACGGCTTATAGTGGTCCTATGGACAGATCTTTTAATCTCCTCTGTGGAGTGTATGGCTAATAGTGGTCCTATGGACATATGAACAGCCCCCTTCCTCAGGACTATTACATTTAAAAGAACACATGCTGCATTTTCTAAAAAAAAAAAAAACGGCACATCCTTCTCTCCTCCACCAACTATGGCCTGCGCACCAAAAACCTGTCTTTTAAAAATGTAAAATGTAAATGTAAAATGTATAAATGTAGTAATTAATACCAGAATACCTTTAAAGTTGTTATTCTGGATTTTGATATTAATGGCCCATCCTCAGGATAGGTCCTCAATATCATATCAGCAGGGTCCAAGTCCTGCAGTCCCTGACGATCACCTGTTCACTCACTCTGTGAGCAGTTAGGCCTCTTCCTAGGCCAGTGACGTCACCGTACATTGGCCACATGGCCTGGGTGCAGCTCAGTTCTATTCAAGTGCATGGGCCATAACTGTGATACCAAGTATGGCCAATATTCTGTACATTGTACGTCTTTGTGCTTGGTAAGCCAAGAGAAGACCGCAACGCTCACTGGAGTTCAGTGAGCACAGCGGCTCCTTCGAACAGTTGATCGGCGGGAGTGGCGAGAATTGGACCTCCGCCAATCTGAGATTGATGACTTATCCTGAGGATAACCCCTTTAAGCATACATTTCCATGAAGAACAAGAAAAGATGCTCCGGAATTAGTCACAAGGATTGCAAGTATTTATTAAAGCAGACTCGTCAGGAGTGGTGACAGGTCCCTTTTAACTTTATTGACCTAGTACATTGGAATTCAGAAAAAAAAGATGTATGTAAGGCCAAAACAGGAACCACAGAGACCTCAAAGGTAATAGCTAGGGGGTATCAAATGAAACCAGAAGGGGTTTGAACCAGCCACAGTCAATGCTGAAAATCAAAGGTGGGGTGGGGG
Source organism: Bufo bufo (assembly GCF_905171765.1). Classification (NCBI taxonomy): domain Eukaryota; kingdom Metazoa; phylum Chordata; class Amphibia; order Anura; family Bufonidae; genus Bufo; species Bufo bufo. The sequence goes on from NC_053397.1 coordinate 205,474,583, forward strand.
GCGGATTTAGAATGTGCGCAACTATGCCGGCAATTTTCTGCAGGGTCCACATTCTTGTGAAATGGATTGTCCTCAGTAATGACGCAAGAGCATTAGCTCGGAACATGACTTAGAGAAAAGTATGCGTCCCAGATCTTCAAGCTCCTTCTTTTTTTCTTTTTCCCAACCCGTGACCCCTACGTAAGTGAATTTCTAGAGGATTATGTTCAAGGGATCAGAGAGAGGGTAAGGGGAGAAAAAATAAAGGCGAATGTATTTTGCATCGTATGACTGAAGGAAAGTGTCATAAACTGCCACTTACCATCAGGGCGCTTTGTAGTGTGTAGTGAGTCGCACTGATGTGAATTGGTTTGGACACGCAGGAGAGAGGCGGCAGGGCCCCTCCGTTTCATTAGGTAGCTTTATTCGGTTTCAGCCGAGATGTCTCAAGAATGCGTTTCAAGATGTGTTTCTCAATAGCACACCATTGGAATCGCTGTTTGTATTGTTGCTACGCGATTGGATTAAACTGTATGCAGATGCAGATTTTGGTCAGCGCTGTGTACGAGGACTGTTTGCGTTGACATGGATACTCACGTGCTTTGATTTGCTGGAGGAGAATGCACAAATAAGTCCCAGGCAGAGAGATGCAAGAAAGATGCTTCAGATGAAAACAGAAGACTCCCGGGCGGGATGTCTGTAGCTCTTATTGGGGTCAGATATTAAATCCCGGCTTATTGCAACATCTTTCCCGTTTCAGGAAAAAGACTGACATTGTGTAAGACATAGGTTTTGGAGATGCAATTATACAATTTGCAGTTCAGATGGAGATGTTCATATCAATTGATTTTGCAATGGTCATTTTGAGGAACTGACCTTTCTTGAAGGCATCTACACTCGACGTGTCCATAGTTATTGGTAGGATTTGACAAAGATCACATTTTTAAGGGAGCGGTCAGAACCTCTTGGGCATCTCTTCTTGTGAAGATAAATCGTCCAATTCATTCCTCCACTCCAGCGGAAGCCGTGCCAAAGATGTCCTGCAGCTATACCTCCTCCCTTCCCCATAGGAATTATTACTTGGCGGATCCCTCCACCCGGTGGTGGTAACAGCATCTACGGCCAGCAGCAATCACAAGTGTGTATCATGGATGTCTGTCTACATGACCACAATTCTGATAATTTCATCCAAAGGCTGAAGAACGTTCTCAAGACAGATGAACTTGTATTGTGTCATAGGCTAGATTTGACTTTTGACGTTTTTTAAAGAGGTTTTTTTTTATGATTATTGACATTGCTATCAGTAGAATATGCAAAAAAATTAATTCTGTAGGCGTCCAAAAGATGGTTCCAAAAAAGGGGATACTAAGTGATCCGTTTTTTTCTGAGAGGTGGCCACACCATTACCACGTCTGTGCTGGTATCCTGTCATGTTCTGTGCAAGAACCTACTGTACATGTTATTCATGGGTCTTTAGTATGGATCCTGCTGTATGGTCCTCCCATAACCCACGAGGTGAAGATGAATATGGCCAAAGTCAAACATAAAAATAGCAGGGCTTCCTGTGGATAATACTAATCTACACGTAACATGCGGAAGCCGGCAGTATGACATAATATTTTTAGTCCCTTGTGTCTAGAAATAAAAAAAATTTCCTCTATACTATATCACAAGACTAAAACATTGGCTTTCAAGCTGCCTGAATGGGGCAAAAACATAAAAATTTTACTTTTAGAAACCTTCCACTGACATAGTCATCTTGCCTGGCCCTGTCAATCTAGAAGAAGAAGAGGCTGGCAGAGGAAGCAGGAGGAGCAAGGGTGCACAAGCAAAAACATTTGTACAACTTGATGGCATGCAACTATTTTAGAGCTGTGATTTGGCCAACGCAGCCAACTAACAGAAATGTCACAGACAGTCGGCAGTCATGTGTGACCAAAAATCCAAAAGTGTTGAGGTTTTGCAACTGTCAAGTCATAGTCACATCACCATTAAAAATCATTAGATGGGATGTCGCAATGCAACATGACTGCCCTTCAGGTCATACAACGCATTTCACACCAGCCTGAATATCTTGGAACGGTTTAGTAGAAGCACAGACCTCAATCCGGTGGACAATCAGTGGCATGCCTTTAAGACTGCTGGGAGACCAGCACAACCCATATAACGTGAAGGAGTTGGAGCAGTTTTGCCTGGAAGAATTTCCGCTCATTTTAGTGTTGTTCCGTTGCCAGAACAGAAGTGGGATATAAAATGTCCACCAATATGGTTTCCAATTCTTGGTACGTAGGTGGATAGACTATGTATCTGCCCAGATGGCAGCAGATATGTTGCAAAATTTTAATGGGAATGTCATCGCATTCTTCTCAGAACAACTATTTCCCCATTAGTCTTTCTGAGGAAGTCCACAGAGGAGGAGATAATAGTCATGCAGATGTGGAGATATGACAAATGACTATAACAGTCTTCGAGGAGACCACGCATCCGCTTACCAAAATAGTCCATGCTCTGTGCAGTGTTATTTTTATAGGAACTGTTTGTAAGCTGACTCATGGATCATAGCGATTTCTGGTGAAAGTGTCATGTGTGGGCATAAGTCGACGAGACGAGAACATGTGTTGGACAATGGAATGAAAATGAGCAGGAGGAAAGCTATGTCCTGCTATTCAGTATTGTATGAAGGCCCTAAAAAGTTTCCCATGAGTCAGCTCCTTATCTTGGCATCATTGTATTTGCACCACTATAAATATATATTAGCACCTCCCTTTATATGGTAGGGTTTACAGAGTAGATGGAGACTTTCCTGTTTGGAGATGATTTTTATGGACTCATACAAGGAATGCTGGGTCTTTGGCATGTCATCTTATACGTTGACCCCTTTCGCATGATCATAATAGTTCCATATTTTGGACCTCTCACAGTTTTATTAAACCGGACTTACAATAAGACATCAAGGAACCCTATGATGATCCAAGTCTGATCCATTACAACCACAAATGGTCAGGGTCTTTCGATCATGTTGCTGCCATCTCAGTCTGGTCTTAAAGGGGTTTGTTCAGAATCTTTAGAATAGGCCATTGTTATCTGATCGGTGGGATCCGAGACCCCACACCTCCTCCGATTAGCTGTTCTACAGTATCTCCAATGCCGGAAGTTTGTGCCGAAACCACACATCCCTATCCATTGTGCGATGGAAGAAGGTGTTACTGAAGTGCTTCTCCCAAGTATTTAAATGGAGCAGCTCTGCAGTAACCATTTCCATCTACTACATAATAGATGGAGCCATGTTGTTCTGACACCAACTTCTGGCCCCGAAGCTACTGCAGAACAGGGGATGGTGGACCCTGCGATCAGATTGTGATGGCCTGTCCTGAGGAAAAGCCGTCACTTGTATAATCCTGGACAACCCCTTTAATTTAGTACCTGGGCAACATTTGTCCAGAATGTTGAGAAGTGGAAACAAATGATGATTATGATGATGTATAGTCTTGTGTACACGCAGTCTTACCCTTGGGGCCTCGATGCGCTTAGCTGGCTGATTCAACAAGGGAGGAAAAAGAAGAAGGCATGACACTTTACCATGGGCCGCAAAGGCCTAGAGCAGGCATCCTCAAACTGCGGCCCTCCAGCTGTTGCAAAACTACAACTCCCATCATGCCCGAACAGCCTACAGGTATCAGCCTACAGCAGGGCATTGTGGGAGTTGTAGTTTTACAACAGCTGGAGGGCTGGCCCACCAGGGGATCCTCCAGTGGGCTCAGGCTCTGATAACATAGTGGGCCCTAAAGGTCCAGGAGAAAAAATAATTTAGATCTGCCTTTGGAGTCAATAACTTGCAACTATGGTGTATTTCTTTCAAAAACGATTAGACTTTATTGATGATATTGGGGTTGGGCCCCAAGAATAATTTCTATATAATTCTCTATATAGTACTGCAAGGTTGGACTGGGGTTCCTTGGGCCCACCAGAGGAAATTATTCTTGGGGCCCAACCCCAATATCATCAATAAAGTCTAATCGTTTTTGAAAGAAATACACCATAGTTGCAAGTTATTGACTCCAAAGGCAGATCCAAATAATTTTTTCTCCTGGACCTTCAGGGCCCACTATGCTATCAGAGCCTGAGCCCACTGGAGGATCTCCTGGTGGGCCAGTCTGATGCTGTAGTACTGGCAGACTTGCTTCAGTAGCTAATTTTGGTCATGGTGGACCATTGGACTAGCAGCACAAAAATTCCAGTATTTAGTTGGGACAGTCAACAAGGGCTATACTACCTGCAGACAGGTCCGTCCCCTAGCAAGAAGTTGTAAACCCTTGGGCATATTCGGACTGTGGAAAGTGGCTGCCAGTTCTTGATGGTTTTCTGGTCCAAGGAAGAAGGCAGTTGGCTAGTTGTATTGGGCCCCTGTTATAGGGTCTCTTTTCCAGTAGCGTTTATGGTATTTAGGTTGTAGAAGGCAATTCTTTTACAGGAAAGATGAGAAAAAGAGACATCTAAATGTGCTGCAGGCCTGACTGGAGAAGCTCCCTGCGGTTTTCTGGTCTGGTACAGGCTAATTTCCAACTGTCTGCACATTGGATTCAATTTGCAGGCTCCGATTGGGCGTTCCCTTCAATAAAAAAACATTGCCACTAATTGTTAGCTAACTATCTCGTATTTTTGGAAGAAGGGCCTGCTGTCTGTGGGATTTATGTCATGATTTGTAATTGTTGGCACATTTTGGACTCCTTGTAAAATGGATGAATTGTATGGTATGCGATTAGAAGGTAAAATACTTGTAGTTTTACTGCAGCCAGCAATAACATTTCACGACATTACACAGGGGATGTAATGGGAGCGCAGGCGAGATGCTTCTGTCATGTGCTATAAAGGTGCGTTTGTTCCACCCCCATACAGCTCTGGAATGTTTCTCCTTCCACGTTATGAAATGCAGTAGAGAACGTTCCATAACATTCCCAGCTAAACCCTACAAGAATGTGCTTCATTCTTACAGGACTTGTAGACATGGACGAGTTCTAAGGCTGGGGCTACACCATGGTCACCATATTTTAAGCAGTGTTTTTATTATTAAACCTATTTTGGTGATATTTTTTAAAAAATTTTGTACGTCACTGTATTAAAAAACATAACTTTTTTAGATTTTTGCTGTTGATGTAACTTTAAGGTGACTTTTTTTGTGGGACAAGTCATATTTTTAATAAAACCACTGTGGGGTACATTTAAATTATGTATTAACTTCTATTTTGAGGGGAAAAGGAACAAAAAGCTATTTTGACATGTTCAGTTTTGTACTGAAAATGTTCCATATATGGGTCATTTATATGGGCAATAATTTTTTTTCTTTTTGCCAAACAATTTTTTTTTTACCGTGAACACTTTTTTTAAACTAAGCTTTATTACATTTATTTTGGTTTAATTAAAAGGGTTTTCCGAGACTTTTCGGTATCTGATATATTTTGCTATTATAGATACCTTTTAATTTTTGTTTAATTATGCTGCTGTTTTAAATTTCTTACACCAGGTGGTGAGGGCCCCATCTTATTTTGCTATGGGGCCCTATAAATTATAGTTACGCCCCTGACCTGATCGCTTCCATAACGCTTTGGTATACTCAGTGATCAGTATACCAAAATCATTTTTCCCTGTCAGTAGTAAACTGACTGGCAATCCATTAGGCTGTACTTGTGGCATGGCTTAATAGGAATATTGCCTTTGTTAGATCCCTCAGCTACCATGAAAAACATTGGCATCCCAAGATTGTGTTGAATGGCACCGATAGATCGAAAGAGGGAGATGCTTCCCTCTGTGTAACCACAGAGATGCCGTTGACCCTGTCTTCTAAGGGGTTGGTGTAGCAGTGTCATCCATCTTCTCTGTGAACGTTCCTGCGCACTCTCTAATGTTGACCAGTTACACCATTGGTAGGCCAAGTAAGTACTGGTAGCTTAAAGAACTGGGTGTCGTGTCCATGACACAATCTCACAGCACTTCTGGTATACTTATTCATGCTCCACACCCTGGTGTTGCAAGCAGTATATGTAGCAGTATATGTGCACAGCCTCCACCCGTCTGGCTGTCATGTTGCATCAGCCAATTGAAGTGCCTGCAGGTAATGAACCCTGCTTTCTGAGGCAGCTTCATCCATCCATTAGAGAAATAATAAATCTTCTTCCTAAGCTTTATATCAAAGAGGGAGCAAAGTGATTGTCTGTGCTTGCAGGGATCACATCACATCATGATACATTACAGGGTTAGAAACCGGTAAACATGCAAGCTGACCCTCACACAGGTTGAGAAAAGCAGATACAGTCTCAGCTTGAACCAAGCTCTAAAAAGCTCCATAACAGCTAAATGGTTTCAATAATTTAGGCTGTAATTTAAGACCATATCCCCAAAATAGCAACATGAAGCGTTCCAGGGCTGATCTTCAAAAATGAGTGCTGGAGACTTGGAGAGTACTACTTTTCCATCAGCAATAGTCAAGTATTCGTACAAATCTACCTATGTAAAGGTGCCACCGATTACCCGTTGACCGTGCTAATCCCATCGCTCGTTCCCATACACAATCATTGTTTGCCGGCATCAGAGGCTGTTTAGATGGCACGATCTGCTGCCAGTAAATGATGATTTATGTGACCGCGTGAAAGATCCAATTACCCGACGAGTGTTTTGCTCATTCATCGAATAATTGGTCACACCTTTACACAAATTATTATTAACGATCATTCATATGGGCAGCACGGTGGCTCAGTGGTTAGCACTGGTGCCTTGCAGCGCTGGGGTCATGGGTTAGAATAAGGACAACGTCTGCATGGAGTTTGTATGTTCTCCCCATGTTTCCCTGGGTTTCCTCCAGGTTCTCCGGTTTCCTCCCACACTCCAAAGACATACTGATAGAGAACTTCGATTGTGAGCCCCATTGGGGACAGTTGGAGGCTAATGTCTGTAAAGTGCTGTGGAATATAGTAGCGCTATATAAGTGCATAAAATAAATAAATAAATTCATATGGTCTGTCCGAACATCGGACAGTGTAAAGGGGCTTTAAAGACCATCTACACCTTCACGGGCAATTTTTTTTATGATTGCATTTTACTCATTTTAGGCTAAAAATCTTTTTTTCAATTGGTCCTTATTAAAAATATTGAGCCATTCTGTCACAAAGGGTGAACTGTTTTTCTAGCTGTGTGAATCATACTTTTTAATTTCACTTTGTGCCGGTCATCTAATAAACCTTATCTCTAAGTTACTAAAAGGTAAACACTTATTAAAGCTACATTCTTATCAGTAAGGTCAGAATTGAGCTATAATGAATGTTTATAAGGAAATAATAAGCCATCAGCTGAGCTGCCTGATGGGAAACAGTAAAAATACAGAGCATGGTACTAGAGAATCTCAAGGCTGTACAGAGAAAGGGGCCTCAAAATTTGAATGACCAATCAAAATAAAATGATTTTTAGCTCAAAATGAGCACAATGAGGTAATAAAAAATTCCCCCAAATGTGTACATAGCCTTTAACCCCTTAGTGACTTAGGGCTGTTTCCCGAGTCCTTAAGAAGCTTAAAAAAAGATTGCGGCGCGGCGGGGGTGACCCCCCCCCCCCCGTATCATGTGACACCCCCCGTATCGGCGATCGCCGCAAACCGCAGGTCAATTCAGACCTGCGGTTTGTGGCGGCGATCGGGCGTGCCATCGGGTCCCCATGCGGCTGTAGGGGGGACCCGATGGCAAGGAAGGCAGCGCGATGTGTAAGGAAGGCATCGCGCTGCCTTCCGGCGAAGAGCCTGTGAAATCCAGCCCCCTGGATCTCACAAGCGAGAAGCTGTATGAGTAATACACACAGTGTATTACTCATACAGCCAATGCATTCCAATACAGAAGTATTGGAATGCATTGTAAAGGATTAGATCCCCAAAAGTTCAAGTCCCAAAGTGAGACAAAAAAAAAGTTGAAAAAATAAAGTTTCCCCCCCAAAAAATTAAAAGTTTCAAGTAAAAATAAACAAAAACGTCATTTTCCCCAAATAAAGTAAAAAAAAAAATTGGTAAAAAATAGGGGGAAAAAAAGTATACATATTAGGTATCGCCGCAACCGTATCGACCGGCTCTATAAACATATCACATGACCTAACCCCTCAGATGAACACCGTAAAAAAACCTGTGCTAAATAAACCATTTTTTTGTCACCTTACATCACAAAAAGTACAACAGCAAGTGATCAAAATGGCTTTTGTCCACCAAAATAGTACCAATCTAACCGTCACCTCATCCCGCAAAAAATGAGCCCCTACCTGAGACAATCGCCCAAAAAATAAAAAAAACTATGGCTCAGAATATGGAGAGACTCTAAAACATCATTTTTTTTGTTTTATAAAACTGTTATTGTGTAAAACTTACATAAATAAAATAAAAATATACATGTTTGGTATCGCCGCGTTCGTATCGACCGGCTCTATAAAAAAATATATTTTTTTTGTTTCAAAAATGATATTATTGTGTGAAACTTACATAAATAAAAAATTGTATACATATTAGGTATCGCCGCGTCCGTATCGCCCGGCTCTATAAAAATATCACATGACCTAACCCCTCAGATGAACACCGTAAAAAATAAAAACTGTGCTAAATCATTTTTTGTCACCTTACATCACAAAAAGTGTGATAGTAAGCGATCAAAAAGTCACACGCACCCCAAAATAGTACCAATAAAACCGTCATCTCATCCCGCAAAAATCATACCCTACCCAAGGTAATCGCCCAAAAACTGAAAAAATTATGGCTCTCAGACTATGGAAACACTAAAACATGATTTTTTTTGCTTCAAAAAAGAAATCATTGTGTAAAACTTACATAAATAAAAAAAATATATACATATTAGGTATCGCCGCATCCGTGACAACCTGGTCTATAAAAATATCACATGATCTAACCTGTCAGATGAATGTTGTAAATAACAAAAAATAAAAACGGTGCCAAAACGGCTATTTCTTGTTATCTTGCCCCACAAAAAGTGTAATATAGAGCAACCAAAAATCATATGTACCCTAAACTAGTACCAACAATACTGCCACCCTATCCCGTAGTTTCTAAAATGGGGCCACTTTTTTGGAGTTTCTACTCTAGGGGTGCATCAGGGGGGCTTCAAATGGGACATGGTGTCAAAAAAACCAGTCCAGCAAAATCTGCCTTCCAAAAACCATATAGCATTCCTTTCCTTCTGCGCCCTGCCGTCTGCCGGTACAGCTGTTTACGACCACATATGGGGTGTTTCTGTAAACTACAGAATAAGGGCCATAAATATTGAGTTTGGTTTGGCTGTTAACCCTTGCTTTGTAACTGGAAAAAAATTATTAAAATGGAAAATCTGCCAAGAAAGTTAAATTTTGAAATTGTATCTCTATTTTCCATTAATTCTTGTGGAACACCTAAAGGGTTAACGACGTTTGTAAAATCAGTTTTGAATACCTTGAGGGGTGTAGTTTCTAGAATGGGGTAATTTTTTGGTGGTTTCTATTATGTAAGCCTCGCAAAGTGACTTCAGACCTGAACTGGTCCCTAAAAATTGGGTTTTTGAAAATTTCAGAAAAATTTCAAGATTTGCTTCTAAACTTCTAAGCCTTGTAACATCCCCAAAAAATAAAATGTCATTCCCAAAATGATCCAAACATGAAGTAGACATATGGGGAATGTAAAGTTATAACTATTTTTGGAGGTATTACTATGTATTATAGAAGTAGAGAAATTGAAACTTGGAAATTTGCCATTTTTTAAAAAAAAATTGGTAAATTTGGTATTTTTTTATAAATAAAAATGCATTTTTTTTTTTACTTCATTTTACCAGTGTCATTAAGTACAATATGTGACGAAAAAAACTATCTCAGAATGGCCTGGATAAGTCAAAGCGTTTTAAAGTTATCAGCACTTAAAGTGACAATGGTCAGATTTGCAAAAAATGGCCAAGTCAGTAAGGTGAAATAGGGCTGAGTCCTTAAGGGGTTAAACCATTGTTTGCCGGCAGCAGATTGTGCTGACTAAATACTATTCTGTTGCCGCCAAACAATGATTCTGTATGGGAACGAGCGATGGCATTGGTGATCACTCCCCCCTCATACCGTCGAGGGGATCACTGCATGTAAATACAGCTTTCTTCTACACTGACGAGCAGGCAATTGTCTGAAACCAAAGCTCCCTTCCTGACAATCGCTTTCTACGTCAGGTAGTGTAAAGGAGGCATGTCATATTTGTCATTTTCCCTCAGCGATTGCCAGAGTGCGATCATTTGGCTCCATCAGCTGATCACCAGGACAGTTTTTGGGTGTTGCCATCATCTACATATAGGAAGCGGACATTTTAGCCTTCCCAAGAGAATGCTACCTACCACATTAGGAACTACTTACGTCAATGAAGCACTGAATGCCTTGCGCCTCAGTGATGTCATCAGTTCCTTGAAAATACATAGACTGCATAGTCATCAATGCTAATTCAGTCAATAATGTCTGTCTTCCCCATGTGTTGGCAATAGGCACGCTTTCATCGCAAGCCAGTTGGTCTCACTAACTTTTCCTTGGAGAATGAGCCCAGAAATCCGTCCCACATCTGTTCCCAATCATCATGCCGACCATCATTCCAGTTTCGGGCTTTTACGAGCATTCCTTGTGTCTATTTTATTATGTTTTCTGAAGTCTAGCGTTTGGATCAAACGGATTTTATCCACTAAACCCAAGAAGCCGCTCGCTATAATGGTCCGAGATGTTATAATGCCTACGCACATACCTGCAAAAACAGCCACATGTGGCCAAAGTTCGGGGGGAGGGGGATCCAGAAGGCAACGTAATTTATATTTTTTACATAATTCCTTACTACATGGAGACATGTGGAGCAGATTAAAAGAGTTTTAATTATTGTAAGGCTTCGTTCACATCACCGTTCTCCGGCCCAGTTTAGGACGGATTCGGCACATAACTGAGCCGAACGGAGCCCACGGGCCAAATAGACTATAATGGGGTCCGTTAGGTTTCCGCATGCGCAACTTTTGTCTCTGCTCCAAAATCTTCTTCTGAGCGGAAACCTAACGGACCCCATTATAGTCTATTTGGCCCGTGGGCTCCGTACGGCTCAGTTATGTGCCGAATCCATCCTAAACGGGGCAGGAGAACGGAAAGGCTGAACGGTGATGTGAACGAAGCCCAAGACATATTTTGGGAAAATATCAAGGGGAGGGGAATGCACAATGGCTGTACTCTTTATGGAAAACGCTTATGCGGGTGGAGGACTGCTCGGCGCTCGACCTTTGCTGTGTGCAGCCTCCATATTGTTCATGGTATTTGCCTGTAAGGTTTCATTTTCAATGGATCATATCAGATGGTCAGGGGTTGACCCTATTGTCTAGTAGCGTGATGAGACGTTGGGTATATTCAACCACTGGAAGTGAATATCGTATAACTAACAGTAGTTGGTAAATTAGGGACAAATAGACCCTGAACAGTGCAGCACTGCCCATTTTTATGAGCCCCGCCCGTTTTTGGCCCAGGACAGCCCAAAGTCAGACCGCCACGGTCACGTTTTTATCTTCTATATAGTGTAGATAGGTTGGTATTGTTTGAAACCCCTTTAATGTATTGTAGGTTTAACCTCCCCGACTGTTCACTACTTCGGCCTACTCACTGACTCTTTAAAGGGGTTGTCCCCTGAGGACACTTCATAAAGGAAGGTCCCCGTCTAAGGCCATCCCCCACGAACAAGGTTGGGGAGCTGTACCACCTGTGATGAGACAACCCCTTAATAGATTCGGTAAATTTAGGAAATCCCTCTTATTCTCCAGGCCAATAAGCTAATCTGAATGCCTTTGGTGTTTTTCATTGGCCAAGAGTGGGGTCATCGGTGCTACCTACCTAAACAACTTAGTAGGTATGGGAGTACTTAGAACTTTATTTGTGGGCCTGGTAATGTTCGGTCTCCTTGAAGAGAGTGTCCACCTAAACTTCTTCTTGGAAAAATCTGATACTTGGAGACTGATGTGACCTGACTGCTCCACAGATGCTGACTCACATGTCATATAGGACAGTCTGGTTGCTAGGTCTTTCCAATGGAGTTGCCAGGCAATATATCCCTAGCAACCAGTCTGTCTACAGCTCAACGCACAATTGCCACAAATTTTAGGGCAAACAAGGGGCAAGTAGGATTTGCAAGATTTTCCTACCAAGACCATTTCATACATTTCCTCCTTAGGGCAGCATGAAAATGTTGGTGGTCCCCTTTAAAGGGGTTATGCCATGATTGATGTAAAAAAAATTAAAATCAGACATCATAGAGGACATGACAATCTCTTTCTAACAAAGCTAGAACCAGCCCTGTACTTCACAAGGATCCAGAGATCTCCACATTCACTGCTCCAGTTGCTCTTCTAGATTCTCTTTAGCCTGGCAGCTCAGGGGGCATGTCCTTTCTGATGCAGCTCTCTCCCTGTATGGGCTCATTCAGACGGCCGCATGAATGAGTCCGCATCCGTTCTGCAATTTTGCGGAATGGGTGCGGACCCATTCATTTCTATGGGGCCGCAAAAGATGCGGACAGCACACCGTGTGCTGTCCGTATTAGTGGTTCCGTTCCGCGGCCCTGTAGAAAAGATAGAGCATGTCCTTTTCTTGTCAACAATCACAGACAAGAATAGGTATTTTTTATTATGGTTGCGGCCAATATCCATGTTTTGCGGTCGTCTGAATGCGCCCTAACTGTCACAGCTTCTAACAGAACATATAGCTGGTGGCAGTTGAAGATTTAAACTGAGCATGTGCGACCAGCTCAGTGACACGGACAAAAAATAAGAAAAAGAACAAACAGCAGGTGGCGCTATACAGATACATTTTATTGAATAACTCACTGGCTATACTACATTTTTTATGACATGCAATTATAAAAGTACTTAGATCCAGGAGCTGCTTTGAAAACTGTAGAATATGTTTCATGACGCAACCTATTCAGTGATTGATTCCCTTCACTTTGACCAAGAAAACCCTAAGGCCCCTTTCACACGGGCAAGTATTCCGCGCGGGTACAATGCGTGAGGTGAACGTATTGCACCCGCACTGAATACCGACCCATTCATTTCTATGGGGCTGTTCACATGAGCGGTAATTTTCACGCATCACTTATGCGTTGCGTGAAAATCGCAGCATGCTCTATATTCTGTGTTTTTTACGCAACGCAGGCCCCATAGAAGTGAATGGGGTTGCGTGAAAATCGCAAGCATCCGCAAGCAAGTGCGGATGCGGTGCGATTTTCACGCACGGTTGCTAGGAGACGATCGGGATGGAGACCCGATCATTATTATTTTCATAAGGGAAAATAATAGCATTCTGAATACAGAATGCAAAGTAAAATAGGGCTGGAGGGGTTAAAAAAAATAATAATTTAACTCACCTTAGTCCACTTGATCGCGGCCCGGCATCTCCTTCTGTCTCCTTTGTTGAATAGGACGTGTGGTGAGCATTAATTACAGTTACAGGACCTTTGATGACATCACTCCGGTCATCACATGGTACGTCACATGATCTTTTACCATGGTGATGGATCATGTGATGACCGGAGTGATGTCATCAAAGGTCCTGTAACTGTACTTAATGCTCACCACAGGTCCTATTCAACAGAGGAGACAGAAGGAGATGCCGGGCCGCGATCAAGTGGACTAAGGTGAGTTAAATTATTTTTTATTTATTTTTAACCCCTCCAGCGCTAGTTTACTTTGCATTCTGTATTCAGAATGCTATTATTTTCCCTTATAACCATGTTATAAGGGAAAATAATACAATCTACAGAACACCGATCCCAAGCCCGAACTTCTGTGAAGAAGTTCGGGCTTGGGTACCAAACATGCACGATTTTTTCTCACGCGAGTGCAAAACGCATTACAATGTTTTGCACTTGCGCGGAAAAATCGCGGGTGTTCGCGCAACGCACGTGTGAACCCAGCCTAAAGGTGGTCATACCCTTAGAAGAGATGAGCTATTAGGCCAGATATTTGTCACGTCTACAGTGGTAGCTCATTCCCCACATTCGCTGTCCCTTTATGCTTTTTTTGATTTACATAACCTCCGAATGACCTTGAAATGCAAGAGGCAAAATATCTCCTTTCTCTTTAAAACGTTGATTGATATGAGTACATGGGAGGTTGAAATTTAGCTTTGCCTGAAAATATGCATCTGAGTCTCCAGCTCTTGACTTTTTTTTTTTGCAATTTTTGCTCTGACAAGTTCACCACTTTTCTCTAGAACAAATGCCATGTGGTATTTAAATTCCAAAACAGCTAAATTGCCTTTGGCAAGGAAAATAAAAATCTGAAGATACTGTATAGGGTTGTAATATTTCAGGGAGTGTCAAAAAGGCATTGGGAAAATACTGGCTGAATTTTGCATGATGAATAAGGGGGAATTGTAAGAGCTGAAGAGAGGCTATCACTGTCTTCAATGGGGTTGTCCCACGAAAAATATTCTACAGTTTTCAAACCGGCGCATGGATCTGAATTCTTTTGTAATTGCATGTAATTAAAAATTTTGCAAAGCCACTGAGTTATTCAATAACATGTACCTGTATAGCGCCACCTGCTGTTTGTTTTATTTTCTAATTTCTTTGACCTGCTCACTGAGATGGCCGCACATGCTCAGTTTCATCCTTCAGCTGCATCCTGAGCTGTCATAGGGAGAGAGCTGCAGCAGAATGGACACGCCTCCTGAGATGCAGCAGAAAAGACACGCCCCTCGAGCTGTCAGCTTGATATAAATCTAGCAGAGCAATGAATGGGGAGATCTCTGGATCCATGTGAGGTCCAGGGCTGGTTGTCATGTACTATATGATGTCTGATTTTCATTTTTACATTAGTCATGGGATAAGCCCTTTAATGGGACACTGGGCACGTACATGGCCACTGCGTCTGACATCCCTCTCAGCTCTCTGCTGCCTCTGGTCCCTCTGCTGCCAAATAGGAGCAATGCTGAGAAACCCACCTGCATCCTATTTCTGATCCTTGTCTGACCCATATTTGTGTTGTATGGACTCAGCCAGATTTGTACAAGGTGTGTATTATGAGGTTCTGCAGCAGCTGAGGTGTGTATTATGAGGTTCTGCAGCAGCTGAGGTGTGTATTATGAGGTTCTGCAGCAGCTAAGGTGTGTATTATGAGGTTCTGCAGCAGCTGAGGTGTGTATTATGAGGTTCTGCAGCAGCTGAGGTGTGTATTATGAGTAGGGATGAGAGAATCGACTTTGGATGAAACATCCGAAGTCGATTTGCATAAAACTTTGCTTCAATACTGTACAAAGGCTCCGTACAGTATTAGAATGTATTGGCTCCGATGAGCTGAAGTTATTACTTCGTGAAGTCTCGCGAGACTTCGCATAATAACTTCAAAAATCTATTTGCACTGTAAGGGCTCTTTCACACTTGCGTTCTTTTCTTCCGGCATAGAGTTCCGTCGTCGGGGCTCTATGCCGGAAGAATCCTGATCAGTTTTATCCTAATGCATTCTGAATGGAGAGAAATCCGTTCAGGATGCATCAGGATGTCTTCAGTTCCGGAACGGAACGTTTTTTGGCCGGAGAAAATACCGCAGCATGCTGCGCTTTTTGCATCCGGTCAAAAATCCCGAACACTTGCCGCAAGGCCGGATCCGGAATTAATGCCCATTGAAAGGCATTAATCCGGATCCGGCCTTAAGCTAAACGCCGGATCCGACGTTTAGCTTCTTCTGAATGGTTACCATGGCTCCCAGGACGCTAAAGTCCTGTTTGCCATGGTAAAGTGTAGTGGGGAGCGGGGGAGCAGTGTACTTACCGTCCGTGCGGCTCCCGGGGCGCTTCAGAGTGACGTCAGGGCGCCCCACGTGCATGGAGGACGTGATCGCATGGATCACGTCATCCATGCGCATGGGGCGCTCTGACGTCATTCTGGAGCGCCCCGGGAGCCGCACGGACTGTAAGTATACTGCTCCCCACTACTACTATGGCAGCCAGGACTTTAATAGCGTCCTGGCTGCCATAGTAACACTGAACACATTTTGAAGACGGATCCGTCTTCAAATGCTTTCAGTTCACTTGCGGTGTTACGGATTCGGCGGGCACCTCCGGCAAATGGAGTATACGACGGATCCGGACAACGCAAGTGTGAAAGACCTTAAAGACCATTTCCCGAACTCTGGTTCAGTTCCAAGTGGAACCTTGGATCCGAACCCAAGTTCGGGAAATGGTTTATTACAGTAGAAGTCAATTTATGACATTTTTACACAAAGTCTCGCGAGACTTCACGAAGTAATAACTTCAGCTCATCGGAGCCAATACATTCTAATGCTGTACGGAGCCTTTGTACAGTATTGAAACAAAGTTTTATTCGAATTGACTTCGGATGTTTCATCTGAAGTTGATTCGCTCATCCCTAATTATGAGGTTTGGTAGTAGCTGTTTTTGCCACAATGCAAAATATCAAACAGGCCCCTATTGGTGTCTTGTTATATGGCAGACGGGTGTTTGGACCCACAGCCTTAGATGCCACTGCTACCATCTCTGCAATCTTGGGAAGAACCTTCCATGGTAGTATTCTGTGTCTGCCCCTTGGTAGAATGTTTTAAAATGAAATTTATTAGCAAGTTATTCATTTGCCTAATCTGCCTAGGGCACCAAAATACCTCGTCTTGGCTCTGAGTATGTTCCGATTTCAACTTTACCTGGGTCCTGATGATGTAGGTACAGTTGAATGCTATGGTGAAGCAAGGAGTCTTCTTCTCCCCAGCCCCAGCTCTCCCCAGGAGCCAGTTTTCCAGCTGTACCTTACACATTGAGCCATCAGATAAATAGATATCTCATCTAGATCACCGAAAGACAAGCTCTAGTCCAACCATCACCTGAATCCAACATGGTAGCATTGTATTAATGAGTGACTTGATATTACACATGCATTAAAAAGGTTGTCCACTTGACAACCCCTTTTTTTTAATGTGAGTCCTCTCAAGATTGGCCTGGCCCACCAGATTACTGGAAAAACCATCAACAGGCCCAGACTTTGGACCTAAAGGTGCAACAGAAGACAACTTTGGAACCAGGTGCTTACCGCTATGGTCTGTTTATTTGGGGGGTTGAATTACACTACAATGTCACCATAGATGTGTTCTATGGACCATCAGAATAATTTTATCTGGTGGGCCCAGGGAACTCCATCCTAACACTGCCTCCTCCCAGAAGCTCATCACTGGGACTATTGTCCTTGGGAACCATTATAGTCAGTGGTTTCTCATTGTTTATAGAGGGTGACCTCTTCTACTAGCTGCATATGTCCTAAAACGTTGCGTTTGGAACATCAGATAAACCTCTTAAAGGGGTTTTCCCATAAAAATAAAAATAAAATTTTTTGGTAGAGGTCCAATTGCTGGAATACCTACCCATCAACCCGGACCTGTATATGTTTACTACCCAATTTTGAAAACAATGGGGTTCAAATAATCAGTTCATAAACTGCAGAACCTCTGGTTCAGCCTAGAACGCGTCCACCTCCTCTAAGTCTGTTGACATGATATCAACGCAATCCCTTTCTTGAGCTCTCATGTAGAACCTCCTTGGAATGGTGTACTATTCCATATTATCCCCAAGTATAATGATATGCAAAGCCTTGAGCTTCCATAACCCCCCCCCCCCCCCCCCTCCCTTCCTCCGTGAGATGCCAACCATCAGGAATGTAACCCCCTGCGTAGCTGGACTCTGGTTCATAATGTCTTGGCAAAAAAAAAAAAAGTCATCTCACGATAAAGGGATATTTTCTGCAGCCTGGACACCTAATTGAAAGTTCTTGAGATTCCAGACATTCCAATGTATTTACCAGCATGTTTGCCTTTAATGATGTAGTTATTCGGATTAACTGCCCTCCTCGCTTCTCGCTTCAGACCCATTTAGTGAAAGCAAGCCACCTCCTGCCGACAGGTTAATGTATTCCCTGCACATTCACCATCCGGGGGGGTCCTCGCAGGCGTGCAAAGAATGGTAAATAATATGTCAAGTCATGCTATGCACACGTGTGACCTCCTTCAACCCTTTGTATCAGGGAAATTAGACTTGATGGAGCTTTACATCGTGGCTGTAATATTTCAGATCCCCTGGTGATGTCATCACAGTATATAATTTTTAGGCTATGTATCCTACTGTAGTCATTGCCAAAATGAGGATTTAGAAAGTGATCAGAGGCAATCAGAGTCCCAGGAAAGTGATGACCCTTTACCAAGGCCTCCTGTGCCAGAAAAGTGGACCTTTTAGTTTTATAGATGATGTATTTCCCTCCATTTCTACTTTAATTTATATAGAGTCCCAGGAAAGTGGTGACCCTATACCAAGGCCTCCTGTGCCTGAAAACGAGACTTTTAGTTTTATAGATGCTGGATTTCTTCTAATTTTTACTTTACTTTACGTAGTTACGGATAGAGTCCCAGGAAAGTGGTGACCTTATACCAAGGCCTCCTGTGCCTGAAAACTAGACCTTTTCGTTTTTTAGATGCTGGATTTCCTCCAGTTTGTACTTTAGTTTACGTAGTTAAAGATAGAGTCCCCGGAAAGTGGTGACCCTATGCTGAGGCCTTATATGCCTGTAAACTTAACCTTTCAGTTTTGTGGATGCTGGATTTCCTTCAACAACTGCTTTAGTTTACATAGTTAAAGGGGGATTCCGAGTGTTTAATACTGACGAGTAGTGTTGAGCGAGCTTGTGTTTTAAGTTCGCTGTCTAAAGTTCGGGTTATCGAAGAATCGTCCGTGGTAGCGGAATCCGTAACGCGATTCTTCGATAACCCGAACTTTAGACGCCGAACTTAAAACACAAGTTCGCTCAACACTACTGATGAGCTATCCTCAGGATAGACCATCAGTATCTGATCGGGAAGGGGGGTCCTATCAGCTGTTTGAAGAGAGCTCCGTGCCCTTCTCGCAGCTCACTGAGCACCGTCCATTGGCTAGCAGCTGTGCTTGCTATTGCAGCTCAGCCGCATTCACTTGAATGGGACTGAGCTGCGTCTAGGTCATGTGGCCGATGAACGTGACGTCACTGGCCTAGGAAGAGGCCGCAGCGCTCCCCAGAGGATAGGTCATCAGTATTGGACAACCCCTTTAAAGACAGAGTCCCAGGAATGTGGTGACCCTATACCAAGGCCTCCTAGGCCTGAAAACTGGACCTTAGTGTACATACTTAATGGGGAATTCCCTCGAAAGTGGTGACCATTTGCCAAGGCCTTCTTTGCCTGAAGGATTTGCATTTTGTTTACATACTTAAAGGGACCCAAAGTCAAGGTAGATCTCCATTGATAGATCTTTAGTAACTACAAGCTGCTGATCTCTGTTATCACCCATATCAGGCTGGATAGAGGTGGACTATAGTATTCTTCAATGGGACGACTTTACAGGATGAGCAGAAAAATCCCCGCCCCCGTCATTATGTCGTCTCACTTATCTCCTATCTGCAGAAACATTCTTCTACATGTGGGTGATATGAACAGCCCCTCGTATAAGTTACTTTTCTAAATTCCTGACATTACATTTCAATAGGAAAACACATTCGCAGCTTTCTCTTCAGATTTGATTGGTAACCTCAAATTGCTATAGGTCAGCGAATGTTTTAACCTATGGAATTGCAAAGAGGTAATTAAAGGTAAATCTACTAGGACCCAGAACCCTTAACCTGTTGCATGCACAAAATTACAAAGAAAGAGGTGGAAGCAGATATAAAAAATAGGTAACAATTTTTTTTATTACTCGATTATTTCCATAAATAAATTCTTTAATTCATTGAATATAAAAATTAAAACAATTTACAATTTATTCCAGTATTACATTTGTCACCGAACGAAAAAAAAGCTACATTTTCTTTTTTTCGATAAATAAAAAAAAAAAAAAAACTAAAAAAAAAAATGAATTTGAACTTCTGCTTTGCTTAAGAATTGTCGGGTTGTGATAGCTGCCACAGAGAAACGCTTCACTGAGCGCGATTAGGAAGGAATGTAGAAACTCTCAATTGCTTTTTAACTTTTTTTTTTTTTACCCAAGTTTGGTCATTCAATAACTTTATGCAGGAACAATTCTTAGTTTTTAGTTTTTTTTTTTAAAGGACCAGAAGAATACTTTAAAGATAATTTACTAACAGAAAACAAAAACAAAAATATTATTATATTATTATTATCAATTGCTCCAAAAAAAGAAGCGACGAGTTTGCTCCAGTACTATGAAGCTCTAAAGATTTCAGTCTGTTGTAATGAAGACCAGGTGGTGATACACTTTATAAGTTCCTAGTGCCACATAGTGTCCAAAGATGGTATTGCAACATCTCCACAACAGAATATTCCCATTATTCTCGATTGTCCCTTGGTTGGTTTTTGCTCCTTTTAATCTCTGAATTTGTGGATGTCATTGAATAGTCTGTAGTAAGGGTAGGCTTCGTTGGTGTGTGGACAGTTGTAGTTGCACCTACAGGACTGGATCATCATCACGTTCTTTGTAAAGGTTTCCCCGTCTTCGCACCTAAATCGGATTTTGACAGTCCGCGTCTGTTGGGGGGTGCAGCATCTTCCGTCAACGCATGATCCACAGTATTTAGGTCTGTATTTCTTCACGCTGGAACAGCCGGCATAGCTGTATCGGACTGGAGCCTGAGATTTTTTTGTTTTTGTGCATTTCTTTCCCTTCTGGAAATGAATAGATAAGAAAAGATATTAGAGACCCATGCAAACAATGCAAAGATATGATATCAGGCAGGTGGGAAAGAGTCCAGGTCGGCAATCTAAGAGTCCTTACCTTTAACTGTGAATAGTTTGTCTGTCCACATGGCCGCAACTCGCAGATCCTGGTTTCTCGCACTAATCGACAGTCTTTGTTGTCATTGGTGACTCTCGTGGAGATGCCGGTGCCGCACGTCTTTGAGCATTGAGACCAAGACGTCGTTTGGACGATGCACTTCTGAGCCTCAAATATGTGGCCTTGTGGGTTGGAACCAAAGGCTGGAAGGAAAGGTGATGCAAAAGTTAGTACGCCCAAGGTTGGCATATGCCAGGGCCTGACTGGCTGCCCACTTCTTAATATACATGGTGGGCAGAGATACCACATGCAATATATCCATCTATATCTCTATAGATCTAGTTACTCCATAGTTTAGGAATATGTACCTGGTAGCATTTTGTGTCCTCCTTTCACGATGGGGACAAATTCGTTTTTACTGGTAAGATCTCCTTCATTATCCATTCCGAAATCTTTGCTTAAGAAATCTTCCAGGTCGTCGCCTGTGTCCCTGGCGTCGTCGCACACCCATTCCTCGCAACACTGCCCAGGCACCTTCACCAGTCTTGGATTTGGGCATCCCAGGTTAGGGAGGGAGAGTTCTTGAGGGCACAGGGGAAGACAGCCCACGGCCCCGTCGATACATGTGCACTGGTGCTTGCAGTTGGGCTGAAAGCTTTCTCCATTCTGGTAAATTCTGGAGTTGTATTCGCAAGGTCTTCCTTCAGACTTTGCTGAAAAGGAGGAAACAAAAAAACAAAAAGGTCAGAACTCCATTGCAAACTTTTGGATTTTTGAATTCCTGATCCTAAGTCACAATTAGTTTTCCTGCACATTTTGCTAAACCCAGACACTGAATTGCATTCCAGACTGCTGAAATCATGCGACTTTCTGCCAAACTATCATCAATAAAAGCATATCCATACAAGGTCTGAGATTCCCCTGAACTCCTTGACTAAAGCAACCAGTAAGAACCTGCTCGCCCTGCAGCCTCACCAGGGGGTCTTCTTAAAGGAACAAGCCAAAGAAAGTCATCTTACCTCTGCAGATGCCCTTGGTGGCTCTGGAACTGGCACCGAAGTTGCACTCCAGTCCTTTGGTGTGGTCGCAAGGTTGGCTTTTGCTACAGTCTTCGTTGAGTTGCTTGGCGCACACTTTGCAGCATCCACAACTGTCAAGAACCAAACCAACCCCTGGGGCACATTTGCGCACCTCCAGGGGACACTGGCACACAGCTGGGCAAGATGAAAATGCCTGGAAAGAAGAGACCGAGCATATTATAGCCATCCCATGTGCAGAGCATGCACGATTCACTGGAAGAATGCAACATGAGCATTACTTACCAGGTCTAGCAATCCGGCAAGGATGACCACAACCACCAGAGGGGTCATTCGTAGGGAAGGCATGGTTCCTCTAAAATTTAAGAAGTTGAGTGAAGCTTCTAAATTGTTGAGTGTAGCTCCACTGGTTGCAATGCCTTGTGCTTTTCTGGTCCCAGTAACCTTGCTGTGACAAGTTCGGTCTGTGCTCTGCTGGTCCCAGTGCTGTGATCTCGGTGGCAGTACTGGTTTCTGTGCCTCAGTACTGTGCTTAGCTTGTTGCCTCTGCTCTCTGAGCTGCTCCAGGCTCTGTGTCTCTTAAATAGGAGACAGCCCGTGACGTCACCACCGCTTCCAGAGCTTCACATTCAAAAAAACATCCCAGGAATGCGGCTGGGCTCAAACTCTGGCCAAGACCCTCCCCGTCTAATGGAGCCTGGCTGAGTCTCCCAAGGAGGGAGAGGAGAGAAGGGGGGAGAGCAGCCTGAGACACAGGAAAGGCTCCTAGTCTGGCATCAGGAGGAGAGAATTAGGAATGGGACCTAATCATACAGTGCTGTTAAAATACACAGCGGCATCAGGCAGAGGAAATGAGGGATCAATATCCTATAGGGCGCCTCTTAAAAACCCAAATCCCCCCTGTCTCTTTTTCACGCCGTCTCTTTCCATGCAGACATATTATTTGTATGCATAATATCCTCCCTTGGCTTCCAAGTCCATTTGGCTTCTACATTTATGACACTGTTCACCTTGTATAGTTTTATGTGTTTAGTGCTTTGGAATGTTTTCCTTGTGTGTTTTATGTCATATTGTTCCATAAAGTCTGCGCCGATTTAAAGGCGCCTGTGTTAGCACACCAAAAATATTTTCTCCTACCAAAAGTACGATTTTACTGGGGTGCGGGGGGAAGTGGTAAGGAGAAGACCTGGCATAGGGTGTCGCGAGTCATTAAATATGCCCTTAAAGGGGTATTCCCATCTCAGAGATTGATGGCCTCTATCACTAGGTTATGTCATCAATGCCAGGTAGGTGTGGGTCCAATGTCTGGGATTTTCTTCTATCTCCATTCACCGCTGGTGAGAGTCCATCTATGGCTCTGGTATAGGAATATTTAAAGGGGTTGGCCCATCGGAGACATTGGGCTGCATATCAATGTCAGAACGGGACCTCCGAAGTGAACGGAGAGTGCGGCCGCCCGCCATTCATTACTGGCTCAGCTATTTCCGTTGGTCCCATAGCAGTGAATGGAGAGATGGCCACGCTTGAGCAGAGCGCCCCCCATTCACCAAGTGCTCTCACCCAACTATTTTCAGAGCTCCCATAGAAATAAAAGCAGAGCTCACTGCGCAAGCGCAGCCACCTCTCCGTTCACTGCTATGGGACTGACGGAAATAGCTGAGCCAGTGATGAATGGCGGGCGGCCGCGCTCTCCGTTCACTTCGGAGGTCCCGTTCTGACATTGATGGCATTTCCTAGCGATATGCAGTCAATATCTCAGATGGGCCAACCCCTTTAAATATTCCTATACCAGAGCCATAGATGGACTTCCACCTGTTCATTCAGCCCTAATATTGGGGACCATGACTGGTGTAAATATAAGGGGAGAGGGGTAGTTTTTTAGGGGGGCGAGGGGGGGCTTAGCGACCTAAATTTGGCCAGGCTGGAGCATCCCTAAAGGGGTACTCTGGAATTTGTGAATGTTATATTCAGGGATGACCAGATTTGCATAAGTTGAGGATGGGGGCAATTATCAGGTACGATCGTTCTTTCCCGATAATTGTTCTATGTAGAGGTGCAGCTGACAAGTAAACGCTTGCTCATCAGGTGTTCGCATCTTCTTGTAAATATGAATCTGTTTGGGGATGAATGATCGTAATAACAGTCGTTCATCTCAATGTAACTGCAGCTAATTAACCAGCAATGATCGGTTCGTTACCGATCACTGCCCCATGTAGAAGGACCCTTAGACTGCTTGGGCCCAGTGGCATACTGTACAGACATTGATGTAAGGATCGCCACCACCTACACATTTTTCCACAATGTACTCCATCGCTCTCCAGTATGGCTACTAGATGGGGGTACTCTTCTATTATTCATCCAGGAAATTAATTAATAAGCTGGGTGTTACCGTTGATCTTGTTGAAGGGGTACTGTCATCACTGACTGGATAGTATCAGACTGTGCAGGGAGACACCTCCAACTGGTAACACCCAGATGTCCATTAATGAGTGGGAATAACAGAGGAACAGCACAACACATAGTTATGGGAAAATATGCCCCAGAATTGTTAATACAGGGGAATTGCAAGTAGTTACTATAACAGACATGTCAGGAGAGATGACAGATTCTTTTTAACCCAGAATTCCCTGATTGACAAAGCAAGCAACAAGCAAAGGGGACCCATTTTTGGTTCCCATTTTCCTGTGCTTGCTCCTCAGCTTTTTGGTAGGTTTATTAACCTCCGATGTGAGGCTGGACATACACTTGAAATATCGGTTGGCCAGACACTCATTTAACTGAAAGCTATCATTTCCAGCCCCCCAATAAACATGCATGCTCAACCTCTTATCTCCCTTGAGTACGAAAGGATTGAGCATGCTGAAATGCAACTGTCCAATCCTTTTTTCCCCCCCTCAACGTCTGCATTAGATGGTTGGCCGGTCCAGCTGAAATGTGCATGGCCGCCTTAAAGGGTCAGTGACTTTTCCCGCTCCCGTTATGCTCCAAACCCTAGACCGCGGATGCGTCGCCTCTGATCCATGCAGCACATATGTAGCTGTTCATAGCTCGGGGTGCCACACTTCGTGGACAAGCTGCGGCAAGGCCTAGCTCAAAAACGTAAAATGCCCCTGGTTCTAGGTGGCCACCATCAAAGGAAGGAGACATAGAAAACGACTGGAAACGAATCACTCGGATTGCTGGGCACGCCGGACTTTGTGGTTTCCAAAGACGATTCATTAGAGCAGGCAATTATGTAGATCTGCTATCTGGTAGGCTTGGGTGCGAGCGCAGGGCATCGTAGGCCGCCTCTCTCCAACCAAACTGTGTGTTTTTTTGCAAATATGCCAGTGTTTTCCTCCTGGGTTCGCAGCGTTCAGGGGGTACAATGGGTTTCTCAGTCTGCTAGGGGAAGAGGTATTTGTGCAGCAGCCTGGAGAGGTCGTAAGCATTTCCAGATGTGGAATCACATCCAGACGTAACAATATTTCCATATTTGGAAGAGCTGGACTTCTGCGTTTTTCACATTTTTCTGCCCCTGTTATCCAACCACAAGACATTCTTGACAGTTTTAGATGCTGTTAAATATAGACTCGCCTGGTGTTCCAGGCTCAGGAAATTCACTGGAATTCCTCATTATTCACGCAATGTGTCTATCATGATAGGCTCCAAAATAGACTTTACAACAATCTGACTGTCCTCCATGGGGCTGCGCAAATCTGCAAAAAAAAAAAAAAGGCACAGGGATCCAGACTCCTTCCCCACAGCACGAAAATAAGTCACATACCAGAGATATCTACCGCCATCAGATTACTCTCAATTTGGGTTTCATCACCGAGTCAGCGTAGTAGACAGGATTGTTTCCTAGCCAGCGACACGCTAACCAAATCCTCCACCCAGAACCCACTCGCAGAGAGCTGCACTCCCTCATTAACCTGTAGCCGGGGAAGGAGATCAGAGTGATGGGCACATCAAGTCTAGCAGGGTCTAGTGACCTGTGCGAGCGACAAGAGCCTGCTTCTGGAGCCTGGCATTTGGAGGAAGGGTAAGTCTCCCTCACTTCCTCTTTGATGATTTCCTACCCACTATACTTACCCCACGCGCACTGTATTTTTAAGGCTTGCACTCAATGCTTTTAATATTTTCATTGTGTTGGTTTTCTTTTATGCTGAAGATTGGCTTTATACTCCATACCTCGAGATAGATACTCCTAATACCATGTTATGAGCCTCTTAATATTACATTTTCAGCAAACAGTCTCCTAACCATCAACCTTCTGTAACGGTCTCCTGACCATCCACCTTCTGTTACGGTCTCCTGACCATACACCTTCTGTTACGGTCTCCTGACCATACACCTTTTGTACCAGTCTCCTAATCATACACTTTCTGTAACGGTCTCCTAACCATACACTTTCTGCAGCATTCTCCTAAACATACACCTTTTGTAGCAGTCACCTTACCATACACCTTCTACAGTATTCTCCTAACCATACACCTTTTGTACCAGTCTCCTAACCATACATCTTCTGTACCAGTCTCCTGACCATATACCTCCTGTACCAGTCTCCTAACCATACACCTTATGTATCAGTCTCCTGACTATGCACCTTCAGTATCAGTCTCCTGACTATGCACCTTCAGTACCAGTCTCCTGACTATGCACCTTCAGTACCAGTCTCCTGACTATGCACCTTCAGTACCAGTCTCCTGACTATGCACCTTCAGTACCAGTCTCCTGACTATGCACCTTCAGTACCAGTCTCCTGACCATACACATTCTGTACCAGTCTCCTAACCATACACCTTATGTACCAGTCTCCTAACCATACACCTTGTGCGGCAGTTTCCTAGCCATACTTTTTCTGCAGCAGTGTCAAAACCATACACCTTCTACTGCAGTCTGCTAACCATACACCTTCTGCAACAGACTCCTAACCATACACCTTCTGTACCAATCTCCTAACCATACACCTTCTACTGCAGTCTGCTAACCATACACCTTCTGCAGCAGACTCCTAACCATACACCTTCTGTACCAATCTCCTAACCTTTTATCTAGCCTTTTAACTTATGATAGCAGTCTCTAAACCTTGCACCTTCTGCAGACAGTCCCACCTTATGCTAGAAGATGCCACATACACCTGAAGCTCCTAGTCTTACATCTTCTGGTAGAAGCCTCCTAAACCTTAAACCATAGTCAAGCAAACCCTTAACTCCTCACCTTTTGCTAGAAGATGTCTCTTACACTTTAAGTTACTAATTTTACATCTTGCACCTCATGCTAGAAGTCTCCCAACCTGACACCTTTTGCTGGCGGTCTCAGTCCAGCAATTATGCTCTATCCTCCCACCATGCCAGCTGTATCTCACCCCAGGCCCGGACTGGCCCACCGGGGAGCCGAGGAAATCTTCGGTGGGCCCCTGCCTAGTTATAGTCTACATATTAATCAGCAGCGGCAGGCAGCCCCAGCTTTCTGCTGGCAAGCGCCGCTGCCTGCCTCTTCAATACCAAGAGCAGAGCTACACAGACATACAGAAGGTGGCGAGATGATCTTGATCATCTCGCCACTTAACTTGCCCTGCAGTGATGCTGTGGCGCTGCCATCTTTCAGTGGGCGGCAGGACCCGCCTCTTGATACATGTGGTGCGGTGCCTGCGCTGCAAGCACGCTGCGTCCTCACAGAGCCCTGCCGCCCACCCATATTCTAGAGTCTGCAGAGCGCGGCGGTGGGCTTTTACTGTGCTCCTGGGTGTGCAGGCGTGCTGGTGGTGTTGCTGTGTCCTCCATGAAACAGAAGCTGCTTCTGACTCAGTGGTGGACATCATAGGCTGCCGCTAGTCCCCCGAGACAGTATAAAATATAGGTAAATCTGTAGTTTAATAAAAATATAATTTCACATTTTACTGCATTCCTCTCTGGAAATTACAACTCCTAGCATGCCATGTGAGATGCAAAACTTGGACCTGCTGGGAGTTGTAGTTTTCCTACAACATGCTGTAATTTTATATCACAATTATGATTGCATACTACAAAAATTTGAATAAACACTGCTAAAAAAGTCATACACACTACATACGGTATCAATATAGTACAGATGGGCCCCTCAAAAAAGTCCTCACACATCTCCTTAGACGTGAATGTAAAAAAATACTGTATTTTTAGTTTAATTTTGTGCTGTAGTTTTTTTTTTTTTTTTTTTGTATTAACCTGTTGGATACCTAGGTTTCAAGTAAAAAAAACGCAGCTTTCCCATAATAAAGTCATATAAAATTCTAAATAACAGAAAAATAATAAAAACAGACATACAGTATATTAGGTATCGCTGCGTCTGTAACGACCTGCTCTATAAAAATATGACACGATCTATCCCCTCAGGTGAATGCCAAAAAAAAACTAAATAAAAACAGTGCCAAAACAAAGTCTAATGCAAAGCAATCTAAAAATCGTATGTACTCCGAAATGGTACCAATCAAACTGTCACCTCATCCTGCAAAAAAACAAGCTCCTGCATAAGACAATCGCCCAAATTTTTTTTTTAAATATGGCTTTCAGAAAATGGTAACACAAAAAGATATTTTTCACTGTGTAAAACTTAACGGGATTGTCTTATCTCAGACAATGGGGGCATATGGCTCGTCTTATAGATGTGGGTCCCACCTATATCAGTAACAGAGCCGCCAAAGCTAGTGGCTGGAGGACTCTGGTCCGGCCACCACTAAGCGGTCAAGCGGTCTCCCCATAGAAGTGAATGAGAGCGCACTGCTCATGACCGGCCACCGCTCCCATTCACTTCTATGGGCCCGACGGAAATAGCGGCCCCCTGGAAAATAAATGGAGGGCGGCTGCGTATGCGCAGCGCGCCCTCCACCACTTTCAGGGCTCCAGAGGTGGGACCCGCCCCTATAAGACAATGGGGGCATATCCTAGCAATAGGAGATGAGACAACCCCTTTAATAGAAATTAAAAAAAATGGACATATTAGGTATCGCTGCGTCTTTAACGACCTGCTCTATAAAAATATGACATGACCTATCCCCTCAGGTGACTGCCATAAAAAATAAAAAACTGCCATTTTTTGGTCCCCTTGCCCCCAAAAAGTGTAATATTAAGCAATCAAAAAAATCATATGCACCCAAAAAATGCAACAATAAATATGTCAACTCTTCCTGCAAAAAAAGCAACCCCTACACAAGATCAGTGGCAGAAAAATAAAAAATATATGGCTTTCAGAAATTGAAACACAATAAAAAAAAAATGCTTTTTTACGTAAAAAAATAAAAATAGACATATTGTCACAGTGTAGTTCACTGTGACACGGGTTGCTTTAGTAGCTCTTGGGCGTACTGGCTGCGGAGGATGCCGTGTAGGCTGATTACCTGATGAACGAACGAAACGCTCATTCATCGGGTACCGTAATTCGATCGTTTGTGCGCACATAAAAATAATCATTTACTGGAAGTAGATTGTGCTGTGTAATCACGGTCTGCTGCCGGCAAACAACTAGTCAGTATGGGGAAGAACATTGACAGTAGTGATCACTGCTCCCCATACAATGGAGATCACTGCCTGTAAATACAGCGTTCTCCTCCATTAAAGAGCAGGCAATTATCGGGAAGGAACGCTTGCTTCCCAACAATCTCCTGCTCTGTCGCCCTGTGTAAAGGGACCTTAACAGATTAGGTTATCAACTACAATGAGCTGCTTAAAGAGGCCCTTTCACCGCTCCTGACATGTCTGTTTTAATAGCTTCATGCATTCCCCATGTAATAACCATTCCAGAGCATCTATTCTTATGTCTCTATGTCCTGCCATTCCTTTATTTCTACTAGAAGTTATGAATGAATTGCTAGCAGTCTGCAGTAAGGGTACAGAGGGAAGGTAACCAGTTGGGGGGGTGTACCTGCACAGTCTGAAAATGACAGCACTGATTGGATAGTCTGTGCAGGTACACGCCCCCAACTCAGGGCCGATCCTACACGGGGTGCAGTGGGTGCCCCGCACCCCAGCGCTGTCACCCGAAAGGCGCCGAGCGAGCCGCCGGGACTTTATTTTTTTTGACTTTTTTTTTTTTTAAGCCGAGCCGCCGATTCGCCGAGGAATCTGACGACCAGTGTTCCCTCTAAGCTGCGCGGGTGGGCGGCCGCGCAGCAATTATTGTGGCCCCGCCCCGCTCACAATTTTATAATGCCCGCTCACTCAGCTGTGCCGGCCCCCAGCTGATTCCCCCGCTGTTTTGCAGGCTGACGCCGCCCGCCGCACGGTCAGTTCATTTACAATACCTGGCTGTGGGCTGCCGGTGGGCGGTGGCTAGTATTCAAATAGGGGGGCGGAGTTTTGGACCCGCCGGAGGCAGAGAGGGAGTGCGTGCTGTGCGGCGCAGGCTGAGGTCACGTCACGTCACGTTACATCTGATCTGAGTACCCTGCGCGCCTGGCCGCCTGCTAGCTGGTGAGGTGAGGGCATATAAAAAAAGAAGTATGTACCCCCCCCCCCCCTGTCCCACAGTGCTACGAATCCTCTGCTGTCCCCTGTATTACCCTGATACCCATCAGTTATATAATATATCTGAGGGGTATCAGGGTAAATTATACAGGGGGTAATATAACTAGGGGTATCAGGGTACATGAGGGGTAATATAACTGAGGAGGAGGGCTAGGCTACTATCAGACATTATACAGGGGTAATATAACTTATATTACCCCTCACCCCTGTATTATGTCCCTGATAGCCCTCCTCACTTATATTACCCCTGTATAATGTACCCTGATAGATACCCCTTAGTTATATTACCCCTGTATAATGTACCCTGATACCCCTCAGTTATATAATATAACTGAGGGGTATCAGGTTAAAATATACAGGGCGGGGTAATATAACTAAGGGGTATCAGGGGACATTATTATACAGGGGTAATATAACTAAGGGGTATCAGGGGACATTATTATACAGGGGTAATATAACTTATATTACCCCTGTATAGTGTACCCTGATACCCCTTAGTTATATTACCCCCTGTATAATTTACCTGATACCCCTCAGTTATATTACCCCTGTATAATGTCCCCCATAACAATGTGTCATCCACAGATCCCCCAAATTATTTTAAAAACCTGCTGTTTCTCTAGATGACCTTATGTTTATGGTAGTGGTAATAGAGTCTCAATGGTCTATAAAAGCAGCTACACTATTTTTACAGACCTTTGAGACTCTATTAACACTACTATTAACTATTAACATAAGGTCATCTAGACTAGAAAAAGCAGGTTTTTAAAATTCTTATTTTTCCCATTTAGGTGTTAGAGCAATCTAATGAAAGTTATGTTTTAACACCTAAAGAGAAAGAAAAAATAAATAAAAACCTACGGTTTCTCTAGATGACCTTATGTTGATAGTAGTGTTAATAGAGTTTCAATGCTTTGTAAAAATAGTGTAGCTGCTTTTATAGACCCTTGAGACTCTATTATCACTACTATCAGCATAATGTCATCTAGAGAAACAGCAGCTTTTTTTAATTATTTTTTCCTTTAGGTATTAGAGCAATCAAATGAAAGTTATGTTTTAACATAAGGGTCAGAAACTGGGTTTTGACTAAGTTATTGTCAAAGCAAATTGGTGGGGCTGAAGTTGGGGGCTGAAGTTGTTGCCATAGAAACATTGTAAAGGGGAGGAGTTAGTAAGATAACCACGCCCATGTGGGGGCGCCAGAAATATTTCTGCACCCAGGCGCCTGTGACCCTAGGATCGGCCCTGCCCCAACTGGTTACCTTCCCTCTGTACCCTTACTGCAGACTGCTAGCAATTCATTCATAACTTCTAGTAGAAATAATAAAGGAATGGCACAACATAGAGCCATAAGAATAGATGCTCTGGAATCCTTATTACATGGAGAATGCATGAAGCTATTAAAACAGACATGTCAGGAGCGGTGAGAGGGCCTCTTTAATGAGAAACAATTTGATATAGAGCAGTGTACAATACAGTTCTGTTCTGCACACTGTATTGTGTGCTAAAACGGCAAATATTCATGTGTGTGAGCCCGAAAAATGAACAAGTAATATTTCTTTTTGGTAGCTGTAGGGTGGGCCCCTAGAATGATTTCCACTGGTGGGCCCTAGGCACCACAGCCCGGCACTGTCTCGCCAAGACTTCTAACTCATAGCTGGAGCAGTCTTAAGCAACCGGAGTGCACTCCAGCCTCTCTGTCTATTGTTCTGACAGTCTCGTAGACTGATCCATTATAACGACGCTCTCTTTAACTGACAGGTAAACTAACACTGAGGATCTCTGCAGAATCTGCTTAAGGCAACGTAGCTTCTGGAATGGAAAGAGAACTTGACCTTTCTTATTTTGTGAGGAATTCAGCGAAATCTCAGACATCTAGGTGTGAAAGAATGTGGGAGTCACTGGATGCCCTGAGGTGGCCCTCAAGTCTTCAGGTAAGTGCACGGTGGAATATGTATGTGTGGATGTATGTAGACCGTGCACATGTGTGGGCCGAGCGGATGTGCATTTTATCGCACACTAGGGAAATTGTATTTTTAGGTTCTCAGCTGGAGATTGAGGTTAAGGGGGATTCCGCCCCCACCTTTCACATTTCCTCTTGTATGTTAATTTCATATGGGGGGGGGAGGGGGGGAGGGGGGTTTCCCTGGCAAGTTTTTAACTCCTTTTTTGCCAGACAGGAATCTGTCCTAGTCATGCTATGCGACCACAGCACGTTACAGGCCAGGTATCAGAGCTTGGCAATGAGCCTGTAACTGTGTGACTGGGACACTGGAAGCAGACAGGTTGAATGACAGCAAGCAGAGGTCTTGAAATTGATACAGAAAGTATATTGGAACATTGCGTAACGTTTCACTAGGCAAAGAATATAATTTATTTCTTGAAACTGGAAGACCCCTTTATGTATCATTTATGTAGAAGGATAGCAATCAGTGATTTGTGTCTGACCGTGGTGGGACATCGGATCTTCTACTGGATCACGTCCAATCCGTAGATCAGTGAGGTACAATTCCACAAGATGCTCCAATGGATCAGATATGTCACATTGGGAAATGTTTCTGACGGATCCCCCAATTGTGATCATAGGCTACATGCTTAAAGTGGTTTTCTGGTTTGCATCAACATCCTCTAAGACAGGGAAGCTCAACCTGCGGCCCTCCTGCGGTTGTAAAACTACAACTCCCACCATGCCCTTCTGTCCGGGAACGATGGGAGTTGTAGTTTTGCAACAGCTGGAGGGCCGCAGGTTGAGCATGCCTGCTTTAAGATCATTTATGGAGGTTGTGTAATTTTGTGATGTATTTCTTAAATCCTTTATCGCTCCTATCTTTCGTTCTGGGTTGTGGTCACATGACCATGTCCATGCAGTTCCTTTCTATTTCATATGATGTTATGTCCATGGGCGGGGTGCAGCCACAGAGGCGTGTCTATGTACTTAGGTGGGTGGGAGGAGTTATAAACTAGCTGGGAGTTTTTTAGGGGAGGGGCTGGAGCTGTGGAAGAGGAAGGAGAAGTGCATCAAGGGTTTGGTTGGACATGGGAACAGGAAGTGCAGAGACGGGTACAGGAAGTGCTACATACAGGATGGAAACAAACCAGGGTGATGGGTTTATATGGTAGAAATGGGTCAGGAGGGTCCAAAGTGAGAAAGCAGGGGGAAGATGTAAGACGTACATGAACATCTCTGCTAAAAACCATAGTAATCCTGAAAAAAACTTTTTTGTTGACCAAATATTTTGAGCCGTATGGGTTGGTATAAATTTTTTACTGTATTGAAAAGTGTCGTCCGATATTAAGGATATGGATCCCCCCACCACAAAATAAATAAATATTCTCATGAAGATAGACGCCGTTCATATGCCCTGATAGTGTATGGACCTCACAGAACCAGAACGCAGAGCTGCTATGTATTACGGCTATTCATCTGAATGGGCACTATGTAATTCTATCGTGGTTTCCATTATAATCGGGTGTTTGCCGGGAGGCCAGGAGCGGACCTTGGGGCATCCAGCTGATAACCCTTAGGCCCCTTGCAGACAAGCGTGTGCAGATTAGGTACGGATGCGTTGTGAATGCGTTCAGTGAAAAATGCGCGATTTCGCAAACAAAGTCAGTCAGTTTTGTCTGCGATCACGTTCAGTTGTTCAGTTTTTATCGCGCGGGTGCAATGCGATTTAATGCGTTTTTCACGCGCGTGATAAAAAACTGAAGGTTTACAAACAACATCTCTTAGCAACCATCCGTGAAAAACGCATCGCATCCGCACTTGCTTGCGGATGCGATGCGATTTTCACACAGCTCCATTCACTTCTATGGGGCCAGCGTTGCATGAAAATCGCAGAATATAGAACATGCTGCAACGCAAAAGTGATGCGTGAAAACCAACGCACATGTACACAGCCCCATTGAAATGAATGGGTCGGGATTCCGTGCGGGCGCAATGCGTTCGCATCACGCATTGCACCCGCGCGGAATACTCGCTCGTGTGAAAGGGGCCTCATAAAGAGGACCTGTCACCTATCCCGACATGTCTATTATAAACACTGATTACATCCCCAGGTAGTAACAGTACTGAAACATCTAATGGCATTCCTCTAGTATTCCTACTAGAAGTTTATGAATGAACTGCCGGCAGCCCGCAATGTCTGACACTGGCAGGCCTGATTGGATAGTGTCAGACTGTGCAGGGGCACCCCCTCAACTGGTAACACCCAGCTGGACCTTTATTGGAGACTGCTGGCAATTTTTTTTGTAAAATTATAAGAGGAATAACAAGGGAATGGTACAAGATAGAGTCTTAGGAATAGAATTGTTATTACAATGGGGATTGCAAGTAGTTATTAAAACAGACATGTCAGGAGAGGAGACCGTCAGAGACAGCCCGACCTCCGAGCTTGGCTCTTCTTAGTTGTATCTGTTCCTAGAAAAGCTGAGTGACAACCAATATGGCTTCCTGTATATCGGTTGTCACGCAGCTGTCACCTGAATAACTAGACACATCCCCCTATATCTCTGCATAACTAGGCAGACTTGCAGGAAAACTCAGTGACAACCCCTGTGATGATGTAAGGGCAGACATATTGGTTGACACCCAGCTTTCCCAGAAACTGAAATGGGAAAGCTTGGAAAGGACATGTTCTTTTTTTTTTTTTTTTTTTTTGAACGGACTTGCGGACATTCGGATACGGAATGCACACCGAGTCATTACCGTTTTTCATGCGGCCCTATTGAATTGAATGGTTCCGCATACGAGCCGCACAAAAAAACAAAAAACGGAACGGACTCGAACAAAAAATACGTTCATGTTTATGAGCCCTTATTTTGGCTGAAAATTCCATATTTTGCCCTTTTTTGTGCGCACATATCCTTTCTGTTCTGTTGGTGGACGGACTTCTAAAGATAAGCAAAATGAACATTAGGGGTTAACGATTGCAGTTCTGATGGTCAGACCATCAGAGGGACATTCCATCCATGACATCACCTCCCACCGATCCAGCAATGATCCATATTTGGTAGGACCCTGGTGTGCGTCATTGCTGGTTCTCCAGAGGGAGGTCAGCATCGCTCGTAGCATACCTCATGTCTTATGTAGTGGAATCCCTCCAAGGCTGCGGGACGAGGGGGAGGAGGGGGGGAGGCGGGCGGCTTGTGCTTTCTTTTCTTGTGTTTACCTCATTGCAGAATGGTAATGAGGTGGAAATAATGACATCATTCATTTTTCCATTTCAAGTAAAAAAAAAAAAAATCATTTCGGATGGTTTCAGCATGTTCCAGAGGACGTGAAATGATTTATCACATTTAGCATTGTGATTGCCTGCGTATACAATCGACCCCCTTCGTGTGCATAAAAAAAAAAAAAAAGGCCTCCATACATCTCATGCTTTGCTATACGGAAAGGAATGTGTTTAATCAAAACTGGGCCCTATTGGGTCCAGACTTCTACCCTATGAACACGGACAGAGGTGACGCCTCCCGCTGAGCCAGAAGCTGTCTGTCCCGTGGACTCAGATTATGTCATGGTGATCGTGTCGAGCCATGGGTGTTCTCAAAGAAATGAGACTTTGAGGTCATGATGGCAAATATGTGGTTGGAACTCATTGTAAAGGGTCCGCTCCCTCATTTGTTCCATGTACTTTATGTTCTTTTTTAATTTCCTTCTGGTTGTTTCTTTTTTGTTTACTCTCCCAGTGACCGCAGTCTGTCCGCTCCTAAAACATTGTGAGGTTTCCAAATATTACAGGTTCATCGGTTGACTAAGATGGTGGAGATTCTTGGGCAAAGCAAAAAAAGTTTTCTGGAGGCCCCATCCTGCCTCTTGAACCTGGACTCCACAAGACTCCTCGTTGCAGCAGAGGTGGCCACACTTGCATGTGGCCTTCTCATATGAAGTATATGAGAGGTACCTGAGTGCCTCTCCACCAATTTTCGGCTGGATAGAATCAACAAATGACCATCAGGGACAGTGGGTGGTGGAGGCAACTAAGCTTGTGACAACCCCCATTCTTCTTCGGTTGACCAGGATGGTTTCCAATTATCACAGGTTCTTCGGTTGACCAGGATGGTGGAGATCCTTGGGCAAAGCAAAAAAAGTTTTCTGGAGGCCCCATCCTGCCTCTTGAACCTGGACTCCACAAGAGGTTTCCAATTATTACAGGTTCTTCGGTTGACCAGGATGGTGGAGATCCTTGGGCAAAGCAAAAAAAGTTTTCTGGAGGCCCCATCCTGCCTCTTGAACCTGGACTCCACAAGACTCCTCGTTGCAGCAGAGGTGGCCACACTTGCATGTGGCCTTCTCATATGAAGTATATGAGAGGTACCTGAGTGCCTCTCCACCAATTTTCGGCTGGATAGAATCAACAAATGACCATCAGGGACAGTGGGTGGTAGAGGCAACTAAGCTTGTGACAACCCCCATTCTTCTTCGGTTGACCAGGATGGTGGAGATCCTTGGGCAAAGCAAAAAAAAGTTTTCTGGAGGCCCCATCCTGCCTCTTGAACCTGGACTCCACAAGACTCCCTGTTGCAGCAGAGGTGACCACACTTGCATGTGGCCTTCTCATATGAAGTGCCTCTCCACCAATTTTTGGCTGGATAGAATCACCGAATGACCATCAGGGACAGTGGGTGGTGGATGCAACTAAGCTTGTGACAACCCCCATTCTTCTCTTCCCGTTTGATAATCCACCCCTGCCTGGGGACAAGGTGATTTATAAAGGGGTATTCCACAGGATATGCCATAAATGTCCAATACTTTTGGAACCCACCTCAAGAACCAGGCCCTCCTTACTCTGCCATGAATGCATAGCTCTATAGAAGTCACTCCATTCTCGAGATCTACACCAATAAATTACAACTGATACTGAACCTTTTCCCACAAAAACCTCTCTCCGTCTGAAGACAGGCATTTCGTGCACCCAAATCTTAAAAAATATAAATTATAACCTTTCTTTCCTTGGATCTTTAGAAGACGATCCAAGGTCCGTTGCCCAGTGATTTCACTGGGTGCAGTTTTAGGAATATTGGCTTTGGCTACAAAATGGCTGCCTCTATGCGTCAGGGACACGTTAAATATAGATGGCATTTACATCATAAGAGCCGTCCTGTTGAGGCTTCATCCTGTCTGAAAGATTATCGCTTCTTTCCAGGGACAGTCCCACGTTTGCCACTGTAAATATTTTTTGTCCCTGGAAATGACCTTATTTTTCCTATATTGACCAATGGCACCGAATCCTCACATCCTGAACGCTGGAAGGAATCCTCGCTAAATCGTCCTTTCTTCCACTGATTTTAGTGAATAATAAAAACTCTTGTGTACTTAGCGGGCGCAACCTCCTGAGCTACTGAACTGACCATAACATTTTAGATTAAAAAAGATTTCCACTTATACTTCTAATGTAGGTTTCCTAGTAAGGCCTCATGCACACGACTCCATATTTTTCCGCATCCCACACATTCATTTCAATGGGGACGCAAAAAATGCGGACAACACATTCCACATCCATAAGTCTACGTGTCTGTCCCACAAAAAAAATTGATCATGTAAACGGACAAGAATAGACGGGGCCTGCAGAAATTGCGGTATGCACACGGCCGGCGGACTGCAGAATACATACAGTCGTGTGCACGAGGCCTTACACTGTAACCCTTGTGTTTTTCCTATCAGTCAGTTCTGCTAAACTCTTCGTCTTCTGGGTCCAGGAAAGAACTAAGGCTACGTTCACACTTGTGTTGCTGTTTTCTGGTATTGAGATCCGTTTGGTCCCCATGCATTCTGAATGGAAAGAGATCCGTTCAGGATGCATCAGGATGTCTTCCGTTCCGGCAGAATTCCGCTTTGTAACCTGCAAGCTGCGGTTTTGTGTCCGGTCATAAAAATGGGGGGAAAAAAACAATGTAAGTCAATGGTGACAGATCCATTTTTTTTGGCAGCCTAAAAAAAACGTATCATCACCCATTGACTTTCAATGTATTTAGTGCCGGATTCGTTTTTTTTCCATTTTGTTTCACACATTTTAACGGAACGGATGCATCCTGATGTGCAAAATTAAAACGGATCCGTTTAATTGCGGTATTGAGATTCTCTGCCGGATCTCAATACCGGAATTAAAAACGCAAGTGTGAAAGTAGCCTAAGTTGCAGAAGGCATTTAGTCATAGAGTCACCCAGGCTTCACAGAGACGCACAGTCCTCGTTCCCCTCTTGATTTTTCTTAAAAACAGAAAAAACACTCTTTAACACTCGCGTTTGGTGCGGATCCGTCATGGATCTGCACAGACGGATCCGTTCAGATAATACAAACGTCTGCATCCGTTCAGAACGGATTCCATTTGTATTATCTTTAACATGGCCAAGACGGATCCTTCATGAACACCATTGAAAGTCAATGGAGGACGGATCCGTTTTCTATTGTGCCAGATTGTGTCATAGAAAACGGATCCGTCCCCATTGACTTACATTGCGCGTCAGGACGGATCCGTTTGGCTCAATTTCGTCAGACGGACACCAAAACGTTTTGTTGTCCGCCTCCAAAGCGGAATGGAGACGGAACGGAGGCAAACTGATGCATTCTGAGCGGATCCTTTTCCATTCAGAATGCAAACTGATCCGTTTTGGACCGCTTGTGAGAGCCCTGAACGGATCTCACAAACGGAAAGCCAAAACGCCAGTGTGAAAGTAGCCTTAAGAAGTTTTCTGAAACCCTAGTGGGCCTTGAAAAACGCATTTTCTGTGATGGGGATAGGATGACATTGCGCCCCTTAGGCATGCCGAGATTGCAGTCGGTAAACGTCACCCTGGCCATATTACTATGAGGACTCGTAAACTACCTACCGGTGGCAGGTTAGTAGTTGACCACAAGTATATTACAAAATATTTTGCTTCAGCAGAGTCTCGGAAGGCCCCTTTAATGATCGTCTCTTGAAGGTTTTCCCAGATCCAATGCAGGAGAAGATAGCGTTGTGACGATTGTAGGTCATTTTAAAGGGTTTTCCAGGATTATAAAACGATGGGCCCTGATTTACTAATGTCAGTGCACTGGACCTTGTCACAAATCGTGCAAAACTTTGTCACAAATCGCTGCATTTATGGTGCAATTTGGTGCATCTAGTTTTCGGAAAATCCTCGGCACCTAACTTGCTGAGGGGTGTGGCCTAAGGCCTAGTTCACACAAACCTATGGCTTTTATAGTTTTTTGCGGTCCGTTTTTCACGGATCCGTTGTTCCGTTTTTGAGTTCTGTTGTGTTTCCGTTCTGTTTTTCCGTTCCGTTTTTCAGTATGGCATATACAGTATACAGTAATTACATAGAAAAAATTGGGCTGGGCATAACATTTTCAGTAGATGGTTCCGCAAAAACGGAACAGATACGGAAGACATACGAATGGATTTCCGTATATGTTCCGTTTTTTTTGGCAGACCCATTGACTTGAATGGAGCCACGGAACGTGATTTGCGGGCAATAATAGGACATGTTCTATCTTTCAACGGAACGAAAAAACGGAAATACGGAAACGGAATGCATACGGAGTACATTCCGTTTTTAATGCGGAACCATTGAAATGAATGGTTCCGTGTACGGACCGTATACGGAACACATTAAAACGGACCGTACACTCGCAAAAAAAACTGATCGTGTGAACTAGGCCTAAGACGCAACATTGGCACAAAATGTTGCATTTCTGGTGCATTTATAACATTTCTATTTGTTGCGTTTCCTGTGTATTTACTGATGTGACATCAACGTAATTCCGTGCGGTCAACAAGTCACGCAATGCAGTCACCGCAGGCGCCAATGTCCAAATATGTAAATATGAAGCCATTTATGACCCTCTGTTTGGAGCGTCAGCCGTTTTCCGTTTGCTGCGGTCCCGTCCGCCCTGTGTTCTTGTGTAGCACCTGCCTGATGTTTACATGTACGCCTGCACATGGTGCTCACAGCCTGCCCTGACCTCTGCATCGTTTGACCTCCCTATTTATTGGACCCTCGGGCACATTTCCCATCTGAACCTTGCCTGAGCCCTTTTTCCACTCCAGGTGCTTGTGTGCGGAGATGCCGCTTCTCTCCATTGTTTACAGAAACCTTGCAGGAACTGGGAAGGAATATGACATATCAGCCACCAATGAGCGATACAGATATTTCTTAACTGAAATAATTAGTATTAAGTCCGTCTGGTGTCACCCCCACATCTGGTCTATGAACCGGGAGATGTCTCATGGGACATCTCAGCATGTGTGGTCCACTGCTGTTTTTAATAATTAAAGTGGACCTTCACTTTCAGAAAATGTCTGATTTGACATAGCGACATGTCAAAAGTGAGGGTCCTGAGACCTCTACTGATCACTGAAATACAGAGACAGAAGCGCTCTGCTGATTGCTGGGCTATTTCAGCCCTGTCTTGCTGTGCTTATCTCATTTGAGATACGTGAGCAGAGTAATGTACAGACTTATAGTTTCTATGCGCCCATATACTACTAACCCCGCCCCCGAGGAGCAGCTGAGCAGAGCTGAACACATCAAGGGTCACAGTGCCAATAGTATAGGGTCATATAGTGCCAATAGTGTATGGTCATATAGTGCCAATGGTATAGGGTTAAATAGTGCCAATAGAGTAGGGTCACCTAGTGCCAATGGTATATGGTTATATAGTGCTAATAGTATAGGGTTGCATAGTGCTAATAGTATAGGGTTATATATTGCTAATAGTATAGGGTTATATAGTGCTAATAGTATAGGGTTATATAGTGCTAATAGTATAGGGTCACATAGTGCTGATAGAATATGGTTATATAGTGCTAATAGTATAGGGTCACATAGTGCCAATAGTATAGGGTTATTTATTGCTAATAGTATATGGTCATATAGTGCTAATAGTATATGGTTATATAGTGCTAATAGTATATGGTTATATAGTGCTAATACTATAGGGTCACATAGTGCTAATACTATAGGGTTACATAGTGCTAATACTATAGGGTCACATAGTGATAATACTATAGGGTTACATAGTGCTAATAGTATAGGGTTATATAGTGCTAATAGTATATGGTCACATAGTGCTAATAGTATAGGGTCATATAGTGCTAATACGGTAGTATATGGTTATATAGTGCTAATAGTATAGGGTCACATAGTGCCAGTAGAATAGGATCGCATGGTGCCAATAGTATATGGTTATATAGTGCCAATAGTATATGGTCATATAGTGCTAATACTATAGGGTTACATAGTTCTAATAGTATAGGGTCATATAGTGCTAATACTATAGGGTCATATAGTGCTAATACTATAGGGTCACATAGTGCCAATACTATAGGGTCACATAGTGCCAATACTATAGGGTCACATAGTGCTAATACTATAGGGTCACATAGTGCTAATACTATAGGGTCATATAGTGCTAATAGTATAGGGTCACATAGTGCCAATACTATAGGGTCACATAGTGCTAATACTATAGGGTCACATAGTGCTAATACTATAGGGTCACATAGTGCTAATAGTATAGGGTCATATAGTGCTAATACTATAGGGTCACATAGTACTAATACTATAGGGTCACATAGTGCTAATACTATAGGGTCATATAGTGCTAATACTATAGGGTCACATAGTACTAATACTATAGGGTCACACAGTGCTAATAGTATAGGGTCACATAGTGCTAATACTATAGGGTCGCATAGTGCTAATACTATAGGGTCACATAGTGCTAATACTATAGGGTCACATAGTGCCAATACTATAGGGTCACATAGTGCTAATACTATAGGGTCACATAGTGCTAATACTATAGGGTCACATAGTGCTAATACTATAGGGTCACATAGTGCTAATACTATAGGGTCATATAGTGCTAATACTATAGGGTCACATAGTACTAATACTATAGGGTCACATAGTGCTAATACTATAGGGTCACATAGTGCCAATACTATAGGGTCATATAGTGCTAATACTATAGGGTCACATAGTGCTAATACTATAGGGTCACATAGTGCTAATACTATAGGGTCACACAGTGCTAATACTATAGGGTCACATAGTGCTAATACTATAGGGTCGCATAGTGCTAATACTATAGGGTCACATAGTGCTAATACTATAGGGTCACATAGTGCCAATACTATAGGGTCACATAGTGCTAATACTATAGGGTCACATAGTGCCAATACTATAGGGTCACATAGTGCTAATACTATAGGGTCACATAGTGCTGATCATGTTCACATATCGTTTACAGCCTAGCTGTCCTGTTACTATAGGCCGGTATCATTCCATACTACATCTGTACGGTCACCTCGTCCCCTGGTTCTGCCCTGCGCTGGATTTCTTCTGAACCTATGAGATGTGTTGTTTGACTTCTAGAGCCGGTCTCCAGATAGAGGTAAGATCAGTTTTTTTTTTTTTTTTTACTGTTTTGGTGGCACATGGCTGACAGCGGAGAATGAATGCAGTCCTTTCATGCAAGGCCTGTAGGTGGCCAGTATTTCCGTGGGAATGTCTCCTGGCCTAGGAAGTAACAGCTTCTGGCTGGGACATGCGTCAGCCCCTAGGAATGCTCCAGGCAGAGCAGAGAAGGATTCTTTGTACAGTTTCCCGGCTAATAAGAACCAGACCCAGCCGCAGACAGGAGAAGCAATATGCACGGAGGTGACCGATCCGGAGGCTGCATATTACTGACCATCGGGAGAAATATTCGATTACATAAAGCGGTGCTATTTATCTGAAGACGGATCTCGGGGTGGAATTCTGCAGCTCGCTCGCTGTCTGTCTCTCTCTCTGTCTCTCTCTTTGTATTGAGGTTGGAAAGTTCTTGAATGACAAAAGTAAACTTCCTTTTCACGTGTATGTTTCAAGTTTTCCCCATTCTTCAATCAGGCCTCAGAGCCTGCCAAGTAACTCTTTCACCACAGACTTGCGTCTGATTATTATTACAGTTTTCATTCATTTTTTCTGGGATTATGAGTAAAATGAGGCCTCGGGCAATAAGCAAGTTTGGAACCCCAGCTCGCCATTTTTAGACATTTTTTATAATTTCATACCACCATATGAAAGTCGGGACCTTGGCAAATTGTCACGTCTGGTTGAAAAAGGATGAAGATAGGTTTTTTTTTTAGAAGAGGGAGGAAGTCTGGAGTGACCTGTGAGGAGCTGGAGAGGAGGATGAGAGTAGTAGTGGCTCTGGTAGTCACAGTCAATCATGGCAGCTATGCTTACACCCTTTTATCAATGGGGGCAGACCCTGCTTCTGGGGATCCTGCCTGATGGCAGCCGGGGGGGCCAGTGATGTGTTTGGATGGGTGCAATGGCCGGCGCATAGTGCAAGAGTCAGTAACCAGGCCAGAGGAAGAAGAATAAACGTCTCTCTTTAGAGAGGTATGGCCCTCTTTCCTCTCTATCTTGCTAAAGTCTCTCTCAGTAGAACCTATGGCTGGCAGTGGTTTTGCAATTATACCTGTAATGTGCATAGGCTGAATGATGCAACTGACTGGGTCATTCCTTAAGTGTGTAGGGTGTCTTACCTGTAATCCCTCCACTGCAGTAAAGTCTGTATTGAACTTACTGACTCCACTGCTTGGCCATGCAGATTCCAAGTTCTCAAATTCTCTCCCTACTCTTTATTGCTGTAGATCTTGCAGCAATCAGATAGAGATCTGTTAGTCCCTGAATCCTAAGGCCCGAGGTAGGAGAACCATGGTCTGTGGGTCGTCCCTCTCCTAATTCACTCCTCAGACTCTCCTAGAACACTCTAGAGCAGAGGTGGGCAAACTTTTTGACTCGTGGGCCACAACGGGTTCATGTATTGGACCCAGACCAAGAGTAGATGGATGGGGCGTTTTTGTGTGAATT
The DNA here is from genome assembly GCF_905171765.1 of Bufo bufo. NCBI lineage: Eukaryota > Metazoa > Chordata > Amphibia > Anura > Bufonidae > Bufo > Bufo bufo. Next base: position 205,518,735 of record NC_053397.1, read on the forward strand.
AATATAAATTTAATTTAAATTTCGTAACATTAAAGGTTTAGTTTAATTCAAGGTAGAAAAGCATAAAAAGAGTTATTGTACAAAACTTTTATGCAATATATTTTTTTCGTAACATAGTATGTATAACTCACCTTCAATTTTAGTGGGAACAGTGTTGTTGTTCTCTCTTTTTTGCTAAGGCATCAAAGTCTGGAGTTATCTTTGTTGTTGCAATGCAGAATAGATACTGTGCCAGTATATAGGGCCCCCATAGTGTGCCCCCCATAATGTGCCAGTATATAGGGCCCCCATAGTGTGCCCCCCATAATGTGCCAGTATATAGGGCCCCCATAGTGTGCCCCCCATAATGTGCCAGTATTTAGGGCCCCCATAGTGCCCCCCATAATGTGCCAGTATATAGGGCCCCCATAGTGTGCACCCCATAATGTGCCAGTATTTAGGGCCCCCATAGTGCCCCCCATAATGTGCCAGTATATAGAGTCCCCATAGTGCCCCCCATAATGTGCCAGTATATAGGGCTCCCATAGAGCCCCCATAATGTGCCAGTATATAAGGCCCCCATAGTGCCCCCCATAATGTGCCAGTATATAGGGCCCCCATAGTGTGCCCCCCATAATGTGCCAGTATAGAGGCCCCCATAGTGCCCCTCATAATGTGCGAGTATATAGGGCCCCCCATAATGTGCCAGTAGATAGTGCCCCCATAGTGCCCCTATAATGTGCCAGTATATAGGGCCCCCATAGTGTGCCCCCATAATGTGCCAGTATATAGGGCCCCCATAGTGCCCCCCATAATGTGCCAGTATATAGGGCCCCCATAGTGCCAGTATATAGGGCCCCCATAGTGCCTCTTCTCCATAGTGGCCCCCATATTGCTTCCCCCTCTTCTCCATAGTGCCCCCCATAATGTGCCAGTATATAGGGCCCCATAGTGCTTCCCCTCTTCTCCATAGTTCCCCTCCATATTGTGCCAGTATATAGGGCCCCCACCCCCCTTCTTGCCACAGTATACTATAAATAATAAAAACAATAAACACATATACTTACCTTATGCTGCTGTCAGTGATGCGATGCAGATCTCTTCAGTCCTGTGTCCCGCGCTGTACGGCTCAGGTGGCGCGATGATGTCATTGCGCCGCCTGCACCGGCCTCTAATAGGCTATAGGCACTAGAGCAAGCATGTCAAACTCAAAGGCTAACATGGGCCAAAAAAACTAAATTTAAGTTTATGTGGGCCGCATCAAAAAAAAAATAAAAAAATTGTACATTTTCATAGAACAACATTGTTGTTTCATGACTGCTGACCTCCAACATCCCGTTGCCCAATAACACAAGTGAGACCTATATATATATACACAAATATTAAACTTCACTATAAGACGCACCTAGGTTTTTGAGGAGGAAAATAAGAAAAAAATATTTTTAACCAAAAGTTGTGCTTTTGGTGGGCTTTGAATTAATGGTGGTCTGTGCATGACACTATTATGGGGGATCTGTGGATGACGCACTGTCATGTGGGGGATCTGTGGATGGCACTGTTATGGGGGACCTGTGGATGGCACTGTTATGGGGGATCTGTGGATGGCACTGTTATTGGGGATCTGTGGATGGCACTGTTATGGGGGATCTGTGGATGGCGCTGTTATGGGGGATCTGTGGATGGTGCTGTTATGGGGGATCTGTGGATGGCACTGTTATGGGGATCTGTGGATGGCACTGTTATGGGGGATCTGTGGATGGCACTGTTATGGGGGATCTGTGGATGGCACTGTTATGGGGGATCTGTGGATGGCACTGTTATGGGGGATCTGTGGATGGCACTGTTATGGGGGATCTGTGGATGGCACTGTTATGGGGGATCTGTTGATGGCACTGTTATGGGGGATCTGTGGATGGCACTGTTATGGGGATCTGTGGATGGTACTGCTATGGGGTGGGATATCTGTGGATGGCATTGTTATGGGGTGGGGGGATCTGAGGATGGCATTGTTATGGGGTGGGGGATCTGTGGATGGTGCTGTTATGGGGGATCTGTGGATGGCATTGTTATGAGGTGGGGGATCTGTGGATGGAACTGTTATGGGGTGGGATATCTGTGGATGGCATTGTTATGAGGTGGGGGATCTGTGGATGGAACTGTTATGGGGGGGATCTGTGGATGACACTGCTATATGTCATCCACAGATCCCCCTCATAACAGTGTCCCCCAATACACCGGGCCCCGCCGCTCACCGAAGTATTTATAAACGTGAATCCTTATCCTGTTATTAAGTTGAACTAACGCTGCGCTCTCCCATGTTCCCCTGTATCCCCACAGCACTTACGAACACGCTTCCATAGCAGGCAGAGCGGACGGCACCAGTAACGTCACTCACTGACGTCGCGCGTCTGCTCCGCCTGCTTCATTCATAAAGTGGGCGGAGCAGGCGCTCGACGTCAGTGAGTGACGTTACTGCTGCCGTCCGCTCTGCGGAAACATGGGAACATGGGAGAGTGCAGCGTTAGTTCAACTTAATAACAGGATAAGGATTCACGTTTATAAATACTTTGGTGAGCGGCGGGGCCCGGTGTAAGAGTACAGTGACTGCACCGGGCCCCGCCCCTAGATACGGACTCCAGCCCCTCCTCTCTCCCGATGCTGCATCTTTGCCGGGCCGCAAAGATATTCATTGCGGGCCGCATGTTTGACACCCATGCACTAGAGGAACGGGCGAGGGAGACGCCTCTCCCCTGCTCCTCTGCACCATTCATCTGTATCGCTGTCCACAATGGAAGCGCTCATCTCCACTCCTGCTGCCTCCGGACAGCTCTGCGGGCCGGATGAAAAGGTCCGCCGAGCCGTAGTTTGCCCATCGCTGCTCTAGAGCAAGGAGTGGAGCCAGCCACCACCTAGCAAGGGCTGTGTCCGAGTTATTTAACTCTGTCACTACCATACACTGGGAATATAAAAGATGACCCATCACCTCTGCTGACATTCCCCATCTAATAACAATTCTGGAGCGTTTATTTCTTATGTTGTACGATTCCTCTGTTATTTCTACTAGAACTTTGTGAATGGTCAGTAGTTTGCAGGGGAGGGGGGGGGGGGGGGCGTCCCTGCATAGTCTAATATTGGCAACACTGATTGGACAGAGTCAGGCACACCATCTGTTGGTAACACCCAGCAAACTGCTGGCAATGTATTTGTAAACTTCTAGCAGGAATAATACAGGAATGGCTCAGCACAGAGTGATAACAATAGATGCTCCAGAATTGTTATTACATGGGGGATGCGAGCAGTTACCAAGAAAGATGTCGGGAGAGGAGACAGGTTCTGCTGGAGTAAAATAGAGATCTATTTCAAATGGGTGGGGGTCCTACTCCCAGCACCCCTTTCTGTCAGCTGTTTGAAGGGGCGAGGGTGCTCTGGTGACAGCCTCTTCCTAGGCCAGTGATGTCACATTCATGGAATCCGTGCGTCAGTTCATGTAAATGGAGCAGTGGCCGAGCATGCACACTGCCGCTCCATTCATAAAGGAGGACACCGGTCCCCCAGACTTGGGATCGGTGGGAGTCACAGGTGTTACATAATATATAATGTACCTATATACATTCGCTCTTGGCCTCACTGTTCAGATTTAATCGTCTCCATGTATTTGCATACCAGGAGCCGGAGGCCATTATAATTGAATGTACAGGCGTGATGTCTAAAAAGAAATATGTGTGTGCGAATGTTTTTGAATTTTCCTTGCTCCGGAGAATCTGATCCTTACATGGACCTGCGCTCCTTCCAGCCATGAGCATCTTGTACTCTCCGAAGCACCTAATCCCTGCAGGACATACCTGGCTCCTGGCGGGACATTTCTTCATGGAGGGAATGTCAGTTCACTGTGGCCCTCGGGGTTATACTATAATGTAAACTGCATAAACTAAAATTAAAAGGATGGTAAAATTGTAAAAAGCAAGTGATAACCTGGTGGTAGAACAAGGCTTGATCAGCATGAGGGACCTTCTAAACAGGCTGCATTTGCAGTTAGTGCATCCAAAATGTTTTAGTTTTTTTTGTACTGTTTTGTGTGTATAGCTAGAATGCAGGGCTGTGTGTCTCCATGGTAACAGACAACAAACATGCCCTGTGTAGTCTGATCCTGCAGTCGCACTCTCTTCCACTTCTCCTCTGCTTCTTGCTAATCTGACAAATGGAAGTAACGTATCCGGTATTACAGCTCGTCGATGTTCAACTGAATTGAGGCTAAGCTGCATTGCCGAATATGACCTGTAGACAAGAGTGGCGCTGTTTCTCGACACAAAAAGGAACCTTTTTTTCTACTCCTTTAGGCGTCCCATACACATTCCATTAATGTTGGCGGATATCGGGGTCCGCCAACCATCTAATGTCTATGAGTGTCTCCCAACTCTCACCTGTTGGTGGAAACAAGTATCAGACGTGTTTCATATGGCGGTATTGGGCAGCAGCCCATCTCCTCGCTACTGAAATAAATGTGCATGCTCTACTTTGTTGTGGCTCTCCTGATTAAAATTATATTTTTCTTTTGTTGATCTGAGGCTCTCTTTCTTAATATGCAAATTAGGCGCTTGGTGCACTGAGGGCATCACCATTGCTCGTGTTGCACCCAAGCCCCACTCCTTCCTGTGACCAGCCCCTCCCTTGCTGCTTTGCCACTGCCTGGCCTTGTTAATCAAAGCTTTTGACCACAGAACAGAGCAATGGTGACGCCCTCAGTGCACCAAAGGCCTAATATGCATATTAAGAAATATTATCATAACTCGGAAACAGAAGAAAAACAGCCTTTTAATCAGGAGAATCATGGCGATGTGTCTATGCAAACAGATGGATAGGGAGGTCGCTGGTGACAGATTCCCTTTAAAAATATCAATAAGGGACAATTGGGGAAGTGTATTAACTAGGGATGAGCGAAGTGAGCTTCAGATCCTAGATCAGAAGTCACATCGCTCAAAACTACGGTTTAATGCTGTATGGAGATCCGTCTCCATACAGCATTAAAATGGCCTCCGACGAAGTGAAGCGAGTTATTCCCGAAGTCTCACGAGACTGCAGTGAATGACTTTGGTATCTGATTTTTAAATTGAAAAACCATTTTAAAACTTGGATCCGAACTTGGCTTCGGTTCCGACTGGTACCTCGGAACCAAAGCAGAGTTCACATCCAATTTTAAAATGTTTTTTTTTTTTTTTCAGTTTAAAAATCAGATACCAAAGTTATTCGGGAATAATTGACTTCGCCTCGTCGGAGGCCATGCATAATGCTGCGCGGTGACAGATCTCAGCAATAAACAGACGTTTTGAGCAAAGCTAATTCGGATCGAGGATCCAGAGCTCTCTTCGTTCATCCCTAGTATTAACCTTCTACTTCAGTTTTCAGTTTTCCAGTCCGTTTTGCTCCAATACTTGCGACTTTTAGCTCATTTGTCTGCAACCTTGCCACATTTAACAATAACAGGAAACTGGCACACATTACATCAGAAATCTACTTTACATTTTCTACTGACCATCTCTCAATAATTTTGGTGAATCGTACCCGGTGTATTTCTTTAAGATTGGCGTCAGAAACTCCAGTGTTGATAAATTTCCCCCATGTGTCTACGCACTACGTCTTTTGCATCCGCTGTGGTTGCTTCAACGTTTCTGTGATTTGCATGATGTCATTGTTATCTAGGGGTATTTACAGAGATGCAGAGTAACGTTCACTAATTATCATAATCCCCTCCGGTCCTTCTGGCTGTACAAATTCTGGATGCGCTCATTATTTTTGGCATGGTGATACCACTTAGAACAATCGGTGCCCATGTCTTGTGGTTGGCTCTGATCGGGATGTATTGCTGGTAGCAAAATGATGGGATTCTGCGGTACAGCTGATGAATATTATTGATGACATCACAGCATCAAGGTGGTTTGGGCAGGGGGCCGGAATAATGGGGGTTGGCGACTGCAATTTTGTCACAGAAGAACGAAGTTGTCCATGCCCACTGCTGTCCCGGGCATCGCTCCTCTCTTCCTGTGTGTATTGGAACCATTGGTCAGTGAACTTCCATTCAGCACTGTGAGAGTTAATCCTTTCCTCTTGCTCCCTGTCCAGCTGCTGATCAGCCTCCGTATCTAACTGGCTTATAGATCCACCTCCTTGCCTGAGCTTTGAGGTTTTTTTTATGTATAGTAACCAGCGAAGGTGTGATCTCTTGTCTGACTACCCATGTACCGTACCTTGCCTGACTACCGATTCTGCTCCTTGCTGCTGCCCCGACCTTGGAATTGTTCTCTGGGATACGCATGTACAAAGCCTGCCCTGACCTTGGACTGTATTCAGACTATGCCTTTTGCCTGTTCCCTAAGTGCTTTACACCAGTGTCTCTGACCCCAGTGGTTCAGCTGCCGTCTACACCAAGATTACTTCAGGAGGTAGCAGCCTGGTTTGTTCCCTGCCGCAAAGTCTAGATCCCTGTATAGGGGTTAAAGGGTGAATACCAGGGAACCACTAGGACAACTCCCTTAGGTTAAGCCCAAAGTGAAGCTGATTGGTTGGCACAGTGTGTCCACACCCACCGCCCGTTACACAAGGCAATAACTGGTTAATGCAAATATGGAATGATTAATCTTGATGTCTACCACTAAACCATACCGTAACATATATAGCTCCTATACATTGTGAAATTATTGTATTCAGTAGCTCTTAGGGCATATGGACATCACAGTGGTTATCCCTTACTGGCACGCAACGTCATTGTCTGGAATAAAGTTGTCCGTGTTTGGTAGTTAGGTTACATGGGTGATGCACAACCAATCATTCCAGCAATACATTGACTGTTACCAGCTTGGGGTAATTGGACATATTTGGCCGCTTTGACCCAGTGTAATGGCCAATGGCCCCCAAAATCATGCAAATGATGTAAGGCCTCCTATGCACACCTGTAGTTGACTCAGTGACAAAGAAGACCATGGACAGCTAACAGGACTGACGGAAGTAGATATCAGACAGCTCCTTACTATCCAAGAAAATCAAGTGCAAACAGCCGAGCTTGGAGGATTGAAGGGGTTCTTTGAGGCCCCAAAAATGTAGGTAAATTCGGGGATATTAGAAAATGACAAAAGAAGGTTTACTTATACGTCCGATCCCCTGAGGATCCAGCACCTTCGCCCTGGTACAGTCTTTTGCGATGACGTCCTTGAATACCCCATACAGTAGTAAAAAATAATTGTAGAGCAGCACAAAATGGATCTTTTGACCTGTCCGGAATGCATCAGCCGCGGTGGAACCGCCAATCCAACGCCATCCCATAAGCACAAGTAGATAAGGAGAGAGTTTCACAGCAGCATATCCAGTGTGACTTTTTTTTTGAGGACCAAGAGTGCACACACAAATACACAACGTTTCGGCTACATGGTTTTAATTAGCGCACAGGTGATATTAAGTAGTATGTCTTCCTTATTGGTTATATTTTGTCACATGGGGGGCTCATTATAGTATTTATATGTTCAATGAATTTTGTACCAGTATACTTGAGAAAGGCTACTGTGGAGCCGAAACGTTGTGTATTTGTGTGTGCACTCTTGGTCCCCAAATAAAAAGTCACACTGGATATGCTGCTGTGAAACTCTCTCCTTATCTACTTGAATACCCCATGTGAACACTGAAGCCAGTCACTGATCTCAGTGGAAACATGGGGTAGCTAGGGACATCATCATTGACACTGATCCTGTGTGAACGACTACCCAACATGATCACTGCTGCAGCCAATCATTGGCCTCAGCGGTCATGTTAAGTAGTCTGGGATGTCATCGCTGCAGAGAAATCAGCACTGCAGCATCCCCGACTTCCCAACTTGATCACTGCAGCCAATCACTGGCCTCAGCCTTCCTGTGGGATGGTCTGGGACATTATCACTGCAGAGAAACCAGCACTGCAGCATCCCCGACTACCCCACATGATCACTGCAGCCAATCACTAGCCTCAGCAGTCCTTTGGGATGGTCTGGGACATTATCACTGTAGAGAAACTAGCACTTCAGCATCCCGACTACCCCACATGAACACTGCAGCCAGTCACTGGCCTCAGCAGTCCTGTGGGATGGTCTGGAACATTATCACTGTAGAGAAACCATTACTTCAGCATCCTGACTACCCCACATGAACACTGCAGCCAGTCACTGGCCTCAGCAGTCCTGTGGGATGGTCTGGAACATTATCACTGTAGAGAAACCATTACTTCAGCATCCCGACTACCCCACATGAACACTGCAGCCAGTCACTGGCCTCAGCAGTCCTGTGGGATGGTCTGGAACATTATCACTGTAGAGAAACCATTACTTCAGCATCCTGACTACCCCACATAAACACTACAGCCAGTCACTGGCCTCAGCAGTCCTGTGGGATGGTCTGGAACATTATCACTGTAGAGAAACCATTACTTCAGCATCCCGACTACCCCACATGAACACTGCAGCCAGTCACTGGCCTCAGCAGTCCTGTGGGATGGTCTGGAACATTATCACTGTAGAGAAACCATTACTTCAGCATCCCGACTACCCCACATGAACACTGCAGCCAGTCACTGGCCTCAGCAGTCCTGTGGGATGGTCTGGAACATTATCACTGTAGAGAAACCATTACTTCAGCATCCCGACTACCCCACATGAACACTGCAGCCAGTCACTGGCCTCAGCAGTCCTGTGGGATGGTCTGGAACATTATCACTGTAGAGAAACCATTACTTCAGCATCCTGACTACCCCACATGAACACTGCAGCCAGTCACTGGCCTCAGCAGTCATATGGGGTAGTCTGGGACGTCACTACTGCAGAGAAACTGACACTGTACCAGTGACGTACCCCACTATACTACGTGAACACTGAGGCTAGAAATTGGCTGCAGTCATTTTGTGGGGTCGGCGAAGGTGTCATTGCTGCAGGGAGCACCAGAGTGGTGGTGCTGGAACATTAGAGGGATTGGACAGCTCATGGGACAGCTTAGGAATCTTGGAAAACATATTTAAGGGACACAGATGAGTTAATTTTTTGGCTGGAGGTACACTGAAGGATGGCGCCGGTGTGAGAAAACAGGGATAAGAGAGATGGTGTATGAAGGGTCTATATATACCTATGTGTTAGAAATAGTAAGATAAATATGAAATAAAGTAGAATCGGGATGTATGATATTACGTAATGCCTCCGGAGCTTATAAATATTTAGTCTGATTCCTGATGAGCTCCTGGCGAGCACGCCTGTGACAACGATGCCGTTTAAACATAAGCTCAGCGCATATTCATGTGGAAAATTTTCACATCCTCTTGTCTAAGGCAAATCTTTAAAGAGTCGGAAAACAAAATACATCTGTATATTTTCAGTCGCCCTTCGGAGCTTTTCAGATGTGGCGAAACAGGAAGATCCACTGTGAAAACAAGCGAGAGCCGAATGCAGTCTTATCTTGCTTTGGTAGTCGTTGCAGAAGGCGTCCATATTGAGTTTCGAGCCAATATTCTGTATATAAATCATGCAGGATACACAATGCAGATTGCAGGTCGTGTGCTCAGCGTAACATATGCCACATGATGCTACTGATGGATAAAGATTAAGGCCTCATGCACACGACCTTATCCGTGCTCCGTTCGCATTTTTTTGCGAACCCATTTTACTATAATGGGTCCATGGTCTGCATTTCGGAATGGGTGCTTCAGAGTTCTGGAAGAAGCAAAGTGTTTTGGGGAGTATGATCGCCTTAATTAAGTTGATTCGCCCGGCAACCGACAGAGGCAGTGACTTCCAGTTTTAAAATCTCATACATAGGGGGTGAATATTGAGAGGCAAGGCCTGGGAGTGTTGTTTAGTGATCTTGATACCCAGGAGTCCACCACCTTCAGGCCATCTACATGCGTTGGGTGGCCTGAAGGTGGTGGACTCCTATTATCCCTTGAGGAAGCTGACCACGAAACGTACGTTGGGTGATCTCTTTGGTGTGGTAGCCATCAGTCCCCCGTGTCTCAATAATATGGGTCAATGTTGACCTCTTAATTATTTGGTGTTTTCCAAGCACTTTACTTTTTTGATTATTTGGTTGACTTTACGTTTGCACTTTATGACTCATGTAATTAATACCTATTGTTGGATTTTCCAAGACCTAGAGAATTGGAGACAGATATTTGAATCATGTACATATTTTTGTATACTTAGGCTACATGCCCCCATACAATTGAATGGGTCCATTTTTAACGTCCGTTTCTCAGAAAAGCATCAGTGAAATAAACGTTCGTTAAAAATGTCAGTTTTTAACGGATGTTTTTTTTTTTTTTTACTGTCGTGTGCATGTAGCCTTAGGGGTTCATGGCATTATCAATCACATCTTTGCTGTTTTTAATGGTTTTAACTATTGTGATGGCCATTTGTTTATGCTGATATATATATATATATATATATATATATATATATATATATATATATGTCAATAAAACTGGTTATTTATACATATTTAGTGTTATTTGTTGCTATTTGGGACTATACATCATTTGTAGGGATTATGGATTTTTTGCATGTCTGGTCCATATTTATTGGTAATATAATTTTTTTTTGTTGGTTCCCGCCCATATGTGTTGAGCCAGACCATGGATCGCTATTCAGCGGCATGTATACAGATTTTTCCCAATTAACCTTTAAGCCTGAGTACCTTCCAAATCCATCTATCATTGTTATGGCATGGGAAAGGGAAACTTCAGGGGAAGATATATCGTCAGCGTATAGTCCAATACCGACCTCCCTCTCTCCCAGTTTGACTGTATACAGTCACTATCTAGGGTAATGTGTCTGTAAGAACTGCACTCCAATGGGTCCTTGTCAGGCTTCAACAAAAGGACTATGGTGGCTTCCATAAATGAATCAGGTAGGGTCTTTGTCTCTAGGGCTGAGTGGAAAGTAGATAACAAATGACAGTGTATTTGAGTATTTAGCATAGACCTCCTTAGGAAGACCATCAGGTCCCGGGGATTTGCCATTGTTGAGGTTTGAGATAGCCTGTAGTACTTCGTCTAGTGTGATGGCTTGCTCCAGTTGAGCACACTGTGAGACTGATAAGGTGGGATAAGGGATGCCCTCCAGATAAGTGGCGATAGTCTCTGCTGAGGCAGTGATTCTAGACTGATACAGGGTGTCTTAAAAGTGGGTAAAGGTATGAAAGATATTCCAGTCCTGTCTGGGAGCAGATTGCCAGTATTGTGGAGGAGGATGAGGAGTGACGTACTAATTGTGCTACCAGTTTAGCCGATTGGTTGCCCAATTCAAAGGCTGTTTGTTTCATAAAGAACAGTTTCCAGTCAGCCTTATCTCTTAGCGTGGCTAATACTGCCTACTCGCCTCTAGCCAGGCAGACTGATTAGTATCAGTCGAGTGTTTAATAAATTGCTGTTCTAAGGTACTACAAAGTTCAGCTAGGTCAGATTCAGAGCGACTGGTATCTTTCTTGATATAGGATATGCTAGAGTGTAGAAAACCTTGTAAGTACGTTTTAAGAGCATCCCAAAGGAGATCCAGTAATAAGAAACTCGCCCAACTGGTCCGGAATGCCATCCGCAGAACCCATATGGTTCAGTCAGAAAGGGTGTATGTTCATTTTGTACATGATCAATGTGGAGCTGTGTGTCAGAGTGCCTAATATAGGGGGGTGGTCCAACATGCCTCTGGGTAGTTAACTGATGGCGCAAAGCTCTAAAAGAACATTCCCATTGCCTATCCTATAGTCTATCCAAAGTAAGGAGTTGTGACCTCCACTGTAGCAAGAGAATTCCCGCTCAGTAGGATGTGAAGTTCTCCACAGATCAAACCAGCCGAACTCATGTAGAAATGTACTCGGGTATGATGAGGACCTAGCATGGTTCTGCCCACCCATGTCCGCAAAAGATCCGCAAGCGGGTAAAGTAACCTATCTAGATCGCCCATGCAAACTATTTTAACCTGCAACCTTTGGCTGCAAAAGTCGCAGCCAAATGTAACACACGCATAGACCCACAGGAAGGATTGTAAATGCCAAGAAAAGTTTCATGTACATTGTCAATAAGAGAATGAACAAAGACATATCTGCCTTCCGAATCGATAGCTAGATCTTTTACCTCCCAACGTAAATGTTTGTGAACCAACAGAGATACCCCCCTAGAGGAGGAGGAGTGATGGGATCATGCAACCCACTGAACCCAGGGCTTTTTCGTTGACCCTGAAGTAGCGGTGGTAAGGTGCGTCTCTTGGAGACAGACAATGTGTGGCCTAGAGTTTCTGATGAACCATAGATCTTTTGAGAGTCGTGCCCAAACCCCTGACATTCCATGACATAATCTTTAGGTCAGCCATGGATTCAAAGGCAGATATGTGTCACCCATAAGTAAACATCCTGCACTATGCATACATTTCTGTAACCGTAATGCCATAAGGGCGTCTTGGAAGAGAGAACAAGCAAACTGAAACAAAAAAGTGATAACTATAACAAAGAAGTTTTTACACTGTATGAAGTACGGTGTGAAGGGTCTGAGACCATTCACTATGGCAGAAATACCAGGATGATGTCAAGTGGCAGAAGCATGCGGGTTTGTGGCTATGGCTGGATCAGAAGACCACAAGAAAAATTTGTATTATGGCGGACACCCAATGTGTCAAAAAGAAAGAAAAAAAGGAGCTGAACTAAGCTGTAAGAGCTGCGAAAGAAAAGTCAAACCAGAGCCTACGGAGAACTTGCGGAGGGTCCTGTCGGCCTGCAAAGGGTTCCTCAATGTCTTGGGTAACATCGTCTCAGGGACGGCCATTTGGAGACTTCTCCAGGTGTGGTGAAGAATACTGCTTTGTCGCCATCAACTACCCGAAGCTTGGCTGGATATCCTATGGAGGATGGTATATTGGCCTCTCTCAGGCGCCGCTTAACATCCATGAAAGTAGCCCATTGTTTCTGCAATTCCATGGAAAATGAAGGCTCTGGAGTTGTCATACTTGATTTCTTGTTTGCGTCTGCCAAGTTCGAGAATTTTGTCTCTGTCTTTGCAGTTTAGAAATCTAGCCAGCATTGGTTGAGGGGAGGTCCAAGGTGGCGGGGGCTAAGCTGGTACTCTATGAGCTCTTTCAACAGCATAAGACAGAGAGAAAGTCGCATCTGGGAAGATCTTTTATTAATTTTTCTATGAACTCGTCTGGTGATCGGCCTTCGGCGTAGCTTGTTTTCCAGGTTGTCTGCCTTCCAGGCCTCCGCTTTAGCGTTGAGATCAGAAATGGATCTTGGGACCGTGGAAGTGACATCTTCTATATGAGAAATGTGCTCCTCACTATGTTGTACTCTGTCTCTTAAATTGTGTAAATCTTGGCGGAGGAGCCCAAGGTCAATTTTCACTTCCTCAATTTTCCCAGTGAGGGATGTCTTACAGTAATGGCCGCCAGTACTTGGGCAGAGACTTGCTTAAGAGTGAGCTCCTCAGACTCTTCTTCAGAGAGCATATCCACTGTTGCTGGTTCTGTAGCCGTGCTGGCTTTAATGTGAACACTGTGCTGTGGTAGTGGGGAGCACTAGCTGTCCTCTGGTTGTCTAGCAAATTCAAGCAGTCGTTCAGTGGAACTTTGTGGCTTCTGTGGCCCCATGTGTACTGCGTGGAAGGCAGGCTATTAGTCAGAGAAGGCCAATAGTGCCTGCAATGTGCCCGAGCACAAAGTTCCAGAATGAGGCTATTGCCCCTTTAAAGTTCTACTTGCAGGATGCTATGGGCCGTTATATATAGTATAGGGTATATGAGGGAGCCTTCGGCATAGCCGAGGGTGTTAAATATAGGTGAAAGCTGGCTGTGGTAGTTTTCCAGGGAGCGCTGGAACTGAAGTTGCAGACCAGAGTATCGCAGCACAGTGACTGACACCCCTCCCTCCTTCTCAATGCCAGGACTAGTTGACAAAATGGCCGTGTGGCAGGAAAAAAACCCTGTACCTTGGGAACAGGAGCAAAACACTTTGGGTCCCTTCTCCCCGAACTCACCCCTCAAGCGGGGTCCCCCAGTACTGTCCAGTGCCCTGGCACGGCTAGTCCCGATGTCGGATGGGCATTTCTTTTGCCTGAAGACGCGCCGCCTGGCTCGATCCTTCGGAAGGCAGGACCGGTAGTCACAGAGCAGGTGAAAAGGAGCAAAGGCTCTGGTTCCAGAGCGTGTCCGCCACTGCTAGCGCGCACAATGAGGAGGAGAGGTGAGGATTTATTCCGGTATAGCCGACACCACAGATCCCTGCTCAGAAACGTCCAGCCATCTTGGCTGCTGGCCATGCCTCCCCCCTCGTAAAACATTTTTAATGTGGAAAGAAGGATCCGCCATAGCAACCCATGAGGGGGCAATGGGGTGACCGAGGGTGGTACCTTTCCTATCTCTGACCACTTAGTTACTGTGGTCACTATTGACTGTGGAAACGGAGGGGTTAAACAGCGGGGATCATCTCAGTCATTACAGCGGGAGCCACATTACCACTTTCTTGCTTGCTGATCCTTAGAATAGACGGTAGGGCACTCTGCATACATAGATGGTTTATAATGTTATACCGTCTTATAGTCATTCTGCACCGTATTTTTAGAAGCATCTGATCAATAATGCAGGAGGACTTGGTGGTGGCCTACTTGCTGCTTGTCTCCTCTGCCTCCTCAGCGCAGCGCGGGTCTAGATTTAAGCTGAACGGTTGAGTCATTTGAGACAGATTGGTTGATAGAGATAGCATGGGTTCACAGGTAGCGGTAGAGTGCCGCACATCAAAACCGAATGCATCTGTGTTGGTCCCATGTTCATATGTAATATATGCAGATGAGCCTCTAGGAGCAACGGGGGCGTTGTCATTACACCTAGAGGCTCCGCTCTCTCTGCAACTGCCGCACCCTCTCACTTTGATTGACAGGGCTAGGCAGTGAAATTGTCATCACACCTGCCTGGCCTTGTCAATCAAAGTGCAGAGGGAGAGGCAGTTGCAGAGAAACTGAAGCCTCTAGGTGTAACAGCAACGCCCTCATTGCTCTCAGCAATGCGGACACATATGAACATGGGACCAACACAGATGCCTCCAGCTGCCAAGTGCACATGTAACAGGTCAGCCAGTGTCATAGGTACAAAACTGCTGACAGATGCCCTTTAAATTAGTTAAAAACAAATTAATTTATATAAAAATGAGTCATACTACAAGAAAAGGAATACATTCCCCGAAAATATGAAGCCGATAAATAATAATTATACATAAAAAAAGGTAAATAATTAATGCATGAAGATGGGCAATATATTATATAGTAAAGTGCAAAGTGTATATGAGATAATTGCAGCAATTAATTCATATTATCATCATTCAAACCATTAATTGCTGCAATTATCTCATATTCACTTTGCAATTTATGATATACCGCCCATCTTCATGCATTAATTATATAACTTTTTTTATGTATACTTATCTATTGGCTTCATGTTTTTGGGAAATGTGTTCCTTCTCTTGTAGCGTGACTCATTTTTATATGATTAAAACGCTGTTTTTCTTTTGTTGATCGGGGGTTCCGATTCTGAGTTATGATACTTTTTCTTACTATGCAGATTAGTCCTTTGGTGCAATTAGGGCGTCACCATTACTTTCTTTGCACACAAGCTCCACTCATTTCTGTGACAGTCCCTCCCTCTGCCAAATCAATCCAACAAGCGAGGGAAGGGCTGGTCACAGAAAGTAGCCGAGCTTGGCTGCAAAAAGAAGCGACGATGGTGCCCTCATTGCACCAAAGGCCTAATTTGTATATTAAGAAAAAGGATCTTAACTCGGGAAACCGAGCCTCTGATCAACAAAAGGAAAACTGTGTTTTAATCAGGTGAACGACAGTGATGTGTACATGCAAACACCTGGATAGGGAGGTCGCCCAGCCCTGCAGTGAAATCTAATGCATCCGATCCCAGGACCACACATGTGCAGTATTGTCAGTTATGCCATAGATGGGAAGTATTGCACATTTGTGGTTCCGAAATAGCATCATCATGTGACATGGGCATCAAATGGTATAAGATAAAAAAGCCAGTACTTACCCATTAAATCCCCTGCTGCTGCAGTGCCGTCGCTACGGTGGGCTATTGAGCAGAATTATTATTCCAACAACTACAGCACAGCATGACGTCTCCACTGCTGATTAAATACTTAAATAATGCAACCATATGGTATCGAGGTTCAGTATCAGTGAAAATGAAGATTACCGTATTTTTCAGACTATAAGACGCATCTAGGATTTGGAAGAGGAAAATAAGAAAAAATATATTTTCCATCAGACCCCAAAATCAGACCCCCAAGCTCTGTCAGCCTCAGATCAGACCCCCCCCCCCCCCAGCCCCAATCAGCCTTAGTTTGGACCCCCGAGCCTCCATCAGCCTCAGATAGTCCCCAATCAGACCCCTTAATCAGACCCTATTAGCCTCAGATCGGACCACCCATACCCCATCAGACCTCAGATCAGACTTTACAAAAAATAAATAAACTTACCTCTCTTACTGCGGACGACGCTGCAGATCCAGGACTCACCACTCTATCGCTTCTTCCGGGTACCACTGTGTACTGTGACCTGATGGCGCACAACATCACAGTGCACAGCGGGACCCAGAAGAAGACCAGGGAGGGTGAGTACAGCCAGCGCACAAACCTTCCTTAAGTATCCCAAGGTGGCCAGCCATTGGCTGGTGTGGATTAGGGTGCGTGCTGGCCCCTTAAGAGCCAGAGAGAGTGCGCACAGGCCCTATGGAGGTAAGGCCTTCCTACAAGAAGCAGGCTGTGCTTGCACGGAGGGGCAGACCAGACCCACTGAAAGGAAGGGAGATGACAGTGGGTCCATGCCGCCGGAAGCATCGGAATGGGTAAGCGGAGTGGTGGAAGCCATAACCTGGTGTTTTACTGACCACTAAACTTGGTTACTGACATTTTACAGTTGTACTCATTTTACCTCATGTTAAGCCTGGTCTTAACTCCTATGACAATGACTTGAATGAATTCAATGTTCTTTGTACTCTTTGAAATGACAGGTGTTTGGCTGCAGGAATGTCATGGCACCTCATGTGCTCGCCCATTGTTGTGTACTCCCTTGTTAGGATGAGCTCACATCATATGAATGTGTTTGCCTTTGGGGCTATATGGTTGAGTTTAGAGGGAAGTCATTGTTTTCTAGGACACTTGGAATTCTAATAGAAAATTGCATGAGGACCCATTCTTCTAGATGTTAATTACTTCTGTGTCACCTTTAGTGGATCTCCGTCAGCTGTGGCCTGTGAGGGAACCGTCGGCTGAATGCTCATTAGGCCAACAGACGTCTCTCCTCATCCTCCCATACATACACTCACCTAAACAGGGGCGTACATAGAAATCCTTGGGCCCCATAGCAAGAATCTTAATGGGGCCCCACTAACTCCGTCCACTGGCCCATCCCACCACCTGCCCTGGCTTCTCCCCTGCCATACCCCCAGCAGTTGCAGCCGTGTAGACATTAGGAGCTACTTTCACACTTGCGTTTCTATTTTCCGGTATTGAGATCCGTCATAGGGTCCACTATAAGCAGCACACAGGGGGTGCTATGGTGGTGCTGGCATAATAGTATACCAGTGCCACCATGGCCTCCCTTGCCTTATGAACTGTCAGAACCTCCTAATGCATACCTCAGCTGCTGCAGAACATATAAAGCTTCGTTCACATCTGTGTTGGGGCCTCATTCGTGGATCAGGTCATAAATGCTGGACACAATTTTATAGCCTGGAAGATGGAAACCTGACAGATCTCATCATAGTCAGCGGGATCCGTCAGGTGTTGTCGTCCATGAAGTGCCAGATCCGGAACTGCGGTGATTTTCGTTGTTGTGCTCCTATGACGGCAGAACAGCGACCGTCACCAGCACAGAAGTGAACAAGTAATATACACCTCAGCTGCTGCAGAACATTATAATAGTGACAAGGGAACTACAAGTCTCATCATCACCAGATTATTATTGGAAATTAGGGAGCAACACAGGGAGAGGTGAAAGTGGAGAGAACTACAATTTCCAGCATGTCCAGGCTGTTATGATCAGATACAAGTAGATATTACACAGAGTATAAGGCCGGGTTCATATCACCGTTTAGTTTTCAGTTCTTCTAATCCGTCAGATAAACAGAAAAAGAAAGAAAAAAAAATGATCCTGTATTTCAAGCATCAGTTCTGCACATTCCGCATCCGTTTATGCCATTTCTGTCGGAGATCCGTTATTTTAGACAGAAAAAAGTCCTGCATGCAAAACGGAAAACTAAACTGTGATGAGAATCCAGCCTAAGAAAAGAGAACTACAACTCTCAGCATGTCCAGATTATAGGACATCATCTAGTTGTACCAGGTAAGAGCTTTAAAAAGAAATAACTATAACCCCCAGTATGGCCAGACTTATTATCGGTCATCAGTATACATTCCAAAGAGAGGGTATAAGAGGAGAGAACTACAACTCCCAGCATTACCAGCCTGTACTAGGGCATACGTTTAAATTACATTGAGAAACATATAATACGACAAAACTACAACTCCCAGCTTTTCTAGGATGTTATGTTATCCCAGAACACCACTAACCTCTCCTTCTGGCGCCACACAGAAGCTCCGCCCCCTCACAGTGATATGCCACAGGTCTTTTACCAGTCCTCTGCACTGGTCACATGATGATGACATCACCAAAGGTCCTTCGCCACCTCTTTCTCAGGTAGCCATACAAGTGTAATTAGTGGGCGGGGCCTATCCTCCACTGCGGGCCCCCTTCCCCCAGGGGCCCCATAGCAGCTGCGTGGTCTGCCTCTATTGGAGGTACGCCACTGCACCTAAAGAATTATTAGGAACACCTGTTCTATTTCTCATTAATGCAATTATCTAGTCAACCAATCACATGGCAGTTGCTTCAATGCATTTAGGGGGGTGCTCCTGGTCAAGACAATCTCCTGAACTCCAAACTGAATGTCAGAATGGGAAAGAAAGGTGATTTTGAGCGTGGCATGGTTGTTGGTGCCAGACGGGCCGCTCTGAGTATTTCACAATCTGCTCAGTTACTGGGATTTTCACGCACAACCATTTCTAGGGTTTACAAAGAATGGTGTGAAAAGGGAAAAACATCCAGTATGCGGCAGTCCTGTGGGCAAAAATGCCTTGTGGATGCTAGAGGTCAGAGGAGAATGGGCCGACTGATTCAAGGTGATAGAAGAGCAACGTTGACTGAAATAACCACTCGTTACAACCGAGGTATGCAGCAAAGCATTTGTGAAGCCACAACACACGCACAACCTTGAGGCGGATGGGCTACAACAGCAGAAGACCCCACCGGGTACCACTCATCTCCACTACAAATAGGAAAAAGAGGCTACAATTTGCACGAGCTCACCAACATTGGACTGTTGATGACTGGAAAAATGTTGCCTGGTCTGATGAGTCTCGATTTCTGTTGAGACATTCAAATGGTAGAGTCCGAATTTGGCGTAAACAGAATGAGAACATGTACCCATCCTCTGATGGCTACTTCCAGCAGGATAATGCACCATGTCACAAAGCTCCAATCATTTCAAATTGGTTTCTTGAACATGACAATGAGTTCACTGTACTAAAATGGCCGCCACAGTCACCAGATCTCAACCCAATAGAGCATCTTTGGGATGTGGTGGAACGGGAGCTTCGTGCCCTGGATGTGCATCCCTCAAATCTCCATCAACTGCAAGATGCTATCCTATCAATATGGGCCAACATTTCTAAAGAATGCTATCAGCACCTTGTGGAATCAATGCCACGTAGAATTAAGGCAGTTCTGAAGGCAAAAGGGGGTCCAACACCGTATTAGTATGGTGTTCCTAATAATTCTTTAGGTGAGTGTATGCAGTGACTTATCTCCCCAAGACAAAAAAGAAATGGCCAGACTTTGAAATCCAGCACGATGACTACTGTCAGGAGGTCGTATACACATTAGATGGTCGGATAAACCCAATGAAATCGGCAGGTTCAGCCTACATACAGTTAGGTCCATATATATTTGGACACTGACACACATTTAGTTTTTATTACCTGTTTACTAAAACATATTCAAGTTATAGTTATATAATGGACATGGACATAAAGTCCAGACTTTTAGCTTTCATTTGAGGGTATCCACATTAACATTGGATGAAGGGTTTAGGAGTTTCAGCTCCTTTTACTTGTGGCACCCTGTTTTTAAAGGGACCAAAATTAATTGGACAATTGACTCAAAGGCTGTGTTCATGGGCAGGTGTGGGCAATTCCTTCATTATTTCATTCTCATTAAGCACATAAAAGGCCTGGAGTTGATTTGAGGTGCGGTGCTTGCATTTTGAAGATTTTGCTGAGAAGTAAACATGCGGTCACAGGAGCTCTCCATGCAGGTGAAACAAGCCATCCTTCATCTGTGAAAACAGAAAAAAAACATCTGAGAAATTGCTGCACTATTAGGAGTGGCAAAATCTACAGTTTGGTACATCCTGAGAAAGAAAGAAAGCACTGGTGACCTCAACAATGCAAAAAGACCTGGATGCCAACAGAAGACAACAGTGGTGGATGATCGCAGAATAATTACCATGGTAAAGAGAGACCCATTCACAACAGCCGACCAAGTGAACCACACTCTCCAGGATATAGGCGTATCAATATCCAAATCTACCATAAAGAGAAGACTGAATGAAAGGAAATACAGAGGGTTCACTGCACGGTGCAAGACACTCATCAGCCTCAAGAATAAGAAGGCTAGATTGGACTTTGCTTAGAAAAAAACATCTTAAAAAACCAGCACATTTCTGGAAGAACATTCTTTGGATGGACGAAACCAAGATCAACCTCTACCAGAATGATGGAAAGAAAAAAGTATGGTGAAGGCACGGTACAGATCATGATCCAAAGCATACCACATCATCTGTAAAACACGGCGGAGGCAGTGTGATGGCTTGGGCATGCATGGCTGCCAGTGGCCCCGGGGCCCTAGTGTTTATTGATGACAGTTTTCAGAGACATACCGTGTGCTCAAATCCAGCCAAACTGATTAGTCGGTGTTTCATAATACAGATGGACAATGACCCAAAACATAAAGCCAAAGCAACCCAGGAGTTTATTAAAGAAGAAGTGGAATATTCTTGAATGTCCAAGTCAGTCACCGGATCTGAACCCAATAGAGCGTTTCACTTGGTAAAGACTAAACTTCAGACAGAAAGGCCACAAACAAACAGCAACTGAAAACCGCTGCAGTAAAGGCCGAGCATTAAAGAGAAGGAAACACAGCGTCTGGTGATGTCCATGAGTTCAAGACTTCAGGCAGTCATTGCCAGCAAAGGGTTTTCAACCAAGTATTAAAAATTTACATTTCATTTACAATTATTTAATTTGTCCAATTACTTTTGAGCCCCTGAAATGAAGGGATTTAGGTTAAAAATGCTTTAGTTCCTCACCTTTTTATGCAATAATTTTGTTCAACCGACTGAATTAAAGCTGAAAGTCTGATCTTCAACTGCGTCTGAATTGTTTTGTTCAAAATCCATTGTGGTAATGTAACGAGGGGCAGACGAGGCGTGGTTCCTTCGCAGCACCGCCGGCAACCTGCGCAAGGAGAGGGGCAAGGACGTAGCCTGCGTCCTCGTCTCCATGGCAGCAGGCGAGCATCAGGGGAGCTGAGCGCCGATAATGATGATCGGTGCTCGGCTGAGTTGGGCTGCTGTGAGTCACGTGACGCTGGCCACGTCATGTCACTTACCAGCCAGGCCTATTTAAATAGGCAGCCTGCTGGCCACAGGTTAACTGTGATTAAGGTCCTTATACGCTCCTGTATTCCTGGCATTGTTTTCCTGTATCCTGACCTCAGCTCTGCTCGTTTGATCTCACTTCTGCTCATCCCCTGTTGCTTGTCGTGATCTCCTGGTACTGACTTCTGGCTTGTGTTTGGACTCGCTCTTGTTGCTCCCCTGTACTGATTTGACTTCCTGGTATTTGACTTCGGCTAGTTTGACTTGCTTTGTGTTCTGTTTGTCCTGTCTTTTGTTTTCCCCTGCACTTACTTAAGTTAGGGACTGCCGTCCAGTTGCGCCCCGTTACCTAGGACGGATCGTGCAAGTAGGTAGGGGCAGAGGCGTGGGTGGCAGTCAGGGGTGCGCGCTTCCCTACCCCCGTCCGTGACAGGTAATGTACAGAACAAAAATTAGAAAAATGTTGTCTCTGTCCAAATATATATGGCCCTAACTGTAGATCTAATGTGTATAGCCAGCTTAAGTGTTCAGTTTCTTTGCAGCGCCCCCGCAGGGGAAAGGAAGCATTACACAGTGCACATTCAAGTGAATGGGTTGCCTTTGTAATGCAGGACAGGACAGGTCCTCCATAGAGAGAGGCGCTCTTTGTAACCTATTTTCTCTGCGCAATAGATGAAGATCCAGAAAAAGGACTCTCCTACCCCCTGCTTCTCAATATTAAAGGGACGCTTCCATCAAAAAAAAAATTGCACGTTTAAACAGCCCATATGTCAATATTCATTTTTTTTTTTTTTTTTTTTACAAGAACTGGATGGATGGGTTTCTGGATATCATTTTTTGAAGTCTCTCCAGGTATTCTATGTTTTCTCCTGGCTCTTTAACTTCCTTTTTTTTTCTTGGATTTTTAGCATTTCTCTTAACTCACTCAGAGAGAGGCGCTCAGTTAGAGCATCACATATTACACTAACCAAGGCGATACTCTTCTGTGGTCATCTTTATCGAGGCCTATCAAGAGAATAATAGAGTTGTCATGCTGTTGTCCCAATTCTACACCTACTATTTTCACGAGAATTATCCTTCGGATAACATCTTCCCCTTATGTAAACTGACAATGGTTTCCCTATGTATATAGGAGCTCTATCTCTCTGTGCTGACTGCTACACAAGGACAGTATTTTGTTTTATTAATTTTAACTGACAGTACTGCCGAAATGAAAAAGAAAAATAGATAGAAATTCTTTATAACCGTCCATGTGGAACAAACCCTTTAATAATGGGGGTTCCCTGCTCAGTACACTCATTAACCAGCCAGAACAAAAAGAAAAGCGTTTACAAAGAGTGTCTCTCATGCTGGAGGACTCAACACGTCCATGCGTCTCAGAGACAGTACATTGATTTTGATGGATACCGTGTGATGCTTCATTTCTCCTGCGGTGGCGCTGCAGTGGAATTTAAGCACTTGCTACCAAGTTCACTAACAGATTACAGATAATCTCTCCGGGTCAATCGATCACTGGGAGGCCATTTTAACAAAAAAAAAGCCCTTAAGAATTTTCTCAGCTGCAGATAGTAGCCGTCGAACGGCTTCGGAATGGTCTCATTACATTTCAGATTTTTTTGACATTTTGGCGACGCCATCCTCTTCACTTTACTATTTCAGAAAGATTGATAGAAATCCAATGACGTAAACGCATTCTTCACATGCCTGAAATTAAAAAAAGAAATGTTTGCAGCGGTGACACAAAGGGCGAGTGATAATGGTCATTGTGTGTGCGTGCATCGTCAATTGGGCGAGATGAGAAATAGGATCGGCTTAGGATGGGCAACTCCCACACACCATGAACCCAGCGATTCATGAGAATGCAGCCAATCAGGCCCAGACTGGCAGATACGGTGGCCCCGAGACCGTACATATTGACGGCCCATTTGCTATCGTTTTCTAATCGATGGGTGTTCACTCAAGCACAGTGCCATGTATCCTGCTTTGGCAGAGTCTGGTACTGCACCTCAGGCCCATTCATTTAAAGGGAACTGACCTATTGTGGGCTACAGTTCCAGGCTCAGCCACAACCACATTGAAAATGGTGTAGCTTCGTTCATCTAAAAAGCCGGGGTGTTTAAGGAGTGGTACCCCAATGATCAGTTAAGGATTGGCTATCGATATTACTGTCCTGGAAGGTAGTCCGTCAGCAGGAAATTCACTGTTACAGCCCTTGTAGGGCTAGCACAACTGAATGTAATGATACCTTTCACTTAGCGAGCCGTTGCTTCATTTTGGAGAAAAAAAGTACTTTCGATCCATATGCAAATGAGCAGTTAAGTGCACTGACGGCGGGCCCAAGATACTCAGCGCCCCACTGATCCTCCTCGTTGATTGACAGTACCAGGTTAGATGACGATGATGGGACCAGGCCATTTATATAAGGCCAAGTCCTCCAGAGCAAGCGACGCTCTTGTCAGCAACTCTCCAGTGGGGGACCGTCCTCTTTGAGGTCCACATGCCTAGATGACAATCACTCCATTGGGCTTTGAGCTTTCATGGCTTAAGGCACTATGAGAGTCCTCAAGTCATCCAACCTGTCCCGATGGAAATAAGTCTTGGAAATAAACCTTTTTGGATCCAAATGTAAATCTCCTCTCGTCTTTCAGGACATTTCCTATACATAGACATCTGTACTGACTCCAGAGCAGGAGTCTTCTGCGAAGAACTTGATTTACCTGCTCGTTTATTGTATCCATGTCATTTACAAAGGCATTTATTCTGCAAATTGATGCTATTAGGAGCTCAATATACAGTGAGACCTCTTCAGAAGCCCACTTCTTTGAGAAGACCACCTCTGAATTAAATTACTTCCCTTCTGGAGACTGACCCACTAGGGTGGGCTTGGGAACTAATTACATCTGTTTTTATCATTGAGTTCATTGCTTGCAGTATGTAGTAGGGTTAGGCTCCCTCTAGTGGTGACTGCAAGCAGCCAGAAGTTTACTATAACAGGCATTCCCATCTCTGCACACCCCTCCATCCTGACCTTATTCATGTGGTGGGGGGAAATGGTCAGAGCTGCGGCCTGAATCTATCAGACATTTGTGGCATATCCTGCAAAAATTGAAATACCCCTTTAAAGGGCTTTTCCAGGGCTTAACTATTCATGGCCTATCCTCAGGCAAGGTCATCAATATTAGATCGATGGGGGGAGTCCGACTTTTGTCACCTCTGCCAATCAGCTGTCTGAAGAGGCTGCAGCACTGCATAGTATACTTTGCTCTACAGCCTCTGCTTGTATACCAAGCACAGCGCCACACACTGTATAATGGCCGTGCTTGGTAATGCAGCCCTGGCCCATTCACCGGAATGGGATTGAGGTGGACAAAGGCCATTTGACCGAGGAATGAGACATCAATGCCTGAGGAAGAGGTCACAGAGCTCCACAGCCTCTTCCAACAGCTGATCTTGGAGGGTGCCAAGAGTCGGACCCCCACAGATCAGATATTGATGGCCTATCCTGATAGAGTCCCTGAAGTCCCTTTAGAAAGGGTTGTCTCACCTTAGACATTGGTGGCATATCACTCGGATATGCCACCAATGTCAGAGAGGTGCAAATCCCACCTCTGGGACCCGGTCCTATCTCCTGAACAAGACCACTAAAGTGAACGGAGAGCAGCTGCGCATGCTCAGTCGCCCTCCATTCCTTTCTATTTCCGGCAGTCCCATAGAGGTGAATGGAGCGGTGGCCGCGCTTGCGCTGTGGGCTCTCCATTAATTTCTATGGGACTTCAGAAAATAGCCGAGCTATTTTTGGAACTCCCATAGAAACGATTAGAGAGCATGCCGCCGTGCATGCACAGTGTACACTCCTACAATTCAGGGGCACCGTTCTCTAGATTGCACCTATCTGACATTGGTGGCATATCCTATCCTAGCTCACTTTGTATTAGAAAGAAAGTAGCTCTGATGATATGGTCGCTGGACATTCCCTTTAAATATCCTGGGCCTGACACCTGACCACCAGGGACCATACATGTCTACCACGTGTAATGATGACATGGTCCTGCAAGGTTTTGCAATTGCTGTTTCTGCAGTATGGCTATGACACTGAATGGGCTTACGCCTGCCTGCGCCTCTCCTCGCTGTTCTGCCCAGTTTGCCTGCCTGGTGATGGAATGATAATAATGTCATTGTCACCGTTTAGACTAGAGCAAACTTTCTTGTTTGTACCTCTCAAGGGTTTTGCGTTCCTCCCACAAGAAGGCTTCCATCCTGTAGCCACCCAGCTCCGATTCATTCCCAGATCAGACTATGGCTATCTGTTGAGATTTCTCGTACCGTTCACATCGGCTTTCACCCCGTAGAGTTATTAAAACAACCTCTGCAGTCCGCAAACAGTGGAAACTATGTCTACTGCTCCATGTTCATTTGTGTCAGACACGAGATTAATGACTTTCCGCTGCTGCAGAATGGAATGTCTAAGGAAAACCGTTTGGAATTGAATGGAAGAAAAAATAAAGATTTACCCGGAGACTATTCCAAATTTCCGAACTAAATGTGGCTGTTATTAGACGGAGCTAATGGGGCGCATTATTCACCCGCCAGCTCGAAATATACCTTATATAAGAAAAGGCAAATTCATCTTTTATTCATTTTCCCACCTGGACATTTTTTCCTTTCCATTCTGAAGATGTGTCTTAGAGGAATGCGCTCTCTCATTTACTTGTCTAGGCAAAATAAATATATAGACAGTGGAAAGAGAACAAGACACAGAGACGGGACTGGAATGTTCTTCATACCTTCTTGTCGTAAAGAAGCGTGGCGGTGACATTTTTTTCCTTTTGCCTATATAGTGCAGCATAGACGATTATGTAATGTAGAGGCTCTTATGTAATGTGCCATTTATGGGTTGCCAGCCACCTTAATTTCCTCCTGCCCTCTGATACGGTCCCCCTAATGCAGCCTACATTTCCCATCATGCCTCTCTGGCTTTGCAGAGACAGAATGGATGGCATCTCATCACATTGTCTTTTTTATGCTGACTCTTAAAGGGCATCTGTCAGCAGTTTTGTACCTACGACACTGGCTGACCTGTTACATGTGCGCTTGGCAGCTGAAGACATCTGTGTTGGTCCCATGTTCCTATGTGTCCGCATTGCTGAGAAAAATGAAGTTTTAATATATGCAAATGAGCCTCTAGGAGCAACGGGGGCGTTGCCGTTACACCTAGAGGCTCCGCTCTCTCTGCAACTGCCGCACCCTCTGCACTTTGATTGACAGGACCAGGCAGTGTAAACGCAGTAATGCGGGCACATATGAACATGGGACCAACACAGATGCCTTCAGCTGCCAACCATGACCATGCAACAGGTCAGCCAGTGTCATAGGTACAAATCTGTTGACAGACGCCCTTTAAATTTGGTTGGCCAAATTTTATAAAAACCCCTCTAAATGGTCTACAATAGCAAATGAAAACATTTTCCTCTGTTTCTTGTAGCGCTGCGCTTCTGTCCTTCCACTGCTGCTATCATCTTCTTGGCTGCAGTAATGACGTTCCGTGCCCAGGTCACCACCACAGCCAATCAATGACCTCAGCTGTTCATGGGACGTCTCTGCCGAGACCAATGATTGGCTGCAGTGGTGACCTTTGTGCACAGAAAACCAAAGAGCAGCAGTGAGGACCAGAGCGCAGCGCAGGAAGAAACAGCAGAGAAAATGGGTGGGTATGCATTCTTTTGTTGTTTTAGACAGTTTACAGGGGTTGCCAGGGTTTTTATAGAACTCGCACAACCTCAGAACTGCACCATGGACCAGTTTCATGCAAGACAATTTTCCCAGGGATCGGGCGGGGTGAGGGGATTCTGAGGCGGGGCTCAGATGGTGGGCGGGGCTTAGGGAGGTGCTGGTCGGCGCTGACTGATTCACGCGCATAACAAAACACAAGGTGCATATTAAAATATATAACACTATATAAAGAGGGGGTTAATGGCGTCAGGTACATGCTGGAGTAACTTGCTGTTAATATGAGGCACATTGTTTTATCAATTTGGACCTGCATGTGCCTCACATTAATAGTAAGTAACCTCATCATGTGAACCTCACATTAATGGTTAACCCAATGTTGCCCATTATTTGATGAGGTGCTTGGGGCCACTTACTTTTATACTGTGAGGTACATTGGGTTACTAATTTAATAGCACCATGTATCTCAGATTAATAATAGGTGACCCCATCTTCTTCTCAAATGATGGCTACTGGCAACATTGCGGTTAATGAGTCACATTAACCCCAAATCTTGCTGGCTGCCTGATACATGTTTTTTGCCTTTATTTTGAGGCAGGCCAATAATCTTGCAGTGTGTGGGCCGGGTACCTGCGCCGGCTGCTTTTCAGAGCACTAATGGCTGGGGACTGAAGAACACAAGGAGGAGGAGGAGGAGGCCGCTGCTGCCGTTCGCCGAGCACACTAGCTGAGATGGTGCAGCGGTAAACCCTCCCCCGCCCCTCCTCCTACTTTAATATTAGCCACACATTCATTGGTGGCAGTTTTGCGGGCAGCGTCAGAGCCGCTCATTTTATTGTACTCTGTGGCGGCCGCGTCATGGTAGGGAGGGATTCCCTCCCTCCGTCCCTACCTCCTTCTCCACTGACTCTGGCCACTCTGATGTGCGCGTCGGGCGCGCATGCGCCTAGCGTCTCCGCTCCTCTCTCCTGTGCGGCCCGGCAAACAATCCTTCAGGGCCCGGTCCTGGGCCGCGGCCCGGCGGTTGGGAACCGCTGCTACTGCAGAGTCTCTGTGTATTCCTTTGTGATGCAGCTTCAGCCTGTCTTCCCGACCTTCTGCTTGAGATAGGTTTCTTCCTGTCAGCCCTTACATACAGGAAGTGTTACGGGGCGCCAAAGGCTCACTCGGTCTCCCATCAGCCGAAGACCTGCTGCTTAGCTTCGGAAGCGAGGATCTGTGTTTGGCCTCATTCCCAGGGCGGCTTTGCTAGCTGGGAGGCTCCCTGCTCCTAGGTCTGCCTTGAGCGCCGAGCTGATCACTCGGTGCTCGACTTGTCTGTCTGTCGGTCATGTGACGCTGGCCACGTCACATGACCCTCAGACCCCACTATAAATAGAGGCGGCCTGCTGGCCACAGGTTGCCTGTTAATTCTAGGTTCCTGGCTATTTGTTGGACTACTGATTACTCACCTGATCCTGTTCCCTGACGATCCTTTGCCTGCTCCTCCTGTACTGCGTATCGCTCCTGGTATTGTGACCTCGGCTCCCACCTGACTACTCTTTGCGGACTCCTCTGGTACTTCTCTACTCTCCTGGTATTTGACCCCGGCTTCTCCTGACCATTCTTTGCTTAACCCTTTGTACTGCGTAGCTCTCTTGGTTCTGACCCGGTCCGTTCACGTTCCGTATTTTGTCTTGTCTGTCTTCCCTGCACATATCCTAAGTAAGGGACTGTCGTCCAGTTGTCCCCTGTCATCAGGACTCGTGAGGCAAGTAGGCAGGGCCTGGTGTGAGGGTGGAGCGCAGTGGTCACTATCCTTCCCCCTGTGTGTGTGTGGACGTGACCGTTACAGGAAGCAGGGAAGAGCAGTGTGAAGCAGCACATAACAGAAATACACTGGGTATTCTGCACACAGCACACATGAATACTATGGATAGTAGGACCAGTGTGAAGATGCATCTAATAGAAATACAATAGAAATTCTGCACACAGACAGTATGGACAGTAGATGTAAGTGAGGAGAGACCAGTATGAAGATGCATCTAATAGAAATACACTGGATATTCTGCACACAGTACACACAGATAGTATTAGATGGTAGGTGCGAGTCAGGGGAGTCCAGTGTAATGATGCATCTAATACAAATACAGTGGAGAGTCTGCACACAGTTAATATAGACCAGTGATGGCTAACCTCCGGCACTCCAGCTGTGGTGAAACTACGACTCCCAGGATGCGCCATTTATTTCAATGGATTTCTGAGAACAGCCAAGCAAGTGTACATCTTGGGAGTTGTAGTTTTACCACAGCTGGAGTGCCGGAGGTTAGCCAACACAGGTATAGACAGTGAGTCAGGGGAGACCAGTGTGCAAATGCCTCTAATAGAAATACACTGGAGAGTCTGCACACAGTGCACTCAGATAGTATAGACAGTAAGTGTGAGCCAAGAGAGTTTTATAAGTCTGCAGCTAATCATTGTTTGGACACACCTACCATATCACTGCTCTTTTGATATTTTCAACTGCGATAAGTGTGTGAGGACACATACAGAGGAACAAGGACGGTGGAGACTGGTGTGGAGGAGATGTGTCTGAATGCTGCCAGAAGGGATTTGATAGGTGGTAATGTAATCTGGTAGTTCCCAGGAAGTCAGCCACACAGGAGAGACTGACTACCAGTCTACACAGGAGAGTATGCTCTTGACTTTAAGTCAGACTGGGATCACATGACCCTGTCCAAATTTTATTGATGCCACTAAACTGATGAGTTAGTATTATATGTCCAAAAAAACCTCAGAAATACTAAATTAATATTACCCAAACTCACTTATTTTAGCAGGACTAGCTAATCAGGTATTATGTATGGGGCCTCCCAACTCTTTCCTAGTGGTGGATGTCAGGGCATAGAAAGATCATGTTGTTGAACTTCAACAGGTCCCATCCTTTTGTTCTCGGGGGGATAAGTCGCTGCCCAAGGTGTCTGGCAGTTGCTTTCTGCCCATTCAGAGCATATGCAATATACCAAGGTGAGCTTGTATGTGTGGTGAGGGGGTCATTGAGAGAGGTAGCTATCTAATGTGTATGTCCAGTACACCTTGAAAGGTAGCTCCAACCACAATGTGAAATCTGTAATATGGCCTCTTCCCTTTTCTCCATATGTGGGGCAAAGAGATCTTTTGGCTCTAGGGCCTGGGTGCAACTCCAACCTCTACTTCCCTGGCTCCACCCAAAACAGGAAACGGTAGCTGAGTAGACTTAATAAGTATGATACAAGGAGAAGATGTTACTTGCTGGTTCCTCTTCTTTTTTTCTTCGGATCTGTAGACCAGATTTATGGTCACAAAATTCTTTTAGGTGGAGCTATTTTTAAAGGGGGGCATCCGGTCCTATTTCTTTCTTTTGCCGTTCACACCATTTAGCTTATAGCATTTTTTTAAGGGATTCTCTCAAATAGACAATTCCTTTAAGAGCATCATGTTGTGTTGTGGGAAAATTCAGCCAGCAAAGCATTTTCCCTACAGCAACGTCTCGAGTCTGCCAGAAGTCCAGCAGCTCTCTTCTCTGGCACACACAGGGGGTCACGTGATCTGGAGACCCCCCCTTTATGACCTCCGTATGCCCTAGCAGAACATACCAGGGGTTGTCCTGATGAGAGACCAGATTTAAGTATGCACGTCTAGGGAAAAAAAATCTGCTTTTGCTCAGAAATGTACAAAATTTCAGAGATAAAATCTGTGTAAAAGATTGAAAACTCCTTGCCTTGATTTACTTATCTCGTACTGAAATACATGATGTTCATGTATCATGGTCAGTGTGTGCGTAACTATGACGGATGTCATAAACCTAGGATTCAAAAAGTTAAAGGGGTTGTCCGGTATTAGAAAGAAGCCAGGTCTACTTCTTCTTCCAGAAACAGCGCCATCCTTGTCCATAGACAATGTTTGGTATCGCGGTTCGGCCCCATTTACTTGCATGGTCTGAATCAATTCAAAGGAAGAGCTGCAATGCGTATACCGCAGATTTATTTAGAAATTTCACCGTTGTCAGGATTTTACGCACACATGCAATCCTAAATGACAATGTATCTCTCAGTTTGTGGCCTTAGGCCACTGCCTTACTTGCCCCACCCTTGAATCGTTCCATATGTCTACAGTACGTTGAGTCAGACCTAAAGGAGATACGTACAAGAAAATTCCATACATTTTCCTTTTTTTTCACTAGAGCCGGAAGCCTTTAGCCCTATAAGCTGCCGTGCCTGCCTTTGATTTTATCATAGCTCACTTCATTTTGCTTCCTCACACACAGGATCCACATCATGGCTCGGGATGGATTATGAATGGCGGGATGATGAAGATGATAAGCATTCCTCTGCACTGGGGACCACCATGAAGTCCTCTGACACCACGTGGAGATAGTGGCAGCATGTCCCCTGAGAGAAAACAGCGAAGGTTAGATATTCAGAAATATTTTTGAAATCCAATAGTCTGGAAATTTGAACAATCCTGCCCGAAAATGGAATAGATTTTTATTACATCCGTTGTCCTGAATTATATTTATAGGATAGGGCATCAATATCAGATCAGTGGTGGGTTTGACTCTCGGCACTGCCACCGATCAACTGATCGTAGGGACTGGGAGGATGCTTGTTTGTAAACAGCTCCGTACATTTGGTAGTGGCCGTTCCTGGTATTGCAGCTCAGGCCCCTTCACTGACCTGAGCTGTAATACCAAGCGCGACCACTGCCAAATGTACGGAGATGTTCCTGGTACACAAAGAAGTGCACATGCGCTGAGGCCCCTTCAGTCAGTTGATCGCCAAGGGTGCCAGGATATCCTAAGGATAAGCCATCCATTTGACCCTGTCCTAGAGGTGCATCTGGAAAGTTCCCCTCTATGTCATGTATGGGAAATAATTAGCATGAAAGTATCAAAGAAAAAAGACTCCAATAGTCTTCTTGTCTGATTCTTTTTTATGGAGGACGGAATTATCCGCTTGAAATGTAAATTTCTGGATGTCTGTGCTTTTTTAGACCTGCTTTGTTCTCTGGTGGGGGACAACACAAGGTATGTGAGACATTCTGTGCATTCCTTCTGGGAAGAACTAGGTGGGTTGGCCATATGCATTAGTAGATCCTATAGATTAGCTTGCCATGCACCTTAAAGGCCCTTTACACGGGCCGACAATTGAACAGATCATCGCTAACCAGCTGGTTAGCGATGATCTCGCCGTGTAAATGCACCACCGATTACCTGATGAACGAGCGTTCTCGGTTGTTGTTGCAACTTTGTGTGTTGATATCTTTTGAACCACAAGATTGCGGCAATCGATTTCTGATCATATTCTGGTGTTCTTTCATATGCTACATGACCCCCTTCCCATTAGAAAAATGTGTCCTTGATCCAATATGGCGGCTTTCAAGATGGCAGCCATTTTCCGGACATAGTCTAAAACAGGAATGCCCAACCTGCGGCCCTCCAGCTGTTGCAAAACTACAACTCCCAGCATGCCCAGATAGCCTACTCTAGTTTTACAACAGCTGGAGGGCCACAGGTTGGGCATCCCTGGCCTAAAAGATAGGCCCCCCTCATCCACCATCTGTATTCAGATATTTCATTTTCACTTTACTTTCTGAAATAAAAGGGTGTCCTGGGACTTTTGACTCACCCTGTATATAAATGTATATAGTATACCAACACTAGGCAGTGTAAATGTCATCACTACCTGGCCCTGTCAATCAAAGTGCAGAGGGTGCAGCAGCTGCAGAGGGAGCAGAGCCTCTAGGTGTAAGGCTAGGGCTACACGCCGACAGTTGGTGTCGCACTGCGACATGACAGTCTCAAAGAATCTATCCAGGATGGATTTTTGTGCGACTGTCGTGTCGCAGTATGTCGCAGTGCGACACCATTGACTACCATTACAAAATATGTTGCGCGACACATGTCGTTGTGTAGCCCTAGCCTAACAGCAATGCCCCCTTGCTCCTAGAGGCTCATTTGCATATATTAAAACCTAATTTTTCTCAGCAATGTGAGCACATATGAACATGGGACCAACACAGATGCCTTCAGCCAGGGCCGGCGCCACCCATAAGCAAGGTGGGCCACCGCTCTGGCTGCAATAGAAGTCACAGCGCTCTCCGCTCTGACTCTCCTGTGCTACTCTACACTGGCCCCACCGCTCACAGGAGTATACATTTATAAACTGTAATCCGTATCCTGCAGTAATTTTAAATTTAAATCAGCGCTCATCTCTTTACTACCTTACACTCAGCTCCAGTAACAGGCAGTGCGGGCGGCAGCGCTCACTCACTGACGTCACGCGCCTGCGCCACCTAGTGGGAGGAGCAGGCGTGTGACGCCAGTGAGTGAGCGCCGCCCGCACTGCCTGTTACTGGAGCTGAATGTAAGGTAGTAAAGAGATGAGCGCTGATTTAAATTTAAAGTTACTGCAGGATACGGATTACAGTTTATAAATGTATACTCCTGTGAGCGGCGGGGAGGGGTATCTGTGGATGACACATATAGCATAAGATGCTATATACCGTATGTGTCATCCACAGATCCCCCATAACAGTGTCATCCACAGATCCCCCATAACAGTGTCATCCACAGATCCCCCATAACAGTGTCATCCACAGGTCCCCCATAACAGTGTGTCATCCACAGGTCCCCCATAACAGTGTGTTATCCACAGGTCCCCCATAACAGTGTGTCATCCACAGGTCCCCCATAATAGTGTGTCATCCACAGATCCCCCCCCCATAAACAGTATCATCCACAGATCCCCCCATAACAGTATCATCCACAGATCCCCCCCATAACAGTGTCATCCACAGATCCCCCCATAACAGTGTCATCCACAGATCCCCCCCATAACAGTATCATCCACAGATTTCCCCCATAACAGTATCATCCACAGATTTCCCCCATAACAGTATCATCCACAGATCCCCCCCATAACAGTATCATCCACAGATCCCCCCCATAACAGTGTCATCCACA
Organism: Bufo bufo; assembly: GCF_905171765.1. Taxonomy (NCBI): domain Eukaryota; kingdom Metazoa; phylum Chordata; class Amphibia; order Anura; family Bufonidae; genus Bufo; species Bufo bufo. The sequence goes on from NC_053397.1 coordinate 205,553,179, forward strand.
GATCCCCCCATAACAGTATCATCCACAGATCCCCCCCATAAGTGTCATCCACAGATCCCCCCCATAACAGTATCATCCACAGATCCCCCCCATAACAGTGTCATCCACAGATCCCCCCCCATAACAGTATCATCCACAGATTTCCCCCATAACAGTATCATCCACAGATCCCCCCATAACAGTATCATCCACAGATCCCCCCCATAACAGTGTCATCCACAGATCCCACCCATAACAGTATCATCCACAGATCCCCCCCATAACAGTGTCATCCACAGATCCCCCCCATAACAGTATCATCCACAGATCCCCCCATAACAGTATCATCCACAGATCTCCCATAACAGTGACTGGAGCAGACCTGCTAATAAACACACCTAGGCCACCACCAGTCAAGGTAAAAACTTACAGTTGTCAATGATGTAATGTAGTGTAGGGGGTCATTTAATGTTTTGAGGCCAAAATGGCACCGATGACCACCTAGAATATATAAAATTAGCTGGTCAAGTAAAATGTTGCATGCAACAATCATTAAATAGGTGGCCGACAAAAAAGGGTCGGGTCAAAGGGCTGAGTCAAGGGGGGCGGCAAAATGAGCTTTCACCTAGGTGGCAAAAATCCTTGCACCAGTCCTGCCTTCAGCTGCCAAGTGCACATGTAACAGGTCAGTAGTGTTGAGCACGAATATTCGAATAGCGAATTTTTATTGCGAATATTGCCACGAATATTTATAATATAGTGTTATATATTCGTTATATTGAATATTCGGAATCTTTTTCCATCTGAACACATGAATACTTTATGCTTCTTGCTTGTGGGCCGATGAGAAGGAAGCAATGTCAAGTTCACAACAATACTTAGTGCACCAATCAGTAATCTGTAGTCAGACCTGCTAAAAAGTTGCACGCAGTGCGAAAAAATATTCTAATTACTGCCGATTAGCGCAATCGCGAATATATTGGAGCGCTCTATCTGCGTATAAAGCTATTGCAATGTTCTGCCGTGCCGACCATTTTCTCCAGTCTCAGGAAACTTCTAGCAGCTTGAAAAATGTAGCCAAAGTGACCCACGCCTGTATTTCGTGTTACGAAATTCGCATTACGCGATTTTTACATTGCCGATTTTTTCGCATTCAATAAAATAATCTCGAATTGTCGAAATTTGCGAATATATGACGAATATTCTACTAAATATTCGTGAAATATCGCAAAATTGGAATATAGCCCCCTGACGCTCATCCCTACCCGTCAGCCGGTGTCCTGGGCACAAATCTGCTGACAGATGCCGTTTCACTGTGAACAGCACCCTGCAGCTTGCTATGTATTGTAAGGATGCTGATGCAAAACGCTGCAAATCTTAATCGCCACCAATTGCAGAAGACTTTGTATTTTTTTTTTTTTATCATTTAACATAGGCAATGCAATATTTAAAAAAAATCTGGATTCAAAGATAGGTGTCCATAGGCTTTAAGGGGTTAAGGATGATGTTACAGATTGGATTTACGGATTCGCCTGCTCATTATCTGTTCGTAACTCCAGAGCGTTAGGTGCAGGTTCCTGGAAGATGCTGCAACCTGCGCTCTGCTGCTGCTGGGAACATCCAGTAATCACCATGAATGAAGCCACATGCTCGGCTCCCCACCAGGCAAGGCTGCAGCTGTCAGACTGGATTGTGCAGCACCCAATCAGCTGGCAGTGATAAGTGACCAATTGCAAACTGCATTACATCTTTGTCCTAGGGCCCAGTTTACATGCGGGCGGAGAATGTAGCTTTGCCTCTTGCTAGGTTTTTGTTTACCCGGGTGGTCACTGAGCAGCTCAGGGCTGAGCACGGTTCTGTCACTATGTCTGTGCAAGCAGTGTCAAGCTTAGGCAAATGCACACACGCCATCGTGCGAAGCATCCCAGACTCCTTGAGCCAGCAGGCTCTCCGGATGAATGAGAGCGGAGAGGTGGACACAGCCAGGGCGAGGAGGGAGCACGAGCTCTACACCAGGGTCTTAAAGGACAAGCTTGGGCTGCAGGTCGTCGAGCTGGAGGCGGACAACACCATGCCAGATGCCCCCTTTGTGGAAGACGTTGCCATTGTGCTCAACGAGACCGCCCTGGTGACCAGACCTGGGGCACCCAGCAGGAGGAAAGAGGTAAATGACCCAGCCAACCTGTTGTCGTCGTTAACCCTTTCTCTCCTGCACAGGGGCCGGCATTGCATGGGTTAACCGTGCATGGTCATTTCTGTCTTGCTACTCGGAGATAGATATTGTATTAATGCATATGTATGGGGGGTGGAATAAAAGCATGGGTACAAGGTGTGGCTCCGGCCGTGCCCACAGGACCATCTGCTCGCTGCTGATTAGGAATTTCAGGCTCTTATCAGCAGATTTAGCAAATGCAATTTACCCGACAGACAACAGAGGTCTGAGATTGGGGGTTTTCTTTTTTTTATTATTTTTATTTTTTGTTTTAATTCCATGAATTCAGTAATTGTGGGAGATTTTAATCTGTGGTGGTATCTGAGCGGCCCGTATTAATATAATGGGGGACCCTTCTATGGTGTGTGTGTGTGTGAATGTTACAAGTATTGTGCCTGTATCCGTGGACAGGATTGTGTCGCACATGTTGATACTTTGTATCTTCGGTGATTTGTGATCCAGGCTTCTCTGTCAGTGTCAGAACGGCGCTAAATCTACCTGTATCCCATCAGCTTCAGCCGGACTGGGATGTAGGCCCAGCCTGGGGAACCGGTCCGTATGGAAGAAGCAGGTGAAGGGATATCACTTACTAGACGGTGACTCCTGACTGCCACATACTGCTACATCCAGCCAGGGTGTGTCCTGGCTCAGAGAGTAAGGCTAGGGCTACACGACGACATGTGTCGCGCGGCACAAAGGGGCGCAAGCGCACCGCGCGGCACAAAGGGGCGCAAGCGCACCGCGCGGCACAAAGGGGCGCAAGCGCACCGCGCGGCACAAAGGGGCGCAAGCGCACCGCGCGGCACAAAGGGGTGCAAGCGCACCGCGCGGCACAAAGGGGTGCAAGCGCACCGCGCGGCACAAAGGGGCGCAAGCGCACCGCGCGGCACAAAGGGGCGCAAGCGCACCGCGCGACACAAAGGGGCGCAACCACACCGCGCGACACAAAGGGGCGCAACCACACCGCGCGACACAAAGGGGCGCAACCACACCTTTTTATAATGATAGTCTATGGTGTCGCGTTGCGACTGTGACGCGACAGTCCATCTTGGATGGGGTTTTTTTGCTACTGTTGTGTGGCACCATAGACTATCATTATAAAAATTGTTGCGTGACTGGTGCGACAAAATATCACGTGACACACGTCATCGTGTAGCCCTAGCCTAATGGTAGAGAGGTGGGGGCGGCAATCAATTTCACTCTTATCAATAATATAGAATAATAATTCATGTTTTATTATTCTATATTATTAATAAATAATATCCATGTATTCATCCCCTGGGCAATAAGGGTCACATCACAATTACCATTCATCTATTTGTCTGTCTGTCTAATGATCAAATATGTCTGTCTATTCGTCAAATCTATTTATCCATTGAATCTGTCTGTCTATCAAATTTATTTATCTATCCATCCATCGAATCTATCGTCTATCCATCTACATACTGAGAGGGAAGCGGCCCTTGGACCTAGTTACACGGATGGATGCCCTCGACCAACTCCCTGATCCAAGGTCCAGTTTGCTTACACAAGAACTTACGGAACTCGACAAGTATCCAGTGCAGAACAGTTCATTCCTCTGTCAGGCTGTGTTCACATTAGGTGTTTGTCCCACGTTTAATGTATATATATGATGTATCCATAGATGAATGGGTCGGACAGGTGGCGTACAGGACCATCCGTCACTACAGGATTCCGCTTGTCCTGGACTCCACAGGATGGTAAAGTGGAGCATACTATGTGCTTCCACCTTTTTCTTTCCCCCAATGTAATGTTAAAAGTGGGACGAAAACCTGGTGTGAACACCGCCTTACACCATCAGCACCTCAGCTTTTTCCAGAGCCATTTTCACGCAACGTGATACGTCTCCTAGCAGATATATACACGTGTATGCCAGCGAATAATGACCTCCAATACAACAGCGCATCATAGTCCTATATAAAGTGCGTTCCATGTATTGGCAAAACATAAGTGTCATTGCTAAAGGCATAACCTAAATCTATAAAGTGCACTGTATAATACACGGAGGGTAACGTTTATAATCCTCAGTCCATCAGGGGTTAAAGCGGGGGTGGTGAGAGGAAAACCCTCATCATTAAAAAAAAAAAGCATAAAAAGTCATGCACTGAGCATGTCAGAAAAGAGGCGAATGAAGTCTCTTAACTCTCTCTCTCACCGCGGATCCGCAAAAAACGGAAGCCGCCCCTGTTGCCTTCCGCAATTTGCGGGCTTGGCGGCGGCAATATAAATGCCTATTCTTGTCCACAAAGCGCGGACAAGAATAGGCCATGTTAGATTTTTTTTAGCGGGGCCGCAGAACGGAGCAACGGATGCGGACAGCACACGGAGTGCTGTCCGCATCTTTTGCGGCCCCATTGAAATGAATGGGTCTGCATCCGAGCCGCCGCTTACAACGGTCGTGTGCATGAGGTCTGTCTCTCTATCTCTCTCTCTATCATCTCTATCTCTCTATCATCTCTCTCTCTCTCTATCATCTCTCTCTATAATTATCATCTCTCTATCATTATCCTCTCTATCATCTCTCTCTCTCTATCATCTCTATCTCTCTATCATCTCTCTCTCTCTATCATCTCTCTCTCTCTCTATCATCTCTCTCTCTCTCTATCATCTCTCTCTATAATTATCATCTCTCTATCATCTCTCTCTCTCTCTCTATCATCTCTCTCTCTCTATCATCTCTCTCTATCATTATCCTCTCTCTATCATCTCTCTCTCTCTATCATCTCTCTCTCTATCATCTCTCTATCATTATCCTCTCTCTATCATCTCTCTCTCTATTATCTCTCTCTCTCCAGTAAATATGGATAACTGACGATAGCAGAGGTGCTGAGTATTTGCAGTGGGATCAGACGTCTGGCGGTGGTAGGACCCATGTCCTGCGCTCTGCTGGCCGCTCGTCTGTCTGCCTGCACCACGCCCCTGGTCCATCTTTGTTGCAATGCTCATGGCATGCACAAAGCTTGGAAGGACTGTCTGTCGCTCCATAATGGCAGGGGAAAGGGGCAGCCAGCCGGAAAATGAGTCTCCAAGTGACAGGGAGGGGTAGGGGGTTGGAAGCCTTCCTGAGAAAAATAACAGCAGGAAATATCCCATTATAGCAAGTACCAGGCAGGCTGCAGTAGATGCCGTCTATTTCAAAGGAATGCGCGGCTCTGATTTGTAAGAAATATTGTATTTAATGATGTGTTTTTAGTTCAGAACTTGCCCAGAACTTTAATAGGTCATTCTTTGGTAAATGGTGGAAAGTTCTGCTGCAAAATTTAAAATATTTCATTTTCTCATAATACAAAAATAGAAAACGTGCGACCTAGCAAATAACAGGCAGTGACTCCGCCCACAACGACAGAGTTTGGGGTAAAGTTGAATGTCTTTGATTAATGTGACCCTCCAGACTCCCCTTACTTGGGGTCATTCCCCTCACTATATGTGCAGCAGTCACTGGTTATCTTTATTAATCTGTACTGTAGCTATTCGGCCCTTCCTCTCCATGCACTGGCTTCATGCTGAGCCTGTGATTGGCTGCCGTGTGTGGGCACAAGCCTATCAGAAGAGGCAGAGCTGCAGGGGGGAGGGACCAATGATGAGACAAGGGTGTGTCCCAGACTACCTCAGGCTCCCTGCAGACAGTGTTACTAAGCTTTAGGTCTCCTGCACACGAACAAATACTGATGGAAATTAATCGCCCATGTGAATGGCTCTATTCATTAACATTAGCAGCAGAATCCGTTACATTAAATACGGACTATATATGCATTGCAAATACAAGCGTCTGAAATAGCGCGGGTGCAATGGGTGACGTGAACACACGGCACCCGCACTGAATCCTGACCTATTCATTTCAATCGGTCAGTTTTTTTTTCACGCATCAGTTCTGCGTTGTGTGAAAAACACATTCTATATATTCGTTTTTTTCACGCAGCCCTGGCCCCATAGAAGAGAATGGGGCTTTAGTGAAAAACGCATCAAAACACATTGCACCCACGCGGAAAAAACTGAACGCAATCGCAGACAAACCCAACTGAACTTGCTTGCAAAATGGTGTGAGTTTCCCTGAACGCATCCGGACCTAATCCGTCACGCTCGTGTGAAAGAGGCCTTAGTCACAGATCACAGCTCTGCCTTAGGCCTCTTTCACACGGGCGTCGCGTGTGAGGGCCAGATAGGATGCGGGTGCATTGCGGGAAAATGCGTGATTGAAAAGCGTTTTAATGCGCTTTGCACACGCGTGAGAAAAATCGGCATGTTTGGTACACAGACCCGAACCCGGACTTCTTCACAGAAGTTCGGGTTTGGGATCGGTGTTGTGTAGATTTTATAAGGGAAAATAATAGCATTCTTAATACAGAATGCTTAGTAAATTAGGGATGGAGGGGTTAAAAACAAAATAATAAAAAATTTAACTCTCCTCATCCACTTGTTCGCGCAGCCCGACTTGTCGTCTTTCTTCTTTGAGGACCTGGGAGAAAAGGACCTTTTGGTGACGTCACTGCGCTAATCACATGGTCCATCACCATGGTGGTGGACCATGTGATCGACCATTTGATGAGCGCAGTGATGTCACAAAAGGTCCTTTTCTCCCAGGTCCTCAAAGAAGAAGAAAAAAGACAATTTAAAGAGTTTAATTTTTTATTTATTTTATTTTAACCCCTCCATCCCTAATTTTATTTAGAATTCTTAATACAGAATGCTTATTATTTTCCCTTATAACCATGTTATAAGGGAAAATAATAAAGATTGGGTCCCCATCCTGATTGTCACCTAGCAACCATGCGTGAAAACCGCACCGCATCCGCACTTGCTTGCGATTTTCACGCAGCACCATTCACTGCTATGGGGCCTGCGTTGCGTGAAAAACGCACAATATAGAGCTTGTTTGGATTTTCACGCAACGCACAAGTGATGCGTGAAAATCACCGCTCATGTAAACAGCCCCATTAAAGTGAATAGGTCCGGATTCAGTGCGGGTGCAATGCGTTCACCTCACGCATTGCACTTGCGCGGAATTCTCGCCCGTGTGAAAGGGGCCTTAATGGAGCTGAGTTGAAAAGGAGCCAATCGGCAACATCTGAGGAAGAATAAATAGCGGGTAATCCCTATGTAGCTAGGCACCGAGGAGGCGATCCCCATGTAGCTAGGCACCGAGGGGGCGATCCCCATGTAGCTAGGCACCGAGGAGGCGATCCCCATGTAGCTAGGCACCGAGGAGGCTATCCCCATGTAGCTAGGCACCGAGGAGGCTATCCCCATGTAGCTAGGCACCGAGGAGGCTATCCCCATGTAGCTAGGCACCGAGGAGGCGATCCCCATGTAGCTAGGCACCGAGGAGGCGATTCCCATGTAGCTAGGCACCGAGGGGGCTATCCCCATGTAGCTAGGCACCGAGGAGGCGATCCCCATGTAGCTAGGCACCGAGGAGGCGATCCCCATGTAGCTAGGCACCGAGGAGGCGATCCCCATGTAGCTAGGCACCGAGGAGGCGATCCCCATGTAGCTAAGCACCGAGGAGGCGATCCCCATGTAGCTAGGCACCGAGGAGGCGATCCCCATGTAGCTAGGCACCGAGGAGGCGATCCCCATGTAGCTAGGCACCGAGGAGGCGATCCCCATGTAGCTAGGCACCGAGGAGGCGATCCCCATGTAGCTAGGCACCGAGGAGGCGATCCCCATGTAGCTAGGCACCGAGGAGGCGATCCCCATGTAGCTAGGCACCGAGGAGGCGATCCCCATGTAGCTAGGCACCGAGGAGGCGATCCCCATGTAGCTAGGCACCGAGGAGGCGATCCCCATGTAGCTAGGCACCGAGGAGGCGATCCCCATGTAGCTAGGCACCGAGGAGGCGATCCCCATGTAGCTAGGCACCGAGGAGGCGATCCCCATGTAGCTAGGCACCGAGGAGGCGATCCCCATGTAGCTAGGCACCGAGGAGGCGATCCCCATGTAGCTAGGCACCGAGGAGGCGATCCCCATGTAGCTAGGCACCGAGGAGGCGATCCCCATGTAGCTAGGCACCGAGGAGGCGATTCCCCGTGTAGCTAGGCACCGAGGAGGCGATCCCCGTGTAGCTAGGCACCGAGGAGGCGATCCCCATGTAGCTAGGCACCGAGGAGGCGATCCCCATGTAGCTAGGCACCGAGGAGGCGATCCCCATGTAGCTAGGCACTGAGTTACACATCAGGTTTTCAAATGTTTAATCCTGGCCATAGAATTGCTTTATCCAAATACTCCTTTATGATGATACGTTCAGTCACCAGTTTTGTGACTTCGAAAATGGAGACAGAGCTGGTGACATGTTTTGGGTGGAGTTGTCCTTTAGCTGTATACATGTATGCTCTCAAAGATCAGCACCTATAAAAGAAAATGTAGAAACCACAATTGTTCATGGATCATGTGAGGTATTGCAGTTTACACTGTATCTGAATGGGCCCTGGTTAAGACCCTCGGGATATATTATGAAAAAAAACTATGCCGGAAAATCCCTGTAGGGGTCCTACCGATTCTTTTTTTTAAGAATAGTAATGCCCATTGTGAATTCTCCTTTTGCTCCCAGCACTATCAGTCGTCCAGGGGGTGGGTGATGGGTGCACCATATTGGGGCATAACCCTAAACCCTAACCCTTGTGAGGGTAAGGAGATTTCACAATCCGTGCGTGCGCAGTGTGAGGGCAAAGGAGAAAAGACCGTCAGATCTCCTTAACCCTGAGGAAGCACGCGCAGTGTCCGTGAGTCAGCGCTCCCTGTAACGTTACCTTACCCGTGCCGTGGTAGTGTGCTTGCGCTGAGGCGCACACCCCCGGAAGTCACGGAGTAAGGTATTTTCACGATTTTTGTTAGAACACCGGCTTGAAGGAGGGGAGGAGCGCCGGGAGCTGAGCGGTGAGTGACAGGACTACAGCTCCCAGCGCTCTAGTAATGAGCGCTGCCATCTGTATTAATGGAAGCCCTCATTGCTTCTGGACTGTGGCACCCCCTGAGAGCTGACACCCGGGTGCACGGAGGGGTCCGGACAGCTGGCAACCACGGTCCGGATTCAGACCACTGTCCACCAGTTGAGTACCCCTGCCCTATAAGAATGACCCAGTGTTTGGTTGACTCCCTTGGACTCTTACAGTTCAGGGCCCCGAGTATATAATTGAATCCGATACGTTTTGTGCCCGCTGATGAGCGTGGTAAATGGTATAAAAGCTCCTGTATTGGTCAAAATACTGGAAAGTCCATTTGATACGAATCGCATAGCATCAGCAAGGTCTTCACTCCTGACATCTGTAGTTGTTTTGTGGAGTATTTAGTAAACCTATAGGTCGTATCTTGGACCATTTACTGTACGTTATTCTTCCTTCATAGACCAAACATTGCTGAGATTCCAGTGGTAGGTTAATTATTATTCGGCAGCAGGATTTCATTCTAATATCGGGTTTAGCCACGCGCCATCGCTTTTTCTTTTTTTTTTTTACAGCATTCAGTTTACAGTAAATATTGGTGTTCGTGATCTTATAAGTCAATTCCTTTCGGAATGTATGGATGAATAGACCGTTTTAGCTCCTGAATTTCTAAGTAAAAATTTGCCTAAGTAAAAATTTTGGGGTAACTAATACCTGAGTATACCGCACTCCTCAATACCCAGTTCTCATGCCACACTCATGAGAATGCAGGAAGCTGAGAAATGGGTATCTGTCTGCTGGGGCCTTCACGTCATAGAGTTGCCTTTTGACTTCTCAGCGGTGGAGAATTACTATTTTGTTTGATGACCCCCTGAAGGTCAGAGCACTTCTGATTGCTAAAGGAGGAGTAACTGCTGGGCCATTGTTAAAACAGGGTACTCTGCTCCTCCAAATCTAAAGACCATGACTAGGAGGACCTTGTCTGGAGCAACGATCGAGCATGCTCATCAGTGTTTTATGGCACCGAAGAAAAAAGCCTACCTCCTATACATGCAGATCCCCATAGTCATGTTCCAAAATTAGGTTTAAAGTCTCCCTAGAGGAGTGCACATAGATGAGATCAGGTATTCACATACTTGGACTATGGATGATATTAGCAGATTCACTTCGATCAGCCCCTGGTTATAGCTTTTTGATTAACCTGTTAGTGACCAGCCTGTTTTTGTCCTGACCAAGCGTCTTTCTTCCTTTTTTTCATTGTCACATTCCAAGAGCTATAACTTTTTTAGGGCTTGTTTTTGCGGAAAAAAGTTGTAGTTTTTAATGGCACCATTTTGGGGTACGCATAACTTTCTGGTTAACTTTTATAAACTCTTTCTGGGAGGGAGATGGGGGAAAACAGCAATTCTGCCACTGCGTTTTTACGTTATAAATTTTATAGCGTTCATTCTCCGGTATAAATAACATAATATCTTTATTCTCTGAGTCAGTACAATTACAGTGATACCAAATACATATATATATATTTTTTTTTTTAAAAAGAAAAAATATTTTTGCATTGCTGCTTCCCAAGACGCATAACTTTTTTATTTTTTTTATTTTTATTTCTATTGAGTTATGTGAGGGCTTGATTTTTGCGGAATGACTTGTATTTTTCATTGGTATCATTTTGGAATAATAAATGATGCTTTTTGATCGCGTGTTATTAATTTTTATTTTTTACGACCTTCATCATAGGGGATAATTTATGTGATATTGTTGTAGTCTGGGTCGTTATGGATGCGGCAATACCAAACATATGGGGGAGATTTTCTTTTAGCAATTTTTTTTTTATTGAAAACATATTTCCCATGGGGGATAAAAGTTTCGTTTTTTTGTTAAAGGGTTCCTACCACCTCATTTGGACCTAATTAGCTGTCAGACACTAGCGGTCTGCTCTACCTAACCATGCTATTCTAAGACCTTTTGTGAGCAGCCGTTACACTAAAAAAACAACTTTTATTGCTATGCAAATGAGCCTCTAGGTGCTATGGGGGCGTCTTTTCAGCACCTAGAGGCTCCGTCTACTCTCCCTGTATTCCGCCCCGCTCGTCCCTCCAGCCCGCCCATCTCTAGATTGCCAGCCTCCATCTCATCCATCGGCCTTATTCTCGCGCCTGCGCCGTGTGAGTCTGTATTCGGCGCAGGCGCAGTGACTGTCTGACCGCTCCCGAACAGACGACGCCCGGCCGGTCAGACAGTCACTGCGCCTGCGCCGAATACAGACTCACACGGCGCAGGCGCGAGAATAAGGCCGATGGATGAGATGGAGGCTGGCAATCTAGAGATGGGCGGGCTGGAGGGACGAGCGGGGCGGAATACAGGGAGAGTAGACGGAGCCTCTAGGTGCTGAAAAGACGCCCACATAGCACCTAGAGGCTCATTTGCATAGCAATAAAAGTTGTTTTTTTAGTGTAACGGCTGCTCACAAAGGTCTTAGAATAGCATGGTTAGGTAGAGCAGACCGCTAGTGTCTGACAGCTAATTAGGTCCAAATGAGGTGGTAGGAACCCTTTAATGGAAAAAAAAAATTACCACTCAATAGTCCCACAAGGGCACTATAACAGGCAATATTTTGATTACTTTAAAATGCAATACACTATCCCTATAGTGCATTGAATTTTAATGGCAATGCTATTTTGACATTGACCAGCAGGCTGCGCCAGAGCAGTTACTCAAGGCTGGTCTGGGGCCTACATTAGACCCCAGCCAGCCTTCACACACATCGGCACCCCGTGATCGCATTTGCAGGGTGCCGATGGGAGACATGGGTAGTCCGCTCTCTCTGCCAGCACTTTACATGCGGCGGGCGCCATTGCCCGCGGTATGTAAAGTGTTAAACAGCCCGGATCGGCACTCCTGCCAGTCCGGGCTGTTAGGGCAGGGCCGCGACTCTCATGTAAGAGGCGGGCCTCCGCTGCACGGGGGACCCGTACATCGCTTAGACTGGGCCGCTGTTAAAAAGCAGCGGCCCAGCCTAAGGCCCCTTAGTGACTGCTGTAAAAACACGGATCAGTGGTCACCAAGGGGTAAAAATGCCACCACCCCGAGGTAACCCCTGATGGGAGAACCGGCGGTGCTTCAGCTATAGCAGTAGGACTTCAATGAACCTCTGCAATGTGGGTGGATGAATGGATATACTTTAGCACAAGGATTTCCATAGCAGCATTCGTCTGCATGTAGGCCACCTCATGTATAATCATGAGCAATTACACCATCTTTCAGACAAGCCGCGCGCTCTGCGTCCCACATCTAGATAATTGTAGACATCTCCTTTCATTTCGGAAGAGAGATAATAGATCATGTATGAACCTCGCAGCTGAGACTTTCTGCTCTCCCACCTGGATGATCTCGTGACCGGGTAGATTCTATACATTCTTTGGACAGGAAGATGCAGAATAAAATGAGACCCTTTTTGTCACCTGGTGGTACATTGTGAAGATAGCAGAATATTGTGAAATGGAAGAGGAAGCGATTAAACTTCACTTTCAGTGAAAGCAGTTTCTGAGCGGCGGGCAGGCCTGTGGAGCTGGAAGGTTTTCTTAATCAGTTGTCATTGTGCAGGGAGAGATGCACTTTAATTACATATTGGATCTGGAAGTAGCGCTGGTTTGCGCTCTTAGATATAAGGCTCCCTGTCGGCTCAACCTGACATTTTTAAAGAGGTTTTCCAGGATCACTGTGTTTTAACAGATATGCTCAGGTAGTTGCTTACTTCATGTACATATGTGTTATTTTTCTCAATCTGGACTCTCCTGACCCGTTTTCACCATGTAAACCAATCCCTCTGGTTTCTATCCATCCTGTATGTAGCACTTCCTGTTCCTGTATCCCACCAAACCCATGATGCACTTCTCCTTCCTCACACCAGCTGGTTTATAGCTCCTCCCACCCATCTAGTTATATAGACACTCCCCTAACAATGCCCAGCTAGTTTATAGCTCCTCCCACCCATCTAGTTATATAGACACTCCCCTAACAATGCCCAGCTAGTTTATAGCTCCTCCCACCCAGCTACTTTTATATAGACACTCCCCTAAAAATGCCCAGCTAGTTTATAGCTCCTCCCACCCATCGAGGTATATAGACACTCCCCTAACAATGCCCAACTAGTTTATAGCTCCTCCCACCCAGCTAGTTTTATATAGACACTCCCCTATCACTGCCCCACCCATGGACATGACATCACTGGAAATGAGAGCTACATGGTCATGTGACCAAAGCCCAGAACGGGAGACTGGAGCAATAAAGATAAAATAAATACATTCCAAAATGACCTTTATAAATTTGCTAACCTATTTTATTATATTTTTAACATTATTATTATTATTATTATTTTTTTGGTTAGTTGAGGTTTTTTTTTCTGGCATTTTTCCCCTGAGAGAAGAATAGGTCAAAACACCAGGAAAAAATGGTAAAAGCTTCAACATGCTGCATTTTTGAGTAAAAAAAAGCCACCTAATTAACAAAAATGCCAGTAGTAAAAAAAAAATAATTCTTTGTGTGCTCTTCTTTTCCTTTTCTTTTTTTTCCATAGACATCCGAAGCCGAAAAAAAAAAAAAAAAAATGCCCCAAAAATTGGGGGTGCAAAAAAAGCCACTAAAAACTCAGAAGTCCACAAGAATGGCACTAAAAACCCATGTGTGAACCGACCGTGAGGCACCGTGTGATATTGCAGGGCGTGTCTCAATCTCCGTGCAGATGTCTAGGTCCATATCAGAGCCACATCCGTTGCTCCGTTCCGTGGCCCTGCAAAAAAATAGAACCTGTCCGATTCTCGTCCATTTTGTGGACAAGAATAGGCATTTGTATTATGGGCGGCCCATTCCGTCGCACAAATTACAGAATGCACATGAGTGCGGACCGCAAAACACGGCGCAGTTGTGCGCCTGTAGCCTAATGGCGCACAACTGATCATTTACTACCAGCATATGTTTTTAGAAAGGAGAAAACCCACATAAGAACAATGAAAACTTACAGTATTGTCCCCGGGTGGGTTAAAGGGGTTGTCCCACGAATAATATTCTGCAGGTTTCAAACCAGCTCCTGGATCTGAATACTTTAGTCCTTAAAAACATATTCCATCTACAGAGTTATTCACTGATCTCCATCTGTATAGCGCCACCTGCTGTTTGCTCTTTGTCTAATTTTTCTGTCCTGCTCACTGAGACGGAAGCATACGCTCAGTTCCGTCCTTCAACTGCCACCAGCTGCAGCAGAAAGGACACGTCCCCTGAGATGCCAGCTCGAACTACAGTATATCTAGCAGAATTGGAGCAGTGAATGGGGAGATCTCTGGATCCATGTGAGGTACAGCGCTGGTTCTGGCTTTGTTAGAATGAGGTTGTCATGTACTATATGATGTCCGATTTTTCATTTTTTTTACATTAATCATGAGATAACCCCTTTAAAAAGATCTACGACCTTAGTGTGACAAGATGACAATGGCGATCAATGAGCTACAGACACTATAGACGCCAGATGGTGGGCCTCCACAGACCAATATCTGATACCTGGAAATGGCATTGTAAGGGAATATATCGGGCGGCGGAGTATCGGGCGGCGGAGTATCATCACATTGTGCTTCTTACTGTTTCCTATTATCACCATTTTTTTGTTTCTTGTTTGGCACGGATGCTAATTATGTAATGATATTATGTAACAGGAGGAGAATAAGCAATGAGCCCCGGGGTTCGGTTCCGCTCGCTTCATCACTTCCTTCTGTTGTTCCAAACAATAAAAACAGATTTCTTGAAGATTGATGGAAGGAGATGATGGAGTATGCAGGGCTATCGCTGACCGCAGGACCGCTCCCCATTAAGGCTTAGCCCCCATCACATTTTTCCCAATCTGTTTAATGTATACAAAAAACGTGGATATAAAAACGCAGGATATAAGAACGTGTTTTTTTTTTTTTTCTAGTTTTCTTTTAATATAACGTATACGTCAAACGGAGGCATGAAACGTGATATGAACCCACCCTAACTCTTGTATCTAACATTTAGATAACATCTTGAACACTAGCTACAGGATCAGGTCTGTAACTCCTACTTACGTTTTCCATGTAATAACGTTTCTGGAGCATCTATGACACTGTGTTGCACAATTCCTCTAGTATTCCTACTAAAAGTTTACAAATGAATTGCTAACTGTCTGCAGTGGAGGTCCAACTAGGTGTTACCAGTTGAGGGTCTACTCCTGTACAGTCTGACCTTATCCAATCAGCACTGCCAGTGTCATACTGTGCAGGGACACACCCCCGACTGGTAACGCCCATGTGGACATTACTTGCAGACTGCTAGTAATTCATTCATAAATGTGTAGTAGGAATAGTAGAGGAATGACAGAACATGGTCGTAACAGTAGATGCTCCAGAATTGTTATTACGTGGGGAATGCAAGTAGTTACTAAAGCAGACATCTCAGGAGACCAATGTTACTACATGCTTTTGCTGGCTGGTGCCCGGTCTAATTACTACTGGCCCCCTTCCATATAGTTTATGGTCATACAGGGTAACGACAACTACAAGGTGCCTAATTTTAAAGGGGTTTTCTGAGCGTTTTTTCTACGGATGACCTATCGTCAGTATCTGATTGGTGGAGGTCCGACATTCTGGACCTCTGCTGATCAGCAATTTGAGAAGACGGCAACGCTTACAGTAGCGCCACGGTCTTCTCGCAGCTTTCCGTAAGCCAGTGACATCATGTTCATCAGTCACATTGAAGTGAATAGGGGCTGAGCTGCGATACCAAGCACAGCCATAATACAATGTATGGCACCGGGCTTGGTGAGCAGAGAGAAGCCCAGTAGCGCTACTGCAAGCACCGGTGCTTCCTCAAACAGCTGATCGGTGGGGGTCCCGGGTGTCGGACCCCCACCAATCCGATACTGATGACCTATCAGCACTGCATGCGTCATCCGTATTCCACGTACGCTGCTAGGCTGAAAATTCATTTCCAGAGCGTCACCTATCAATGGTCCGTGAAAACCATGGACCAAACACGTTGTGTCAGTGGTTTTTAGGGACCTCTACACATTAACTGACGTGTACGGTCCGCATCACAGACCAAAATAAACGCACTGACCCACCGCGAGTGTGAAATAAAATCCATAGAGAACACGGACCGCACACGCCACGCCTGTGATTCACGTGACGCGTGAAGGAAGCCTTAGGACGACCCAAGGAGAACTTCACGGTGGATGGGATAGCTGGGTCAATGGCTGGTGCTACGGAATCGGCCCAAGCTTATCGAAATTGTACAAGTTGCATAATGTATCTGGCGTTGCTTACTACACACTTCTCTTTCCCATGACAGGCGTGCTAAAAATGTAGAAATTTGGCAGGTCTGCGAATCATATTTTGAGGCAATGCCTCAGGAATTGACTTACAGCATGAAGAGCCCCCCCCCACCGGTCATATCATTACATCTACAGGTTCCTTGGCTTGCATAAGGAGATTGTAATCTCTGTGCGGTGCCGGTAACGGGATCTACGTATAGCTCACTGGCGACTCTTGATATTTTCCACGCCATTGCCCATAGTTAGGGGTTAAATGTCAGCAGAGTTGACATGTAATATGGGGAGCAGCAGGTGGTCAGAGGTGCACACGACATATCTGAATACAAAGGCGTCTTGTGTGCGGGACATTGGGGGCATTGTTCTGTCGCTCCGTTTTAGCATTCCATTGTCGGGTCTATAACAATTTGTTAGTTCTGTGATACTAAAAGTTAAGAACAATTCATCTCTTTCTGTCCGGCTGCCAACAAAAATGTCTACATTGGGCACGTGCCACAAAAATAGCAGCAGAGTAAGTTCATTTTGTCCTCCTCTGGCCTGTACGTCATTAAACGTCATTGTTGTGTGGCGTCTCTCGATTGAGCTGGGTGACTTCATTCACTGTAGACGTCTCTCACAATGGTGGACCTAACACGACCATACTTCTCGGTAGTCGGGCTGGTCAGCCTATGAGGGAGCAGGGACATCACCCCAATCGGGCTCTGTGCCGACATCACATGCTACCTGTCAATGGCGGCTGTTAACAGGCGTCTTCTGGCAATGAGCGCCTAGGATGGCCACACTAGTGTTTGCTCATTTTGGATCTTGACTTATACTTTGACTTTGAGCTTGCCTCTGACTGATGATTTATATTTCTGATGTCTCCTCCTGGTATAGAATCTGCCTGTTTTGACCTTCGGGTTCTGTCTTTGTCAGTCAGTTTGTCTATCCCAGTTTGTCTAGGCCCTTGCATTCGGTTATATTAGGGACCGTCGCCAAGTTGGAGGCCGTCATTTAGGACGTATCATCCAAGTAGGTAGGGACAGTGGTAAGGTGTAGCTTAGGGCTGCACTGTTCCCTACCTTACATGTCGCATACATTACACCAACAGCCCATTGCTTTCAATAGGAACCGTGCAATTCTTCATTTCTCCTGTGGGGGTGCTGTAGGGGAATTGAACACTTGACACCAGGTTCCTCACACAGATTAGAATTGATCAATGGGGACCCAGGAGCAGGAGCCCTTGGCTTAGCGTATTGTCGGGAGACCCTTCTGACAAAGAGATTTTCCAAAGCATGCATGTGTTCATAATGGGGAGAAGGACTACACCTCTAGAACCAGCTTATCTCCCCCTAGAACAAAAGGATGAAATTCAAAAACCCCCCAACCTCTGCTGTCCAAGGAGAGTCAAGGTGTGCCATATACTAATCCCTGACTTGGGTTTTAAGAATTTTGTATATTTCTCCTGCTTATTGCTTCATTATTAAAGGGGTTGTCCCATGATTAATGTGAAAAATGAAAATCGGACATCATATAGTACATAATAAAGCTAGACCAGCCCTGTCCTGGATATGGATCCAGAGATCTCCCCATTCATTGCTCTGTTAGATTTTCTTCAGGCTGACGGCTTGGGGGACATGTCCTTTCTGCTGCAGTTTTCTCCCTATCACAGCTCGGGTGGTGTCCTTCCTGCTGCAGCTCACTCCTTCTAAGGCCTCTTTCACACGGGCGTCGCGGGAAAATGCGCGATTTTTCAGCGCGAGTGCAAAGCGTTTTAATGCGTCTTGCCGATTTTTCTCACGCGCGTGCATGTTTGGTACCTGAACCCGGACTTCTTCACAGAAGTTCGGGTTTGGGATCGGTGTTGTGTAAATTTTATTATTTTCCCTTATAACCTGGTTATAAGGGAAAATAATAGCATTCATACTACAGAATGCTAAGTAAATTAGGGATGGAGGGGTTAAAAAATAAAAATTAAACTCATCTCATCCACTTGTTCGCGCAGCCCTGCTTCTCTTCTTTCTTCTTCTTTGAGGACCTGTGAGAAAAGGACCTTTGGTAACGTCACTGCGCTCATCACATAGTCCATCACCATGGTGATGGATCATGTGATGGACCATGTGATGAGCGCAGTGACGTCACCAAAGGTCCTTTTCCTCACAGGTCATCGAAGAAGAAGAAAGAACACGAGCCGGGCAGCGTGAACAAGTGGATGAGGTGAGTTAAAAAAAATTTTAACCCCTCCATCCCTAATTTACTTAATTGTAATCTGTATTAAGAATGCTATTATTTTCCCTTTATAACAATGTTATAAGGGAAAATGAGAATGATCGGGTCCCCATCCCGATCGTCACCTAGCAACCATGCGTGAAAATCGCATTGCTTCCGCACATGCTTGTGATTTTCATGCAGCCCTATTCACTCCTATGGGGCCTGCGTTGCTTGAAAAACCCACAATATAGAGCATGCTGCAATTGTCACGCAACGCACAAGTGATGCGTGAAAATCACCGCTCATGTACACAGCCCCATAGAAATGAATGGGTCCGGATTCAGTGCGGGTGCAATGCGTTCACCTCACGCATTGCACCCGCGCGGAAAACTCGCCCGTGTGAAAGGGGCCTAACATTAGATCTGTCTGGTAGCATTTGAAGGATGGAATTGAGCATGTGCGACCTCCTCAGCAATGTTACTGAGGTGGAAAAATAAATGAGGAAAAGTTCAAGCAGCAGTTTTTTTGGATAACAAAACTTTTTATTACATCCAATTTTTAAAAATAGATCTAGGTGATGGATTGAAAAATGTAGAATATTTTAGTGAGACGAGCCTTTTTAAGATGCAATGCTTTTCTTTAGCAATTGATGGGATAAGACCTCAAGGACATGGATTAGGTCATAAAAGGGCTTGACCTTTTGTTAATATGGACCTTGGAGGAACATGTTGGTCTTAATGGGGTTGTCCAAGTTATATTTATTGATGACCTATCCTCAGGACAGGTCATCAATATCAGATCGGCGGGGGTCCTACACTTGGCACCCATGCCGATCAGCTAAACAATGAAGAGGAGGCAGCGCTGGCACGGCGCACGCCTTCTCTTCAAACAGCTGAGGATAGGTCATCAATAAATATAACTTGGACAACCCCTTTAAGGCAGACTATTGTCGGGAGGGAAACGTTCCTTCCCGTTAATCGCCTGCTCGCTGGCGGAGGAGACAAATGCCATTCCGCGATCTCCTCCGCAGCATAGGGGGGGGGGGGGGGCGATCTCTATGCCATCGCTCATCCCCCATGCTTTACAGTGGTTTGCCGGCGCCAGATCGTAATTGAACAGCATGATCTGCCGCCGGCAAATCCTGATCTTACAGCATGCTCATTCATCGGGCAATCAGCATCAGTATTACACTGCAAGATGATCGCTAATAAGAGTTTGTATGGAAATCTGCCCATGTAATACACCCTTAAGTTCAGTTCCTGTTCACCTCCCCATGATGGACCTGCCAGTAGTAAAGGTGTATGGCCAATGGAAGAACGATGATGTCACCTACTCATGTTCTCTTAGCTTTTTTAGTTACTACATTTCTAACACAGAGCATTGTGTTCCAAAGAAGTGACATCATGAGAGTTGTAGTTCTCTTGGTTAGATGCATCAGCTCAGGGCTGGGCAAATATTCTATTGTTAGGTGCAGATTGCCATGTATTTACCGAACCCCAAGCTGTGTCAGACACCTGAGTCATCTCCTGCTCATCCCTCGATCCTTACGGTGACTTTACTGTTGAAGTATGAAGAGCTAGAAGAATCCTCATTGAAGAGGAAAACTTAAGAACCTCTTAACTGAGCACAGGTGGGGAGACGAGAGTCATCCTGCTTGATGGGAAATACAGATGTTCAAAAATGAAAGTTTGCTCCCAGTTCCTGAAATGTCTGGTACAGACAGAACGTCTACTGATCACTCTGATAAAACGGTTATCAGCGCTGGAGCTGGATCTTATGTAACTGTTCCAGACGGATGAGGTCAGGTGAAAAACCAAATGTTAGCACAGCTGAGACGTACGTCAAGATGGCTCTACAGTGAGATCCAACTGAGCGATGGGACTAGGACTATAGATTGCTCCATATTGTCTGGTTTTTGGGACATTCCCAGCGAATGTCTGTGTCTGAATACACCGAAAGTGTTATGTTTGCATCCCGTGCCTGCCGCTGCCCCCCTACTTTGGGCAGGTATGGGCCCTGCTCCTTTCAGCCTGTGTCTGTCCCAGTTCCAGCACTGCGTACTGTGTGCTTTTTGGAGATATTCTTCATTGAACCTAATCTCATTCTGCAGTATTGCAAGGGTTAAACCCTACTTTGGTTCTGTGTGCAGCTGCTTCTAATGTGTTAATCAGCTTCTGCTATATATGCTGTGCTGTTTGTCTCGTTCTCTGCCTGTGCAATAGGTTTACTAGGTTGCTAGATCCTGCAAAGGTTCTATAATCTTCTTGTCTGCCCATGCACTGACTCTTACCACTGCCTGATTCCCGAATTTGGAACCTCTGCCACCTGACCTGACCTGTGCCTGATCACTGTACTGTCCATGTGCTGTCTGCCCTGACCTTTGGACTGTTTCACGGATTCACGAAAACTCTTCCTGCACTGACCTCAGCCTATTATTGGTTGAGTTTCTCTTGATCCCTCGTGCTTTGCACCATGGGTCCCTTGACCCCCGTGGGTCAGCAGCCAACCACATGGAGACTCCTCCAAGAGGCAGCAGCCTGGTGGCTCCCCTGCAGGAAAGACCATATGCCTGTGTAGAGGTTAAAGGGTGAAAAACAGGGCGCTGGCAGGATAACACCCTTGGGTTAGGTCCATATTTTTGTCAGTGGTTCCACAATCACTGTAGTAACAGAAGGAAAAACAGAAAATGGCAATAGGAAGACACTGACGGTCGGTTCATCTTGCACCTGGTGCTGTGAATGGCCATGGTTTATTCAGGGGCTTCTAACAGTAGAAGGAGTTTAGAACAAATGTTTTTTTTTTTTTTTTTAAAGAAACGGTGCCACTCTACTGCATGGGCTGTGTCGGGTATTGCAGTCCTTGACATATATTAGGCCTAGTGGTCAGTATGAGAACGGCAGTATTTTTTTTTATTTTTTATTTTTTTTTAAAACACAAAAGTGTTTAACATAAAAAACGTTTTCTGATGACACATTCCCTTGCAGTCAATAGGACTGAGCTGCAATGCCAGACACCGACTTTGGTCAAGGGTGATGCTGTTTCTAGGAATAAAAACAGGCCCTATTCTCAAATATTGGAAAAACCCCTTTTAAGCAACCCTCCATTTTGAAACCACAAACTCTCACATTATGTGGGGGATGGATAGATCCTGTACCTGGAGACCTCCTCTTCATCCTTTGACTCATGGATCTCCCCAAATCCCCGGTCCCTCTTCTGCCATCCAAGATAACCGTTCCGCTTTTTTAGACTACCCAGTGTAGACTTTGCATCCATGGTCCAAGACCCTTTCAGCTTGTCCAGCACGGCTATCTGATTGGCTGGTGCGGCTCACATGAACAATGCCAGCCAATCCGAGAGCAGCAATGGAAAGCAGGAAGTGTCTTGGGCTACGGATGCACAGTGTGCAGGGGAGTCCGAGAAGAGGCAAGGCCATCTTAAATGTCAAAAGAGAGGTCCGGGCATTGGCTGATCCGTACCAGGTAAGTAAGCCAGAGGTTCACTTTAAGTTAAATTGAGGGACTACCTATTATCTTGGAGGTAGTTTCCTTATTTGACAGGATTGCCTCCATGATATGGTGCCATATGGCAGATACTTTTTTTCTATGAATTTTGTCGTGGATTCCCAGTGGTGGGTGCAATTCACCGTATAATCTGTGGCTTTCCATATCTGCCGCGTGCTCCTATTTCTATACGTATTTTTCTTTCTGCTCCATGTGGATAGTGTTTTGGAACCTCTCTTTTGCGACGACCACGCAAAATCCATTTGGAAAGTGGTCTTTAGGTGGGTGGTCTGATTAGAGAAGGTCAGTATGCACAGTCTATGATGGAACAGGAAACCTACTCAGGTGGCCCTTTTGGAGATGGCTTCCGGGTCCGTAAAAGATAAGATATGTCCTATTCTTTAATGTATCTGGCAGATTATGGACCCATTGAAATCAATGGGTCTGCAACATGATGCATGGAGCACCTGCCGTTGTCCATGGTTTGAGTTCCACAAAACTGACACTGTCCTGTGAATGGACCCCATGGGTGATCTGTGTCCTTTCTGCATCCTTATGTCCGCTCCACAAGAGAGAGAACATGTCCAATACTTGGACCACGGACTCATTGAAGTCAATGGGTCCACCAAAAAACATTGCAACATGGACGTCATCCGTATTTTGCGGATCCGCGCTTTGCTGTGTGCATGAGTCCTTACTAGATTCGCTAGTGCTGGATATACAGGTGATTTCCTGACTGCCAGGAGCCAGCATTACATTGACTATTTCTGGGATATTTTAGGACGTGTGTTGTGTTTTCTCTACTGTGTGTGTAGAAGGGTCAGGACTGAGGGCTTAGAGTGCAGACCCAGTAAACATTCCTAGTCTCTAGAAACCATTCCCTGTCGCCACCTAGTGGAGTCTCCATGAGCTGCACTGGGAATGCTGCACTTAGCCTTTATTTTTTTTATTTTTTTGTCATTTCCAGGTGCTGCTGGTAGGTGACAGGGCATGAGGTGTCCATGCCAAGTCAGTGAAACATTCTTATAGGCACTCGTCAGGTTTAGCGTCTGCTCCACATAAATGGCCATTGTAATTGTCATGCTAAGCTCTGTGTGATTTTTGAGATCTTGAACGTCGCTCGTCGACATTCTACATTCGTGTCGTCTGTGGCTTGGAATGTGGAATTTCAGGTTCCCCCGAGTCGCCCTGTACATATCGGGCAGTGGCAGCATCTGCATTTTATGTTCTGGAAATGTAAAAGTAGTATATTGTGATAAAAAAAAAAAAAAAAAGTTTAATGTTTTCCTGCGGAGACGGCGCCCCACACGTCCATGGGTTGTACCTGGTATTGCCGCTTGTCTCCATTGAAATTAATAGGGCTAAGCTGCAATACCAAACAAATCCAGGGGTGGTGCTGTTTTTGCACCATGTTAGAATCCTGAGGAATATATATATATATATATATATATATATATTCTACTTAGGTATGCAATAATATGGAAACGTTGAAAGCCTCACTAAGCATTTTTACCATTGTATTATATGGAAGAACTTGGTGACAACCCCTGCGGGATCCATAATGTGGTCATACTGGTGGTCACCCAGCTTTCCCAGACCCAGATAGAACGGTTGAATAGAAATGTTATAATATGGCCACGAAGCATAAGACACAGCGATTTTTGTCTGCGACTTGCAGTCACAGAATTATTTTAGATTTCCTATCTGGCTGCAAAAAAAAAAAATTCACAATCGAGTCGCGTGTGACACTCATTGCGGTCTTTGATAGCCAAGTGCCGTACAACCGGTGACCAAAAAAATGCAGCACGTTTTGGATTTTTTGCTGATTTCATCAGATACGACGTCACGTTGTGATCTTCATAAAGTCGCCATGTAGCCCTGGGCAGAGGAGTGTCCTGTAAGGCTACATGCACACAACGGTGGGGAAAAGAAGAAAAAAAACACGGGTGTGCATCCATTTTCTGGCTGGCTGTCCATTTTTAATGGCCATTTTGCATCCATGTGTGTGGGTTTTTTATTAATTTATATTTTTTTTACATCCCAACCCCTAACTGTATACATAATTCCCCCTGGACAACACATGGTCCCCATACCGCCCCCCCCCCCCAGTTTGAATAGTGACCCTTATAGTGCCCCCAAGTATAAAGAATTCCCCCATTAGCGTCCCCCCATTACCAATAATGGTCGTTATAGTATCCTCCTAGTATAAAAAATGGTCCCCATAGTGCCCCCTAGTGTGAATAATGGCCTCGTTAGTGCTCCCCAGTTCTGCTCGTGTTAAAGAACTATAAATACTCGCTCATCCTCTTGCACGTACAGAGACAGTCGCTCCTCACTTGATGCAGAAGGACCTGCTCTCCCAGCGTAATGACGTCACCATGCGCTCCCAGTGTGTTACATCCTCCCGCTGGGAGTGCAGGTGCTTCTGCATCAAGTGAGGAGCGATTTGTCTCTGCCTGTGCAAGAGGATGAAGCAAGTGTTTTTTTTAATTTATTTTAACCCCTCAAAAGCCATTTTTCACCAGTGTACCCACTTTTTATGACCGTTAGGCGGGTGCACTCCTGTCCAAACGGCCCCTTTGATTTTGACAGCCGCCATTCACTGGCTGTTAAAGGCCTATAGACTTCAGTTGGTTCTGAAAGTGGCCCTTTTTCATGTCGTGTGGATGTAGCCTTAGGGCTCATGCACACAACCGTGCCGCCTTTTGCGGTCCGCAAATTGTGGATCCATAAAAAAAAAACAGATGCCGCCCATGTGCCTTCCACAATTTGCGGAACGAAACAGGAGGCCCATTATAGAGATGCCTATTCTTGTCCGCAAAACGGACAAGAATAGGACATGTCTCATAATTTTTGCGGGATCACGGAACGGAGCAACGGATGCGGACAGCACACGGGGTGCTGTCCGCATGTTTTGCGGACCCATTGAAATGAATGGTTCCGTATACGGACCGTTACGGAATCAAAATACGGTCTGTATACGGAACGCAAAAAAATGGTTGTGTGCATGAGCCCTTAACCAGTTCATGACTGCTCTCAGTGGGCATTACTAATGAACTGCTATAAGGCCATGCATGAACCTCTCCAGGACTACAGCGTCCCAGTCCCTTAGTGGAGATGCTTGGGATACCACAGGTCCTCTAGCCCTGACTATGTTTGAGAATATGTCTGTGAAGGTTCTCATTTATCCAGGTCATGGTATATCTGTAAAGAATAAATCAAGGCAACTTTGAAGACAGTCAAGTACGTGTTTTGGATAAGGAGGCCGATTGGTACAAACGAGGTGTGAAGGAGGCCATCTACGAAAAAATTGAGAAGCCAAGCTTGAATAGAGGCGGGGGGGTTAGACATCTATTGTCTGCCACATACAATGCTGTCTTGACACCCTTTTTCTGGCAGGTCATTATCACCTACTGACTCCAATTAGGATAATGGTATCAACACCTTTGACCCCATGCTGGGTATAATGACCTCTGACCCCATGCTGGGTATAATTACCAGATGTTGATTCAGTTACATATTTATTCCCAGAGAATTCTTGTACAGTCACTCAGAATTGAGAAAGCTCGTTGGAAGAACGAGTGAAACGTTTTCAAGAAATCTACAGTACGTCCAGTTGCCTTGATTTATTCTTTACAGATATGTTTAAGAAGTGTGTGTCCCCCCCCCCCCCCCCACCTTAATTCCGTATTAAACCAAATATCTCTTGAAAAGGGTCCAACATCAGCTGCTCGAGGTATTTTTGGCTTTTTCCGCTTACTGGAAACACATTCCTGCAGCAGCGTAACCTTTTACTGTGGGGCTGTCCGCTAATTAGCCATGGAAGACAAGCGATGGCCTTTTCCCGTTCTTCGCTTTTCAAGGCTCGGTCACGTCGTCCAAATCCAAAATAAATATTGGGAGGACAGATTGCCATTCATTTACCCCCCCCCCCCCCCAACTCCGCTTCTTCTAAAGCCAAAATCCCCTCTATTACTGGAACTGAGTGTGAGGGTTGTTTTCAGCCCCTGTTTTATAAGCCGAATTCCTTGGCCGGGAATGTGGACAGCGCAGTGTTTCAGCGTATGTGCAGCCATGCTGCTCCTAGGTAGGCCGCAGCTCTGGTATGTGTATTCGGGGCTTCATCTTAAGCCCTTTTCATGGCCGTGAAGCACTGATGGGTGGTTGAGCACTACGTGTGGGCTTGGAGATACTGATCGTTACAGGTGGGATCGGGATGGCGTTTCTGGGAAGGCTCAACTTACAATGCGCCCTTTTGTATAGGTGAATTCTTTTCATAGCAACACATAGCCCGTCTGTTCAGGTAACACTAGATTTCGTCCAGGCCCCGTTACTTAAAGTGGCGCTTTTGTTTAAGTGTCTGCTATATCTACGGCTATTAAATGCTGAACCTTCATGCTCTGTGACCCCTGAATATTTCCCCTTCATGAGCCCAGACTTATGTTGCAAGGCCTAGTGAGCATGGGGCCTCCAGGCATGATCATGTAACACATGGCAGCGCCACACCAGTCCATAGGTTGCATCGGGTATTGCAGCTCAGCCAAACTGAAGAGAATTGGGTTGAACTGCAGTACCACACACAACCTGTGGACAGGTGCAGCACTGTTGTTGGAAGCGGAATCAAATCCTGGACAACCTGTTTATACCGTCATTATACATAAGACTGGGTAGAGCTTAGGCGTCTTAGAGGGGCCTCCTGCCCCCATCCCCCATGTCTTAAGATCTGATATGTTGAATGTTTTTTTGTTTCTTTTCTGTCTTATTCTTGTATTTAAAAAAAAAAAACGGCCACCTGTCCTCTTGAAACAACATGAACATAGGGTTGTTTTAGGTAGGATATATCTACAAACTTGCATCCAAAATCTGATGTTGGACTGGCACTTCAGAGGCCTGCTGGATATTCTAGTGTAGGGGTCACCAACCTCCAGCACTCCAGCTGTTGTGAAAATACAACTCCCAGCATGCTCCACTTCTATGGAAGTTCTGAGAACAGCCAAGCAATAATGCATGCTGGGAGTCGTAGTTTCACCACACCTGGAGTGCCGAAGGTTGCTGATCCCTGTTCTAGGGGGTCCAAATTCTGCGTAATATGACAATCTTCTGTATAAAGGCATGGACACGTGGCGTAGGCGCAACGGGTTTGCATGCAGAAAATCCACATCAGCAGGAATTTGGAGAAGATAATCATCCACGTGCTGCGATTTCTGCAAGAAAATCTGCACATAACCCGACCCGTGGTGTGGATTTTAAATCTGCAGCACGTCAAATTATATACAGTTGCAAAAAAAAGTATGTGAACCCTTTGGAATGATATGGATTTCTGCACAAATTGGTCATAAAATGTGATCTGATCTTCATCTAAGTCACAACAATAGACAATCACAGTCTGCTTAAACTAATAACACACAAAGAATTAAATGTTACCATGTTTTTTATTGAACACACCATGCAAACATTCACAGTGCAGGTGGAAAAAGTATGTGAACCCCTAGACTAATGACATCTCAAAGAGCTAATTGGAGTTAGGTGTCAGCCAACTGGAGTCCAATCAATGAGATGAGATTGGAGGTGTTGGTTACAGCTGCCCTGCCCTATAAAAAACACACACCAGATCTGGGTTTGCTTTTCACAAGAAGCATTGCCTGATGTGAATGATGCCTCGCACAAAAGAGCCCTCAGAAGACCTACGATTAAGAATTGTTGACTTGCATAAAGCTGGAAAGGGTTATAAAAGTATCTCCAAAAGCCTTGCTGTTCATCAGTCCACGGTAAGACAAATTGTCTATAAATGGAGAGAGTTCAGCACCGCTGCTACTCTCCCTAGGAGTGGCCGTCCTGTAAAGATGACTGCAAGAGCACGGCGCAGACTGCTCAATGAGGTGAAGAAGAATCCTAGAGTGTCAGCTAAAGACTTACAAAAGTCTCTGGCATATGCTAACATCCCTGTTAGCGAATCTACGATACGTAAAACACTAAACAAGAATGGATTTCATGGGAGGATACCACAGAGGAAGCCACTGCTGTCCAAAAAAAACATTGCTGCACGTTTACAGTTTGCACACGAGCACCTGGATGTTCCACAGCAGTACTGGCAAAATATTCTGTGGACAGATGAAACCAAAGTTGAGTTGTTTGGAAGAAACACACAACACTACAGTTGCAAGAAAAAGTATGTGAACCCTTTGGAATGATATGGATTTCTGCACAAATTTGTCATTAAATGTGATCTGATCTTCATCTAAGTCACAACAATAGACAATCACAGTCTGCTTAAACTAATAACACACAAAGAATTGAATGTTACCATGTTTTTATTGAACACACCATGTAAACATTCACAGTGCAGGTGGAAAAAGTATGTGAACCCCTAGACTAATGACATCTCCAAGAGCTAATTGGAGTGAGGTGTCAGCCAACTGGAGTCCAATCAATGAGATGAGATTGGAGGTGTTGGTTACAGCTGCCCTGCCCTATAAAAAACACACACCAGTTCTGGGTTTTCTTTTCACAAGAAGCATTGCCTGATGTGAATGATGCCTCGCACAAAAGAGCTCTCAGAAGACCTACGATTAAGAATTGTTGACTTGCATAAAGCTGGAAAGGGTTCTAAAAGTATCTCCAAAAGCCTTGCTGTTCATCCGGCCACGGTAAGACAAATTGTCTATAAATGGAGAAAGTTCAGCACTGCTGCTACTTTACCTAGGAGTGGCCGTCCTGTAAAGATGACTGCAAGAGCACAGCTCAGACTGCTCAATGAGGTGAAGAAGAATCCTAGAGTGTCAGCTAAAGACTTACAAAAGTCTCTGGCATATGCTAACATCCCTGTCAGTGAATCTACGATACGTAAAACACTAAAGAATGGATTTCATGGGAGGATACCACAGAGGAAGCCACTGCTGTCCAAAAAAAACCCATTGCTGCATGTTTACAGTTTTCACAAGAGCACCTGGATGTTACACAGCAGTACTGGCAAAATATTCTGTGGACAGATGAAACCAAAGTTGAGTTGTTTGGAAGAAACACACAACACTATGTGTGGAGAAAAAGAGGCACATCACACCAACATCAAAACCTCATCCCAACTGTGAAGTATGGTGGTGGGGGCATCATGGTTTGGGGCTGCTTTGCTGCGTCAGGGCCTGGACGGATTGCTATCATCGAAGGAAAAATGAATTCCCAAGTTTATCAAAACATTTTGCAGGAGAACTTAAGGCCATCTGTCCACCAGCTGAAGCTCAACAGAAGATGGGTGTTGCAACAGGACAACGACCCAAAGCATAGAAGTGAATAAACAGAATGTCTTAAACAGAAGAAAATACGCCTTCTGGAGTGGTCCAGCCAGAGTCCTGACCTCAACCCGATTGAGATGCTGTGGCATGACCTCAAGAAAGCGATTCACACCAGACATCCCAAGAATATTGCTGAACTGAAACAGTTCTGTAAAGAGGAATGGTCAAGAATTACTCCTGACCGTTGTGCACGTCTGATCTGCAACTACAGGAAACGTTTGGTTGAAGTTATTGCTGCCAAAGGAGGTTCAACCAGTTATTAAATCCAAGGGTTCACATACTTTTTCCACCTGCTCTGCGAATGTTTACATGGTGTGTTCAATAAAAACATGGTAACAGTTAATTCTTTGTGTGTTATTAGTTTAAGCAGACTGTGATTGTCTATTGTTGTGACTTAGATGAAGATCAGATCACATTTTATGACCAATTTGTGCAGAAATTCATATCATTCCAAAGGGTTCACATACTTTTTCTTGCAACTGTATGTGGCTATCTGTCTTAGATTCCTCCCTTTGCAATGCAGAGGGTGAAATCTGTGGCGAACCTGCAGCAAATCCGTGAGATTAATGCAACAGAATTCACACCAAATGGTGCAGCGGAATACCAAAAGGTTTGGCTGTGCCCTTTAAAAGGGGGTATTTTCATGTGGAGCATATATGGCATATCGATTAGGATAGGAGATAAATGTCTGATAGGTGCAGATACTACCTCCAGGACCTGCTCTTCCCTCAAGAATGGGGCCCTGATATGAATGAACAGTATGCACAGTTTTATCCATTCTCTGCTATGGGACCTGGCTATTTAGGGATGTCCCAGAGCTGTAAATAGAGAGCATGTTGCGCATGCGCTGCATCCTCTCCATTCAGTGCTATGGGACTTTCCAAAATAGCGGAGTGCATTCTTTCAGCTATTTTTGGAAGTCCCACAGCAGAGACTGGAGAGAGCCACATTTGCGCTGCATGCTCTCCATTCGTGGCGGGTCCTGATCTTTAGATAGGAGCAGATTCGCTCCTATCCGACATTTTTGGTATATCCTACCCACATGCCATAAATGTCCCGGATGAGAATACTCCATTAAAGTGCCTCTAACCTACAGTACCCAGGAGCTCCAGTGGATGCTGGTGAGGGAAGTACAATGGACAGAGCTACACTGAATCTGCAAGAGAAGTTAGTGTGGGGTAAATGCCCCCTAAGTGCAGGCTTAGGTGCCCCCAACATCTGACTTGACAGGTACTCGTCTGAGCGATGCCGCCCACAGATACGGCACGTGAGCCTTCACAACGATGGCTTCCCCAATGCTATATTTTATTCTGTTGTCTTTTCTCGTTCGCAGAAAATATTTGCAGAATATCCGGAACATCCTGTTCCCTGACAGTTTGCAGCTTAAATGCAGTTTATGATTTAACAGTACCGCAGCCGAAGTATTTGAGCACCAGGAATGTACTGCAGTGCCCAGATAACAGAGAGAGGATCATTGCTTCCCCTCTATAAAATAAAATGCAGTTCTAGCCCACAGCATTCTTGTCGTATGATTAATCTAAACAGAACGATCTCCACCCCCGGAGGAGATTATCTATATAAACCAAACATTTGCACGAATCCAAGATAGCGCCAAGAAGGGGGGAGGGGGCGAGAGATATATACGTTGAAAACCAAAAAATGAGACACTTTGGTGATAGCAGCAGAAGAGTTTATTAAAGCCACCCACCCTTTTTTCATCTGTCTCTGTCTAGCAAACATATATATATACAGAGATAAGATGTATGTAGGATTGGCTTTTATGTGGTATTATAGCAGTTTCCGCCGTCGTAGCCTTCTCTTATCATGTGTTCAGGAGACGGCATCCTGACATGAAATGCGTCGGTGTTTGGCTAGGTTACCATAGGCCTCATGTATATATGCTATAAAGGTCCTGCAGCTACCATGATGGAGGGATTTAATGTCTTTTCGATAATTTTATACTTTGGGCCCCCTACAGCCCCTTGAAATAAAATGTAGTGGCCACCTCTCCATTCAGATTGCTCCCCACTGTGTCTATGGGACTGATATAAACAGGCGTTAAATGGAGTGACACCGGGCATGCTCGACCACCTCTCCAGGGTCTATGGGGCTTATGGAAACAGCTGAGCAGTGACATTGAATGAAGCAACATCGGGCATGCTCAACCACCTCTACATTCAAACATCTCCCCACTGTGTCTCTGGGGCGGATGGAAACGGCCAAGAGATCTCAATGAGTCACACAGACATTGAACGGGGT
This sequence comes from Bufo bufo, assembly GCF_905171765.1. NCBI lineage: Eukaryota > Metazoa > Chordata > Amphibia > Anura > Bufonidae > Bufo > Bufo bufo. The sequence continues at coordinate 205,584,843 of NC_053397.1, forward strand.
GACATTGGGCATGCTCGACCACCTCTCCAGGGTCTATGGGGCTTATGGAAACAACTGAGCAGTGACATTGAATGAAGCAACATCGGGCATGCTCAACCACCTCTCCATTCAAACATCTCCCCACTGTGTCTCTGGGGCGGATGGAAACGGCCAAGTGAGGTCAATGAGTCACACAGACATTGAACGGGGTGACATTGGGCATGCTTGACCACCTCTCCATTCAAACACTTCTCCACTGTACAGGGGTGGACACTAGAAAAATAAAAATAAGTGGCCCCATGTTGTAGGCAGGTCCAAATTGACAGAAGGCGAGACAACACAAGTAGGTGGGTTCAGGAATACCATAGCACAAAATACCGTCCCAGCAGAACAATATTTACACAGTTCAGCACAATATACTGCCCCAACAGCTGTCCCTCTGTGATGGCCGTCAATAGCTGCTGTTTTCTGTCCTCCTATTTCTCCAGTTGAATTCAGGACGGCATGGCGGGGTACACGATTATCCCAACGTTAATTACTGCTGAGAGCTCACTATGTACCTGGCCGGCGGCAGAGAGGAAGGCTTGGGTGGCCCGCTGGGCATCGGCCCACTGGGACATTTCCCTGTAAGGTCCATGGCTACTCCACCCCTGCCACTATGGAGCTTATGAAAAGAGCTGAGTAGTGACATTGATTGGCGTCACATCGGGCATGCTCAACCACCTTTCCGTTCAAGCTCCTCCACACCACAGCCATGCATTGAGGATTAACTGGTGTTTCTGGACCCCCTGTTCTACTGATAAATGGGGGTCCGAGGAGTGCGGCCAACCAGCGATCAAATATTTATCACTTCTTTAAAAAAAAAAAAAAAAACGCTTAAAAGGGGTAATATGAAATTAGAAAAATATGGTTGCTTTCTTTCAGAAAGAGCAACGCTCTTCGTGGGCAGTGGTTTTGCAGCTCAGACTTATTCACACCTATTCTCCAGTGGCAGAGAGTGGCTACGAAGAGTGTCTTTCACTCCGGAGGATCCGACAGGTCGACGTATTACACGGATAGTCCATTGATTTCTACTAGGACTGTGTAATACTTAATTTCCCCTGTGGGGGTGCTGCAGGGGAATGGAGCACATGCTGCCAAGTTTCCCTGCAGATTGCAGCTGATCACTAAGGTACCATCTTACTGTATGGAGACCATTGTAACACAAAAGATGTCTTAGAAAAAAATGTTACAATTTCAATCTAATCTTATGCAAGATATTAATGAAAAATATATGGTCTTCCCGCAGGGGGGAAGGAATATTCTTGAGGTTGTGAAGGTTTTATCAAGTAGGTCAGGGGTATGATAGGAAACTTAGTTCAGTTTGGAGAGAGATAATGTTTCTGGGAAAGTGGCATTATGTAATGCTTTTCCATGAATTTGCAGAGTTAGCTAAAAATACTTTGTTTTGCAGCCACATAACGCGGTTCTGGACCGAGAAGCTGGTGAATTCTGTTTCTGCTGATAAGTCACTTGGTAATTTATTTTTTATTTATTTTTGTCAAAGTACAACGCGTTCTTGCTAAGCCTCCTACTGATTTATGACTTATTCTTGCCAGTTCTACACTTCTAGAAAATAATATGAACAAAAAATACAAACTCATAATTTCTGACTATTGGTATGGGATATAAGACAATGACTTAGGTCTGCCCTGATATGCTCCTAAACTGGTGTACTCGGAAACGGGCGCTCATTTGTCCCTTTATATTTTGTTTGACAGTAAACCGTTTTTATGCCAGATTTCCAGTTTAGGTAGGATACATGATGATGGTACCACGGCGTATTCTTCTATTATGCCACTATGTATATGGCCTCCTTAAAGGGATTGCGTCACTAAACATATTCTACATTTTTCCAATAAGCGCCTGGATCTGAATACTTTTGTAATTGCATCTATTTAAAAATTTTGTATAGCCAGTGAGCTATTCAATAAAATGTATATGTATAGCGCCACCTGCTGTTTAGTTTTTTGGTATTTTTTTCTCCTTATTTGTTGCCCATCTCGCTGAGCTGCTCAGTTAAAATTTTTAGCTGTCACCAGCCATATGTTCTGTTAGAAGCTGCAGCAGCTACAGGGAGAGAGATGCAGCAGAAAGGACACTCCTCCTGAGAAAGTGCATGCCCCCTGAGCCGTCAGCCTGAAATAAATCTAGCTGAGCAATGAATGAGGAGATCTCTGGATCCATGTGAGGTACAGGGCTGGTTCTAGCTGTTAGAGATTGTCATATTCTATATGATGTCTGATTTTCATTTTATTACTTTAATCCTGGCATAACCCCTTTAAGTCATGTAAACAGTGATTCTCAACATTCCTTAGCCAAGTACCTTTTACTCAAACAATCTATGCAAAAGTACCTCGAAGGCTATGATCGTACACTGAGACGTGGCATGTACCCTCTGGGGTATACATACCGCACATTGAGAACCTATGGGCTACTCAAGTCTTATTGAAGCTCTACTTTAACTGCCTAATTTTGGACCTACATGGATGAGCTTTCACTGGACATAGTGTTTATGGAACTGGTGATGCAAGAAGATATTGAAAAAGATTTTTATTTTCCCTCGGTTCTTGCGGCAGGTGCGTGGGCCCCTCCATGGGAGTAAGGCCACGTGACATTTTGGAGTTGGGGAAGCAGCTCCAGGGGGGTGATGCGTTTTTTAACCGCATGCGGCCCGGTGGCATGGGGATGTCTTCTGGTGCCTAACTAATTAAAATCAACCTATGGGGCAGACAGGCTAATCAGGAGTGCACGCTGAACTTTATGGCGGCCATTATGGCGCATAACAGGTAGTATTTAGTGTTAGGACCCGTCTAACAGAGATCGTCTTGACGTACGGCAAACGGGCTCCGGTGGTTTTGTACAAAATGCATTGGCCAAGCATCTCACTTTATAAATAAGCGTAGCATTAGCACTTTAATTTTTGGCATTATTGTACTTTATCTGATTTGCAGGGTGCTGCTGCATGGTCTTTTTTTTTTCCTCTCTGTGGTGCTGTCATGGGGTCTGGAAAATCTGATTACCGGTGAGTGTAATCATCATAATAAAAAAGAAATATATATATTTTTTTTTTTTTACATAAATGAAGTCAAAAAGGTCTTCTCGTAAGTCTTGAGCCATGAGAAGATCACATTGGTGATGTTAATGACCTAGGACACCACAGATTTTTTTTAATCTGAAGCACGCGGATATCTCTTTGCTTGTAGATTGTTGTTTTCTTTATTTTTTCTTGAAACCTGATAGGACATTCAAAATCCCATACCAATCATTGATGGAGCCCTGCCAAACAGAAAATAAGTGGCATCCAGACCTGTTCGTATGACTTCCCAGAAGATCATTTTTGAATTTATTTCCTTTGATATATAGGTATGTTTTGGATAGACCACCATAGTAGTTCTGATCCAGTAAAGCAGGGGTTGACACGCTAGAAGTTTCCTGATTAATATTAATATTTCTGTTCCTTATGACCACTGGAGTGAGATTATGTAGGCAACCAGTTTGTTTTACTCTTTCCACCCGCGTTTTTGTCTTCATTAGTTCTGAGCAAAAGACTTCTTTTCGAAATGAGGACCTGTGTTCTCCCCGGGCTCTCTGTGGCTTGTGCACATTTTCTTTCCAGATGTTGAACTGTTGTTTTTTCGGAAGCCTTGTTAGATTGCCAACCGAGTAGATTATTGAAGGATTTTCCAAACCCAGCTGATTATCCCAACACGCAGGAATCTGAAGTCTCGAAGCCATCTTCTGGCGGCGGATCTTTGTAACAGCTGCACGAAATCTGTGCAGAGGGAAGACTTTTCCGATGAGCGGCGTTTGTCCTTATAAGGTAAAACAGTGAGAGGATTCTTCTCATCCTCGTGTCATAGGGACACTCGAGTCATCAAGACTCACACGTACAAAAGCCACTCTTATCACTGGAGGCTTCAAAACTTTAAAAGGAAAGTAGAAGAACATCATCCCTCCACCCACTGGCAGCATCATAACTTTTGGGTATTGCACTTGTTTAAGGATTCTTTGTGGTTTTAAACAGATTTTTGGTGGGAAGATTACATAATTCCTGTAGGTGCCCGATACAGTAACACATCCCGATGAAATTCTTGTAGTCAAAGACGTTTTCCATAATGAGAAAGGTCTTGTTCTTGGTGGTTTATGACGAAGCTTGATTTTACTTTTCTAAAGGCAAATCCTAAACGGGGTTACCTTACCATGACAAACTGTTCTAAAAGTGAAGCCAGATGGTTGACTTGGGTCCGTCTTCTGAAACCACCAGCTGTCGTCATCAGGGGCCGTTACTACCATACACGGATTTTCCCTGCAGTGGCCATTTAAAAGAATTGCTGATGTAGTTGATACTCCACAGCTCTTCTCTGTGTCACATAAAGGTGATTTACCTTTATGATGTCCATATGCCCTAGTGGAACAACCTCAACAGATATTACAGCCATGTATAGGGTATTTTAAATTAAGTATTATTGCAAGGAAAACGTTATCAGTCTTTTTAATGTACAATTGTGCTCTCTGGTCGCGCCCCCTACTGTCTATCCTTCTGGTGCACTTTCTCCTGCATTCAGAGATGCACTCGCGTGGTCAGTCGCTTTCCTGCTCTCAGTCCTCCAGGTATGAGTTAGAACAGTTTTAAATTTGTGGGATAATCCCTGTTAAATGGGACAATTTGAGAAAAAAAATTTAGAGTGCAGGAGAAAAGTGAAGAAACAGATTGATGGTGGGACTTGAACCCAGCGCTGTATGGCAACAGCACTAACCAAGAAGAATATTGACTCCAGTTTGTGCGGTGTAATAAATTTTATTTAATTAGAAATGCGGCATATCATATACGTGATGTTTCGGCCACAATCCGGCCTTCATCAGACTTGTGCCGCTGGAAAGACTGCTCAGATAGCGGGCGTTATGTGGGAATCGCAGAAGACCTCTGCATTAAGTAACGTTACGCCTGACGAAACTGGGTGGGAACCCGACTTCCAGTAGCGTACTAACAACAGAATGCCACAAAGTTTTTTTTCTTCAAAACAGCGCGAACCAGTGAGCCTCCATGCTGCACACTATGAGCCTAATTCGTCGTATATTTACTCCAATTTTCTGGCGGGAAAAAGTCACAAACTGTGTTTGACTATTTCAACACCACTTGAGCAAAAAATGTTTTGTTTTAGTGGCCTTTCTGTGAAAACGGGGTGGGGAGGGGGCGGGTCCTGTGACCTAACCCCCCACCCCAGCCACATTTATCTTCATTTACGCCAAGAAGTCTGAAATCTACGCAAGCTGCCAGTTCAGACGCACAGACTGCTGAAGGTTGTGCCTAAATTATTACAAGGCATACGTCTCGTCATAATTTGGCGCAGCTGTCGGCAGTGTGCTGGGCCATCAGTCTGGCATATGCCACTGGTCTATCACAAATCGGGGCCAATGACTTTAAATGGAAGAATACAGAAAAATATATATATAGAAAACATCAATAAACCTCGCCAGGTTGATTCATTATGCAGCAGAGGAGCATACATTGAGTATGGGACACAATCCTAGTGGGCGTCAACAGCCACCACCTGCAGCCCTACATCGCCACCTACAACACAAGATTAGTTCCATTTTGTGAGCTGCTATTGTCTGTTGTAAATCTTGAAAGATTTAGATGCAAGACTCAATGCTTAACTAGACTTGTATCTGTACTTGGGGGCATCAACGCTAGACAGTCCCAACCCTGAGGAAAAAGAGTCATTACTCACCTCGCTGTCATTCAAAATTACCCAGTACCCACTGGCCTCTATGTGCTTTTTTTTATTATTTTTTTTTTAAGGTTTAACCTACAAAAAATAGCAGGAGATGCAGGGCTAATCTCCTGCTATTTTTTTGTAGGTTAAACCTTAAAGAACAAACAAAAAAAAGGAGAGGCAAGTGGGTACCCATAGAGGTTCATCACTGGCTACAGAAATAACCCACCTCAATCAGTGACTGGCTGAGCTGACATCTCACCCCATTTCCTGAGTGTAGATCCCAGACATGGAAATGTAGAGCAGCCAAGACCCAGTAAGTGTCGGAAAAGCAGTGGCCAGGGATCGGTGAGGTGAGTAATGCTGCTTTATTTATTCAATAAAGAATATGTCATTTTGCCCCTTATCATAAAAAAAAATCATCCTACTGGACAAACCTTAGACTGAATTTTGTCTGGTTTGGCCTTCTCTGTGTATGACCATAATCTTCTAGACCCCTGTCAGGACAGGGGTTAAATCGCCCTCTCAATATTGATGTTATTGTTGCCCACAGCCATGTCTGCTATTACAATTCAGACCGGCCATCTGGAGTGAACCTTGGGTTTATGCATTCCTCCTTTTCGAATATTTCCATTCTCTCAATCCTGTGGCCTCAATGGTCCCAGTCGTTGTGAGGCCTTTTGGCGGTGAGCTATTTATGTTGCAGGATGAGGTATGTACCCCTCTCAGTAGTTGCTCTCAAAAGACTAGACATCTTTACTACATAGCATACAAAGGACATGGTTTCGGCATTACAGAATGGAAAAGCATTTAGAAAGAAGGGAAAGACTCAACATGGAAGGTCATGATAGCATCGTGTAACGTATTCCGCATTTCCCCCGTGAGTCTGGTAATGTTCTCATACGTTCTGTCTGGTTTTGCTATCAATCTCGTATTGGTTGAACCAAAGCAGAGAAATATGCTCAGGAAGAATTCAGCTGTCAGACAGGTGGACCTTTTTTATATATATATTTTTTTTCCTGGAAAGTCACTGGAAAGGAATGAGGCGGAAACGTTTGTGTGTGACAATGATGACCTCTGGGGACATGGACACGTGTGGAAAGTTCATCTTCATATTCCTTTTATTCTTTTCCATGATGTTGGAAAGGCTACAGAAGATGCCGAGATGGTGATACAACGCATAATTAACTCTTAGTTGTGTTATACCACTGAAGATACATGAGGACTACTATACAGAAGTGCCATATGGTGGTGGGACACATACTATACCGAAGGCTTCTAGATTGCAAGTGTTTTGTCAGGACACGGGCATGGAAAATGATTCAAATTACATGCACTCAAGTTGCATTATGGGACTTGAACCATGTGACGCTTCAGGGTTGGGTATTATGTGGCACCAAGACTTTATTTACCTCATAGGGTCTCTAATGATGACCTCAGTTGGGATCATGAGTATAACTACAGCAGCCGGGCCACCTTCTACGGGGGCCCATTTTCAATCAGACATAAGGTGCGCTTAGACTATGGATAGAGGAAAAGAGCCCTACTTTTTGCATTATTTTTGTCCTGTGACAATACTGCATTAAAGGGGTTGTGCCATCTTTTTCCGCAGGATAGGGGATAACTATCTGATCGGTGCAGGTCTGACCTCTGGGACCCCCACTGGTTCCATTACCCTATCCTGGAGCAAGTCAAGCATGAACCCTGCCACTCCATTAAGGAATGGAATCCTCATTCTTGGGATCAGTGGGGGTTCCAGCAGTCAGCCACCCCACAGATAGGTCATCCCCTTTCTTGGCACAACCACTTTAATGCAGAGCACAACTCAAAAATAATGCCCAATAATGCAAGTTTTGTCATGGGGCTCCATGGTTACTTGCTACGCCATTGATCATATAGTACCCGAACCTGATACCTGAACTAAGGGATGTATTGTAATACCAGGAGTACAAAGTCCCCTTTCACACGGGCGAGATTTCCGTGTGGGCGCAATGCGTGAGGTGAACGCATTGCACCCGCACTGAATCCGGACCCATTCACTCCAATGGGGCTGTGCACATGAGCAGTGATTTTCACGCATCACTGGTGCGTTGCATGAAAATCGCAGCAAGCTGTATATTCACGCAACGCAGGCCCCATAGAAGTGAATGGGGCTGCGTGAAAATCGCAAATAAGTGCGGATGCGGTGCGATTTTTCACGCATGGTTGCTAGGAGACGTTCGGGATGGGGACCAGATCTTTATTATTTTCCCTTTTATAACATGGTTATAAGGGAAAATAATCACATTCTTAATACAGAATGCTTAGTAAAATAGTGATTGAGGGGTAAAAACTCTTTTATAAACTCACCTTATCCACTTGAACGCTCAGCCTGGCATGTCTTCTTTCTTTTTTTGATGGAAGGGACCTGTGGTCACGTCACTGCGCTCATCACATGGTCCATCACCATGGTGATGGACCATGTGATGAGCGCAGTGACGTCATCAAAGGTCCTTTAGCTAGGTCCTGAAGAAAGTAGATAGAAGAGCTACGCGATCAAGTGGATGGGGTGAGTTAAATTTGTTATTTTTAACCCCTCAATGGACATTTTATTAAGCATTCTGCATTAAGAATGCTATTATCTTCCCTTATAACCATGTTATGAGGGAAAATAAAATCTACACAACACCGATCCCAAACCCGAACTTCTGTGAAGAAATCCGGGTTCGGGTCTGGATACCAAACATGCTTATTTTTCTCACGCACGTGCAAAACGCGGTAAAACATTTTGCACTCGCGTGGAAAAATCATGCATTTTCCCTCAATGCACCCCGCATCTTGTCTGGCCCTCACACGTGACCCCTGTGTGAAAGAGTCCAAAGGGAAGCAAGAAAGTTTGTGGAATATGTTGGTTCTATGTAAGCAATGGGAAATGCACATAGCCGGAAGCAGAAGCCTCTCTAAGCTCATGTTCACAAGGCCAAAATACACACCGGAATAATCTGGCATGAAATTGCTGTAGAAATGTGAGATTGAAACTTGTCAGTTTTACAGTTTGCCTGTCACGGATCCACCCGTGGATTGGACGCTTTTTTTCATTTTTTTTCAGCTGGTTTCAACTCTGTCTACAGAAAAATCTGCGCCATAGGAACTACGGCATGGATTCCCAGTACAATCAGTGGACAGCTATGTTAGTCTTTTTTGGCAGAGAATTTCAGGACCGAAAAATCAAACCAAAATCTGCTGCAAAAACCAACCGCATGTGAACATGCCTTGAATTTTCTTTCTTCTGAGAATCCAAAAACTTAAAAAATGCATTCTAAAAACTATTGCAAACAATTCTCCTCGATACAACCTGAAGGAGACAAAGAGAACCACTTATATTTTCTTCTGTACTTTCTAAAATTATGAATTCACGTAGACCATTTCGCTCTCGGCAAGAACCGTCGTTTCATCTTTTTCATAGGATCCCTTAATTGGTAAGAGAAACTTTAGATTAATTCATGAACTACTTGTCGCTGTGACTCCTGCGGTGTCCCAATGTGGCAGAACTGGTTAAAACTGCAGTTTACAATGTAAGTTTTACCTCAATCATTCGGAAACCTGCGAACCGTTATACGTCGTTATTGCAAAAGGACATCTGGACTTATAATTTTCCGGCATAAACCTATAATACAATAGATGGCGGAGCTTCCATCCAGTTCCGACACAGGCATTTTCATTATAACTCTGGGTTGTCCTGAAAAAACACGGCTGAGCTGACCGGATTAGTCTTCTGCAGCAGGACTTTTGATTTTCAGACGCAAATGATCGTCATCAGATGTTACAAAGGAATAACCTGGAAGACTCTTGCATCATACAGTAATGAAAGGAGACTGTTGGAAAGTCTCATTATTTTGGTAGGTGAAGGGAGACGGGTCCAGACAGAAGAATACGTGGAGTCGCAGTGGCGATGAGGACCGTGGGCTGTGATTAATCTCCTCGATTCCTGTTATGTTTCACAGTAATATGGGAAGTAATCCACAATGACTAAGAGCTAATGAGGCTGCCAAGTCTGTTTTCTAGCAAAGTGTTTTCATAATTGAGCAGTAAATCTACCAAATCTCTAGGCAAGGCCGGGATCAGCTGTACGTCTACACCAAAGACTACACTTGGAGGGCAAAGGCATGACGTACATGAAGTACAAATCTTCACTAATCACTTAAGTTAATTATCCGAATATGAACAAACTTATTAAAGCACCCATAGAGGTAGAACATGAAGTTGATGTGGGGTCCTTGGAATGAGCGAGCCCAACTTAGCACCCATAGAGGTAGAACATGAAGTTGATGTGGGGTCCTTGGAATGAGCGAGCCCAACTTTGGTTGGTCCCATCTCCTTTGCTTAGGGCTAGAGGGAGGAACCTGTTAAGCACTACCCTCTCCAGAGGAATCACAATGTTGGCAAGCAAGAGGTAAGGAGTCGGCCCAGTGGTCATGGGAAGGGCATGTAGGGGTAACAAATACATGACCCTTCTGTCTTCAGCAGCATGTCTTATGGAGGCAACTCCTTTAAATGGTCACTAACGTCACACAACTTTGCATAAATCAATAGTACAGGTGAATATAATAAACTTTGTAATATATCTTATTAGAGAAAAAATGCCTCTTTCTCCATTTTATCAGCAATTTTAACATTCACTCTGAATTCTCTGCTGAGAGTCCAAAACAGACTGTCGGATCACTGAAGGATGAAATTACCGTTGCCCAAAGACGTCTATAGAGGGGGGTAGTGAGCACCAGTGAGGGAGACATAGCCACAGACGCAAAGGCTGGAGCTAATAGTGTTATATCTCGCTCCAAGTAGTCACATATATACTGTTCACTACATCGCTAGAATGTCTCTTATATACAGTTTCTGATTAATAGAGAGTTAGGGAGCAGAATCTCCTGTTTCGAAGTGCAATGTATGGGAGACATCATAGCAGCTAGCCTCCACCCACTAGCTGTGGAAAAACTGAGAACTAGAGAGAGCCTGCATAACAGACCAAGGCTAAATAGTGCGAGACACAAGTTGTGTAATGGCCAGAAGTACTGTTAATCTTCATGTACTCACATGTAAGCTTATTCGGAAGTCACCTGAAAGTAGTGTGGAAATGCGTCTTTTTTTTTTGCTGTTTAGACTAAGGCTCAGTATAAATCGGGAAGATTTACTGAATTATATCTCTAACAGAAGGCTCTAACTTGTGCCACCATATAAGCATACAGTGGCATATATCCCCCCTGTATCATTGTAAAAAATAAAATGTATGCCATCCAATATACCTAGGTTTTAAAGTATAGGAAAGCGCAGTCTGTTGCACTTCACCATACAGGTGAAAAAATGGTATACTATCCAATGGAGACCAAAAGGACCATTGGTGGTAGACCTATACCCAGGAGCGTTTACAGGCATATGCGCCAAAGGTAAGGCTTGGACACAGTGTGCAATACAATACAGCAAAATAATAATGTATACGCCACCGTCAAGTCAATGGCAGCCGAATACAAGTGTGTGCCATACTGCTATGCTGTGTCCCAAGTGTGGTTTGAAAGGGACACAACCGAGCAATACTTTTTGATGAATATATTTACCTATTTTGTTAGTTTTGCATGGTTTAACCCCTTAAGGACCCTGGGATTTTCCATTTTTGCGTCTTCGTTTTTCACTCCCCGCCTTCCCATAATCCTAACTTTTTTTATTTTTCCATTCACATAGCCTTATGAGGGCTTTTTTTTTTGCGGGACAAGTTGTACTTTCTAATGGCACCATTTATGGTTGCATACCATGTAGTAGGGAGCTGGAAAAAAAATTCCAAATGGGGTAGAATTGGGGGAAAAAACGCAATTCTGATAAAGGTTTTTATATTATTATTTTTTTACACTGTACACTATGTGGTAAAAATGACCTGTTATCTTCATTCTAGAGGTCAGTACGGTTCCAACGATACCACACTTGTATAATTTTTCTTGCGTTTTAATACTGAAAAAAAAATTAAAACCTTTGAGGGATTTTTATATATTTTTTTCATAACCATATTCTGACCCCTATAACTTTTTGTAGCTATGTGTACGAGGCTGTGTGAGGGCTCATTTTTTGCAGGGCGATCTGTTCTTTCCAGTGATATCAATTTTGTGTGACTTTTTGATTACTTTTTATAAAAAAATTATTGGCTGTTTTTATTTTTTTCCCCACTACGCCATTTGCCGTATGCCATTAATATTGTTATATTTTAATAGTATCGGCATTTTCGCACACTGCAATGCCCATGATGTTTATATTTTTTTTATTGGTTAAGTATTTTTATTTTAAGGAAAGGGGGGTGATTTTGAACTTTTTAGTTTTTTTTTTATATATTTGTAAAAACTTTTCTTTTTTTTTTTACTTTTTTTCAAGTCCCCTTGGGTGACAATAACTGGCAATCATTCAATTGCCCATAGCCATCATTAAAGACTTCACTTGCACTAGATCAATACAAGGCTGTCACCTAGTGGCCTGTATTGATATATACATCTAATTGACTCTGAAGCCTGCTTGAGGCTACGGTCTATTAGATCGAGGTAACAGGTCCCCCGATCTCAGCCGGGGAACGCTGTTACTGGACCAGAAGCGCGACTTCCGGTTTTGGTCTGCGCAGATGCCGTGGTCACATTTGACCACGGCATCTGAAAGGTAAGATGTATGCGATCAGCCTTATGGCTGATCGCATACATGTGCCGCGGGTCTCTGCTATTTAAAATAGCAGAGACCCCGCGGCTAAGGCGCCTGCTGCACGCGCCATGTTTAGGGATCGGACCCATGACGTACAGCTACGTCATGGGTCCTTAAGGGGTTAAATGGGTTGTCCATGTTTCTATTTTTTTGTCTTTTCAAAGAAAGAGTATTACTCTTGTCCATAGTGGTGTAACAGATAAAGAAAATTAGGATCTTTACATTGGTGATGTTCATCAGCGGTCAGTCGAAACGTCTGACGCATTTCTTGATCGTACCAACTGCTTCTAAAAGTGGCTTTCAATGCTGTAACTGGGAATATTGCTACAATTTTCACTGGTAATACTGGTAACCGCCAATAGGCAAAAGCAGCGCTTTTTAAAAAAAATAAATAAAAAAAAAAGTTTTTTTTAAAAAGTACATTTTTAAAATCTGATACTTGTCTGTGCAAGTTTTAAAGGCGAATTAAAAAGTTGTCCCTGACGGATAATGGGTTATCTATGACTTTTGATTACACTTTTTCTGTAAACCACGCTCTTCCTTGTATAATATTTCACCGTCCACCATAACGAGATCGTCAGTCTTTTGTGAAAAGGCCGTTTTGTCGAAGGAATCTCCTAATAGATAAATAATGACGGTGAACTCGCGAAGGTGCGCGGGAATGGTTCTATCCAAATAATGAACCTGGCGAATAAATCGGACATTATTCTTTATTGAACAGACCGAGCATTATTCCGGGAGGAGTTGTCGCTTACACAGTCTGCTGTAGTTTATGGAAAACTTGTGCATCTTTTCCCCTCGCGAAGTTGTCCCTTTGCCAATTCTTTGCAAAACAGCTGGAGGAACACTGACTGTTTTGTTTGCAAGGACACGCTCCTGCCAAGATTTCCACTCCGCAGGAGAAATGTTAAACTTCATTCAGAGCGTACTGGGCTTTTCTTCCTCTGCAGGGTCCTCAGATCAGACCTCATCGCTCTTCTGAGCAAACCATTCTTTCCACTACATTATTCTAGGATTTGATCATCCAGGAAATTGAGGCCTTGTCCATGTTTGGTCCTTATATCCTGTTGCTCCGTTCCCCCTTTTTCCCATGTAAAGGCATCTAAAAAAAAATTTGCGTAAGTCATCCTTGTTCCGCACGAAAGAGAGAGGCCTGGGGAGTAAGATCAAATAAGGGTCTGCTGAGATCATGCATGTTTTATGAGTCAGTGACTTTTGAATGTTACAGAAAACATGTGTGCAGGAGAATAGATGCCCATTATGACATGCAGATTCTTTCCATTTACAGCTGAAGAAAGCATTGTGAATTTGCAGACTAAGGGCGCATTCACCAAGCTGCATTTCTGGTCATGGTATGGTCCATATATTTCTTTCCAAAAACAGTTGTATTTGGTCAGGCGGCACTGAGACAGGCCTAGGCCCCTGGATGATATGGGTTATTGTGCCATTACTACTTGGTGCCTAATGGTGAGGGGTAAATACCATATCTTTTTGCTCTATAAGACGCACCTGACCATAAGACCATATTTTTTTCAGCAGACCTCAGATCAGACCCCCAATCTTCATCAGACCTTAGATCACACATAAAACAAAATGAGAGCTTACCTCTCACTACAGCGCAGCATTGTGACCTGACATAGGACGCCTGGTGACTACATCCTGATGCTGTACGCGGTCAGGACACAGCGCCAGCAGAAGGCCTGGCAGCGGTGAGTAAAGCTAGCACCAGGAGCACTATATTCACAGCTCCCCAGTCAAACTGTTAAATTTAAAGTGCCCAAATTGTCTCTCCCTCAACATGGTATGTCAGGAGGTCCTTACGCAGATTAAACACTCGGCCTGTCCCACTGACAATGGCAGGTTTTGCTGACAATAGCCTAATGTGCACGGGGGCCTTACCTGTTGCTTCTGAATTAGTAACTACTTGTGTTCTCCATGCAACAGAAATGCCTCCAAAACTACCATTGTTATCACATAAATATATTTAGTGACTACGTCATAAAATTATAAAACTATTTTAGTTCTCTCAACTATTGCTACAGTAGCAAAATCATACTATCATATAGTACCTATGTAATACCGCCGCATAGTTTATAACCAATACCAGAAACCTGTGCCTACACATATACATGACATAAAAAACAAAAATATTTACACCCACTCAGATTTAAATATTCAGCAGGAAGAAAACATCTGCTCTAATGCCACCAATACAAGGCGGCACCTCCACGAGAAGAAAACGGTATTCCCCAGAAGCTACATCAGTAGCCTCTCGCCCTGCTAGGGACCGTTGAAAGGCAAGAAGACCAAAACGGCTGTCTACAGACGGGCGTCTCTTCCTTTTTGGTGTCCCAAAAATCCCTAGTCATGTGTTAAAGGTGTATTCCCATCTTTGACTTTGGGGACACATCCCTAGCGATTTGCCCCCAATGTCTGATAGTTGCAGGTCTCAGCTCTGGGACCTGCACTTATGCTTAGAAGAAGCCCACAAAGTGTTGGATGTACGGCCGCCCTCCATTCATTCCTGTGGGAGTGCCGAAAATAAAAATTTCCATAAGTTACATATAAAAAATAAAAATTTCCATAACCCCCTTAAAAGTGAATGGTGCAGTTGCCGCGCTTGCCGATAACTTCAATGGGACTTCCGAAAATAGCTGCTGCTATTTTCGGCGCTCCCATAAGAATGAGTGGAGGGAGGCCGGGCATGCACTGTCTGGCATCCTGTGGGCCTTATTCTAAATATCCCATCTCTGGGACCTATGCCTTATCAGACATTGGGGGCATATCCTAGCAATATGCCCCCAATGTCCAAGATGGGAATAACCCTTTAAGGGTCTGTAAAGGGGTTGTGCAGGCAGTATATATTGATGACCTATCCCTCAGGATGGATCATTAATATCTCATCGGCAAACCGTTCCCCACCGATCAGCTGTTTGAAGAGGAAGTGACTCTCCATGCGAACACTGTTTCCTCTTCATTACACTGCACGTTGCCTCCCTTGAAGCGGGAGCACAGTGCAATTACAAATATATTTGCTCCATTCTGTAGAGAGTACTTGTATTTGCGCTGCACCGCCGTGACTTCCGAGACGATGGGTAGTGTAATGAAGGGGAAGTAGAGCTCGCATGGAGCTCTGTCTCCTGTTCAAGTAGCTGATCGGCAGGGTAGCAGGTGTCGGACACCTGCCGATCATATATTGATGACCTATCCTGAAGATAAGTAATCACCATATATTGCCTGTACAACCACTTTCATGGGTCAGTCATCGTCTTACAGGATGGCCAACTCCTTCTGGAAGAGAGTTGATTTGCATAGAGTTTCCCAGGGAGCATTGCCTGTAAGACTCCACCACACTAGCTGGAGAGACTGTACCTCTGAGAGCATAGCATTATACAGAACACATCTGCTTATTGAGGTCGCTGAGTTCACCGTCCCTTGGGTAGGTGGTTGTCCCACTGCCTGGGTGATGGGGCATTCCTGGTCAGATAGGAAGCGTGAGAAGAGTCTTGGAAGAAGCACATTTTTTAGCTTCCACCCCACAGTGGCCCTAAGTGAAGATGCTGTACACATCAATGTTGACGCACCAGAGCGGTGATTTCCTGTAAAGAATGTTGAGCAGCTAGCCAGACAAGCTAATTAGTCACTTCACTGCCACCTATAGATGGAGGCCCATAAGCTATGCTTAAAGGCCATGGACATCTTTTAGGTGAATTTTTTTTGTTCACGTAAATGCACATATATTTGCATGAAAAGCATTTTTCTGCAATACAGTTGTAGTAAAAGACTTGCACCGTTTGGCTTCTGTGCATCACAGTCCAACTTTGATTTGATCATAAAATGGCGTAGAAGATTGTGCAGGAGGAGGAGAAGGATGGGCTAGAAACTGAGCCGTCAGGTGTGCTCTCTGACGGATTTAACTCTGAACGGCACTGCAGCCTGCTATGTACTGTGATACACAGATGCTGCAGAGGCCAAAAGGTGAAACATTTTATTAAAACCCAAAATGTACAAAAAATGCTCTTTAGACCAAAATACATGCCTTTGAAAAAAAAAAAAAGGCACCTGCATGATGAAGATGGTGTGTGATTCAAAGGTATCATGTTATAGAAAAGGAGGAGCTGAGCAGATTGATATAAAATTTTGCAGGAAAAAATGTTCAGGAAAACTTTAGTTCCAAAAGGTGTACATTGTCCCTGGCTTTCTCTACGAGTTCTCAGGCAGAGCCCGAGTAGTCAGCCTGCTCCTTGTGAGGATCTACTCCTGTTTTTGGCAAACAATATATACCAGATTCCCCAGCTAACCAACGCACAGAATCAAACATTGCATCTTGCTCCTACGGCATAAATTGGTAAAGCAAGCTAGATATAACCGTTGATGACACCAGGACTTGATCAGTCCAATGTGGGTGCACTTAGGTGAACGAAATTGATCTGATGCAACCATACCCATGCTAAGTAGCTTGAAGCACATGAGCACACTTGGATTGGTGGAAGCCATAATGACCCAATCAATCCTCTTATTTATAGCCTGAGATATCTCTATCCATTTAGTCAACCAGACCCTGATAAAGCCATTCCCCTCTTTGACCCTCAAACTATCCTGATAGACACATCCCAAGGCTGTTTCCTTCTCTTCGAAGATTGTGTTCTGTGGCAGGTTTGCTTTTTGGCTTACATTTTGCACATTCGGACTACATTGTAAGGCTATTTTTTTACACTTGCGTTTTCCTTTCCGGTTTTGAGATCCGGCAGAGGATCTCAAAACCGGAGGAAAATGCTTTAGTTTTGTCCCCATGGGGACAAAACTGAACAAACCAGAACGGAGTGCACCAGAATGCATTCCGTTCCGGTTTGTTGTGTTCCCATGCCAGACACAAAACCGCTGCAAGCAGACTGAACATGCCGGATCCGTTTTTTTCGGACACAGAAAAAAAACTCATTCTGCACCCATTTGCTTACAAAAGTTTTAGTGCCGGTATGTTCATTTTCAATATAATACAACCGGATCTGTTCTGAACAGATGCAGCCGGTTGTATTATTCAAACAAATGCGTTTTACTGCTGTGGTGAGATCCCCTGCCGGATCTCAAAAGCGGACAACAAAAAGACAGATGTGAAAGTAGCCCTTCTTCTCAAGCTGTCCGTACAATTACTGCCGTCCAAGGTCATGTTTTTTGGGCCTTTCCCTGACTCTGCCCTTGGTCATCAACCCTATTTTTCTCAGTCACGAAAGTTCTGGCATTGTCCCTCAGATGTTGCTATGGTTTTTCGGCATTGTACCAAGTAGACCAAGGGTCTTTGGTATTGTTTAAGAACAAAGCAAGTCTTCGGTTCTGCTGATGGTTGTTTTGTTCCTGAATTCTTTCACTTCATTTCAAGCGTATGTTGTTTTTTTTTTTTTCTTTTCCCCCAACTTTTTAAATGGTGGCGTCTAGTTTAATGTTACCCTCTTTCACAGGCTATTTTAGCACAAACAACGCAGCTGGAAAGGAGCCCCGATAGTGAAACCTAGCCCAGGAATTCCTGGTGATTGATACCGACTTTATCTCCAAGTAGCTTTATTTGCAATTTAATGACATATCTCGTATTCGGCAGTAATAATGGCCTAGGTTGAAGCTTCTATTTTCCCCCCACTTTCCCATACACTGTGGAATGACGAGAATGTGACAGCCGAGCTTTCAACAAGACTCATGAATTTTAAATACTTTTCTACTAGAAAATAGGACACATGGCGTGTGGTCATGGGTGGACGGGGAGCTGGCAGGCACTCTGGGTAGTTTGGGATATAGCTGGTGCCTAAAAAGATAATGAATTCTTGGCTTGACCAGGTGCATACTTTACCCAATGAGCATGTCCAGACAGAGAGGGGAATGTTTCTTTGCCCAATATTTAACAATTGATCATTTTGTAAAAGTTAGAGGAAAAGTATTCAGCGATGCACTTTCTCAGCATGCTTGTACAGATCCCCATTTCATGTCATCATCCTTATCAGACAGAATCTGCGCTGGTATTTCTAAGCTGAGCCTTGGTGCTGCCAGTAACACCATTATATAACTTTTCCTTTTTTTTTGACTTTAAGAATAAATTCTTGTGTATTTAGAAAAAACTAAGCTTGGCCACGTTGGATGGATTCATTGCTGCACTTAGGGTAGTGACATACATACATTTCTCAAAGTGTTTGTGTATATACATAATAAAAAATACTCATTGAAATTTTGTTAAGGTCCATGCAAGATGTAGGGCTGCGTTTTACATCTGCACTGTTAACTCCAGCAATCTTGATCATTAACTTCTATGGCAGTGTTGTGGACATGCTCTGTGACCTGTACAGGGGTCATTTTGCAGGGAGGGGGAAGAGATGAGCTATGACCATCATCTATTGTGAAATGAAGATCCTGGGTTAGATACATACTTGCAAACTCTCCCGAAATGTCCGCAGTGCCCTGAAGCAAGTGTACTTTGGAGTCTTGATGTTTGTGGGCATTTTCCCCTATTTCTATTATGCACTACTTTGCACTTTGAAGGGTTAACTTGCACTATGATTTATGCTGTTGTTTACACTTATACTGTTTTATATTGTTCAACTGCATTTTATAGGTTTATCGTAATATATCCTATTCATTTGAACAGTTATTGCACTGTATTTGTACTGCACAGCTAGCTAGTACTGAGAGACTTTGGGACTTTCGAGCCTGTGAACTGAGAAGCTAGCAATTTTTCAAAACTATAAAGGACTGTGCAGAGATAATTTGTGGAGGGAAAAAACAGGCACAGTGAACTTTTAAATGTCTGGTTTAGCTCTGTCAGATGGTTAGGTCTGGAAACTGATCAGTCATTCTAATTGACTTGTATTGAGGCTCAATAAGATTCTATGTCAGCCATGAATTATAACATTGTTGTTTGGGCTATGCTTCCCCAGCTTCACCCCTCCCATTAGAAGGTTCTGGATGAGTTGGAAACTGTTTAAAAGTAGAGCAGTCAGAGTTGTCTGCAGATAGGGACCAGTGTTTAATATGAGATACTCTGTCAGACTTCACGAGTGACCAGAAGAGGACGCCGAGACGGGGATAACCTGCCAGTGAACTGAGCCACAGACCCTGGGCCACCAGCCTTTTGTCAGGGTACCAGGCTTCTGAGAGAGAGAAGGACAGGTAGCTCAGGCCTTTCCTCAGCACAAAACCTTCTTCTGCCAGGGGGGAGATTGAAGAAGCCAGCTCAGTGCACTGCCTATATTGTTTTCAACTTGAGTTCCTCCAGTAAAGAAGCACTCTGTTTTACTGCAGACCTTGACTCTCTGGACTTATTTCCCATTGGCGTGCACCATGCCTTACCATCCCCTTGGAAAAGCAGAAACCTGTGACAACTCAAGTGTCTGGGGGACCCAGCGTAGGGTTGTAGCCACCTCCAACCTGATCAATACATGTGCAGGAGGCTCTTGGAAAAAGGGGAGACTCCCAGAAACCAGAAGTGCTGGCAAATCTCCCAGGTTCTGCATGGAGGGCTGTTATCTCCTGGCACTCTAAATGTTTGTGACACTGGGATGCTGCATCATTAGACTCAACCCCTGCTGCCCAAGCGTGCAATGAGGGAGCTAGGTTCTGTACAAAAAGGGGTGTGGTGATATATATCTAACGATTAGATACTGGTGACCTATTCTGATGATGGGTCATCAGTATAAAAATCTCAGAAAACCCTTTTAATTATAGGTATGATTTGAAATTAAAATGGGCATACGCTGTACACTGTGTTTTACAACTTTGCAAAGATATTGCATTACTTATCTTATACGGATCCTGAGTTACAGCCGGTGTTAGACCACAGCTGTATTCACAACAATGCTACGAGATCCAGAGCTGAAATCTTCTACTATTCTTACAGTATCTGTACAGAGCTTGTTGTGGCGATTTGCTTTCTGTACAGTTTGGACTAGGAACTGTCCAAAAAATACAAACTAGACTAGATTGTAGTATTAGGAAAAGAATACTGCAGTATAAACACTACAAAACACAATCTGTGCCCATTGACAAGCTTGTTGACTGTTTCCAATAGCAACCAGAAGAAATCTCAGTGCAGTTCTGGACTAATAATCCAGGCCTCCATACACATATTGGCAGCCGAACCTGCTCTGTTTTCCCCGGGATTGGTTGACAGTCTAATGTGTATGGGGAGCTCCCGACTGAAGCGGGTTGAATTTCAACACCTTTTTCTTCTCCAGGGAGAAATGTTTGGCAGTGGCTTTCTTCTCTATCCCATATATATATTTTTTATATGTTATCCCTAGTGCATTATAATGGGATGCTCCGGGGAAGCTTCCCCCTTTTCAATGCAATGCAGAGGGGTTGTCATAACAAGCGTATTTCCAGTCCTTGGGGTCAATGGTTAGGGATAAACATTCTTAGGAATGGCCTGTTGTGATCTATGTGTTGCACTAAACAATGGGGTGTTTGAGCTAGACACCAAGCATAGCCGAATTGCGCTGAATTGCAGGTCGTGTTTTCATTTCAACCAAGGTTATGTCTACTGTGTGGAAAATATTTGCCTGGGGTTACAGCTTCTGATGTCATAATCCAAAGCTGTGTTGACGGATGCTTCATAATTGTAACAGTTGTACGGGTGCAGTTTACTCGCGTGTGTGCACTTAAACCCTGAGCGCGCTCTGTCCTCCGCTCACCCTTTATGTTTAGACAAGCGGCAGACCTTGCGTGCAGCCCTCTCGCCTAATGACAGGAGAATGCCAGTGGGGTAGAGGCTCCAGCCCAGACTGACATCGGGTCATGTGTTTTCTGCATAATCATCCGCCGTGAGGGTACAAAAAATGATAGATCTGTGGCAACTGTAATTACCAGTGTCAATCCTTCAAGGTCCGGCTTATATAGCACTCTCCCTACAGCTAAATTAAATACAGCAGCAGAATAACTTGTTGAGTTTCAAAACAAAATATAATCTAATACTTGCTTACTACTTTCTTAAAGGCTATGTACACTTTTGGGGCAATTATTTTTATTTTATTTTTTATTATTGCATTATCCTCATTATGAGCTAAAAAAAAATTGCTTTTCAATTGGTCTTTATTAAAAATATGGAGCCCTTTTCTCTGTACAGAGCTGAGATGCTCTACTAGCAGGATCTGTATTTTTTTCTCTGCTCAGGGCTCCTTATCTCTGATCTCTGGCCTTCTAAACACTCATTATAGCTCTGGAGTTGGTGGTACCAGAGAGACAGTTTTCTACCCTCTGGAGGAGAGCTACTTTGCATAACTTTTCCCAGGGTGCATTGCCCTACCAGATGGATCTCCACAAGGAGAATCGGTACTTTCTGGAAGAAAAAGAAAACAACTGGAGGTATTGAACTGGGCAATCAGGGGAGGAGTCTTAATTTTTGCCCATAATATGTAAGAAGTGACTTTCCCCCCCCCCCCCCATATTGTAAAGAAATTGTCATATCTCTTTATAGTATGCTTGAGGCAGATTTATTAAACTTCCAGGCGGTTCCTCAGGTCCTTATTTGAGCAAGTGACATCTGAAAATGGACCTGAAAGGTGTTGTCCCACAAAAAAAAAAAAAAATGTCTCCCAGTATGAATGGGGCATGCATGCCCGCTCATGATCCATTCATCTTTATTGGACAGATGGAGATGGCCAGGCACTTCTGTCCCTCTCCTTGGCGCTCCCATAGAGATGAAAGGAGCAGCACCTCCACTTGGCGCCACGTTGCCGTCTACGCTTTGTTGCCCCCGATAATGAAGCAGTTCAATACTGTATATCCTCGCCGTTCTGATCGACATCTCAAGTTTGTTTCCAAACAACATATGAAGGAGAACCTCCAGTCTGGCAGCCTGACCCGCTGGAGACATGTGGAATGGGTTGTGCGACAGACTGGATTTTTACTGTGGAGCTGGACAACAGGAAATTCTTAGAAATGTCATTAACACGCATTTATTGCTTCTTTCCCAGAAACGGAGAAGCTCTGGCAGATACTCCGCGCCTCTCATCTACCTTCATAGACATTTTATAACTCAGGAATGTGTCTGCTTCAAAACTTCGGGATCTTTCTTTATTACTCATATTATTTTTCGACGCCGCTGCCGCAAGGTGAAATAAAGCTTCAAACCAGTTCGGATTAATCGGAATAACGTTGCAGCTTGTGCAAGGATATAGGCAGAATTAATACTCGGGAGAAGACTGATGTCATAGCAAGTTGTCCGGTCCTTCACAGAAGGGCTTCAGGGCCCCAAACCCCACTCTTTTTATAGGACTGCTGGAGATGGCCAAGTACAGCGTTCCACCATATCCATTAGTCCCATAGAGAATGAATGCTCGACCTGTTGCTCCATTCATACGGACGCACCCACTGATCAGATGCTTAGCACTTCTCCTGGGCATAGGGGTTATGTTGATATCTTAGCACAACTGTTTTAAAGGGAATCTGTGACCATTGACCGCCCCTCCCCCCGGGGCTAGATATCTGGCCTCTTCTTTTCGGGGAATGACAAAAATGATAGACATGCAACGATTATGTAAACCCTATAAAGCCTTGGGTCCTGACTGTACCCAGGTAAGATAACCTGTCAGGTATTCTTTTCAGAACCTGAGCTACCTCCTTACTTGATGCCTGTTTTTTTTCTTTTTAAATTCCGTGAAGTCTTCAGGGCTCTGATTATTTTTGGTGATGCAACGCGCCACGGTTGAGTATGGTGTAGGTTCTTTTGTAAATTTTCTCAGAAGCCCCATGCAGTCTCAGGCTTCTGTCAAATGTCAGCCTCGTATTTATGTCAACCTGCAGAGATGTGCAGGAGATATATGGCTGTGTTTACAGTCCTGCATATTTCGTTGCGCTTTTTGACATATGCCACCTAAGGCCCGGGGCGCTTGGAACAGACATTACAGAGACATTCATGTTTCTCGAGAAGACTTGGATGGCTGCTTCATTAATTGTCAGCATGAGTAAACAAGAACTTACGTCATTTAGTAGCTTCTTGCCAGTAGTCACTGCACAGGTATGAGGAACTGAATCCGGCTTCCAGAGTTCAGACACCCTGTGTAAAGACAATTAAGAGTCCTCAAATATTTTGCTATTAATCCTATTAAGTCCAAAATATTCCATCATCTTCTGAGCAAAGGTTCCACTTAAGTAAATGTCTTCAAATATTGCATCAGACAGAAAAAACAAATTCTCCAAAAGAAACGTGATCTGCAGAGTCTTCTAGCTCGTCACCTTGGCTTGGTGGGCCCTGGTAATTTTTTACCGGAGGTATGCTCTAAACAATTGAATAGAGGGATGCTGATTATGGTAGTAGATTTGGCTACTGATTTAGTCAGTGACTAATAGTAAATGTTCATTGTTTATCACTAGGCTGGGTCCAGACGTGGCAGGTATGCAGTATGGATTCCGCCCACAAAAATCTGCAGTAATTTACAAGACGAGTGGATGGGGCTTTCAAAATCCCATCCACATGGAAGGCATAGGATGAAGATTGATGGACTAAATGAGTCCAACTCTACGGTGATAGCTGGCAGGCGCATGGACACGACCGATGTGGTGATCAACTTTACAGCCTTTATTAAATATTAACCTAGACAGTGTGTTTCGGGGTACTCGGGACTCCTTTTTCAAGTTTTCAGTAGTCAAATAAGAAGTTCTGCCACAGCCATTAACAGCAGCTCCACCAGTTGGACTCACTTAGTCCATCAATCTTCATCCAAGGCTTGTTATACTCCTCCGGCTGTTTGGCCACTTCCCCTGGAGAACATACGGTGGCATCGGCTGCACTGATCTCTGCTTTTGTTTCATCTGCTTTCACATTGACATTCTCACCCTATTAGCCCCTTTCATCCACCTGAAAGTCAGTGCAAGCTGCCGATTTGCACCGTGGATTTCACCATTTGCAATGCACAAAAAAAATCTTCATTAGCAGCAAAACCTCAATGGAAATTCTTCAGAACTGACCCTTTCTGGTCAGTTTTCCAAAGAATGAGTGAAACTGGTTCCAGGTTAAATTTAGTTCCATTGTTCATAAGAGATTGAGGACTTGGTCATTTCTGGTTAAAGGGGTTCATAGAGCACAAACTTTGTCTGAAGACTGCAAACTTGGTGATGAGGTCCAGCTCCTGGAAGCCCCAATGATCCGCTGTTGGCTTCAGGAGAAGTTTGATTCAGCAGTACATGGCGACCATGTAATAAATGAATGGAGCATGAGCCGCTCTTACTTACTGGCTCTGCCTCTGAGAAGGTGGCCTGGACCCCTCTACAACGTCCATATGCTCTAACTGGGAGAAGGAGACTGGTTTTCTTCATGTATCGATGGTATAGGTTAATCATCCTACAAGAACTGCATGGTGCACTTATAAGAAATATAAGGTCAGGTTGGTGGGTCATGTCTTCTTCAGGTGACCTCAGCGGTTACTTGGAATCAACCATCTACTGAAGACCATTATTGGGATTTGTCAATAGCGGTGTAAAGTCCATGAGCAGGTTTAGGCATGTTGTAATTACTATAGATATCCAAGATCTACAGACGGGGACATATCTAAAGGCTCATGGGCCCTGGTGCAAGAGTTCAGCTTGGGGGGCCCCCCCTTCCCTCAGTACTTTGTGGCCAGGGGCAGGGAAGCACATAGCCTTCGTGCTGGCTGAGGCTAAAATTGAAACTGCCCCCCCAATGCCAAATTCTTGACCTAACCCCTTCCCTCCAGCCTGAGGTGTAACTTGACCAGCATGCACTTTCTATAATACTGATATCTTCTTATGCGGTACAGGGTTCTTTGGGCCTGGTAGCAACTGCTGCCCCCCAGTCTACAGATATCTGACATCAGGGGCTTTTATATGTCTGAAGCAAACATGCATTATAATCCTAATGACAAATCCGGTTGTATTTGCAGGTGGAGGCTGTGAAGAAAGCTCTGCAGGATCTGCAGATGAACGTGGTCGAGATGACTGATGAAACCGCCACTTTAGACGGTGGAGATGTGCTCTTCACAGGTGATATATCTGCTTGCATTTTTCACAATAAAGGCTATGGACCTTCGGGACAGTTTTTTTTATTTTTGCATTTCACTCATTTAGGGCTAAAAATCATTTTTCCAATTGGTCTTATTAATACTTTTCAGTAGAGATGAGCGAATTTCATATTTGGAAATTCGTTCACACTTCATTTGTTGGTAAAAGGTGAATTGCGTTATGGATTCAGTTACTACGAACCATAACGCAATTCTGTGACGGAATGTGTAACTGAAAGCCTTTAGAGGCATTCCGTTATTCATTCCGTCATAATAGAAGTCTATGGGCTGCAAAACGGATCAGTTCCGTTTCCGTTATGCAGGGGAGGACTCTTGTTTGTTGCGTCACAGGCCATCCTGAAGGTGGGGGGGGGGCTTGTTGCAGCGCCGGCCATCCTGAAGGGGTGGGGCTTGTTGCAGCGCCGGCCATCCTGAAGGGGTGGGGCTTGTTGCAGCGCCGGCCATCCTGAAGGGGTGGGGCTTGTTGCCATCCTGAAGGAGAGGGGGGTGTGACTGCTTGTATGGAGGTGAGGACGGCCATACTACACGGCAGGGGAAGGGAGGGGGAGAGGGACGGCATCGGGCCGCTGCCACAGCAGATCAGCGGCCCGATGGTTAGCCCCTTCCATACAGCGGTCCCTAAGGACCATGGCATGGAAGGGGTTATGTCTGCAGTTTGAAGCAGATTGTCAGCGGTATGTTACAGTTGACAGCAGAGGTCGCACTACGTTTTTTCCAGAAGAGTAAAAATATCCGAGGAGGAGTACGTATTTTGCGGTAATTAACATATATAATGCATAGGCCCACATAATGTTATGAGGCTGATATTTCTGCAGGGAAAAACCATTGCTAGTCTCCCATGCAGAAATAAATGTAGACAATTTTACATTTATCCAACCTCCTACACAGCGCCCGCCTGACGCTGCCATACACGGCACCCATTACACAGTTTACTATATACGCATTGCACACACAGCTCTGCTACATGTCCATTACACAGATAGAACTACTCATTACACACAGAAAACTGTACAATAGACTGGTTACACGGACATACCTCTGCTTTATACACACCTTCCATACATAAAGTACCTCTGCATTCTCCACCAGCACAGTCCTACACTGAGCCTGTGTTCCCCTAACTCCTCCCACACACATGACATCACCACAGGTCCTGTAACCACAATGTAGTCTGGAGCTGCTCTTGGTGAGAGAGATGCCCGTGAGGAGGGGGAGGGGCTTCTAGTGTGCCGAACCTGGCAGCTTCTGATACAAGGCTCCTGGTGGGGGGGGGGGAGATGGAGACAGTGCGCGCTCCCCTGTGCACACAGGAGGAGTTACAGAAAATCCATCAGATGACGGATTCTCTGTAAACTCGCTGAGAGGAGCCTGCTGTGCATAGGAAGCACGTGTCGGCTGTAGAACAAAAACGAAAAAAGATTAATCAGTGTAAATATTCTTATAATTTTTTTTTAGCAAAGCTGTATTCCAGGATTTTAACATTAATGGTCTGTACTCATGTGTTGGACCAATATCAATGAGATATTTATGGCCTATGCTGAGGACGGTCCATAGTAAAAAAAAATCCTGTAATATTGCTGGTCTCAAACTGAGAACATCTAAAGTTTCTGAACTGCAACGTAATATATGTGCAACATGCGCCTCCCCTTAGGGAATGCCGAGTGGTATAGTGCGGCTTAAAATGTCTGTGTCACGGTGCTCCTACCTGGATACGGCTGGACCCCAGGCGTTGGCTCCGAAGCAATAAATAGGGTTGAGTCCAGACCTTGTATGTAGTTGAATAGCAGCTTTACTTAGCATAAACGTTCTCCAAAACGGTTTACAAACTTTGTCTTGGTCCCAGCAGGCTTTAGCATTAAAGGGAACCTGTCGCCGGGATTTTGGGTATAGAGCTGAGGACATGGGTTGCTAGATGGCCGCTAGCACATCCGCAATATCCAGTCCCCATAGCTCTGTGTGCTTTTATTGTGTCAAAAAAACTATTTGATACATATGCAAATTAACCTGAGATGAGTCCTGTATGTGAGATGAGTCAGGGACAGGACTCATCTCAGGTTAATTTGCATATGTATCAAATCGTTTTTTCTCCACAACAAAAGCACACAGAGCTATGGGGACTGGGTATTGCGGATGTGCTAGCGGCCATCTAGCAACCCATGTCCTCAGCTCTATACACAAAATCCCGGTGACAGGTTCCCTTTAACACTGGCAGGCAAATTCGACCCTGCTACTCTTTTTCTCTCTGGCTCTGCTGTACTGACAGGCTGACTGTATGACTTGGCTTCTTCTTGTGTGCTGCACTTCTTTGTATGGTCTGTCTCTAGATTAGTCCAGGGAACTTTCCTCCTGGCTCCTGAGGCTCTAAGCTTTGGCCTCTATGGCCAGCAGAGCTTAAGGTGCTCTGGCTTGCGTGGGCACGTCTAGCAGAGACGTTCCCCCTGCACACCTGTCCCCTAGCAGGGGGTAAGCTAGACTAACACTGGTCCTGGAACCTTTCCTGCAGGAAGTTGTACTCGTCCACTACCCTCCACAGGGGAGGTTAAAATGGAATGGAAAGCTCCATTCTACCTAAGTACAGCTCTGCCGTGTTTGCTGCCACCTGCTGGTGAACCAGACACATTACATATAAACAGTTGCAAATATTAGAAATGTACAGTGTGGAGGACCTAGAATAAATACCGTACATAAGATGACATTATATTAGGTGATTAGAGATAGTAGCAGGGTGCAGTAGTGGTAACACCACTCTGGGGTGTTACATATGTAATAGTTCACTGCAATCAAAAAGCAGCTCGCCCAAGTAGATACACTAGGGGGCAGTGCTGAGTAACATGATTTTCTTTTCTCAGGGCGAGAATTCTTTGTGGGTTTATCCAAAAGAACGAACCAACGGGGAGCAGAAATTCTGGCCGACACATTTAAGGTAAGAATAATGCAGTGTACATATCTTGTATTTTATGGTATATGATACAGGGGGATTTCTGTAAGGAAAATAAAACAGTCACGTGTATGAATATCATTGACTTCCATTATAACACGTATGATGGTGCAATTCACTCCAACCAGAAAAGCCCATCTCATTAAGGTTAAAAGGGTTTTCCGATTTATTATAATTATTATATTTTTTTTTTTACTGATGACTCATCAGTATCTGATCAGTGGGAGTCTAACATGTGGAGCCCCCGACAATCCTGTGAGCGCCGCTGTCTTGTTACAGCTCACCAAGCACAGCGCCGTACATTGTATAGTGGCTGTGCTTGGTATTGCACTTGCTGCTCCTAGGCCATGTGACAGATGAACGTTTCGTCACGCGGCCAAGGAAAAGCAGAGAAAAGGCCACAGTGCTCACGAGTCCCGGGTGTCGGATCCCCACATTTAGTAAGAAAATCTCGGAAAACCCCTTTTTTTTATTTTATATACGTTTTTTTTTTTTTTCAGTGTAACCACGGCAGATATTTTTGCTGCAGTTTTGCAGAATTGCTATCGCAAAATGCTACAAAAATGGCGCATGTAACACCCTAAGGGCTCATTCACACGAACGTATTTTGTTTGCCTTGTCCGTTCTGTTTTTTGTTTTCGTTTTTTTGTGGCCCATATGCAGAACCATTCACTGGGGCCGCCAAAAAACGGAAATGACTGTGTGCATTCTGTTTCCGTATGTCCGTTCCGCAAAAAAAAAAAATAGAACATGTCCTATTATTGTCCACATTACAGACAAGGATAGGACTGTTCTATTAGGGGCCGGCTGTTCCGTTCCGCAAAAACACGGAATGCACACGGACATCATCCGTATTTTTGCGGAACAGTGTTTTGCAGACCGCAAAATACATACGGTCGTGTGCATGAGTCCTAATACAGTAAGACACAATGATTATTGTTTAAGGTTAAAGGGGTTGTCCAAGTTATCCTCAGGATAGGTCACCAGTATCAGATCGGCTGGGGTCTGACACTCGGCACCCCCGCCGATCAGCTGTTTGAAGAAGGCGCGCGCCGTGCCAGCGCTGCCTTCTCTTCATTGTTTACCTGCGCGCCGTTGCATCTGCAGTGGTGAGACGGTGTAATTACACCCAAGCCGTCCAGTTCATTTCAATGATACGGATCGCTTCTATATACTTGTAACGGCGCGCAGGTAAACAATGAAGAGGAGGCAGCGCTGGCACGGCACGCGCCTTCTCTTCAAACAGCTGATCGGCGGGGGTGTCGGACCCTAGACGATTTGATATTGGTGACCTATCCTAAGGATAGGTCATCAATAAATATAACTTGGACAACCCCTTTAAGGCGTCATGCACGCGGATGTGTGCAAATTGTGGATCCGCAAAATACAGATACCGTCTGTGTTGCATCTGCATTATGTCATACAAAATAATGGCTAAAACCGGTGCAAAATGGGCATAACGGATGCAAAAAATACAGGATCACATTTTTATTATTTTTTTTCTTTTTTTATTTCTCTTCTTCTGACGGATCAGAAGAATGGAAAACAAAACGGTGATGTGAACCCGGCCTGACTCCTAACATTAACATCTTCGGTTCTCACAGGATTACGCCGTGTCCACAGTCCCCGTGAGCGATAACTTGCATCTGAAGAGTTTCTGCAGCATGGCCGGACCAAACCTCATTGTCATCGGCTCCAGCGAGGCTGCTCAAAAAGCTCTTAAGGTATTGAGTGAGTTTATTAAGATGCTTGAAAGCCCCCGAGGACATTATCTGGTGGATTTTACTGTATCTATTACCGAATTCTAAAGCCGCAGCCAATTCGGGAGCTGAGCAGATATTTTCCTATGAATTCATTATTGGTGTAAGGCCTCTTGCACACGAACGTTGTGCATTGGGGACAGCAATTTGCAGTCCCCAATGCACGGGCAACGTCCGTGCGGCAGCCGGGACGTATCGAGACCCATTCAACTTGAACGGGTCTGTAATCCGTCCGAACCGCCAAAAAATATAGAACAAGTTCTATTTTTTTGCGGTGCAGAGGCACGGCCAGAAACCACACGGAAGCGCTCCATAGTGCTTCTGTTCCGCATCTCCGTGATTACCTATTCACATTGCATCATTGAAGGAGAACATGGGCCTTGGCTACTAAAGGCCAAAATGGCTGAACTTGGATCAATAATTTTTTTTGTTTAGTTGTGTTGGCTTTTTTGCCGGTGGTAATCCGACATGATGGTCCACTCCATGTCCGTGAAGTAGGTGGACACTCAATCATCGCATCCCTAGAAGCCTGCTCAAGAAGACCTATGGACAGTAATAAAAGATGATTCCCCCTCCCCATCTTCTAGAAAGGTTTCTTATGAAAATTTTTGATTGTGCTGTGGTGGATTTGGCCTCAAGACCATTAGTGAGGTCTGGTATGATATGTGGTGATAAGGCCAAGCTGGCATCCAGTGTTTTAGTTCATTCCTAAGGTTTCAAGGAGGTTCAGATCAGTCAACGTCTTACAAATCAAGCTCCGGGAAACATATTTACGGAAAGGGTATATCTTATAAAATGCAGCATTTTTCCCCTATAGGAACAGAGAAAGATTGTTTCTCCTTAATCCAGTTGGCTCTTCATATTCCTCCAGGTGGGTTCCTCTAGCACCCACCAAGCCCAAAGTTTTTGTCATGTTGCCAGATGGTGTTGTCTCATCCATCCCTCCAAGGAACATGTTTTCTGGTGCTCCAGAGTGTTTATATCACTGCAGCCGACCATTGACCTGGTGACACCAGGCTTGAGGGTACCATTTAAAACTATAGAAAACCAATCCGAGAAGTTCCCGATGAACATTTCTGGTGCTTGCCTTTTCCTGGAGTTAGTTTGGTGATGGAAGGTGGATTATTTTTTTTCCTAGCTCTTGAACACTCCCACTCTCCAAGCTGGTGGCCATATACCTTGCATTAGATGTGGGCCAAAAGCTCATTCAGCTGACTCTAATCTTCTGGACTTCCCCATAAGAGTGAACACTCAACATGTTCTTATTAGGGGGAGGGGAACAAGCTGCTGACAGGCACTTCTGGATTGGGCATGTTGAAACCTAATATATCTTCTTTCACCCCAACACTTGCTATCAGTGGAAAGTTGAGATACCTCCACCATACTCAGCCTGTCCAACCAAAGCGTGTTCGGCCAACTTTACTCTTAGTATATTGGCCCCTTAGCTCCTCATAACTCGCATGCTGTGTCTCCTAGATGATCTGAAAAATTTCCAAAACATTTTAGATGTATAGAGTTGTAAAAGCCAACCTTTCACCCCCGCCCTAGAACGTTACTTCCAAGTTGGAATGTTTCAGGAAAACAACTTCATTTCTCATCTGTCAAAACCTCTGGACCTTCTGACGCCGACACGGCGGACGAGCCATTGGATCAGCCCTGTTAGCTGGCCGAGTTGTGGTTTACTGCTGGTCTGCACAGTGTACACTGTATGACGGTTACATTGCACAGGTGATAGAAGTTTGGAGTCTTTCCTCTACCAGTGGGAGTGTGATCCACCAGTCAATGACAGACATGGAAAATATTAACAGGAAAGGTTTACCTCCACTGGGAGGATACAGATCAAAGAAGGTCAATGAGAAGCAGTGATGATCAGTACATGTTCCTCTGACTATATTCCATATGGATCAGGGTTCTCCAACCTATGGCTATCCATTTGTAGAAGTTGCACAACTACAACCTCTGGCATGCTGTGAGTTGTAGTTTTGTAACTGCTTCAACACCGCGTTATAAAGCTTGAGTCATATGGATCCATATGACTTGCATTAGAGAGAGTCAAAAGAACCAAAGAATGATGGCCCTCATTTATGAATGTGAGTTCACCTTGTTGGCGCGCCTCGTCTCTAGGGGTTCTCCGGGCATAAAGACTTTTTTTTATCTAACGCAAGGTTCATACCCGCCACTCCGCTCCTCCTCACTAGCTCCCACATATCCATGTTCTGGTCCCTGAGCTGTTTACATCTGGCGGTCCATGAGCATGGTCACATGCTCTGCTGCAGCCAATAACCGGCTTCAGCGGCGATGTGCCACTTGTTGGCACGTCACTGCTGAAGCCAGGTACTGGCTGCGGCAGAGCATGTAATCATGCCCATGGTAAAGTCTGGGGATCAGAAGATGGACATGTGGAAGGCAGTGCGGAGGACCAGGGTGGCAGGGAACAGGTAAGTATGAATCTTACTGCAGGCATTAGATAAAAAGTATTTACTCCTGGAGAACCCCTTTAAGTTTACGTGTTCTGAAGGATCAATAAATGTGCCCCAATGTGTCTGTGACCGAAACCTAGGATGAATGACGTTTGTGCTGTTTTGTAGACCATGCAGCAGATGAGTGATCACCGCTATGACAAGCTGACGGTCCCAGATGATCAGGCTGCCAACGTCATTTACCTGAACATACCCGGGAAAGGCCATGTACTCCTGCACCGAGCACCCGAGGAGTTCCCCGAGAGCGTGAAAGTAAGTCGCAGAGAACCTGATCATGCTTGGCGATCTATGAGGGGCGCTATTAAGGCCCATGTGCACCTGCATAATATAGCTGTATAATTGCAGTGAATTTTGGCCCCTCTTTTGCAGGTGTTTGAGAAGCTGAAGGAGCACATGCTGATCCCTGTGGCCAATTCTGAGCTGTCCAAAGTGGATGGATGCCTGACCTGCTGCTCACTACTGATAAACAAGTCGCCAAACCTCTGAGGGCGTGGACTCAGCACCCGTGCGGCCGGCAATAAGTGCACACCGCGGCCGCCTCGCCAATCTCCGTTACCTGACAATCCAACGCTACGAGAAATCCAGTCGAGGGCTAAAGTTACTCACAAATAGTGAAATCATTGCGTTAAATCACATTATTCATCCAAGAAACGCCTTAAATTCTCACACAGAGCCTGATCGATCATCCAGAATTCCACCATTTTATGAATTTGCTACAATTTTTACACAATTTGGGAAGGGGGTGGGGGGGGGGGGTCAATTGACTTAATGAGGGGAGATATATGTAAACATGTGCATGGTCGGGTTTCAAGCGCCATATTTGTGTAGGTCCACCCACTTTCACCAACACAAATGAGGGGCGTGACTTTCCCATCACAGCCAATGAGGGACCAGTACTTTAAACGGGATTTTGAGCAAAGTCAATTAAGTCTTCTTTTTTTGGTGGGGGACGGGACGCATGCAAAGTTCCACCAGGAACCTGACAATTGTCTCTCCAGTCTTGGCTGGTCTCGTCCTAGGGACCTCATGTATAAACTTCTTCAAGTATAGTGACCAAAGTCCAGCTTTTATTGTTTTGTATTGCCCTAAAGGGGTTGTCCATATTAGAAAAAAAGGGTCTGTTTCTATCTAAAACAGCGCCACTCTTGTCCATAGGCTATGATCAGTATTACAGCTCCCTATCAAAGCGAATAGGACTGAGCTGCAATACCAGACTTAGCCCCTGGATAAGAGGGGCGCTATTTCTGGAGGAAAAAAAAAAGACCCCACCTCCTTACTCTATATTTTTGGATCCTGATTGTTGACAAGTTGCAGCTCTTATATTTGAGGACCAATTTGAATAGCAGCACCCGTCATCCTAACACTGTGGGTGCAACTAATCCGCTGCCCAGGCAAACACCCCGTGAAAATCCATAATAACCTGGGATGCAATATAAAGTAATGGTCTGCATTTAGGCAATTATGGGCACAGCCCAAAAATGGCCACCTCCACTGTGCCTGAGCGCTTGGTGACGTCACATTGTATCGCATACGGTGGAGTTTATAGCCGTCTCTTTTCTTTAGTCTTATTGAATAGACAAGTTTGACGTTTTCTCAGATTAGGAATTTTAGCAAATTGTAGATGATTGTTTTTAAGAATTACCTGTGGTGCACGTGTTAAAAATCTCACCCTGTCTTATGGAGAATAAAGTGTCTGATCCGAATCTCTGAAATTAAACTTTGTATCTACAGTAAAAGGGACACGCTTTATTTATTTATTTTTACTACAACTGAAAGAAGGGGTTCTCCAGGATTAGAAAAACATGGCTGCTCTCTTGCAAAAATACCACCACCCCTGTTAATGGGTTGTTTCCGGCTCGGCTCCATAGGAGTCAATGGGACAGCGCTGCAATACTGCACACAACCTGAGGACAGAGGTGGTGCTGTTTTTTAGAAGAATACAGCTATGTTTTTGTTATCCTGGACAACCCCTTGAAGCACTGCAGAAAATCGGACTGTGATTATCGATATATCCTTTTTGTTTTTTATTGGATGTGGCTAGGCCGTCCTGATGGGTTGACTGACCAACTCGACCTGAGTTGGTCAGTCAGCCTCCTGACATGTCTGCTTTAGTCCAAAAAATTGCATTCCTCATAAAATAGCAATGCTGCAGCCCTTTTTTCATAGATCGTTGCATTGTGCTGTTCCTCTGCTATTCCTGTTGGAAATGTAATATTAAATTGATAGCTGGGGGTTACTATTCCCCTTGTCAGTAGGGTGTGTGCTTCTACTCTCTAATCAACTCTGACAGTGCCAGGCTGTGTAGCGACACAGACCCTGTTGACAAGAGGAATAGTAAACTCTAGTTGTCAATTTATTCGTATATTTCCAATAGGAATAAAAGAGGAACCGCATAGCGCACTGTTCTAAGGAAAGATGCCCTGCTGCTGTTATTTCTGGGGGAATGCAAGTATGTTCTAGAACAGTCAGTAGAGGTGACAGGTCCTCAAACTACAGTTCAATCGGAAACCAGTTTGCAAGACAAATTTTCCAACGGGTTGCATCTTGGCAAAGACATTTTTTATTTTATTTTTTCCACATACTGCATAAGATGCAATTCCAGACACAGCCAGTAGGCAAGAGTGGCGCTGTTTCTGGAAAAAAAAAAAAACAGGTTGCTATATTATACCACATGATCCCTTACCCCAAAGACATGCACCTCCCCTTTAAAAAAGAAATAGGAGTTGAGGGTTACAGGGGAAGGTCACGTAATCTCACTCCAGTCATGGATATAACTTTCAGTATAGCAGACATAGGGGCTGCCATGGGGCCCAGCACTAAGGTGGCCCCCATCTCCACTAAAAGGGTTGTAGTCGCTGACCACAGTGGTTGTCCAGCATTAGCAAAACACAGAAAAACATCACCACCCTTGTCCACAGGTTGTGAGCGGTATTGCAGCTCTGCCTTACTGATTATTATAATGGAGCTGAGCTGCAATACCAGACGCAACCCATGGACAGGTGCTATTTTTGGAAGAATGCAGCCATGTTTTTCTAATGCTGGACAACACCTTTAGGGCTCATGCACGCGAATGTAGCTGTTTTTATGGTCCGCAAAACACGTATGCCGGCCGTGTGCATTTTGTGGAACGCGATGTCCGGCCCTTTATAGAATAGTCCTATCTTAGTCCGTAATACGGACAAGAATAGGACATGTCCTATATTTTGCGAGTGCTGTAGAACGGTCATATGGATGCGGACAGCACGCGATATACTGTCCGCATCTTTTGCGGCCCCATTGAAGTGAATAGGTCCACAAAAAATGCATGAGCCCTTAGGCCCCTTTCACACGAGCGAGTTTTCCGCGTGGGTGCAATGCATGACGTGAACGCATAGCACCCGCACTGAATCCTGACCCGTTCATTTCAATGGGTCTGTGTACATGAGCATTTTTTTCACACATCAGTTCTGCGTTGCGTGAAAAACGCAGCATGTTTTATATTCTGCAATTTTTACGCAGCCCTGGCCCCATAGAAGTGAATGGGGCTTCAGTGAAAAACGCTTTACATCCGGAAGCAAGTGCGGATACAATGTGTTTTTTTACTGATTGTTGGTAGGAGATGTTGTTTGTAAACCTTCAGTTTTTTTTATCACTCGCGTGAAAAACGCATCAAAATGCATTGCACTCGCGCGGAAAAAAAACAACGCAATTGCAGACAAAACTGACTGAACTGAACTTGCATGCAAAATGGTGCGAGTTTCCCTGAACGCATCCGGACCTAATCAGTCATGCTCGTGTGAAAGGGGCCTTAGGCTGGTTTCACACGGGCGGTGCGGGTGCGTTGCGGGAACATGAGCGATTTTTCCGCGCAAGTGTAAAACATTGTTTTGCACGCGCGTGAGAAAAATCAACATGTTTGGTACCCGAACTTCTTCACAGAAGTTCGGGTTTGGGTTAGGTGTTCTGTAGATTGTATTATTTTCCCGTATAACATGGTTATAAGGGAAAATAATAGCATTCTGAATACAGAATGCTTAGTAAACTAGCGCTGGAGGGGTTAAAAAAAATAAAAATACATTTAACTCCCCTTAATCCACTTGATCGTGCAGCCCGGCATCTCTTCTGTCTTCTTCTTTGCTGTGCACAGGAATAGGACCTTTGATGACGTCAATGTGCTCATCACATGGTCCAATCACATGGTTCATCACCATGTGATTGGATCATGTGATGTGACGTCACCACAGGTCCTTAGCCGGCAGCTCAACATTACAGAAGAAGACAGAGATCCGCAACTACGCGATCAAGTGGACTCGGTGAGTTAATTTTTTTTTATTTTTAACCCCTCCATCACTATTTTACTTTGCATTCTGTATTCAGAATGCTATTATTTTACCTTATAACCATGTTATAAGGTAAAATAATACAGATCGTGTCCCCAGCACTCGATTGCGGATGCTTGCGATTTTCACGCGCTCCCATTCACTTCTATGGGGCCTGCGTTGAGTGAAAAAAACGCAGAATATAGAGCATGCTGCGATTTTCACGCAACGCACAAGTGATGCAAGAAAATCACCGCTCATGTGCACAGCCCAATAGAAATGAATGGGTCCGGATTCAGTGCGGGTGCAATGCGTTCACCTCACACATTGCACCCGCGCGGAATACTCGCCCGTGTGAAAGGGGCCTTAGGGTGGACAACCTTGATTTCACTTGACAGTGAACCATGGAGGAGTGAAGCCTTATTCCATATTGCTGTCCAGCCCAGAGGGGGGAGGGGGACCCTCTTCATATCACATTATGCCATAATAATCATCTGCCATATCTTCCTGCTTTGTGTGATCAGTCATATGACCCTGCTGTAGGGTTTCTTAAGGTAGCACTCCAACAAGCATTTTATTCTCTGACCTGAAAGGTACATTTTGTAAACTGCAGTGAAGGTAATTTTCTTACCGGAGACTGTATTTGTAAGTTATAACCTCCTCTCTGATCCTCAGCTGTGTCATGTGACAGGAAGTCAGTTCCTCTATGAATCTCAGTGGGAGTCTCAGTCGGGAATGAATAGAGAAGTGACTGACTTCCTGTTCTGTGTCAGTTGGAGATCAGAGTGCTGGTCACATGACACAGCTGAGGATCAGAAGGAAGGATATAACTCGCAAATACAGTCACCGGTAAGAAAATTCTTTACTGCAGTTTCTATCATGCGTCTTTCTAACAGGTCAGAGGATAAATATATTTGTAAGAGTGTTACTTTAATGTACATTAATCGTATATCGGACCTAGAATGACACTGTATACTGAGAATAGACCGGTAATGAGTATTCTCATCTCCCACGATACACTGTGCTCTTTCTGTGCATTGCTCAGTGGTATTACTAATACGATATATGAGGGAAGCTGCTCACCTCTTTCGCTTGCTCCATCGTGTGATATTTTCACAATTATACCTGTGCAGTAATGTGGTATCATGTACGTCTCCATGCTGAATGGACTTGAGATGATTTCTGCCTGAAATGTTTAGTTGACATGGCAGAAGGAACACCTGACTGCAGGATGAGATCAGGTAAGACTACAGTTTGTAGTCTGTTACCATGGGGACATAGAGGGGGAAATGTATGAAAACTGGTGTAAAGTAGAGATGGCTTAGTGGCTCA
Organism: Bufo bufo; assembly: GCF_905171765.1. Lineage (NCBI taxonomy): Eukaryota > Metazoa > Chordata > Amphibia > Anura > Bufonidae > Bufo > Bufo bufo. The sequence goes on from NC_053397.1 coordinate 205,623,110, forward strand.
TAGCAACCAATCAGATTCCACCTTTCATTTTTCAGAGCTCCTTTGGAAAATGAAAGACTGAATCAGATTGGTTGCTATGGTAAATGACCCCCATATGTATACAGTAGCCACGCAGAATGTCAGATTTAATCACATTGATGTCGGCAAATCAGACCGTAAGTACATACAACCATGACTGTATCTTTAAAGCGGTTGTCTAAAATCAAAGACAACCCCTTTAATATGAGCACCATCAGTTCCGTCCAGGCAATCCGCTGATTTCTGCATAGGCTGCTCTTTTCCCTTGTAGCAGCCTCTAGTGGTGGATTATAGTATTACATTCAGCCATTCAAATGACTGTCTAGGTCAGGGATGTCAATCTAGGATATGTCCAGGGGTGGATTGGCCATAGACCTTACAGGGAAATTTCTTGGTGGGCTGATGTCCACGGGGCCACCGGAGTCCCTCCTCATGACCAGCCAGTGGAAGTTATTGGGGATGTATTTTATGATGGACTGTGGTATTTGGCTCTATTGGGGCGGTATGTGCCACAATATGGTATTGCTGGCTCTGCCTTCCATCAATTTAGACCAGACTACAAAACAGGGCCACTTTTAGTATTTTTTTTTCCAGGGCCACTTTGAGTTCCCAGTCCGACCCTGGATGCGTCATCTCTTTATGACTGGCGGCAGTCCAACCTCTAAGATCCCACCGACCTGTGGGATGCAGTGCTGGTATAAGGCTGAATCCCCTTCCTTGAGTATCCAGTAAAATGGCTGAAGCTCCATGCACAGCTGAGTGGTGGCCCTTCAGTTGCTACAACAGCCATCATGCCCGAACAGCCTACAGCTATCAGCACGCTGGGAGTTGTAGTTTTTCAACAGTTGGAGGGCCACGAGCTGGAGATCCCTGGTCTAGGTAATATGTGGTCAGAGAGGAAGCCGCGGCTTGTTAGCAATTCCGCACTCCGGGGTACTCCTTTAATAATACTGTATATGAATTACCTCTTAGGGTATTGTGACCCTTTCCTCACTTAGGCATATAACTTGTGGGCTAATGGACTTTTTTATGCTGTGAATAACGTATACTCAGGTATTTACTGGGACCACATTGTAGCTAGATGTTCATGTATGGTAGGTGCTGTGATCTCTAGGAGGGAGAATAGTGTGTGGATGCTTAATATGATCCGAAAGTTCTTGGGATAGAAACACCTGCAAATGCAAGATCCATGTTCTATAGGAAAATACCGAGCTGCACAATTAGGCCTCATGCACACGGCCGTTGTTGGCCAGTGCCTGAGCTGCGGACCACAAATTGCTGTCCAAAACGCACGGGCACCGACTGTAGGGCCACCGGATTCAGGACCCATTTACTTGAATGGTATCCGCATCAGACCGTCCGCACCGCAAAAAAAAGTAATGCACTCAGTAGTGCTTCCATGCCCCTGATCCGCACCACACCTTCCAGATAGTGGACCCATTCAAGAGAATAGGTCCGTATCCGTGATTCAGTGCACAAATGGCTGGTGCCAGTATATTGCGGAACCGCTGTTTGAGCCAACAACGGCCGTGTGCATGAGGCCTAGGACTGTCATGTTCTTGCACATTGGTTTGGAGTCAGATATAACGTACCGGTGTCTGGTCTGTGTGCACAGTCTGAACACTATTCGGCCAATTACTTGGCACCAGTGAGGTCTTCTCCGTCCGGTGTGTGGTTGTCAGATCACGTATGACCAGGCCATGCTCCGATTGAACCGTGACATTGTAGTTCTATTCTCATGTTTTAGTTCTGCTCTTGATTTAATAAAGAAGTCGCCAAATGTTCTGTACATTTCACTAAAGTAATGTCTGCCCTGGGCACCATACAAACCTGTGCTGTGCTAGGAGGCATCCAATATGGCGTCCTGTAGGCCTTACACCTACACAGCCCTAGACGGGATCCCAAGCATCATCCTGCAATTTGTAAACTGTGCTAGTCCTACGTCGTCCTGCCGCTTGTTTGCAGTGGTAATTTAGATTCCGTGTATCACCCTTAGGCCCCCTGCACACGAACGTGTGCACCCTGTGGTCGTGCTGCGGGCCGCAAAATGCAGCCAGCAGTGCACGAACACAGTCCATGGGGCAGCCGCAGCGGATCGCGGACCTATTTACTTGAATAGGTCCGCGATCCGGCCGTTCCGCAAAAAGATAGGACATGTTCTAACAGAAGTACGGGACGAAACCCCACGGAAGCACTCCGTAGTGTTTTGCTCTGTGCTTCCATTCCGCATTTCTCTGGATTTGCGGACCCATTCAAGTGAATGGGTCCGCATCCATGATACGGAACGGTACCAGTGTATTGCGGATCCGCAAATGCGGTCCGCAATACGGCAACGGGAAGCACACGTTCGTGTGCAGGGGGCCTTAGGCCTTACCCACACAACTGTTGCCATTTTTGCAGTCTTCAAATTGCTCTGGCTGTGTGTGTTCCGCATTTTGCAGAACGGAATGTCCTGCCCTCTATAGGACTGTCCTATTCTTGTCCGTAAAACTGATAAGAATAGGACATGTTCTATATTTTTGCAGATGCAACTGAACAGACACACGGTGTGCTGTCCGCATCTCTTGTGGCCCCATTGAAGTGAATGGTTCCATATCCGACCGGCAAAAAAATGGGGACCAAAAATACGTTTGTATGCATGAGGCCTCACACCTCCATAGTCCTAGATGGGATTCCAATTGCCGTCCTGCAACCTGTTTGCCGTGCTAGTCTAAATCTAAGTGTCATCCTTACACCAAAAGACTCAAGTTGCGCCAAAAAAAAAAAACAGCTGTGACCCATTTAGACATGGACTCCACAAGACGTCTGTTGTATTTGGCACCAAAATTTTATTAACAGATCCCTTAAAGGCGCATTCCAGCAAAGGGGTTGCACTGGGATACAAATGGTATAAAGAAAATATAAATAACATACAGATCCCCCACCGCTGTGATTCCGATGTTCTCCACTTCACAGAAAACGACTGGCAAAGCAGCTCAGCCGATGAGGTAGGTCATCAGTGCAAACTATGAATAACCACGGTAGGTACGTCTCCAAGTAATATTGTCAGGGAATCACATTGACTATATAACCAGGAGCATGGCTCCACTGGGAAAGACCAGATTTAAAACGACCTAGATAAAATACAAGGCCCAAAACCAACAACACGCCTTTCTGAAATCAGAACATATACAGAGAAGAACGGCCGCACCGGCTCTTGTGGAATCTGGCTGCTGTGCAAAAGGAACACTCCAGGTGAAATCAGGAAGGGAAGACCTGGATGCCCCCAAGTAATCGCTGAATGCCATTGGCTGCTTGCCTGGGTGCACCATGTGCATCATTGACAGAGCGGCATTCACAGCCATTCTCTGTCCTGTCAGGGCAGGAGCAAGATGTGGAGTGCAGCGGGCACTGTTGGCACGGCAGCGGATTTTTACACTATTTGCATCCCACTCTAATCATTTTTATTTGGCAGGGACACCCCTTTAAAGGGTTTTCCAATCTTGAGTATCTAGGACAAGGGTAGGCAACCTGAAACTACAACTCCCAGCATGCATACTTGCTCTGCTCTCCTCTGAACGCCCATAGAAATGAATGGAGCATGCTGGGAATTGTAGTTTCACAGAAAATGCTGAAGCCGGTTGCTGATCCCTGATCTAGGATATGTCATCACTTTATGATTGGCGGCAGTCCAACCTCTAAGTTCCCACTAACCCGGGGGATGCAGCAGTGCTGGTATAAGGCTGAATCCCCTTCCTTGACTGTCCAGTAAAATGGCTGAGTGGCCAAGAGCTTACACAACCAGGTGGCCGGCCGCTGTGCAGGGAGACGTCAGACGGGGATGCAGCACTAAACCCGTCCTGCGGCACCTTCATTCTCAGTACTGGTGGGCGTTCCAGGGGTTAAGAGTACTGTTTCCATGAAGATGTCACTTAGTCTGTAGAAGGTGAGGTAGGTGATACCTATCTCATCCACATGAATGCCAGGACCCATGTTTCTAGGCAGAGCATTGCACTGCCTCCGCCAGCTTGTCTTCTTCCCATAGTGCAGCCTGGTGCCACCTCTACCCCAGGTAACTGGAGCGTGCACAACCGGGCCATCCACATGATGGAAAAGAAATTGCTTCATGGTCCAGCTCTAACACCCAGACGCCCATCGTAGGCACTTTCTGCAATGGCCAGCATTAAAAGGGTTTTAAATTTTTTTTTTTACACTAATGACCTATCCTCAGTATCTGATCGGTGGGGGTCCGACAAACGGGACCCCCGCTAATTAGCTGTTTTGAGAAGGCAGCGGCGCTCCTGTAATCACCGCAGCCTTTCTCACGACTTACCAAGCACAGCGCCGTGCATTGTATAGCAGTTGTACATGGTATCACTTGAATGGAGCTGAGCTGCTCCTTGGCCGCGTGACCGATGAACGTGTCGTCACTGGCCTAGGAAAAGTAGAGAGAAGGCCACAGACCTCCACAGATCAGATCCAGAGGATAGGTCGTCAGTTAGTAAGTTTCGGACATATCGTAAAAGTTTTTTAGGGTTTTCTAAGTTAGGGCTCATGTACACAAACGTATTTTTTTTCCATGTCAGTTCCATTTTTTTGCGGAACCATTCATTTCAATGGATCCGCAAAAAAAAACTGAAGTTACTCCATGTGCATTCCATTTCCGCAAAAAAAAAATAGAACATGTCCTATTATTGTCCGCATAACTGACAAGGATAGGACAGTTCTTTTATGGCCAAACTGTTCTGTTCTGCAAAATGTGGAATGCACACGAAGGTCATCCGTATTTTTTGTGGACCGCAAAATACATACAGCTGCGTGCACGAGCCCTTATACATACAGGCTTCTCTCTTTGAGCTCATGCATGCAAGCTGATAGCTGGTCTGGCTGCTTGAAATAGACTAGAAAATTGCAGAACTCAAACCGAGCAATTCATTATGTACAAGTGGGCAAATCATTTAAACCGCACAAAGAGCAAGTCGCTCATATTGTAGTTACGTGTCTCCCATCCAGGCAGACAGGTCTAGTTATGTGTCTGATCTGTGACATGTGGATTAGCAATCAACCAAGAAGCTAGAAATGCTCTCGCTGGATGGAAGGTTGGACATGTGCGACCTCTGCTGGACAGTGATGGAAGTACACCGGGCTGAGAAATACTGGCTCTCTGGCATTGGATTTGAAGTGCACGACTGCGTTGTACATCTGAAATCATTTGTCATCTGTTATCTATACAGCACCAACCAATTTTCAGTGCGCATGCATCAAATACTCGCAGGCAATGCAGAAGAAATTACTAATGAAAAAAATAGTAATAATTAAAAAAAAAAAGTCTACCTCTGTCCTCTATGCAACTTCCATGTTGGAAAAAAGGGACAGGTGCTTCATAAATATGGCGCTCATTCTGAACACCATGTTTCTCAATGTAATTACACCAGACAACTGGCATGAATACATTAATAAATAGGTTTCCATCATACTATATATTATAAAACTGGCTGCCTGTCGACCACCACTAGGGGGAGCTTAGTGTATAGAAATGAATACAGTTACCACTGACTTCAACGGAAGCTGTAAATGTCTTTTCGCTGATCTCCCCCTAGTGGAAAATTCAGTAAATTTGTCAGGAGCTGGAGAAAAGGGTCAGTGCAGGGCCCCACAGAAGTCGCGTGGTCTGCTTCGAAGGTGGGTACGCCTCTGCATACAGGCCTATTTACTGCTCAAAGCTTCTAGGCCTCCATTAAAATATCGTAGTAGTGCTGTCATGTTATATGGAAGATTGGCTTTCGGGACCAGCCACTGGTGTATCAGTTTAGGATCCTGGAGATAACCGAAATACCTGGAGAAATTCCATTTTGCCATAGTCCTGTCTACCACGAGGTGGGGGGGAGGGGGTGCAGATTGCTGGGGGAGGAGGTGGAACAATACTCCGAGAACTTATCACTGCTGTTCAGCTTGGATGGACCATAGTGGGCAGATAGCTGGGCAGCACTGACAGGTGGAGGAGCGACGCTATACTTAACCCTCCAGGCTCTGCCACACTAGGTCGTGATGCCATCCAGGGCACAGTCGTCTTGTTACTAGACAGACCTAGTAAGGAGGCATAAGGATGTTCCCCCAGCAATCTGAACCGCATTGTCTTGTACTTAAACAGCTCTAGTGTCTAGTATTATAATCATCATTATCTTTTAGGCCTTGTCTAAAGCACCGACATATTATACTGACCTAAGATAATTCACAAATTGCTTCTGACACCACTAGACCAGAGTATAGCAGTATTAGAGTACTCATAGGAGCGTCTTCTGTGTAACCTCCCCACACACACACAAGCGGCCTGATAAATTTATGGGGTCTGGTGTCTGAATTAATTTAGGAGTCTGATCTGGGGTCTGATTCAATTTAGAAGTCTCGTATGGGGTCCCACAAATTTATGGGGGTATGGTGTCTGAATTAGTGTCTGGTCTGGGGTCTGATTCAACTTAGGGGTCTGGTCTGGGGTCCAATAAATTTATGGGGCTCTGGTGTCTGAGTTAATTTAGGAGTCTCGTATGGGGTCTGATTCAACTTGGGGTCTGGTCCTGGGTCCAATATTTTTTTTTTTTACTTTCAGATTTTTATTAGGTTTTCCAGTATAAATTAGTAGAACAATCAGTGAGATACTGTTCAAACATTATAATGAATACAAAAGAAAGCATTCAGCATTCTTATAGTTTGTACAATGTTTAGAGCTATAATAAACAATCAATATTGTTAACAGGTAATAGGACAATGTGATCAATGAGAAAATAGTGAACATAGGAACAGCACCAGTAATCGTGATACGCCAGAACCGCTCATCTATCCTCCCTCCAAACACTCATTTGTTTTTTCGGATATAAATAGCTGTGTGATGTATTTCCTATAAGACTATCTGTGGAATATGGGAAGCATAAGAGGATGTGCAACACTTGCGATCTAGCTTGGGGTGAAGCAGCATATATTTAATAATTAAGGCTATCAATTCTGAAAAGTGACAGGTAATTTCCAACAGGTAGCAATTAGCTTTCGTGCTGCTGTTAATATCCCTGCCACTACCCAACGATGGGTGTATGGGAGGGTCTCAAACCCATAAGGGAGTATATAGCTAGTGCCAGTGACGGGTGAAGGGGAAAGCCAGCAACTTTAGACATAAGGTCAAAGACTTCCTTCCAAAAGGGAAATATGGTAGGGCCATTCCACCACATACGTGATGGTGCTCCCCTCTCCCCACATCCCCGGGATTATATAGGGATTTCTGAGGTAGTAGGAGAGAATAGATTTATACCCCTAATATGATGGCGCCAGGTCCATATTGCCGCCCGCATGATCAAGAGAGTGGGCCCCCCCAGAATCGGCACTAGGGAGTGGGCAGCTAGTAATCCTTTAAGTGAGTTTTTAGATTCCACCTCCAGCCGCTTATGATTCGAATAGGGGGACCACCATTCCCTAGTCTGGGTCCAATAAATTTAAGGGGGTCTGGTGTCAGAATTAATTTAAGGGGGTCTGGTGTCAGAATTAATTTAGGAGTCTGGTCTGGGGTTTGATTCAATTTACATGTCTGGTCTAGGGTCTGATTCAACTTATGGGTCTGGTCTGGGGTCTGATTCAACTAAGGGGTCTGGTCTGGGGTCTGATTCAACTAAGGGGTCTGGTCTGGGGTCTGATTCAACTAAGGGGTCTGGTCTGGGATCTGATTCAACTAAGGGGTCTGGTCTGGGGTCTGATTCAACTAAGGGGTCTGGTCTGGGATCTGATTCAACTAAGGGGTCTGGTCTGGGGTCTGATTCAACTAAGGGGTCTGGTCTGGGGTCTGATTCAACTAAGGGGTCTGGTCTGGGGTCTGATTCAACTAAGGGGTCTGGTCTGGGGTCTGATTCAACTAAGGGGTCTGGTCTGGGGTCTGATTCAACTAAGGGGTCTGGTCTGGGGTCTGATTCAACTAAGGGGTCTGGTCTGGGGTCTGATTCAACTAAGGGGTCTGGTCTGGGGTCTGATTCAACTAAGGGGTCTGGTCTGGGGTCTGATTCAACTTAGGGGTCTGGTCTGGGGTCCAATAAATTTATGGAGTCTGATATTTGAATTAATTTGGAAGTCTGTTCTGGGGTCCGATTCAATTTAGGATCCGGCCACACGGTCAGGTTCCTGCATATGGTTTTGGAAGTCTAAATACAACAGATAGGACTTTTCTCCTCTTTTTAAATTCACTCCTGCTTTTCGCCTCTAAGACTGCATCAGGAAACCTGACCGTGCCCATAGTTTTGATCAGGGGTCTGATTAATTTAGCGAGTCTGGCCTCGGGTCTCAATTTATGTTGCTATATAGCAGGGATCAGAAACCTCCGGCACTCCAGCTGTTCAGAAACTGCAACTCCCAGAATGCTTCATTCCCTTCTATGGGAGTTAGAACAAGAGCCAAGCATGTTTGCATGCTGGGAGTTGTAGTTTCACAGCAGCTGGAGTGCCGAAGGTTGCTGATCCCTGCTATAGGTGGGTGGTTGCAGAAGTGAGGGACCAAAGATGTCTGTACAGCAAACACTGCAGTCTTTGGGAGAAGTCATCATAGTGGTCTGGGATGGATGGAGAAGAATAGGAAAGGGAACATCTCCAATCAGAGAAGATGACAGACGTGAGTCACTGGATGTAATCGTTATGTATTCTGCTTGTGACTCCGCCTGATCAGTGCAAATCTGCAAATTGATACCGATCTGGAATCTGACTGCTATATGGTCGCTGTCGGGCGTGCAGGAACACCCCAGATGGTCGCCATTACCTTTTATTTCAGCTTTATTAGCCTGTAACTAGTCACACACTGTAAATGGTAGTTAGCGAGTGGTGGGCTTTTAACCTAAATCACTGTATGTGATGTGCAGGCAGAGGTCTCTGCTCCTGAAACAGAGCAGATTGAGTGCCTAGAGATGACAGGAACACGGATTTTTATACTTTTGCATTCACATGGCTAATGTACCCACTCTGGACTACATTTCCTTGGAATTGAGACTCCTATGTCTGCCCTGATCACAAGAGAAGACGGGACTGCAAAAAATAAATGTAAAGTTGAAGTTTTATAGCCTTGTGGGGGACACATTGCGTAAAAAAAAAAATCTGAAAAAAATCACCTGAACGTATAAATGCTCTACTGCTAAATAACTGCAAGGACACAAGGAACTCAATTGAAGATATCAGTTTTGTTTATTTCGGTTTGATTCTGCAATATTAAAAAAAGAAAGAACTAAAAAGGAGAAAAACGTCATTGTTTTGGCGCCTCTAAGGCTACTTTCACACTAGCGGCAAGGAACTGGCGGGCGGAATAAAACTACGACATGTAGTAGTTTTATTCCGGCCGCCTCTTGGCATGTTTGCTGTGCTGCCGCCGGAACTCCAGCTCGCCCCCATTGTAGTCAATGGGGCCAGAGCGGTAGTCCGGGGGCAGGCGTGCACTAGCGGCAGCACGGATCCGACAGGCTGTTCACCCGCCGGAACACCCTGCCGGAGTTCCTTGCCACTAGTGTGAAACTAGCCTAAGGGTATAAGCTGCAGATTACAGCACCATACATGTGAATGGGGTTTTTATAGACTCCTCCGACGGAGCGGAAAAACATCTGCACCGATTATGGAATCCGCAGCAAGCGTATTATCTTACGGAACTGAAATGGATTTCCCAATTTGTAAAGCAAAGGTTAAAAAACCGACTCAAGTTCACAGTAAAATCTATGGCAGGAAAATAAATTACTTTTGTTATTAAAGGGTTTTCCAGTGAGAAAACGTTAAAAATAAATAAAGAAATATAAGTCCGCTTTCACGCAATCAGGCCTCATTCACGTTTACGTTTTTCGCAAACGCATGCTGTTCACATTTTTCCACGGGCAGCGCACATACCCACTGATTTTAAATGCGTCTGTTCACACATCAGTATTTTTTTTTACTGATAGTGGGTCAGGAGACATGCACTACTTTGGTCCATGATGCAAACCAAACACGGACATTGAAGTCTATGGGGCTGTAAAGATCACGGACACAACACGGATGGCATCCAAGGCGCGTTTGTTTTTCACGGAAGACAGATATGAAATGCTCTTGAAATTAAAATGTGAACGAGGTCCCAGTGTTTGATCAGTGTTTTCCATCAGTGATTCTAAACCAAAACCAGGTGCAGGTCCAAAACGCAGAACAGGTGCAGATCTTCCGTTATACCTTATCTCGGTGTAGGCTCCACTCCTGGTTTTGGCTCACAATCACTGACCAAACACTGACCACATACTGACTGTGTGAAAGTGGTCATACCCTCTCTCTTGTCCAATTTTAACACACCAGAAATGCGAGGAAAGGCCTGCTCAGCTACTCGCCTAAGGCGTCATGCGCATGATCGTGTACATATTCCAGTCCGCAAACAGCGGATCTGCAAAATACGAATGCCTTCCCTGTGCATTCCACATTTTTCTCACTCCCATCAACAGAAAGAGCCATTCTTGTCCGCGATACAGGCCACAATAGGCCGAACGGCCAAAGGGACCCACAAAATGTGTGCAAAGCCACATAGAAACATAGAATGTGTCGGCAGATAAGAACCATTTGGCCCATCTAGTCTGCCCAATATACTGAGTACTATGGATAGCCCCTGGCCCTATCTTATATGAAGGATAGCCTTATGCCTATCCCATGCATGCTTAAAGGGGTATTCCCATCTTAATGATCACTGTTAAATCTGTTAATGATTTAACAGTGATCATTTTTCTAAATATATTTAATTAACTAATTCCCACCCCTTAGAAGAAAATAAACATATACTTACCTGACTGTTGTCTTCCGTCTCCCCTGGTTACGGCCACCGCTCTTCTCAGGAATCGCGGTGGCCGCGCTTGCGCAGACGACTGCTTCTCTTCTCCCGGCCGGCCGTGCGCAGTCCCGAAAGCGCACGCCGAGGCCGCGCATGCGTTATGGTGATTTCTTCCTGGCCAGTATACAGTAGTATACTTGCCAGGAAGAAGTCACCAGGGCGCATGCGCGGCCCGGCCGGGAGAAGACTTCAATCAAGATGGAGCCCGCTCCCTGCTGAAACCAGGAAGTGGACAGCGCGCCGGGAGCAGGTAAGTATGAAACTGCGTGATGAGAATACCCCTTTAAACTCCTTCACTGTATTTGCAGCTACCACTTCTGCAGGAAGGCTATTCCATGCATCCACTACTCTCTCAGTAAAGTAATACTTCCTGATATTACTTATAAACCTTTGCCCCTCTAATTTAAAACTATGTCCTCTTGTAGCAGTTTTTCTCTTCTAAATATGCTCTCCTCTTTTACCTTGTTGATTCCCTTTATGTATTTAGCAGTTTCTCTCATATCCCCTCTGTCTCGTCTTTCTTCCAAGCTATACATGTTAAGGTCCTTTAACCTTTCCTGGTAAGTTTTATCCTGCAATCCATGTACCAGTTTAGTAGCTCTTCTCTGAACTCTCTCCAAAGTATCAATATCCTTCTGGAGATATGGTCTCCAGTACTGAGCACAATACTCCAAATGAGGTCTCACTAGTGCTCTGTAGAGCGGCATGAGCGCCTCCCTCTGTCTACTAGTAATGCCTCTCCCTATACACCCAAGCATTCTGCTAGCATTTCCTGCTGCTCTATGACATTGTCTGCCTACCTTTATGTCTTCTGAAATAATGACCCCTAAATTCCTTTCCTCAGATACGGAGGTTAGGACTGTATCACTGATTTTATATTCTGCTCTTGGGTTTTTACGCCCCAGGTGCATTATCTTGCAATTATCAACATTAAATTTTAGTTGCCAGATTTTTGACCATTCCTCTAGTTTTCCTAAATCCTTTTCCATTTGGTGTATCCCTCCAGGAACATCAATCCTGTTACAAATCTTTGTGTCATCAGCAAAAAGACACACCTTACCATCGAGGCCTTCTGCTATTTCGCTGATAAAGATATTAAACAATATGGGTCCCAGAACAGATCCCTGAGGTACCCCACTGGTAACAATACCATGGTCTGAATATACTCCATTGACTACAACCCTCTGTTGTCTGTCCCTCAGCCACTGCCTAATCCATTCAACAATATGGGAGTCCAAGCCCAAAGACTGCAATTTATTGATAAGCCTTCTATGTGGGACAGTATCAAAAACCTTACTAAAGTCTAGATGAGCGATGTCTACTGCACCTCCGCCATCTATTATTTTAGTCACCCAATCAAAAAAATCAATAAGATTAGTTTGACATGATCTCCCTGAAGTAAAGCCATGCTGCTTTTCATCTTTCAATCCATGGGATTTTAGATGTTCCACAATCCTCTCCTTAAGTATGGTTTCCATTAATTTCCCCACTATTGATGTCAGGCTTACTGGCCTATAGTTGCCCGATTCCTCCCTACTACCTTTCTTGTGAATGGGCACAACATTTGCTAATTTCCAATCTTCTGGGACGACTTCTGTTGCCAGTGATTGGTTAAATAAATCTGTTAATGGTTTTGCTAGTTCACCGCTAAGCCTTTTTAATAGCTTTGGGTGTATCCCATCAGGCCCTTGTGACTTATTTGTATTAATTTTAAACAGCTGACTTAGAACCTCTTCCTCTGTAAAGACACATGCATCAAAAGATTCATTAGTCTTCTTTCCTAACTGAGGTCCTTTTCCTTCATTTTCCTTTGTAAAAACTGAACAGAAGTATTCATTGAGGCAGTCAGCTAGTTCTTTATCTTCTTCCATATACCTTCCTTCTTTTGTTTTTAATTTGGTAATTCCTTGTTTTAGTTTCCTTTTTTCATTTATGTATCTGAAGAATGCCTTATCGCCTTTTTTCCCTGACTGAGCTAATTTCTCTTCTGCCTGTGCTTTAGAAGCTCTTATAACTTGTTTGGCCTCTCTCTGCCTAATCTTATAAATTTGCCTGTCATCCTAGTTTTTTTTCTATTTATTTAGAATTCCTAAATGCTATCTTTTTGTTTTTAATGATTTTGGCCACTTCTGCTGAGTACCACAGTGATCTCTTCCTTTTTTTGCTTTTACTGACAAGCCTAATGCAATTTTCTGTTGCCTTCTATAGTGCCACTTTTAAGTAGTCTCATTTCTCCTGGGCTCCAATTAAACTGTTCCAATCTGATAGGGACTCGTATACCACTAATCTAATTTTAGAAAAGTCAGTTTTTCTAAAATCTAAAACTTTTGTTTTTGTGTGGTGTGACTCAGTCACTGTACTTATAGTAAACCACACTGACTGGTGATCACTAGATCCCAAGCTTTCCCCTACAGTAATATCAGATACCAAATTCCCATTTGTGAATACTAAATCTAAAATGGCCTCCTTCCGGGTTGGCTCCTCAACTACTTGCTGTAGAGATAATCCCAGTAGGGAATTTAGAATATCTGTACTCCTGGCAGAACTACCGTATTTTTCGCCCTATAAGACGCACTTCCCCCCCCCCCCCCCAAAAGGGGGGGGGAAATAGCAGTGCGTCTTATGGGGCGAATGCTGCATTTTTCCGAATTTTCAATGATACGATCCGCCGCGATGCCGCGCGGTGGATGTATCAGCTGAGAGGGAGGAGGGGCTGGGGGCCGGCATCTGCTTTTATAATGACAGCGGGGCCCGTGCAGTGACTGTATTCTACTACACGGGCCCCGCTCACTGTATATGATCTTATCTATAATTGTAGGCATTGTTAATATATAAAAGTTCAAGGTAATCAGCGCCTGTATACCGTACTTACAAGCGCTCGTAGCAGAGAGGAGGGAGGAGGCAGGCCGGGAGGACGGGCGCTGGCAGCGTGTGTCACTACGTCACGCGCCTGCGCCGCCCACTTTATGAATGAAGCAGGCCACGTGGGCGCATGACGTAGTGACTCATGCTGGCAGCGCCCATCCTCCCGACCTGCCTCCTCCCTCCTCTCTGCTACAAGCGCTTGTAAGTACGGTATACAGGCGCTGATTACCCTGAACTTTTATATATTAACAATGCCTACAATTATAGATAAGATTATATACAGTGAGCGGGGCCCGTGTAGTAGAATACAGTCACTGCACGGGCCCCGCTGTCATTATAAAACCAGATGCGACCCCCACCCCCTGTATTGGGGGTCATTCACACAGCAGGGACACTATTATGGGGGGATCTGTGGATGACACATAGCATAAGATGCTATAAATGTGTCATCCACAGATCTCCCCCCCCATAACAGTGTCATCCACAGATCCCCATAACAGTGCCATCCAGAGACCCCAATAAGAGCCATCCAGAGACCCCCCATAACAGTGTCATCCACAGATCCCCCATAACAGTGTCACCCACAGATCCCCCATAACAGTGTCACCCACAGACCCCCCATAACAGTGTCACCCACAGATCCCCCATAACAGTGTCCTCAACAGATCCCCCATAACAGTGTCCTCAACAGATCCCCCATAATAGTATCATACACAGACCACCATTAGTTCAAAACCCACCAAAAGCACACATTTTGGTTCAAAATTTTTCTTTTTTTCTTTTCCTCCTCAAAAACCTAGGTGCGTCTTATGGGCCGGTGCGTCTTATAGGGCGAAAAATACTGTAGCCATTTTGGTTTTTCAGTTTACTTTAGGAAGATTGAAGTCTCCCATAATGATAACTTCCCCCTTCAATGTCATTTTAGCTATTTCCTTAAGTAGTAGATCATCTAATTATTTGACTTGGCTAGGTGGTCTATATATATCACACCTACACGAGTTACCTTATGATTATCAAGCTGCAAGGTAACCCAAACTGACTCTAAATTGTTCTCGCTAACTTGTATCAAATTAGATTTTATGCTATCTTTCACATACAGGGCTACCCCTCCCCCTTCTTGCCTTCTCTGTCTTTCCTGTATAGAGAGAACCCTGGTATTGTTATATTCCAGTCATTACTCCCATTGAACCACGTCTCAGTAACAGCTACTCAAGCATTTGTAGACAAGAATCTGAGCTTGTCATTTCTTAACCTTTGTGCTACCGGCATCTTCTGGCATTGTTCCGGGGGGGCAGTTGGACTGCTGGATTATCACTCTTTTGCCCCCTTTTCCTAGTTTAAATGCTCCTTAGCAAATACTTGGAACTGTTCACCGAGGACATTCGTTCCCTTGAGAGAAAGATGCAAACCATCTTTCTTGCACAGTTCTTTTCCATTCCAACAAGAGCTAACATGAGACACAAAGCCAAACCCTTGGTTCAGACACCATTCACCAAGCCATACATTGAATTCCCTAATGCGCATCTTCCTGTCATGCTGAAGGTTATGCACTGGCAAAACTGCAGAGAATGAAACAGTTGATGCAACCTCCCGTATATCATTTACAAGTGTGTGAAAAGCTTCTTTCACCTTTGAAACCTCATTGCAAGCCAGATCATTTGTCCCAAGAAGGACAATAACATCCACCTCCCTTTTCTGCTTTTCTTGCCTAACAATATTAAGGATCCGTCGTCTATCCCTGCTAGCGGTAGCACCAGGGAGACATCTCACAACACCATTTTCATCAAACTTCACACCTCTTATGATGGAATCGCCCACCAACAGCTGCTTACTATCAGTCCTCACCTTCTCCTTTTTGTTTTTGGCTGCAGTCTTGCATACTTTAGGCATGGGAGATGATTGTTTCTCACCCACTGTATAATAAGCTATAATTAGGCAAGCTAATACTATGTTGCTATATATACACACACTCCCACAAAAGCTCCTCCCCCAACAGCAATTTAACACCTTACTCGCCTATGCTCATCTGCATAAAAATGAATGGGTCATCGTACTGTCTGCAAAAATTGCTGATAGCACACGGATGAAAAATACGGTGGTGTGCATCAGGCCTGTGGCAGAAACTGGCTGCATGGGCTTTTCCTGGCATTTTGAGCAGAGACCAGGTAGTGGATTGCAGTGGGGACTGCACCATCGTCAGAATGGGAGTCATCAGCTTAATAAAACAGGTCACTAGCCTGGGGTTAGGCTACTTTCACATTTACGTTGTTGTTTTCCGATATTAGTCCCCACATGCATTCTGAATGGAAAGAGATCCGTACAGGATGCATCAGGACGTCTTGCGTTCCGGCAGCATTCCGTTTTGTGATCGGACACAAAGCCGCTGCAAGCTGCAGTTTAGTGTCCAGTCATAAAAATGGAAAAAGACGGATCCAGCACTGATTGACTTTCAATTAATTTTTTTTACATTTTGATTTCACACAACCGCATCCTAACGGAACTGATGCATCCTGATGTGCAAAATCAAAACTGATCTGTTTAATTCCGGTGTTGACATCCTCTGCCGGATCTCAATACCAGAATTAACAACACAAGTGTGAAAGTATCCTTACGCCCCTTTCACACGGGCGAGTTTTCCGCGCGGGTGCAATGCGTGAGGTAAACGCATTGCACCCGCACTGAATCCGGACCCATTCACTCCAATGGGGCTGTGCACATGAGCAGTGATTTTCATGCATCACTGGTGCGTTGCGTGAAAATCGCAGCATGCTCTATATTGTGCGTTTTTCACGTAACGCAGGCCCCATAGAAGTGAATGGGGCTGTGTGAAAATCGTAAGCATCCGCAAGCAAGTGCGGATGCGGTGCGATTTTAACGCATGGTTGCTAGGAGACGATCGGGATGGGGACCCAAACTTTATTATTTTCCCTTATAACATGGTTATAAGGGAAAGTAATAGCATTCTGAATACAGAATGCATAGTAAATTAGGGATGGAGGGGTTAAAATTTTTTTTTTTTAAATCACCTCATCCACTTGTTTGCGCAGCCCGGCTTATGTTATAAGGGAAAATAATAAAATCTACACAACACCTAACCCAAACCTCTGTGAAGAAGTCCGGGTTCGGGTCTGGGTACCAAACATGCCGATTTTTCTCACGCGTGTGCAAAACGCATTAAAACACTTTGCACTCGCGCGGAAAAATCGTGCATTTTCCCGCAACGCACCCGCATCTTGTCCGGCCCTCACACGCGATGCCCGTGTGAAAGAGGCCTTATTCTATTAAAATTTTGAATGCTGCGTATCACAGTGCAGACTCTCTGGAGCGGGAGGATTTAAATCAAGGATGAACGCGCTGTCACGTCCATCTCTAAAATAAAATAAAAAATATATAAAAAAAAAAAAAGATAAAGAAGAACACCGGACTACTTTAGTTACAGGTTACAGCAAGAAGCATTATGAAGTCAAAAGAATTGTGCAAGAATACATCCCTCTATTATATTAGGATGACGGCTTTAGATCCATTTTATCAGAAGGGGTTAAATTTGCTGCAAGATGGTCCCCCACTTTGCAAACCACGGCCTTCCTATACGGGTAGTTACACAAAAAATTCAACGCTTGACCCCAGAAGTCATACAATATCATCTTTCATCTAGTTGTCAGAAACAATATGTCGGATGCACCACAACCCCCCTAAAAGTCAAAATCAGGCACCATTTGTCTGACGCTGAGGGGAATAAAACCTCCAATATCTCCATGTTATCCAGACATATTAAAGACATACATGGGCGGAAAACCAGCAGTTTCTGGGCACCGTCCGTGTGGCTGGTGCAGACCCGTTCAACTTGAATGGGTCTGTAATCCGTACACACCACAAAAAAATAAAACAAGACAGAAAACCCATGGAAGCACTCCGTAGTGCTTCTGTAACACCCCAGAGTTGTGTTACTACACATCTACTATCTTCTAAGAGTCTTTATACTGTCATCAGATATGATTTTGCTCATGTCTTCCACAAATGTGCATATAAATCTATGTTAAATGCAATTGTTCATGTAATTAGCCTGGTTACCAGCAGGTGGCAGCAACTCATTGGCAGGTACAAGTTACAGTTTAGTGTTTCTGAGTTGGAATGGTTTATTCCAGCTTAGCTCCCACTCTGTGGAGAGGTGGGCTGGACCCACATCCTGAGGTATGGGTGGAGAAGGAAGTTAGTGTGAGTGTGCCAGCCATCCCTTCTAAGGGTAGGCTGTGTGACTGTGTCCAGGAGAACCCCTTCTTAGGGAGGACAGCAAGGACATAGTCTCGGCTGAGACATGTCCCTATATATCCCAGCTAGAGCACCCTCAGCTCTGCTGGATGAAGAGAGCAGAAACTACAGCCAAACTCCAGAGTTCCAAGAAGAAAGCATCCCCTGAGAATCCATCTGTGAGATAAGTCCAGAGTCCTAGGAGAAGCCAATTCCTCCTCAGCTAGTCTGTCCCCACACAGAAGTTACAGATAAGTGCAGAAGCTAATCCTACCAAGCAGACGTTTATCCTGCAAGCTCCACATTTAAAGTAGAAGTACTCATTCCTGCCAATCATTGCCGAAACCTGCTGGGACCAAGAGACCAAAGCTGTATACTGTTTGGAGGTAAATTATTTCAAGTAAAGCAACGTTTGAACTTCTTCTAAAGGTCTGGACATCATTTATTCTGCAAAGTTCCTCTATTAATCCTACTATCACTACACTCAAATTTATTGCAAGTGAGCCAGGAGCCCGGCCGTACCCAGGTAGGGAGACACCGTGACACAATTACCACAAAACAATAGAGACGTTATAGGCCATTACACCACTCTGGCATTCCTTATCTGGGACATGCGTTATAACACCTTGGAAGGGCCCTTGGATAATACCCTGCGCACGCTGCAATTGGCGTCACGACTAATACAGAATATTATCCCCCCCGTACCTGGACACTGAACTTCCACTGAACTTCTAGAGCCACTTTTAGTTCCGAGTCCGCCCCTGATTCAGTAACGTGCCATGACTAAGGATTTGTATATCCAAAACGCGCAAGCTAAGTTTATGCTTCTAATGGATCAGCGTTCAGACTGTTTTTAAAAAAATTCTACAATAAAGATGACGTTTTACTTGAAGTCACCGGCGCGCTGGATTTGGTTTCCTGCATCAGAGAGTGTAAATATGGTAGGCGTTTTTTGTGACCCTTTAAAGAAAAAATCCCCAGAAAACCCCTTTAAAGACCAAATTACTGTTCATTACAGGGTTTATGGACTGGTTTAACAAGCAACTCTTCTAAACAGGTGAACCCTGTGCAACCTTCGGGGTTGTTTTGCACAGTCCTGGTTTTTTCCGAGGTGTCCGACGCTGGAGATTCCCGCTCTGACTGTGACGACACCTGTCGTTCAGGGTTTCGGCTCTGCAAAGCTTTGGAAAAAAACGCAGCCACCAGTCAGATACGTGTCAGAGGAATTCAGGAAATGAGAGAAGGCACGTCACAGCGGAGCAAAGAGGAAGGACTGGGTTAAAACAAATCATCGACAACCTCGCTGGCAGGAAGCACACAGTAACCTGCTCGCTGAGACTCGTCCCTTTGTAACAGGAAGCACGGCAGGTTACTAGAGAAAAGTCTGCAAAGGAAACCGGGCGAGGTGGTGCACGGGCAAAAAACGCTCTGAGCTTGTGGTTTCACCTTAGCACTCTCACTGCACTACAGACTATAGACACATCACAAGCTGGGGGGGGCCCTTCAGGTGCACCCAAGATGACGCCCCAACTGAACGAAGATGTCATGGCAGATATTAAGAAAGAAGTAAGTACCGAAAGGCAGAGTATTCAATGGTGGTGATCGGTGACATGGACCTGATTTGTGGCAGGTGGATTCCCTCTTGAACAGACTATACTGATCTAAGACCGGGGTTTGGGGCAGGACCATCTGAAGGTCAGGAAGCTGGAGAGACGTTACTCACATTATGTCTGTATATTTCTGCCAGAAGCAGACGGGTTATAATCCGACTTTTGTCTGAAGGAAACTGCTCCGGGTGTGTGAATATACGCTTACGCTAGGAATCCCCCTCCTCAGTCTATATCCCAGTCCAAAGGGGCCCATACACCTTCAATAACGGTCCGAACACACCTCTGGCTGACAGCTATTCCTCCAGATGCCTCCATACACATGCGCCCCGTGCCTGGCGAAGCATGCGTGTGTGCTGATGGGGGCGAGGGGAATAAGACGCTGCCAGGCACCCCAATGGGCGGCTTATCTCCCCCAGAGAACAGAAGAATCTGGTGCTGATGTTCAACAAGCCCATTCCCTCACAAGAGGCCCCCATACACATAAGGCTACTTTCACACTGGCGTTTGGTGCGGATCCGTCATGTATCTGCACAGACGCATCCGTTCAGATAATACAACCGCATGCATCCGTTCAGAACGGATCCGTTTGTGTTATCTTTAACATGGCCAAAACAGATCCGTCTTGAACACTATTGAAAGTCAATGGGGGATGGATCCGTTTTTTTATTGTGCCATATTGTGTGTCAGGACGGATCCGTTTGGCTCAGTTTCGTCAGACAGACACCTAAATGCAGGCAGCGTTTTGGTGTCCGCCTCCAAAGCGGAATGGAGACGGAACGGAGGCAAACTGATGCATTCTGAGCGGATCCTTATCTATTCAGAATGCATTAGGGCAAAACAGATCCGTTTTAGACCGCTTGTGAGAGCCCTGAACGGATCTCACAAACGGAAACCAAAACGCCAGTGTCAAAGTGGCCTAATATCAGCAGAGCCTGCCAAAATCACAAAGTTCAGCTGATTTTACTCTAATGTGTATCGGGGCCTTAAATCGCTTCTAAGGGATTTAATTTTTTAAATCCCCCCCTCCTCAGCAGGATCTGTGAAAAGGTCTACACTAACCTGCTCCCCACCACTCCGGTCTGGCTCTGTGTCTGTCTCCACCAGACTTCCAGTTCCGGTTACTGCACTGATGGGCCAATGTGTGCCGCTGCAGCCAACGACAGGCCTAAGCGGTGAAGTCCCCTCCAGCGGCACGTAACTGCTGGATCACATGCCACTTGGAGATGTGTCACCATTGAGGCCAGTTATTGGCTGCAGTCGTACACATGACAACATCCATGCAGGCCAGTTACATGTGAAGACAGCCAGGGAGTCTGACCGCAACGTCAGGGAGCCAGTGAGTATACATCTTTTTACAGGTCTTTCTGGAAGGGGTGGAAGCATTCACATCTTGGACAACACCCATATAAAGGGGCAATAATCTGTTTTTTTCAGTGTCTCCACATCATGAACATGTCGTTTTCAGTATTCATGATATCCGGTGGTGAGCTTAAAGGGGTTGTCTCGTGACAGAACAAAAACAAAGACAAAAACATCAAAATTGGGGGTCACATACGACATGAAACGAGCAATGAGTGTGGACTGGTTTTTACCCTTTAAACCCTATACGGGGATCTGGTCTTCACTGCAGGCTAGCGCGAAGCACTGAAGGATCAGGCACTATTTGTAGTCAGAAACTGCAGAGTTTGCACGTATCTGTGAAACTGGTCTGAGGTCAGGACAGGCTGCAATGGTTCAGTAGAGTAGTTAGGCTATAGTGAGGGCAGCGGACATCCAATAGTTAAAGAACAGGCAGAGGTACAGTACACGGGCAGACAACCAGCTAAGGACACCTTCGCTGCAACACTAGGAACTTTAAAGCTCAGGCAAAAGGGAGGAACAAACAGCCCAGTATAAATAGGAGACCTGATCAGCACTTTAGTCAGCAGCTGGATAGAAAGCAAGAGGGAAAGATTAACTCTAGCAGTACTGCAGACAAGTTCACTTAGCATTAGACCCAATACACACAGGGTGAGTGGAGCAACCCCATCCCTGCCTAGCCCTACAAGCAGCAACCAGGCCACCATCTGGACAAGTTCTCCGGTAATTGCATCCCCTGTCATTATATAATTTGTCTCTTGTAGGCCACTGAACGCTTACGACCCTATTTATGTGAAAAGCTGATTGCGGAAAGACACTTTGATTACCTGCGCTCAAAAATGATACTGAACAAAGAGGACACAGAAGAAATTTTATGCCAAACAACAAGTCGGAAAAGAGCTGGAGAAATGCTGGATCGACTGGCCAAAAATCCAAAAGGGCTCGATGCTTTAATCGAATCCATTCGACAACAAAGGACACAGGACTTTCTTATCGAAAAAATAACCGACGAGGTGCTACGAGTGAAAAACTCATGGCTGGACTCCTGCAAAGGTAATCTGAGCATCTCCACGGTGAAGGACATTGCAAAGCTCATCGAGGCGGTGGCAGGTCTTCTTCTTAGAAGGATGAGTTTAGTGGGGTGTCTGTTACTGTACCCTTATTGCAGGTGCTATCTGGAATTTTGCAGCACACTTAAAGGGTCTTTCACAAGTAGAGATGATCTGGCAGATTATCAGGAATGAAGCAGATGTTCCCAATAATTGCCTAATCATCGGTGGAGATGAGGGCCGCATTTAGATGTATGTGAACAAGTGATCGATATAGTGATCGCTTGTCTCCATAGAAAACCATTGTTCCTGCGCAGCAGATCGTTATTTATACACCACAACCTGATTTACAGAAACAATAATTTTCGTTGCTGCCTGAATGACGTGATCGATTATCGAGAACGAGCCTTTATACAAGCAATCTGCCCGATCATCTGTACATGTATAAGGACCCTTAAGGCGCATGAAGACGGGCCGAGGAGCAGCCGATTCTCAGGAAGGAAGCAATCCTTCCCGGCAGTCGCTGCTCGTTAAGTGGAGGTGAAGTGCTGCATTTACATTACATTTACATGCAGAGATCCCCTCCACATACAAAATGTTCCTAGGCAGCAGAGTACTGTTTAGACCGCACGATCTGCTGCCCAGGAACGATGATTGAGGTGTCCGCACCTCCGATCATTTCATCCGATGAATGAGCGAAACGCAGCACCTTTACATAGGCCGATTATCAGGAACGAGAGTTTGTAGGAATGTTTGTTCCCAATAATCAGCCTGTATATTGGGTTGTGTAAATCAAAGGAGTCTGAGAAGATGGAAGCAGATTGTCTTGGAGAGGACAATGTAGTCACTGATTGCTATACCAAAACAGCAGCTCGGTGAAAAAAGTACAGTTTGGATGGCAGAACTGACGATTAGTCGTAAAGAGGTTGCTTGAGATCTTGTTATTGATGGCCTATCCTCATATTTGATCTGTGGAGGATTCGACGACCCGCACATCCGCCAATCTGCTATTTGGTTGGCGCTCCAGAGCCAGAAGTCGACACCAGAACCACACAGCTTCTTCAATGGCAGCAGTGCTGCAGTAATCGGTGCTGTAAATTACACATTGGACGGAGCTGTGTCGTTCCGGGACCGGAGTTACAGCAAAACCCCCACCTGATCTGATATTGATTACCTTTTTCTGAGGATAGACCATCAAAATCCTATAGAAAAGCTTATGAAAAATATGCCACAAAAAATCTGAAATACCCAATCTCTGTGTATTGAAAAAAAAAAGCCCAAAAAATGGTTGTGTATGTAGGCGTTACAATATTTTACTACAGACGTATTTGAACAAACATACTGCGTAAAACGCATCAAAACGATGTGTGGGGGTCCGATCTCTGAGTCCTCTGGGGACCGCAGCGTTCTGCTGAATCAGCACGATGGCCCCTTCAATTCCTAGAGGTCAGAACCCCACTAACCATGACGTGATGACAAATCCTAGAACAAATCATGTTAAAAAGAGTTTTCTGGGACCCAGCCCCCAGTTTAATCATCATATCTTTCCTGCAGAAAGTTTTCAATATACTTACCATCTTGAAGTTGCGTGGATCGGCTGCTCTAGAACCACCTCCGAAAATCCTTCATCCGGCAACATCACATAATTTACCAGCTTTACAGCTTGAACTACAGACGGGGACGTGACTACTGCAGGAGGGGAGGTGCTGCGGATGCCGGGGCCAGAGCTATTCGGCTCCGTGGCTCATGTGCAGATAAGGTGGATCTGCGCATGAGCCAGAGAGAGGAATAGTTGCAGTAGTGACCTCATGTCCAGGCCAGAAACCTGGTAAAGGACGCGAGATTGATGGATGTAGGAATTCCAGATTGACCGGGTTTCAGAGTGGCCGATCACCACAACTTTAAGTTTAAGTATATTAGAAAGTTTCTACTGCAGTCAAGATATGATTCATTAAGGTGGGGTGCTGGGCCCCAGAAAACCCCTTTATGTAACATAGTAACATAGTACATAAGGCCGAAAAAAGACATTTGTCCATCCAGTTCGGCCTGTTATCCTGCAAGTTGATCCAGAGGAAGACAAAAAAAAAACTGTGATGTAGAAGCCAATTTTCCCCACTTTAGGGGAATAAAAAATTCCTTCCCGACTCCAATCAGACAATCAGAATAACTCCCTGGATCAACGACCCCTCTCTAGTAGCTATAGCCTGTAATATTATTACACTCCAGAAATACATCCAGGCCCCTCTTGAATTCCTCATCACTATATCCTGTATGCTACAAACTTTTCATTTAGCCCTCGAACTACATTTTGTGTCTTGCAGATTGCTGCTTGGACCACTCCCCGACATCCAATGGATTAAGCACTGCTGATGAAAAACTGGCGTCGCCCCAAATGGAATCCACAATTCTCTACCACCCTGAAGGCGAGCCCAGTCTCCCCCATTGTTTTAGTTCCCCCCCTACACTGAGAGGTCCATCTACTGTCGAGAACAAATCAAAGAACAGCAACTTCTCCAACAAGTTCCCCAAGCCCGGAGAGCTCGGAGCGCCCCCACTTCCCATCCTTCCTCCAGGGGAGCCCGTGGAGACCTGTGCGTGTTCTACCATCGACAGCCAGTTTCTTCCTCTGAGGTCCAGTTCTCCTTTCAATCCATGATCCCACAATATATACTGTGCCCTTATGTCACCAGGTAGCATCGGATTCATGTTCTGCACAGCTCTGGTCACTGAATGGTGGAGTAATTGACAGAAGAAAACATCATGGACACGTACAGTAATTTTTTGTGGACTTGATTTGTCACCTGGAGTACAAAGCTTTCCTTTCCGGTTTCCCATTGTATGGGGTTGGACTGAATGGGATGGGGATAGAGGGATACTTACTTGTCTTCTACTTCGTGGTATTGCTACTAGCAGGAAGCTAATGCTGCTACTATGGGGCTAATATTGAAAACTGTCCTGGTGCTGTTTAAACCCCCTGCCCCCAAAATAGTAGCCAACTACCAGGAGGAAGGTCCAACCAAAGTCACATCTACCTCTAGTTAGAATGGGTTGGTTGGACTTGTATGGCATATCCACAGGATATCCTATAAATGCCTAATAGAATGTGAAGAATGGGGGGGGGGGGGATAGTGCACGGTTGCTTAGCTATTTACAAAATTGCCATATAACTGATAGAGCTGCGCATGTGCCCGGCCACCTCTATACTGGTTATCCGAGTGAATGCGGCGGGTAAAAGGATTCCCTTTTATCCATACGGGTGCGGGTCCCAGAGGTGGGACCCACATTTATCAGACATTTATGGCACATCCTGTGGATAATACTTCATTACTGCTCCAATGGTCATAGCAAAGGATTTAAAACATTACTGGTGGTTCTCAAATTTTTGGCAGGATCCACTGACACTTTCCTGTGTATACATCACGGGAGAATGGGACTGGACGGATTGGGCGTTTACTTGTCTGATCTCACCCCAGTGGTTGGCAGGTGCCAACCGTACAGAGGTCAAGACGAAGACTGACAAAGGAAGAGAAGGCAGCACACACTATGGGGGACCTTTATTATCCCCTGGCACCAAAAAGGAACACAGTTTGAAGAACACAAAATTACTCAACTTTTAGGGGGTTTGGAACCCACCGCGAAGCAGGGTGGGAAGGGGGCGGTGAAGGGCTGGTGCTGCTTGCAATTTTTCTACATATTTGGGCGAAGCATAGCAGGTACAGTGCTGCCCATAATTATTCATACCCCTGGCAAATTTTGACTTAGTTACTTTTATTCAACCAGCAAGTAATTTTTTGACGGGAAATGACATAGGGGTCTCCCAAAAGATAATAAGACGATGTACAAGAGGCATTATTGTGGGGGAAAAAAATCTCAGCTTTTATTTACATTTGAGCAAAAAATACAAGATGTTCCGCACTGTCGAAAATTTCAGAGGACGTGGTCGGAAGCCAAAAGTGACACCGGTGCTGGCCAGGAGGATAGTTAGGTGAAAAAGAATCCAAGGATCACCACCAAGGCCATCCTGGTGAATCTGGGCTCTGCTGGTGGCAATGTCTCAAGGCAGACAATCCAACGGACACTGCACACTGCTGGGTTCCACGGATGCAGACCAAGGAGGACGCCACTTCTCCAGATAAGGCACACAAAAGCTCGCTTGGCCTTTGCAAAAGCTCATCTGGACAAAGAAGAAGACTGCTGGTCTTCTGTGTTATGGTCAAATGAAACAAAAATTTTATTGTTTGGTCACAATGATGTTTCCTTAATTTGGCGTAAAAAAGGAGAAGCCTTCAACCCAAAGAACACCATCCCCACTGTCAAACATGGTGGTGGGAACCTAATGCTTTGGGGGTGTTTTTCAGCCAATGGACCAGGGAACCTAATCACAGTAAACGGCACCATGAAAAAAGAGCAATACATGAGGATTCTCAACGACAACATCAGGCAGTCTGCAGAGAAACTTGGCCTTGGGCAACAGTGGACATTTCAGCATAACAATGACCCAAAACACACAGCAAAAGTGCTGAAGAAATGGTTAGCGGACAACAACATTAATGTTTTGGAGCGGCCCAGCCAGAGTCCAGACTTGAATCCAATTGAGAATCTGTGGAGGGAGCTAAAGACCAGGGTGATGGCAAGAAGACCCTCCAACCTGAAAGATTTGGAGCTCATTGCTAAAGATGAATGGGCAAAAATACCTGTGGAGACATGCAAAAAGCTGGTCTGCAATTATAGGAAGCGTTAGATTGCTGTAATGGCCAATAAAGGCTTTTTTATTGATTATTGAGAAGGGTAGGAATAATTTTGGACTGGACACTTTTTGCTCAAATGTAAATAAAAGCTGAGAAATGTTTTTTTTCTCCACAATAATGCCTCTTGTACATCGTCCTATTATCTTTTGGGAGACACCTATGTCATTTCCCGTCAAAAAACTACTTGCTGGTTGAATAAAAGTAACTTCAAGTCAAGATTTGCCAGGGGGATGAATAATTATGGGCAGCACTGTAGGTGGCGTTGCAGACTGGGAACTTAAAAGTGGCCCTAGAAACAAACTAAAAGTGGCCCCATGTTGTAGGTGGGTCCAAACTGACAGAAGGCGGGACAACAAGAGTAGGCAGGGCCAACACAAATACTGCTGCCCACCCCACACTAGGGACGGGAATACAGTTGAATTCACGCTCCTACATTAATTAATGCTGAGAGTATCAGATCTTTATATACTCAGCTGGCGGCCATGAGGAGGCCTTGGGCGGCCCCCTGGGCATCAGCCCACCAGGTAATTTACCTGTAGGGTCTATAGACCATCCATTCTGGTTGCAGGAAACTGGCATAGATTATAGTGAATGACTACACTAGCTCCCTTGCTGGTGTAGATTTCCATTTTGGCGCATAGACCTGCACCACAATTATTGAGAGGTGTGTGCCTCCTGATATTTGTGGTGCATCTGGTGCCAGTGGTGGACAGGCTAAGACCGGCGTGGAACTGATGCAACCAATTGTATTGCTCCAATTCATCGAACAAAATAAAGCAACTTTGATAAGCATTGGAAATATCCTACTGTTTTCAGTATACAGCTCCTATGCAGTCCTATGTTTCTCAAACCTGTTTGCAGTCCACTCCTGCAGGAATGTGTTAAGCTACATTCACAAGAGTGAACCAATCAAAGTCTATGGGACTATTCACATTGCCGTTTCTTTAACGGCCATTGAATAGCAGTCAATTCCTATTTTGGGCCGTTTTCATGGCCAGACGGACCCCATTGAACCCAATGGGCCCATTTTTAATGGCCATATAGAACAGGAGTGCACCCATCTAACTGCCGTCAGGTCCTTCCAGTTCCCACCAGTGTAATGCGGGTGTCAGTGCATTCAAGTGGATGAGGTATTTTTTTTTGCATCCAGCAAAATTGGTGCCGCTATGGGGGGGGGGGGCCTTATTTATACTGGGGGCCTTTTTATATTAGGGGAACACTATTGGGGGACATTTTATATACAGAGGTGCACTATTAGGGGGGGTTTTATATACGAGGTGGTACTTTTATATACAGGGGGCACTGTGGGGAGCCTTATATATACTGGGGTTACTATGGGGGGGGGGCATTATAGATATTGGGGGCACTAGAGAGCAGCCATTATAGATACTGGGGCACTGTGGGGTTATATTGGGGGCACTGCAGGGGTTGAGGTGCTAAGAAAACTAAACTATGAAATTTGTTTGTTTTTCATGGCAGTTTTTTTTATCAATTCTCTTTTTATTTAAAACCAAAAATAGTAACAATTTACATGAAGCAAATTGGAAAAGCATAAGACACAAAATGTTGAGATAAGTATAAGAATACAAAAATGCACTGTAAGTTGAACAGGAGTACAGACTGGTCATATCGCAAAATATACCTCTAATCTAAATTGGGGAGTCCAATAACATTAGTTCAGAATGAAGTTGATGAGAGGTTTTACAAACATATCAGGTACTGTATGTGACCAGCGGCAAAGGGTGGGGGGTCACTTCAGAAAAGATGCTTCTCACGTTAATAGCGTCATTTTCTCTTGAGGTGTATCTTACAAGGCCTAGATAAGGGTCTCTGAACAAGATTGTCTTGAGAATCGAGTTTCTAATATGGGTCTGTGTGATAGGAAGGCGAGAAAAGGTATAGGAGTTTTGAATGGTTCTGGTAATTTTTGGGAAAATATCAAGTTGTGGAAAGTGGGGTATACCTATGTTAATCAAATTTTAGGAATGTTTTCCACGGTCCCCATGACTTCTGGAACTTCGGGTGGGTGTGGGTCCCGGTCTCCCAATGGGCAAGCTCCTCAAACCGGTACATCTGGTCCTCCACTTTCTCTATCCAATCTGTTATAGTTGGGGCTGTATTGCTCTTCCAAAAGTATGGAATCAGTAACCGTGCTGCTGTGATGAGCATGGTAGGGAGATTATTGTTAGAAGTAGTGATTGACTACATTTATCGACGACATCTATTTTGCCGATATACCGATAACGAATCGGGTACACAGATCGCGCTGCTGACAGCGCTCTCCGTGTTCCCTCAGCAGCACAGGGGAGAAGGAAGCAGTGTCTCCCTCCACCCTGTGCTGCTGCTGCCGCCAATGGGAGGAGAGAAGGGGAGGGGCTATGGCCACTGCGCCACCAATGAAGATAACTCTCTCATTAATTCATATAGAGGAGGCGGGAGCTGGCTGCAGAATCACATAGCCGGCTCCCGACTATGACAAGTAACTGCGATCTGCGGTAGTTAACCCCTCAGGTGCGGCACCTGAGGGGTTAACTGCCGCGGATCGCAGCTACAGCTCATAGAGGTCGGGAGCCGGCTATGTGATTCTGCAGCCAGCTCCCGCCCCCCCCCCAAACCCCAGAATTAAAACATTGGTGGCGCAGTGCGCTCCCCCCCGACCCCAGTATGAATCATTGGTGGCGCAGTGCGCCCCCCCGACCCCAGTATGAATCATTGGTGGCGCAGTGTGCCCCCGCCCCCCAACCCCAGTATGAATCATTGGTGGTGCAGTGCGCCCCCCCCCAACTCCAGTATTAAAGACATTGGTGGCGCAGTACGCCCCCCAGTATTAATCATTGGTGGCAGTGGCCACAGGGTCCCCTCCTCCTCAGTGGCAGTTCCGATCGGAGCCCCAGCAGTGTAAGCCTGGGTCTCCAATCGGTTACCATGGCAGCCAGGACGCTATTGAAGTCCTGGCTGCCATGGTAATCTCCCTGCTGCTGTGTGCACAGAGCAGCAGGGACAGTGTGAAGTCCTATTCACCCTGATAGAGATCTATCAGGAAGAATAGGACAAGGATTCTAGTCCCTAAGGGGGCTAATAGTGAAAAAAAAAAACCACCAAAATATTAATTAGAAATGAAAAAGAAAGATTTACAAAAAAAAACGTTAACAATAAACATATTAATTTTCAGCAGATTTGTGTATGAATTCTTTTTTTTTTTCAAAAAATTAAAATTCACAGAATATCGGTATAAATTATCGGCTATCGGTATCGGCCCTAAAAAAAATCTATATCGGTCGATCCCTAGTTAGAAGGTTTGAGAGTTTCGTTTGGACACCATAGTAGAATCAACTTAGGGTCTAAAGTGAGTTTGGTATGGCAGATTTGTGAGATCTTAAAGCTAATCTCTAGCCAGAGAGGGGATATGCGAGGGCAAAGCCACCAGATGTGGGAAACGGAACCCACATCTCCAACAATGGGCTGGGATTTCCGGATTTATCCTATGAAGGAATTCTGGAGTTTTATACCACCTTGTCAAAAGTTTATATGAGTTTTCTTGTATTTTGATGCATCTATTAAAGCTTTAGCAAGTATAAAGGCCTTTTCTGTGAGGTTGATCTCGAGCTCCTTCTCCCATGCCTCTAGGAAGTAGAGCACTGGACAGAGATAGTCTATATGACGGTGAGAGAAGCTTCCTGGGCAATTGTGTCGCTTTTAATTGGTTCTCTAACCAGGATAAGGTTCAATTATTAATCATGGGTATAGAGATGCGCCTGATATGTCTGTGGAAGTCTAATAGGTGTATGAATGACGCTTTTTGAACTCTAGGGAGGAAAGGAAAAGGTAATCAGAAGATCTCACATGGAAGTGATAGGTGAGGTCAATGCATGATGGGTTTAAAGTGCGCCAGACATTGTAACCCCTAGAGTTCTCAACACCCCTCGGAGCCGACCTAATTGTTAGTAAGAGAGGTAAGTACGTTTAGAGGAGTAATCTAGGTCAGGTTCCATAGGAGTATTAAAATATCCCCCCAGCACAACAATTCCTTCTTTCAAGGAGGAGAGCATCCTAAGGGTCCGGACGAGCCACGGAATTTGTCCCTTATTGGGAGCATAGAGGTTCGCTAATGTAACCGGCGAGCCTGCTATAGTCCCTTTAAATCATAAGGTAGCGACCATCTGGGTCAGCGATGGTGGCAGTAAGCTTAAATGGGAGTTGTTTGTGTATGACAATACTGGCAGATGTAAATGTGCTATGGAACCATCGAGAGAATCGTCTAGGAGGCAGTTTTGGTACCTTACCCAATTTGAAGTGGGTTTCCTGAAAAAAGAAAATTGATGATCGGTCTTTGTGTAGTAGTTTAAGTACCTGGGAACGCTTTCGTGGCTCGTTCAGACCTCACTCTACAATAGATACCATAATATTAATGACAGTATTACTGCAGCAGCTTTGGGGTCCCCCCCAAGGGAAAGGGTTTATAGAGAGAAAAGGGATAGTGCAGGCAGAAACTGGGGGTAGCGTGGGTTAGAGGTGGGACAGTACAAGATAACTCAGAATGTGTGGTGGTCAACCACATGAAGTGAAACAAACGCTCTACAAGGCTTCTGGAGTGTACCTGGGCACCCACGCATTTCTCATCTGCGGGGGAGCTCTCCA
Organism: Bufo bufo; assembly: GCF_905171765.1. Taxonomy (NCBI): domain Eukaryota; kingdom Metazoa; phylum Chordata; class Amphibia; order Anura; family Bufonidae; genus Bufo; species Bufo bufo. The sequence goes on from NC_053397.1 coordinate 205,654,472, forward strand.
GAGGGGGGTCCCAAAGAGCACCTGGAGGTTTTTGTGAATTCTTCAGGGTATGGGTTAGACCAAAATAGGTGGGATACTAGCTGAACCCTTTTTAAGATAAAACATGGTAATAAGCAACAATAGATCTTAATCTAAGCTAATTATCGGCATAGAAATCTTTTAGAGGAACTCAAAGGGAAAAGAAAAAAAGGAATATAATAAGAAGTCTATCCTTTTAGGGCAACTTTGGTGGAGGGCTTGTCGTGCGGGCCGAGGGTTCCACCAGCTTGTGAGGAGCCACTAAGAAGGGTCCTGTCTCCGAATCTGTGGGTGAATTCTTCAAGCCAGATGGAGTAAGACCTGAATCAGAGATGCTAAGGCTCATCTGGGTCAGGATCCGCCCTCGTGTAGCCTCGGGACACACGTTGGGTATGAGATAAACAGTTTGAGTACTCAGGTAGCAGTTTTAGACATTCGGCCTCTCTTGGCTTTATCCGTCTTCTACGACGACACCAGGTTCCACGACTCTGGGCGCGGAAGCTTAGGGAGTGAGTCTCCTTGGTCGGCGGGCATCCACGAGGGGATGTCAAGGGGTGGGATTTCCAGTTGTTCCCAGGCGGTCTTCCAAGTCCTGGGCATACCACGGACCGCTCTCGGCCGCGGAACACGGCCGTGTGCATTCGGCCTTATGCGGCCATACTGCAGCGTGGTCAGGCTCCGCCCCTTTCATGGCTTTTAAAAACGGATGCAAAACAGCCATTAAAAACTGACAAGTGGCCAGAAAATGGATGCAGAATGGCCATGTAAAACTGACAGCGTGCCCATTTTTAATGGCTGGTTTTGAACGTAGCCTTAGGGTAAATGCACACGTTCAGGATTTATGTGTTTTATGAATCCGCACTGAAATCCGTGCGGACAATCCGCATCAATTGGTGCGGATTTGATTGCAGATTTTACTCTCCCCATTGAAGTGAATAAAGAAAATCCGGTCATGAAAAATAACATAAATTGACATGTTGCGAATTTTTTAATCCGCACCACAGGTCAAGATCCGCACGGAAAGAATCTGCATCGTGTACATGAGAATTTGAAATTCTCATAGAATACAATGTGCGGATTTTCAGCAGGCAATCCTGATCGTGTGCATTAAGCCTTAGGGCTGTTTCACACAAGCGGATCCCGCGCGCGTCATCCGCAGCGTGAATGATAGCCAAGCCCCGCTCCGGACAGCAGAGACACGGAGCATTGACATGACTGATAATGCTCCGTGCCTCTCTGTGACCTTTTTACTACAAAATCACAGTGAGATTAAAGGGAACCTGTCCACTGGATTTTGTGTATAGAGCTGAGGACATGGGTTGTTAAATGGCCACTAGCACATCCGCAATACCCAGTCCCCATAGCTCTGTGTGCTTTTATTGTGTTAAAAACCCGATTTGATACATATGCAAATTAACCTGAGAGGAGTCCTTTCCCTGACTCATCTCACGTACAGGACTCATCTCAGGTTAATTTGCATATGTATCAAATCAGGTTTTTTTACACAATAAAAGCACACAGAGCTATGGGGACTGGGTATTGCGGATGTGCTAGTGGCCATCTAGCAACCCATGTCCTCAGCTCTATACCCAAAATCCCGGTGACAGGTTCCCTTTAATCTCACTGTGATTTTGTAGTAAAAAGATCACAGAGAGGCACGGAGCATTATCAGTCATGTCTCTGCTGTCCGGAGCGGGGCTTGGCTCTCATTCACGCTGCGGATGACACGCGTGTGTGAAACAGCCCTTACTCTCTTCCATGTGTCCCCTCCACTGCTGTTTAGCACGCAGCAGGGTCAGATGAAAGGGAGTCACACATGACTGCAGGATCCAACTGCACCCAGCTGCGTACCCCCTCGAAAGGTCAAGTGCAAATTGAATCAACTTTGCGAATAGTTTGAGTAAAAATGACCTGCCGTTTTGTGTGCACAGCTCCTGCGAAGACTTCTGCGTCTCCATAGTTACAGACTACGAGCACAGTCTGATCCTGCATTCACGGGCCCCTCTCTGCAGCTTACAGACAGATGGAAATGGGGCAGATGAAAGGGAGCGTCCCCTGACTGCAGGATCAGCCGGGGGCGAAGGGTTTGTACGTGGCTTGTAACCACGGAGACATATTATTATGCATAGGAGCTGCATACAGTAAGACAGCTCTAAATCACGATGGTTGCAAAGTCGCTTCGTTTTTCTGTAGGAGGGTGGGGGTGCATTTTGTGTTTTACTGCGAGGTGTGAACTAGCCCTTGGAGACGCTTCCGAGCAATGAAACCAATTGCTGTGCACATTTAATATTTTCTTAACTCAAACAAAAGACTGTTCACATTTGGGTCCAGAATATATAATAAAACTGCTACATGTGTTAGGAATCCGATGCTTTACCTTGTGTTCCAGGTAGTAATGTGGCAGGAGGAGACGCGCGCTGCCTCTGGCCTCCATGATGTCGTCATCGAAACACTTCACACCTTGTTAAAAAACTAAATCAGAACCGTGTGAAGCCTCAGTCACACGTCAGTGTTCGGTCAGTGATTTCCATCAGTGATTGTCAGCCAAAACCAGGTGCGGCTCTAAACACAGAACAGGTGCGGATCTCTCCCTTATACCTTATGTCTGTGGAGGCTCCAATCACTGACGTGTGAATGAGGCTTTACTGTGGAGGCTGAGATTTGTCAGATATGTCCATGAGATGGGAGGAAGCCCGGGTGACCCGCTGATGGACATAAGGAGCCACCCCGCCCATATTTTCTAGTAACAAGAAGGGCAGCGGCGATGACAGAGCGGTTCCGGTTCTGGCGGACCGATTACTTATAATTTGTTACGTTCATCACATGGTTTAAATGTTAAGTTACCGTTACTATACAGGCTGCTGCTGCTGGTGGTGACGGCAGGTGAATATCAGCCGCAGATTTCTCACACAGCGTATGGAGGAGAGGGCAGGACTGGCAGCAGGGCACACTCCAGCTGGCACTTTATATATGGGTACTGTATGGTCGGCAGTGTTATGGGGGCACTCTGATAAGAACTCGTCACCCTCTGGCTGGCACCGTTTACAGGGAACTCTGTGGCTGACACTGCTTTTGGCTGTCCTCTGTCTGGCACTCTTTATGGGGGGGACCCTCAGGCTTGTCATGTTTAAGGGGGCACAGTCTGACTACCACAGTTTATGGGGGCACAATCTGACTACCATGGGTTTATGGGGGCACAGTCTGACTACCATGGGTTTATGGGGGCACAGTCTGACTACCATGGGTTTATGGGGGCACAGTCTGACTACCACAGTTTATGGGGGCACAGTCTGACTACCACAGTTTATGGGGGCACAGTCTGACTACCATGGGTTTATGGGGGCACAGTCTGACCACCACTATTTTTGGGGGCACTGTCTGACTACCACTATTTTTGGGGTCAATTTCTGACTTCCACTGTTTATGGGGGGCATGCTCTATCACTGTTTATGAGGACACTCTGACACATTGTTTATGGGGGAATTTTCTGATTGGCACTATTTATAGGTGCATTTTCTGGCTTGTGTTTTTTATGATGGCAATGAGACTGGCACTGTTTATTATGGGGGTACTCTGGCTGGCACTCTTTATGGGGAACCCTCTGGCCGGCACTCTTTATGGGGAACCCTCTGGCTGGCACTCTTTATGGGGCCCCCTCTGGCCGGCACTCTTTATGGGGGCCCCCTCTGGCCGGCACTCTTTATGGGGCCCCCTCTGGCCGGCACTCTTTATGGGGCCCCCTCTGGCCGGCACTCTTTATGGGGCCCCCTCTGGCCGGCACTCTTTATGGGGCCCCCTCTGGCCGGCACTCTTTATGGGGCCCCCTCTGGCCGGCACTCTTTATGGGGCCCCCTCTGGCCGGCACTCTTTATGGGGAACCCTCTGGCCGGCACTCTTTATGGGGAACCCTCTGGCCGGCACTCTTTATGGGGAACCCTCTGGCCGGCACTCTTTATGGGGCCCCCTCTGGCCGGCACTCTTTATGGGGAACCCTCTGGCCGGCACTCTTTATGGGGAACCCTCTGGCCGGCACTCTTTATGGAGGCCCCCTCTGGCCGGCACTCTTTATGGAGGCCCCCTCTGGCCGGCCCTCTTTATGGAGGCGCCCTCTGGCCGGCCCTCTTTATGGAGGCCCCCTCTGGCCGGCCCTCTTTATGGAGGCCCCCTCTGGCCGGCCCTCTTTATGGAGGCCCCCTCTGGCCGGCCCTCTTTATGGAGGCCCCCTCTGGCCGGCCCTCTTTATGGAGGCCCCCTCTGGCCGGCCCTCTTTATGGAGGCCCCCTCTGGCCGGCCCTCTTTATGGAGGCCCCCTCTGGCCGGCCCTCTTTATGGAGGCCCCCTCTGGCCGGCCCTCTTTATGGAGGCCCCCTCTGGCCGGCCCTCTTTATGGAGGCGCCCTCTGGCCGGCCCTCTTTATGGAGGCCCCCTCTGGCCGGCCCTCTTTATGGAGGCCCCCTCTGGCCGGCCCTCTTTATGGAGGCCCCCTCTGGCCGGCCCTCTTTATGGAGGCCCCCTCTGGCCGGCCCTCTTTATGGAGGCCCCCTCTGGCCGGCCCTCTTTATGGAGGCCCCCTCTGGCCGGCCCTCTTTATGGAGGCGCCCTCTGGCCGGCACTCTTTATGGAGGCCCCCTCTGGCCGGCCCTCTTTATGGGGAACCCTCTGGCCGGCACTCTTTATGGAGGCGCCCTCTGGCCGGCCCTCTTTATGGAGGCCCCCTCTGGCCGGCCCTCTTTATGGAGGCCCCCTCTGGCCGGCCCTCTTTATGGAGGCGCCCTCTGGCTGGCACTCTTAATGGGGCGCCCTCTGGCTGGCACTCTTTGTGGAGGCACACTCTTTATGGGGGGCACTCTCTGGCTGGCACTCTTTATGGGGGTATTCTCTGGTAGGCAGTCTTTATAGGGGAACTCTTTATGAGGGTATTTTATTACTGGCACTCTAAGGGGGTATTCCACGACGGACACTATGGGGGCATCTCCTTGAAGACTGTCTGGCGCCGACATCTCAGTAAATGTCGCTCCTCCACTTGTGACCACAGAGCCGCCGGAAGTGACTGTTTCCCGGGACGCCATTAGAGGCTGCACCATGGCGGAGGAGGACAAGGATCCTCTCAGCTACTTCGCCGCTTATGGCAGCTCCAGCTCGGACAGCAGCGAGGAGGAGGCCGAGGAGGTGAAGGCGGCGGTGAAGAGGCCTCTGTCCGCCCAGAAGCTGCCGGGCCCGGACGAGCTCTTCCAGACCGTCACCCGGCCCTCCTTCCTCAGCGCCCCCACCACCAAGGCCATCGACTGGGAGAAGCGCCTGGTGCGGCCCCCCGAGGAGGTAATACCGCCGGCAGTCGGGAGGAGGCGCTGCGGGAGCCCTGGAGCTGGGGCTAGGGGGTCTCTGTGAAACTACCACTCCCAGCATGCTCCAGTCATTTCTACGGAAGTTCTACTGTGCATGCTGGGCGTTGTAGTTTCACAGGTTGCAGACCTCTGCCTTATGTGTATAATAACAGTGCTTTCATTCACTGACAGCAAGCAGTAAGCATAACATCAGCCTTAATATGCATCAGGTGAGCGCTTCCTCCCTGCGGCCCCCCAGGCTCTGGATTGTCGGATACTGACGGGTCGGTCGTAGATGTTTAACACTCCCCTTTTTAAGGAGTTTATTTAATATTTATATATTTCTTTTGATACAGCACCACTCTTGTCCAGTGGTGGTGCCCGGTACTGCAACTCATCCCGAGAGCCTTTTGGATAAGGGGGTCATTACTTATGAATCTACACCAGTTGGCGTAGAAAAGCCGCAGGGAGGACGCAGAAAACTGGTGCAAATGACGCCAGAAATCCGCTCCAGGTCCCGGCACGAGGACGGCAGAAGAGAGGCGCGCGTCTGTTACAGGAGTTGTCATCTTGGACAGGATATGATAGGTGCAGGGCTCTAAAAGGCCCCATAGAAGTGAATGGGGCTTCAGTGAAAAACGCATTGCGGTCGGGTGCGCTGTTTTTTTCACGGATGGTTGCTAGGAGATGTTTGTAAGGGTCCCAGGGACGACCCTCTCCTATCTGACATTGGTGGCAAATCCTAGCGATATGGCACCAAAAAAAAGTAATTCAAACATTTTTAGTTTTTTTTTTTTAGCAGGTTTGTATGTGAAAGAAGCCTAAAGTGGTTTGTTATAGCCCCCCCCCTCCCATCATCCCAATCACCAGAATAAGGATCCAGAGCCCTTCACTCCCCCTTACTTTTAGTTGCTGCCCCCTGGATCGAGGTTTCCGGGGCTCGTTGACCTTTTATTCGCTTTTTTTGGGATATTAACAATTCCGTTTTTCTTTCTGCGCAGCCGCCTCGAGAATTCAAAGTGTGGAAGACTAATGCGGTCCCCCCTCCCGAGTCCTACAAGGTGGAGGAGAAGAAAGGTCCCCCACCGGAGCTGGACATGGCAATAAAGTGGTCCAGTATGTACCAAGACAACGGCGATGATGCCCCCCAGCAAGTCAACAAAGCCAAGTTCCTGCCGGATGAAGAAGCAGAGGGCGTCCCTTCTGGTAAGAGACCGTATGGATCCGAATTAGGGCTCGTGCACAGGGCTGTAGTTTTGGTCTGCATCCCATCTGCATTTTTTGCGGATCGGAGGCGGACTAGTTCATCTCAACGGGGCCGCAAAAGTGTTCTGTCCTCATCCGTAAGTCCGTTCCACGGCCCCGCAAGAAAATGGAACATGTCCTATTCTTGTGTGTTTTGCGGACAAGAACAGGACATTTCTGCAGAAGTAATAAAAATGGCGGCGTGCACTCAGTCAGTATGTGTATTTTGCGGCTGTGCACTTGAGCCCTTTGTAATAAACCTCCAGCACCAGACCAGTGACAAGTGCTCTGACTGGTTTTCACTTGTATGGCCCCGCAGACCTCTTATCTGCTCCTGTCTGAGTGGAGTTACGGTATTTTCACAGGCGGTATTACCTTATCCTACATAAACCTGTGACCACTGCGGCTAAAGGGACTTCTCTACTATGCACCATAATATTTGACCAGGAGGTCCCCGAATCTCCATGTGACCGGAGTGGTGGTTCGCATGCGTGGTCACCGCTCCATTCATTTCTGTGGGACTGCCAGCGATGGCGCGGTGCTCTATCCCCAGCAGGGCTGGTTACACATGCACGACACCGCTCCAGTCACACGGAGATTCGGGGACCTCCTGGGGTAATGGTGAACCGAATAGGGGCCTAAAGCTGGCTACCTACTGCTCCAATGAGCACTGTTAGACCTTATGATCACATGATTGCGGCATGGCAGAACCCCTGGGTGTTAGCCGGTCCGGGTCAGATCTGCCAGTGACGGTTGTCACCACAGGCCTGTGTATCTGCGGCGGCTTCGGATGCCACAGTGACAGTGGAAAGCAGCCAAATAAATTCTAAAGAGTTAATGTCCCCCAGAGGTCTTTTTACGGAAGTCACACATTGCCCGTGCAAATCCAAACCTGTCGCCACTTCACCTGAGACTACACATATTGGGGGAGATCTACATAGACTGACATTAGCTAGAGTGAGAGGCGCCAAATTTACTAAGAGGTCCATTCAGGCCACTTCCGAAATGTAACGCTTCTTTCGGTAGTCCCTTGCCCAAAAATCATGTAGCTCTAGCAGTGCCATGTAGCTGACACTAGTTTTTGGCATAAGCTATAGTGAATTTGTCCACCGACATTGTCCTCTTTGCTAAGTCCTGCACGCTTTAAAAAAAAAATAAAAAAAAAAAAAGCGGAGAATTGCAAAACATTAGAATTTTGGCAAATCTGGCAAAATTTGTAGAAAACTTGCAAAAAGTGATGAACAAATCCCCACCATTATGTATCAAACCCCATTCTAACACTTTATTATAGTGGGCGAGTCAGTCCACCGCTCCATTCACATCTATGGGGCAGGCATTGGAAGCGCGCCATCAGGGCCATAGAAATCAATGGAGCAACATTCAGGACTCGGGGATTCTTCATTCTTGGGATCACAAGATCGTGGGATCCCCGAGAGAGAATTTTCATCGGAAGTTGAAGTTAGTTGCGGAGCCTGCCTGATTTCCGTTCCTTTTCTTTTTTTCAGAGGACGACCAGGACGAGCCGCCTTCTACTAAGAAGCGCAAAGTGTGACCGACCACTGCAACACTGACCAGGACGCCGGCATCGAAGGGGCGGCCATGAGAAGAGTCTCCCACAGCCATCCTGCCATCAGATGACCTCCATAGCTGAATGTGTAAGCCGGTGGTCTCCAGCCTGTAGCAAAACTACAACTCCTGCCATTCTCTGACATGTCAGGAGTTGTAGCTTTGCAGCGGGCTGGAGACCGTTGGTGTAGATCTGTCATGCATCGGTATTTGCCTGTTTAAGCACAACGTCTTGGCTGCAGTACTTCTATCTTAGGACCGTGGGTGTGGTATACGGTGCTAGTCTTGGTGAATGTAATGAGCCGTGAGGACCTGCCGCTGCCGCCAGGCAATACACGTGTTTTTACTGTATGAACCAGTGATTATAATGCAGCTCGGTTCTGCCACTCGTCTGCATTGTGTTAGAAACCTTTTATAAAGGAGTGCGTCTCGCGGTAAGTTATTGTACGGGTTCTGCAGAGCGCTTGATTTATGTACATAGAAGACTGGAATTAAATCTGCTTTTTGTAAGTTGGTCGTCTTCTCTGCCGGAAATAGCCGAGAGCAGCTGCGCAAGCGCAGTCACGGCCCCATTCGCCGCTATGGGAGTGCTGGAAGTAGCCGAGCCAGCTATTTTTGGAACTCCCATAGCTGTGAATGGAGATGGGCCACACATGCACCGCTGCTTTCCATTCACTTCAAGGGCCCTTATCTGATAGTGATGGCTTATCCTAGCGATATGCCATCCAAAGCCTGAGAGGAGCTTACCCCTTTTTAAGTGTACTGAGGGCGGGCCCAAGCCAAGCACACTTGCTCCTCCTTCTTCCACTGCCAGCCCCTCCCCCTTCTTGATTGTCATAGCCAGGCAAGAGGACTATGCAGAAACCTGGCCCTCTCAATCAAGAAGGAGAGGGAGGGTGTGGCAGGAGGAGCACAGAGAGGCATGGGCCCACTCTCAGTGCACTTAACTGCTCATTTGCATATGGATTAAAAGTACTTTTTCTACCGAATGAAGCAACGGTAAGTGAAAGGTATTACATTCAGCCGAGCTAGCCCTACAAAGCACCGTGCCTGGCGTAACAGTGAATTCGCTTTAGGCCCCTTTCAGACGAGCGCCCCACTGAAATGAATGGAACTGGTTTTCAGTCGCAGAAAATTCTGCAACAAAATCCGCAGCATGTGGAAGGAGCCGGACCGGACCTTAGTACCTGGAACGGCTTGGTGAGGAGCAGGTGAGTGCTTTTTTATGTAAGGCTACTTTCACACTCGCGTTTGGTGCGGATCCGTCATGGATCTGCACAGACCGATCCACTCAGATAATACAACCGTCTGCATCCGTTCAGAACGGATCTGTTTGTATTATCTGTAACATAGCCAAGTCAATGGGGGACGGATCCGTTTTCTATTGTGCCAGATTGTGTCGTAGAAAACGGATCCGTCCCCATTGACTTACATTGTGTGTCAGAACCGCTCCGTTTGGCTCAGTTTCGTCAGACGGACACCAAAACGCTGCAAGCAGCCTCCAGAGCGGAATGGAGACGGAACAGAGGCAAACTGATGCATTCTGAGCGGATCCTTTTCCATTCAGAATGCATTAGGGTAAAACTGATCCGTTTTGGACCGCTTGTGAGAGCCCTGAACGGATCTCCCAAACGGAAAGCCAAAACGCCAGTGTGAAAGTAGCCTTAACTGAAGCGCTGTCCGAGGCATTGGTAAAACTGTAGAAGCTGGCCAGCCTCTTTGAGGTAATTAGTAATATTATGTTAAGTGTTGTCAAAAATATAAATGAACTAGCAGAAGGACGCGGCTTCGCACGGGTCTATTTCATCTATTTAATTTAATGTTTGTGTGTGTTGTTAAAACATATCAACAGTATCCCCCATAACAGTGACCTCTACAGCACCCCGCCGCCTTAACAGTGACCTCCACAGTCCCCCACCCCTTCTTTCCAGGTAGCAAGGGAAGTGTATACCAAGTTTCGTTTTTGAGTGATCGCGAAACATACATACTCGCACATATATACGTCCTTCTATACAGTGCTGCCCATAATAATTCATACTCCTGGCAAATTTTTAAGTAAGTTTAAGTCAAAATTTGCCTGGGGTATGAATAATTATGGGCAGCACTGTGTGTGTGTGTATGTATGTATGTATGTATGTATGTATGTATGTGTGTGTGTGTGTGTGTATATGTATATATGTATATATATATATATATATATATATATATATATATATATATATATATATATACACATACACTGCTCAAAAAAATAAAGGGAACACTTAAACAACACAATGTAATTCCAAGTCAATCACACTTCTGTGAAATCAAACTGTCCACTTAGGAAGCAACACTGAGTGACAATCAATTTCACATGCTGTTGTGCAAATGGGATAGACAACAGGTGGAAATTATAGGCAATTAGCAAGACACCCCCAATAAAGAAGTGGTTCTGCAGGTGGTGACCACAGACCACTTCTCAGTTCCTATGCTTCCTGGCTGATGTTTTGGTCACTTTTGAATGCTGGCGGTGCTTTCACTCTAGTGGTAGCATGAGACGGAGTCTAGAACCCACACAAGTGGCTCAGGTAGTGCAGCTTATCCAGGATGGCACATCAATGCGAGCTGTGGCAAGAAGGTTTGCTGTGTCTGTCAGCGTAGTGTCCAGAGCATGGAGGTGCTACCAGGAGACAGGCCAGTACATCAGGAGACGTGGAGGAGGCCGTAGGAGGGCAGCAACCCAGCAGCAGGACCGCTACCTCCGCCTTTGTGCAAGGAGGAACAGGAGGAGCACTGGCAGAGCCCTGCAAAATGACCTCCAGCAGGCCACAAATGTGCATGTGTCTGCTCAAACGGTCAGAAACAGACTCCATGAGGGTGATATGAGGGCCCGACGTCCACAGGTGGGGGTTGTGCTTACAGCCCAACACCGTGCAGGACGTTTGGCATTTGCCACAAAACACCAAAATTGGCAAATTCACCACTGGCGCCCTGTGCTCTTCACAGATGAAAGCAGGTTCACACTGACCACATGTGACAGAGTCTGGAGACGCTGTGGAGAACGTTCTGCTGCCTGCAACATCCTCCAGCATGACCGGTTTGGCATTGGGTCAGTAATGGTGTGGGGTGGCATTTCTTTGGAGGGCCGCATAGCCCTCCATGTGCTCGCCAGAGGTAGCCTGACTGCCATTAGGTACTGAGATGAGATCCTCAGACCCCTTGTGAGACCATATGCTGGTGCGGTTGGCCCTGGGTTCCTCCTAATGCAAGACAATGCTAGACCTCATGTGACTGGAGTGTGTCAGCAGTTCCTGCAAGATGAAGGCATTGATGCTATTTTACTGGCCCGCCCGTTCCCCAGACCTGAATCCAATTGAGCACATCTGGGACATCATGTCTCGCTCTATCCACCAACGTCACGTTGCACCACAGACTGTCCAGGAGTTGGCAGATGCTTTAGTCCAGGTCTGGGAGGAGATCCCTCAGGAGACCGTCCGCCGCCTCATCAGGAGCATGCACAGGCGTTGTAGGGAGGTCATACAGGCACGTGGAGGCCACACACACTACTGAGCCTCATTTTGACTTGTTTTAAGGACATTACATCAAAGTTGGATCAGCCTGTAGTGTGTTTTTCCACTTTAATTTTGAGGGTGACTCCAAATCCAGACCTTCATGGGTTAAAAAATTTGATTTCCATTTTTTTTTTGGTGTGATCTTGCTGTCGGCACATTCAACTATGTAAAGAACAAAGTATTTCAGAAGAATATTTAATTCATTCAGATCTAGGATGTGTTATTTTTGTGTTCCCTTTATTTTTTTGAGCAGTGTGTATATATATATAATATATTGACAGAAGTAGCCAATAGAAAGAATAGATAGTTCTGCAAAATAAATAAGTGTCCTAAAATTGAATTTTTTTTTTTTACACAATGCAAATGTACTCTCCATCCACAGTGGATCACAGCAGATATTTCTAAAGCTAGGTGCACCAAATTTTGGTGCAATCTGGGACAACCTCTATGTACACTCCCTTTAGTAAATGTGGGCCACCTTCTGTGAGATCTGTATTTGTTCAGTAGATACAGTATTTGATACTAATCAGAACTGTAAGAATCATACATAATGATTAAAATTGTATTTATCCTATCAGAAGAAAAAACTGCACTACCTCATTGTCCAGCCGGAGGGCAGTAGAAGCTTAACTGGTAGACCAGATCTGTGTCGGTGACCTTAAATTGATATAATACTGTAAACGCTCACACAGAACTGCTGTGTATTATATGTGTCCACCAGATGGCAGCATTTCCTTAGAACAGCCCTCCCCATCGTCTCATCTAGTGGCTGCAATTTATCCACCACTATAATGTTTGACTCGTGGTAATTACCGTACATTTCTATGCTTAACGTTAATATCCAAGTTCTAAAAAAAATATATATTTAGGACATAGCTTCAGGGTGACTTCATAAAGCACTTGAGCCAAAGCCAGAAGTAAATCCAGGAAGAAGTCCTTCCTTTAAATTTTGCATTCCTTTTTTTAATCAAATTCTGTCTCAAAAAGAAACAGTACCAAAATTTGCATTTTTTTATTTTTTTTATAAAGCAATCTATGGATTTTTTAAAGAAAACCTGTCATCAACTGTAGGCTGACCTCACTGAGGGCAGCATAAAACAGTGACAGAAATGCTGATCTCAGCGGTGTGTCACTCATGAGCTAAAACTAAGTGGTCGCCGAGAACCAGAATCATAACCATTGCAGCTCAGGCCTTGAAAAGAGTCAAATCTACCTGAGAAGAGTCCTGGTTATTCCTAATCTCCTGCTCTCCCCGACCATCTGCTGAGGATTGGCAGTTCTCTCCTAGAGAAAAAGGGAGAAAACTAGGTATTAGACGGTCAGTCATCAGCAGGAGAGCAGGAATTCATGAATGACCAGGACTCTTCTCAGGTGGCCGGGACTCTTTTCTAGGCCCAGTCTGCAATGATTGTGATGTTGGTTCTCAGCATGGGTTACAAGATTAAAAAACCGGATCAGATACGTTACTGAAGCTCAGCTGGTAGAGGCTTAAAATTGGGCAGCCGTTTGGGAGGACACAAACCGTGCAATAAATCTTGAAATTACTGCTGCAGCAGTCAGAATTTGGTGTAGACTCCATGGACCCTGTTACGGACAGTGGTTGTGAAACCACTGTGCCAGTCGACGGATTTGGCTAGGGGTTAAACCTAAGGGTGTTCTCCTGGTGGCTCCCTAGTATTCACCCTGTAAGCCCTAAACAAGGGTCTCGACTTCGCTGTGACTGTGAAACAGTCCAAAGGACAGGCAATACAGGGTGAGTATCCAGGAATCAGGCAGAAGTCAGTACACAGGCAGAAAAACTGATTATCGCACATGTGCGGGATCCAGCAAGCTAGAAAGACCTATTGTTCAGCCACCTCTCCAAAGGGAGAGGTGCCTTAAATACCCACAGAACCCACATCGGGTGGTGCAGGTTGTGTACGGGTGCACTGGCCCTTCAAGGCCTGGGGAACAAACGCATGCCCTATGGAACAAAAGAAGAGATCTAGCAGCTAGGCTGAGGACTGTAGAATGGGACACAAGACTTTCTCTCTGCTGGAGGGCAGAGAAAGACGCAGAGCACCACCATGACAGGCCCATCCTGACGTGTCATTGGTTCTGGTGATGGTTGTAGAAGGTTTAACTACCTGTGTACTGTTTCTGTCCATGTGCATCCCTTTGTGGCCACAATCTACCCATATGTTTATGGTTACTCCCATCGCATAGTGCAACATATCCCAAAGACAATGGCATCTCAAGGTGGTGACGTTGTTATTTCAGTAGTCACAAGGTCCTTTTTTTTTTCATAGGAAACATTGAACATTGCCATAAATTGCATACAGTGACCAGCGAGTGGCTGCAGAGTCCCAGCCTGACACCATCAAATCAGCTTCTGGTTGTTTTCAGCTCCTTGTGGAAACCATGACCTTAAGAACCCAGGCTGTTCTGTGGGAAAAGAGGGTGAAAGTCCTACTCGTAAGCAGAAATGTAGACCTAAAATGTGGTCATTGCTGGTTTTGTGATTATTTGGATGACCCAGCTCATGCTGTGGACTGCGTGTCCCGCCAGTGGCCAGTACAACACAAGGGGCTTCTATGTCCTGGAAGTGAAATCAGCCCTTTTTCAATTTGCTGCCAGGACACATGACTAAGATGTAATGGAAAAATGTTAATGTAACTTAAAGTAATTGGAAGACTACGTGCAACATGGAGCACACGAGGTTCTAATCATATCATTAAGAGCAAGCTGATGTCTGCGTCTGCAGACCACATCACTTCGTTACACCTAATCCAATGAATGGCCAAACAAGCTATCCTCTTGTGAAGAACCGTAAAACGCTGATGAGATTCTGCTCTTCGCCGTTCAGTTTAATGAAAGACACATTGTCCTAGTCTTCTGATCAGAAGTGGGTGTCATTTCCATTACTTGGACTGCTCTACAACCTGGACTGGACAACCAGTATGAGTACAGTAAAGGCTCCCATATCAAAAAGTTGGGTTCGGCCAACAAACCAATGTGTATGGGGAGATTCCGACTCTCCAAAAGATGAGCTCAGGGTAGAGAAGAATCGGGCAAAGTGACGTTTTTCACCTGAACGTTTTGGTCTGCTTGGAGATGAGCTGCCATCAGAGATGTCCGTCAGCAGCTCTCTCCCCATGGGCAACACAAACGACAACATTCAAACTGAGCGTGTGATCCCCTGGGGATCTCTGTCTTCGACACAGAAATGGGCCCTAATGATCCAACAGAAGACAACCCTAATGGGATGCTAGGGTTGTAGTTTGGCAACAGCAAGGCAGCCGTGGTTGTAGGCCACTGCTGTCAGTCTTAGATGACTAACTTCAATCTACAATCTATGGTGGCTTTAGGCTGTAGAGGATTAGAAAAGCGTGGATGATTGTTTTCAAAAACAGCGCTGCACCTGTCCAGAGGTTGGGGGCCATTAATGCAGTTCAGTCAATGGTTTAAAGGGACTCTCCAGTCTACAGATATTTATGACCTAGGTCATCAGATCGGTTGGGGTCCAACACCTGGCACCCCTACCGATCAGCTGTTTCAGGCAGCCATGGTGTATACAGTGTACTGGCCGTGCTGGGGTACAGCAGCTCCGCTCCCATTTAATTAAATGGGAGCCGCACTGCAGCGCACCAGCGCCGAAAACTATGGAGCTTTCTGCTCCATACACTCTATAATTTCTGACACCGCGGCTGCCTGAAAAAGCTGATTAGTGGGAGTGCCAGGTGTCCAATCCCCAAAATTCTGATACTGATGACCTATATAGGAGGATAGGTCATCAATATCTGTAGCCTGGAGAACCCCTTTAAATCCCATATTAGCAGCCCCCTCCTTGGTCAGCTTGGGAGGTTTTCTGAGATTTTTATAGAGATAGCCTTTACTCATGAAAGCCATCAATATCTGATCGGTGGGGGGGTCCGACACCAAGCACCCCCACCAATTAGCTGTTTGAAGAAGTCATGGCACTCACCTGAGCCTCCTTACAGCTCACCAAGCACAGTGCCGCCCATTGGTAGCGGCCATGCTTGGTACTTGAATTGGACTGAGTAGCACCTAGGCCATGTGACCGATGAACGTGACATCACTGGTCTAGGAAGAGGCCGCAGTCTCTTCAGACAGCTGATTGGCTGGACTGCCGGGACTCGGAACCCCCACCAATCAGATACTGAGGATGGGCCATCAATATGAAAATCTCGGAAAAAAAACCCTTTAAGGGCTCATGCACACGACCGTATGTATTTTGCGGTCCGCAAGAAAAATAGATCTGCAAAAAATACAGATGACGTCCGTGTTCATTTCGTATTTTGCAGAACGGAACAGCTGGCCCCTAATAAAACAGTCCTATCCTTGTCCGTGATGCGATAATAGGAATGGACAAACACCGACTAACTTCGTTTTTTTTTCCCCCGAACCCATTGAAATGAATGGTTCCGCAAAATGGTCAGCAAAAAAGAAAACACGTTTGTGTGCATGACCCCTAACACTGAGGACGGCAATGTTTATACGGCATACAATATTCTTTAGGCTGCGGTATTATGTTGGCTACGACAGAACTGGGAATATCCAATGCGCCTTTTTTGCTGAGATATCAGGTCGCTATGACTAATCGGATATGAATTATGTGGAACAAGCTATTTTTATCCGAAATTTAAAAAAATAAATCAATCTGCGTGCTTAGCTCGCTCCGCGGTTTTATTGTTTCTGGAATGTAGAAGTCTGAGCAGCAGAAAGTTGAGCCACCTTGGAAAGTTCAGGCGGTGGATTTTCTAGATGTCAGCAGTAAAGCGCGGTTCAGCGGAGGTTTCTGCTCGGCTCAGAAGAGATGGACGCTCGACATTTAGCCTCGGCTGTTTTTTGTTTTTTTACTGTGCGGTTACGTTGAGAACTATTAAAATTCCACATTGAAGACATAAAGAGCGCCTATGATGGGAGCCTGTCCTTCAGAGTCTGGGGCAGGCTCTGCCGCTGACACTAATGACTACTCTGCGTTGACAGGTTCAGATAACAAGCTGGAAAAAAAAATGTATAAAGTCACAGCCGCCGACGGTTCCCGTCCTCCATGATCCTTGGGGGTATTTTAGATTTTCCCAGGAAAAATAAAAAAACGTACAATTTCCATTTATATCCCTTTATATGAAGTGGTCGATATTCTACGTAGGTTGTATAAGACCAGTGTTGAGAAGAGCGCTTCTCCTGCCCGGCTCAGATGTCGCCCCGCGCCTCAGGCTATGACAAAGCTGAAGTGTTGATCTAAGTAAATACTTCATGATGGTTCACGTGTCCGGGGAGACTCCTCCAGGATGGAGGCAGCTCACGTGAGATGTCTGGTAAACATGTGGTGCCCTTGGCGTTCTTTGTTTTCTTATGGGTCCGACGTGTCGCGGACAGCACAGAGGTTCAGTAGTTTTTATCGCTACCTATAGCAGTGGGGTCAAAGGGTTTGATTATAATCAATCTTCAGGCGGACAAAAACAGTCAACAGCTGTAGGCCAAATGATCGCCTATCTCTCCTGACAACCCTATACTCATATCCGATAGCGTCTGGCAACGCCGGATCCAGATATCTCAGAGATATCTAACGCTAGTGTGAAACTAGCTTTAAGGCTGTATTACACTGGCCGGTAATAATCGCTATCGTTATCGATCATCTTCCAGTGTAATACTGCAGCAAACGCTCATTAATCGGCTATTCTGATTTTTAAGCACTTGCCGGCAGCAGATCATGCTGTCTAATAGCGATCTGCCGCTGGCAAACCACTAAACAGTATGGGGATGAGCAATGGTATAGCGATCGCTCCTCCCCATGCCACGGAGGACATTGGTGGATGTAATAGCAGCGAGCAGGCAACGCTTTCCTCCCGACAATCGCTTGCCGATCTGCCTGTCTAATACAGGCTTTACTTCTTTGACCCAAAATGACCAAGGAAATTTTTTGCAAATATTCACACTCCTGTTTACACAGAATGTAATGATGCCCGGCTGGTCTACATGTAACCACGTGGCATAAAGTTTTGGCTGTTCCTTTACTTTTCTTTGCAACGTATCATAAAATATGCAGACCCTGAACCCGCTATCCTCCAACAACATCTGCAGACATCCCGTGCGCTAGCAATTCTCCGCTTCCACCTCAGAATTAGCATACAACTACATGGCGAGTTTGGCAGAGACAGCGGTCGCGTCACCAAAGATCGCCATGTGGCGGTACTGCCATAGGAATGGATGGGGTCGCGGCGCGACTTGCACTTGACTTCCTTTACTTTTCTTTGCAACGTATCATAAAATATGCAGACCCTGAACCCGCTATCCTCCAACAACATCTGCAGACATCCCGTGCGCTAGCAATTCTCAGCTTCCACCTCAGCATTAGCATACAACTACATGGCGAGTTTGGCAGAGACAGCGGTCGCGTCACCAAAGATCGCTATGTGGAGGGACTGCCATAGGAATGGATGTGGTCGCGGCGCGACTTGCACTTGACTTCCTTTACTTTTCTTTGCAACGTATCATAAAATATGCAGACCCTGAACCCGCTATCCTCCAACAACATCTGCAGACATCCCGTGCGCTAGCAATTCTCCGCTTCCACCTCAGCATTAGCATACAACTACACTGCGAGTTTGGCAGCGACAGCGGTCGCGTCACCAAAGATCGCCATGTGGCGGGACTGCCATAGGAATGGATGGAGTCGCGGCGGGACTTGCACGTGACTGCGAGACGTGAATCACAAGAAATCCACAGCAAGCGTGCGAACCACACTGCAACCTATGACAGCCCCGCTACACTGAGATCTTTGCTGGCGCTACAGCCAAAATCGCCGCGTAGACGTACCCTCATTGGACACACATAACAGCACGATGAGTGTTTGCGTGGGTTCCTCCTTATCGAGTCCGCATCTAAACGACTACGTCTGGCGGTTTTGTTCCCCGTCCCTCGGCCTCTCCTTTTTTATTTGTTCTGCAAGTGCACCGACAAGATTTCCCACAGTCTTCCATTGAGACGAAATAATTCCTTTCTGCTACTTTGGCACTGGAGCAGAAAAAGTGTATTTCTCACAAATCTCACAGGAGATAAGGAATGTGCATTTTGTTGGCGAGATTTCTCAAACAACAGCTGCAGAAGTTTCAGTATTTTTTTTTTTTTATATTTTTTTT
The DNA here is from genome assembly GCF_905171765.1 of Bufo bufo. Taxonomy (NCBI): domain Eukaryota; kingdom Metazoa; phylum Chordata; class Amphibia; order Anura; family Bufonidae; genus Bufo; species Bufo bufo. Next base: position 205,673,324 of record NC_053397.1, read on the forward strand.
GCTCTTCCTATAAGAACATTCTAATGTACTTCATTTCTGTTTGGCCATACATTTGGGATTATTACTATAGATTAGGAGATAAATAGATGGAGATTTAAAGTTACGCTTTGAAGCATAACTTTTTGAAGATTTTGCGTTGGGTCCAAGTGCTTCACTTTACGCCACTGTGCCCCAAGTCACACTCAAGAATCCTTGGGAAACCACTCTTGGGGTCAGTAGTGAATCGAGACCTCCCTGGGCTCTATGGCTGGAGCTGGTAATGTCACTGTGCCAGGAAGGATGATGGCGTGATGTAGGTCACTCATATGATCAACCATCATGTGAGTACAGCCACACGGTCAGGTCTCCTGATGCAGTTTTAGAAGCCAAAATCGGGCGTGAATAAAAAAAAAACAGGACAAGTCGTATCCGTCCTTTATATTTTCTCACCTTTTATGATCCGCTCCTGAATTCCAAAACTGCATTAAGCAACCTGAACGTGTGATCCTGCTGTCATACTCTTGATACAAAGCAATCTTGAGGGCACGATCAGACTACACAAGGTTCTTTTGTTGTCTGTTACCATGGAGACCCGAAGGTCTGCATAGGAGTTGTAAACACAAAACAGTCATTTTGCGGAACGGGTGCGGACCCAATTATTTCAATGAGGCCGCAAAAGATGCGGACAGCACACCGCGTGCTGTCCGCATCCGTTGTTCTGTTCCGTGGCCCCGCAAAAAAAATATAGAGCGTCTCCTATTCTTGTCCGCGAATAGGCATTTCTAAAATGGGCCGCCCGTTCAGTTCCGCAAATTGGCATGGGCAGCATTCCATGTTTTGCGGATCGGCAATTTGCAGACCGCCAAGCGTGGCGCGGTCCTGTGAATGCACCCTTAAGTGAAGACTCATTTTGGATGCATTAGAGCAGGGATGCCCAACCTGCGCCCCCCCCCCCCCCCCCCAGTTGTTGCAAAACTACAACTCCCAGCATGCCCGGACAGCCTACAGCAGGGCATGGTGGGAGTTGTAGTTTTACAACAGCTCCTGCATTAGACAAATAGGATAAAGTATTGTTCTGAAGGTGGACATACCCTTAAATCTTTTTCTGGTATTCCTGATCCCACCTTACAGGTATGGCACAAGAAGAAGTCCTTTATTCTCTACACATTAACCCTCTCCCTTCCTGGCTTGCTTATCTCCCTAATGGGAACCCCAGTCTAATTCTCCCATCCATAGAAAATACACACATTCTGCCAATTGTGTCCCATTGCAGAAAAATGTGCCTCAAAAGCATTGGAAGAAAACTCCACATAGATGTTGCCTTAGGCCTATTGCACACGACCGTATGGCTTTTTCAGTGTTTTGCGGTCCGTTTTTCACGGATCCGTTGTTCAGTTTTTTGTTTCCGTTGTGTTTCCGTTTCTGTTCTGTTTTTCCGTATGGCTTATACAGTATACAGTAATTACATAGATAAAATTGAGCTAGGCATAACATTTTCAATAGATGGCTTCGCAAAAAACGGAACGGAAACGGAAGACATACGGATGCATTTCCGTATGTGTTCCGTTTTTTTGCGGACCCATTGACTTGAATGGAGCCATGGAACGTGATTTGCGGGCAATAATAGGACATGTTCTATCTTTGAACGGAAAAACGGAAACGGAATGCATACGGAGTACATTCCGTTTTTTTTGCGGAACCATTGAAATGAATGGTTCCGTATACGGAACGCAAAAAACGGCCAGAAAACGGGGGGAAAAAACGGTCGTGTGCAGGAGACCTTAGTCAGATCAGAACCACAGGGCGGCATTCATTTCAGCAATTCTAACACATGAGCCCATGAGCTGTATGTTTTGTATTATGCCGCGAGGCGGCCATCAGTGCCAACCAGAAAGGGAGCATCTCCTTTCATGTATCCTCATCTGCCCTGCGCTAACAATAGGTGTGTGAGATGCTACAAGACAGGAAAATGTTTTTTTTTTTTTGTGCAACACCTCCACATTTTTCCGAGCTGCTAACTGATTGCACATGTTGGATGTATCCCTGCCAGACGTGCTCTCTTTTTTACGGGAAAGCGTAAAACCGCTCCAGTGGTATCCCTGTCGGAGCTTACCAGGAGAGGAGCAGACTGGCTTTTTTTCTCGCTTGCCCTCAGGAGCCACATTGTGTATGACAATGGTGTCTTCTCTTCTTCCAGCTTGTACGGTCATGGTCTCAATATAAATAGTATAAAATGTTTAAGGCATAGTAAAAAAGAAGGAATAATAAGGATAGTCAAGTCAACAGCAATCAGCTAAAAAAAAATATATAAAATTATCTTCCGTGAGAGCAAAGCATCCAGAATGCCCAACCCTTCTTTCCCTTTAGAGAGGAGACCGCCCTAGACATTGGATGGTAGACTGGTGCCGCCAAGCTTCATCTAATGAGTATGGCCTTCTTAAAGGAGTGTCCCAAAAAGAATATTATTTATATAGTCCAGGCCATTATTCTAAACATTGTTTTTTTTTTTCGTATTTACTTATATCCACAGATATTCCCGGAATGACATTAGAACAGCGCCACCTGCTGTTTTTATTGAGTCATTTGTCGGTGTCCACCACAGTAAATGTGCAAGAGTGGACACACGTGCTCAGTCTTGTCTCTGTCTCTTCTGCTATTTTGGATTTGGGGTCATGCTGCGTCTTGTAAGGGCGGCTGCTCTCGAAGCGGCAGCGGATTCCCTGCTCCTCAGAGGGGGGGGGGGGGGGGGAAGCAACAGTAAGGCTGTGTTCATGTATAATGTTGCCTTCAGAAAATGCAAAAAAATGCTGCAAAACCTGCAACGTTACCACAATGTGTGAACGCCGATGAAGAAAGTGAGACAGCATTACTGAGAAGCAGAGAGGACACTGCCGGACTCTCCTCACCAGATGAACTGTATGGAGGAAAGTGGCCTGAGGGTCATGAAAAGAGCAAGGAGACGAAAGCAAACACCAGATCCTTGTGTCGTGGGCGTCAAAACCACCATAAGGAGGGGCCCAATCTGATCTTTGCTATGGGCCCCCTCTTTTGCCTGTTGCCACTCAGTGGCGGGTCACGCGTTCCGGCACAGCGTCAGGCCGCATCTGTATTTTGCATTATACGACGCTGGACGTTTTTTTTGTTTGTTTTTACATTTTTCACATTCTCACATTATCTACGATTAACCCATCATTGTCTGACTCTTACCATAAAAATACCAGTGCAGTCCCTCCAGGCTACCGAGATTGATCAACGTAAGGAATTTGTGTAAAAACACTCTTATCTGATAAAGATCTGCGTGTCATAGATTAAGGCAAAAATGAGCGAGCCCCGAGGCGGTAGCTTTATGTAACACCCACACGTTTCAAGAATAGGGGTATTTTTTATTTTTTTTCAGGCGTGAGCCAATGCAGGTTATAGAAAAGCAGAATCCAATAAATTCTTTCAACCAAAATCCTATAGACTGAGAATCCCCTGTTGAATAGAGAGAAAGTCCCTGGGAGGGATGTGGAGGCGCCTGTGCGAAGGATAGGATTCCCATTGGCACCAGTAGAAAGAGATAATAAGGGATACCACATATCCATAGGCCATAGGCTTGTTAAAGGGGTTTTCCCACGAAAAAAACACTACATTTTTCAAACCAGCACCTGGATCTGAATACTTTTGTAATTGCATTTAATTTAAAATTTAGTATAGCCCCTGGGTTATTTACTGAAATCTATCTGTACAGCGCCACCTGCTGTTTGTTTTTTATTTTTCAGTCCACCTCGCTGAGGTGGTTACACATGCTCAGTTCCATCCTTCGACTTTCACTAGCCATATTTACTGTTAGAGCCATAGACAGTTACAGGGTGGGAGCTGCAGCAGAAAGGAAACACCTCCTAAGTTGTGATAGGGAGAGAGCTGCAGCAGAAAGGACTTGCCCTTGAGAAAAACACACCCTCTGAGCTGCGATAGGGAGAGAGCTGCAGCAGAAAAGACTTGCCCTAAGTTGTGATAGGGAGAGAGCTGCAGCAGAAAGGCCACAACCCATGAAATAAATCTATCAGAGCAATTGGAGCAATACATGGTGGGGAGATCTGTGGATCCACGTGAGGTCCAGGGCTGGTTCTAGCTTTGTTAGACAAAGATTGTCATGTACTATATGATGTCAGAATTTTTTTTTCTTTTTACATCAATCATGGGAGAACTCCTTTAAGCAATAGCTGTAACAGCACTATGGCCCCATCAACTTATATATCTAGATACATAGCCCATTGCTCCGAGTATGGACCAGCAAGGGTACTCTAGGTAGGTTTAAATCTGGTACATACTATCATAAGTGTACTTTCCTCCACCAATTCTCTGTATGGGGTCTGTTTCCCCCGATTCCCAAATTTAAAATCCCAATTGCCCATGTTCCTGCTGCCAACAAGCCTGTGAGTCCTTATTCACCCCCCCCCCCCACCCCCCACCCCCGCCAAGAGGAAGAGAAGAGTGCCACCAAGCCAAGGTAAGATTTCTGGCAAAAGAAGTATGACTCACTTCACCAGTCCCACACCTCCATTCTGATGCGGCTCTGGTCCCTGCTCCTCTCCACTTCCTGTTCTCAGTTGGACACACAGGAAACAGCTAGAGATGCCCCCTCAGCCAATCATTGTTGGAGGCAGGTCATCTGAGTGGCCAGTGACTGGCTGAGGGGGCATCTTCTGCCATTTCCTGTGTGTCAAACTGGGAGCAGGAAGTAGAGAGAAGCGGGGACTAGAGCAGCGCTGGAATGGAAGTGGAGGATCGGTGAAGTGAGTAATGCTTCGTTTTTTTTTTTTAACCCATTCTGCTTCATTAGAAAAGAAAAAAAAAACACAATGGAAAAACCTGTGACACGTGTGAATGTGCCGCTTCTCCAGTGCATTCTCCCTGATGGTCTTGTAGGAATTTACAAGATACGTTGTTAGGAGATCCCCAGCCTGTCCACACGGGCCGCAGCCATTGATAATAGCAATACCGCTATACTCCTCACAAGACGAGTTCTTCCTCCCTCCCATACTTGAGGATTGGCCCTGCAGCTATATTTGCACTGATGCCAATCAAACATGATTTTAATAGTGGACTTTAGCATCGGCTGAAGCTTCGGGGTCTGTACAGTCTCCAGTTTGCAACTGTCTGAGCTTTAAAAGACACCGAGATCAAAGAGTCACCTGTCACCGAGACAGCCTTCACTAGACTGTCTGCAATATGGTGCCGAATTGGGAAAGTGATGGAGCCGACAGGTGTCGAAAGTGAGCAATATCAGGATGGCAGGACTGTCAGCGAGCGTCTAGGATCCTGCCCCACCATACCTTTTGGCCGGTGTGCAGGGGAGGCAGTTCATTAAGCTGTTGCATCTTTTTGCATACCGCTGCATTGTGCCATTCTTCTGTTGTTCCTCCTGGAAATGACATTGACAACCAGGTGGCACTATTCCCTTTTTCAAAAGGATGTGTCCCTACTCAGCCTAAGGCCTCATGCACACGGGGACCTGCCGTGTGCACCCCGCATCACGGATGCGGACCCATTCACTTGAATAGGTCCGCAATCCGGAAGGTCGGTGCGGAGGCACGGAACCCATGGAAGCACCGCGGAGTGCATGCACTACTTTTTTGAAGTTCGGACCGTCGGATGTGGATCGCGGACCCCCTTCAAGTAAATAGCATGTGGGGGACCTACGCTCGATGCCCGTGCATTGGGGACCACAACTTGTGGTCCGCAGCACGGGTCCGGCCAACACACGTTTGTGTGCATGTGGCCTTATACTGTCCTCAATGATTGGATAGTTTGTGTGGGACACATCCCCTTACTGGTAACACCTGTCCAATTATTCATCCATGTCTAGGAGGAATTACAGGGGGTGGTTTCACACAAATGTTATTTTTGAAATGCTGCGTTATTTTATTCGCCTTACCTTTTTAGATAGATAGATATGAGATAGATAGATAGATAGATAGATAGATAATAGATAGATAGATAGATAGAATAGATAATAGATAGATAGATAGATAGAATAGATAATAGATAGATAGATAGATAGATAAATAGATAATGATAGATAGATAATGATAGATAGATAGATAGATAGATAATAGATAGATAGATAGATAGATAGATAGATAGATAGATATTAGATAGATAGATAGATAGATAGATATTAGATAGATGGATAGATAGATAATGAGATGGATAGATAGATAGATAGATAGATAGATAGATAGATAGATAGGAGATAGATATGGGATAGATAGATAGATAGATAGATATTAGATAGATGGATAGATATTAGATAGATAGATGGATAGATATTAGATAGATAGATGGATAGATATTAGATAGATAGATAGATAGATAGATAGATAGATAGATAGATATTAGATAGATAGATAGATATCTGCTTGAGAAAAGTCCCAGTAAGAGGACTGAAACGTTGCTTTTTGGTGATTAAAGAACATTACTTTTAAAATAGAATTTTTCAAATTTAGATATTAGATAGATAGATAGATAAAGATGAATAATTTCTAATGAAATAGTAGAGTGAATATAAAGAGGTTTGATCGCAGGTAATGATGGGGATCCGAATAATGCGCCTACAGATCTGGCGCCGCTATACACGCGGTAAATGGGGATTATAACTGTGGCCATCATATTAAGGTGATTAAAGGACTAGGATGGAATTCCCCGTGGTAAGCCCACTTTTATCCTCGAGGAACATGTACGGATAGGATAAAATTCATATTTTATTCCATATTTTAATCCTCAATAATTGAAATCTGCGTTCTAAGAACTGGTCGTGATGCAAGAACCTCTGCGTTTCATCTCGTTGTCCTGGGTTCGGCTGAATCAGTTCTCCTGGCTCACAGTCAAAACCGGTTAATTGACAAGTGGGATTCAGATCAAAGATGGAGCGCCAAATTATCTGCATATTTTATCCTGTTTGAAGACCGGGGGTTTGATGTGGATCCTGGAAGAGAATGTGAAATATTTGCTGGGGAATTAGGAAATAAAAAATTCTGAAAACAGCAGATTTGACTTCTTTTATGAGAATATGTATAAACAAGTAATCGGGGTGGAACAACAATTTCATAAAGTAAAATGTGCTCGCTGCCGATTCTTCCAGTTAGGCCTCATGCACACGAACGTTGTTCTGGTCCGCATCCTAGCCGCAGTTTTTGCGGCTTGGATGCGGACCCATTCACTTCAATGGGGCCGCGAAAGATGCGGACAGCACTCCGTGTGCTGTCCGCATCCGTTGCTCCGTTTAGAGGGTCGCAAAAAAATATATAACCTGTCCTATTCTTGTCCGTTTTGCGGACAAGAATAGGCATTTATATTAATGGCTGTCCGTGCCATTCTGCAAATTGCGGAACGCACACAGACGCCATCCGTGTTTTGCGGGTTTGCAATTTGCGGACCGCAAAACACACAACGGTCGTGTGCATGAGGGTTTGTGAGGGTTCCTGGAAGTGAAGAGTATTGCAGGAACTATAGTAGAGGTGACTATTTCGCCCGGATACGGATGTAGGGGGCATTCACATCACCATTTTGTTTTCCATTCTTCTGATCCATCAGAAAAACTGAAAAACAAAATAAAATAGGATCCCGTATTTTGAGCGTCAGTTCTGATCAGTTTGCATACATTTTTGTAAGTTCTGTTAGAGATCTGTTATTAATTGTCCTCCTCGCAGGAATTTTTCTCCCATCTAAGTCTAGTTTCACACCAGGGGCAGGTTGGCCATAGACCCAGGGAAATTTCCCGGTGGCCCGATGCCCAGGAGAGCCACCCAAGTCATCCTCACGGCCGCCAGATCTGATTCTCTCTTACACATCTGGCCAGCAGCTGCAGGGCCCTCCTGAATTCAACAGTATCGATGTCCTCAGGACAGTGATACAGTTGAATCCTGTGGCACAGGTGGCAGTAGTTTGTGCTGCACTGTGGTATTTGGTCCAGCTGGGGGCGGTATATTGCTCTACACTATGGTATTGCTGGACCTGCCTAATTACGTTGCCCTGCCTTCTGTCAATTTGGCCCTAGCTACCTTTTGCCTTTTTTTTTTCCAGGTCCGCTTTTAGTTCCCAGTCCGCCCCTGTTTCACACTAGCGCTTTTAGGCTGGGTTCACAGCAGATGAAGGCGACGCATATGCCAGAAAGCGGCTGGCTCCCTGCCGGATCTCTCTGCATTCCGGCATTGCCAGAAGCTACCGTATCGCCGTCCGGCCCCATTCACTATAATGTGGACCAGTGGAGATCCGGCCGCAACTGGGCAAATATGCTGATTCTCGGGCAGATGAAAACCGCTGATATTCTCGGCATGTTTGCCGGGTTGCAGCAGGATCTCCCCCCTTTATAGTGAATAGGGCCGGCAGGTAGCGTTCGGCAATGCCGGATCCAGACATCTGTTCCCTGCTGAAACAGCCTGCAGGAGATATCTAAGGCTGGGTTCACATCTGCACTGCCGGAGTTCACCGTGTACGGCATAGCCGGCAACTACCATGCACCGCCGGATCCCCATTTACTGTAATGGGATCCCGCGGTAATCCGGCAGCTTTCCGGCATATATGCCAACTTTCGGCCAGGCAAAAAAATGTTGCATGTAGCATTTTTTGTCCGTCTGAAAGCCGGCCTCTATGCCGGATACAGTGACCGTATTACAGTTCACAGCATAGATGTTATTTATTCAGGAGGTCAGGGGTCTGCACTTATTTATGGGGTCTGGTCCGGAGTCTGGTTTTATTTACAAGGTCTGGGTCTGTTGCTATTTAGGGGGTCTGGTCTGGGGTCTGTTTTAGCTTCAGGGTCTCTACAGAAGTCTGAATTTATTTAGGGGACCTGGTGTCTGTTCATTTAGGGGTTCTGTATTCGTTCACGGGTCTGTACTTAGAGGATCTGGTCTGTATACGAGGTTCAGGGGTCTGTACTGGTTTATTGAGCCCGGCCACGGGGTCAACATTTATTTAGGGTGTCTGCATTTATTCATTGGGTCTGAGTCTGCGCTTAGGGAGTCTCTATGTGGGGATTAGGGGGTCTGGATTGGTTTATGAGGCACAATCAGAGGTCTGCATTTATTTAGGGATGTGGTCTGGAGTCTGCGTTAGTCTAGGGGTCTTTACTGAAGACTGAAATTATTTAGGGGGGTCTGATCTGAGAATTTAGTGTAAGATGTTATCTGTGGGTCTGCCATCTTGTCTAAGTCAGACATCTTATATTTCTACCTTAAAGCTTATGTATGAGCAGTCCATGAAGTATATTGTATGAGCAGTCCATGTAACATCATGTATGAGCAGTCCATGTAACATCATGTATGAGCAGTCCATGTAACATCACGTATGAGCAGTCCATGTAGCATCATGTATGAGCAGTCCATGTAACATCATGTATGAGCAGTCCATGTAACATCATGTATGAGCAGTCCATGAAGTATATTGTATGAGCAGTCCATGTAACATCACGTATGAGCAGTCCATGTAACATCATGTATGAGCAGTCCATGTAACATCACGTATGAGCAGTCCATGAAGTATATTGTATGAGCAGTCCATGTAACATCACGTATGAGCAGTCCATGTAACATCATGTATGAGCAGTCCATGTAACATCATGTATGAGCAGTCCATGTAACATCACGTATGAGCAGTCCATGTAACATCATGTATGAGCAGTCCATGTAACATCACGTATGAGCAGTCCATGAAGTATATTGTATGAGCAGTCCATGTAACATCATGTATGAGCAGTCCATGTAACATCACGTATGAGCAGTCCATGAAGTATATTGTATGAGCAGTCCATGTAGCATCATGTATGAGCAGTCCATGTAACATCATGTATGAGCAGTCCATGTAACATCACGTATGAGCAGTCCATGTAACATCATGTATGAGCAGTCCATGTAATATATTGTATGAGCAGTCCATGTAACATCATGTATGAGCAGTCCATGAAGTTTATTGTATGAGCAGTCCATGTAACATCATGTATGAGCAGTCCATGTAACATCATGTATGAGCAGTCCATGTAACATCATGTATGAGCAGTCCATGTAACATCACGTATGAGCAGTCCATGTAACATCATGTATGAGCAGTCCATGTAACATCACGTATGAGCAGTCCATGTAACATCACGCATGAGCAGTCCATGTAACATCGTGTATGAGTAGTCCATATAACGTCACGTATGGGAAGTCCATGTAACATTGTGTATGAGCAGTCCATGTAACATCACGTATGAGCAGTACATGTAATATATTGTATGAACAGTCGACAGTCCATGTAATATATTGTATGAGCAGTTCATGTAACATCACGAATGAGCAGTCCATGTAACATCATGTATGAGCAGTCCATGTAACATAATGTATGAGCAGTCCATGTAACATCATGTATGAGCAGTCCATGTAACATCACGTATGAGCAGTCCATGTAACATCATGTATGAGCAGTCCATGTAACATCAAGTATGAGCAGTCCATGTAACATCACGTATGAGCAGTCCATGTAACATAATGTATGAGCAGTCCATGTAACATCACGTATGAGCAGTCCATGTAACATCACGTATGAGCAGTCCATGTAACATCACGTATGAGCAGTCCATGTAACATCACGTATAAGCAGTCCATGTAACATCACGTATGAGCAGTCCATGTAACATCACGTATAAGCAGTCCATGTAACATAATGTATGAGCAGTCCATGTAACATAATGTATGAGCAGTCCATGTAACATCGTGTATGAGCAGTCCATGTAACATCACGTATGAGCAGTCCATGTAACATCGTGTATGAGTAGTCCATATAACGTCACGTATGGGAAGTCCATGTAACATTGTGTATGAGCAGTCCATGTAACATCACGTATGAGCAGTACATGTAATATATTGTATGAACAGTCGACAGTCCATGTAATATATTGTATGAGCAGTTCATGTAACATCACGAATGAGCAGTCCATGTAACATCATGTATGAGCAGTCCATGTAACATAATGTATGAGCAGTCCATGTAACATCATGTATGAGCAGTCCATGTAACATCATGTATGAGCAGTCCATGTAACATCACGTATGAGCAGTCCATGTAATATCAGACTCCAAAACAGGGGCTAAGGCTCCAGACTTTAGTCATGTTTGAGCAGTTCATATAACTTCACGTATGAGCAGTCCATATAACATCACGTATGAGAAGTCTGTGTGACATCATGTATGAACAGTCCATGTAACATCACGTATGAGCAGCCCATGTAACATCATGTATGAGCAGTCCATGTAACATCACGTATGAGCAGTCCATGTAACATCACGTATGAGCAGTCCATGTAACATCATGTATGAGCAGTCCATGTAACATCACGTATGAGCAGTCCGTATAACATCATGTATGAGCAGTCCATGTAACATCATGTATGAGCAGTCCATGTAACATCACGTATGAGCAGTCCGTATAACATCATGTATGAGCAGTCCATGTAACATCATGTATGAGCAGTCCATGTAACATCATGTATGAGCAGTCCGTATAACATCATGTATGAGCAGTCCATGTAACATCATGTATGAGCAGTCCATGTAACATCATGTATGAGCAGTCCATGTATCATGTATGAGCAGTCCATGTATCATGTATGAGCAGTCCATGCAACATCATGTATGAGCAGTCCGTATAACATCATGTATGAGCAGTCCATGTAACATCACATATGAGCAGTCCATGTAACATCATGTATTATCAGTCCATGTAACATGTATGAGCAGTCCATGTATCATGTATGAGCAGTCCATGTAGCATCATGTATGAGCAGTCCGTATAACATCATGTATGAGCAGTCCATGTAACATCACGTATGAGCAGTCCATGTAACATCATGTATGAGCAGTCCATGTAACATCATGTATGAGCAGTCCATGTAACATCATGTATGAGCAGTCCATGTAACATCATGTATGAGCAGTCCATGTAACATCACGTATGAGCAGTCCATGTAACATCATGTATGAGCAGTCCATGTAACATCGTGTATGAGCAGTCCATGTAACATCATGTATGAGCAGTCCATGTAACATCACGTATGAGCAGTCCATGTAACATCATGTATGAGCAGTCCATGTAACATCGTGTATGAGCAGTCCATGTAACATCATGTATGAGCAGTCCATGTAACATTGTGTATGAGCAGTCCATGTAATATATTGTATGAACAGTCCATGTAACATCACGTATGAGCAGTCCATGTAACATCACGTATGAGCAGTCCATGTAACATCACGTATGAGCAGTCCATGTAACATAATGTATGAGCAGTCCATGTAACATCATGTATGAGCAGTCCATGTAACATCACGTATGAGCAGTCCATGTAACATCACGTATGAGCAGTCCATGTAGCATCATGTATGAGCAGTCCATGTAACATGTATGAGCAGTCCATGTAACATGTATGAGCAGTCCATGTAACATCACGTATGAGCAGTCCATGTAACATCAGACACCAAGACAGGGGCTCAGGCTCCAGACTTTATCTCGTTCCCGCTCCAATTTGCCAATACTATTATCTATGACCTGACTATCTGAGGACAAGGGCTGTGTGCGGACAGCAGATCAATAACACTGGAGCTGGTGAGGAGGCCTGAGGGCTCCGGGAGGCAGGGGCCACCACCCATTACACTCTATAATTACATTAGTCTGCAAGCACACAAAAGATCAGTGAGACTAATGAGACTGAGTCATAGGGCGCACAGCCCCCCCCCTTCCCTAGGATCTGATGATAGACTGCTCGTCAATGGATATGACGGGGTTAAAACAAGTAACAGAAAGTGCTGATATAAAGACCCCTTGATGACTGGGGCAATTATCGGGAAGAAGTGTTCCTAGGAATACCCTGTGTAAAGGCTCATGCACATGATTGTATGTATTTTGCGGTCCGCAAAAAACGGACCCGCAAAAAAAACGGAACGAACATGGAAAGAAAATACGTTCGTGTGCATGAGCCGCCAATTACTAAATGAACACGCAAATTCATCCAGCGTCATCTATGGCAAACTTTTAGCAATTTATTCAGAACTTCTAGTAGGAATAATAGAGAAATGACACATCCTAGAGTCCTTAGAACAGGTCATCAGTATCGGATCGGCAGGAGTCCCACCCCCGACACCCCCGTCGGTCAGCTGAATGGGTTACATTGCCCATATGTCTCCTTCAATATTTACCTGCAATGTAATTACAACTGCTACAAACTGTTGTCAGACACACTGGGTGTGCGCTGCCTCTGGATGTAAACAAGAATGTTTCCATTCACTGATAGCAAGCAGAAAACAATGAAGATCTGAAACACAAAAGAGGGATTTTCTATTCAATTTGCACCAGTTTTGTGGCACAAATCCATACGAGCACTAACATTTTCTCTGCACTCATCACTTTGGTACGGTATGTAATCACCCCGCGATTTCCTTCTCCACAGTCTAGAGAGAGATACAGCGACATACTGTACCGCTATGGGTTTAATTGCATGCAATTAAAAATGTAGTATAGCCAGTGAGCTAATCAATAAAATGTATCTGTATTGCGACACCTGCTGGTTGTTCTTTTCCTTATTTTTTTGTCCGTCTCACTGAGCTGGTCGCACATGCTCAGTTTAAATCTTCAACGGCCATGTTCTGTTAGAAGCTGTGGCAGTTACAAGGAGAGAGCTGCAGCAGAAAGGACACGCCCCCTGCGCTGTGATAGGGAGAGAGCTACGGCAGAGGGGGCATGTGCCCTGAGAAAGGACACACCCCCTGCACTGTGATAGGGAGAGAGCTACGGCAGAGGGGGCATGTGCCCTGAGAAAGGACACACCCCCTGAGCTGCTATGTTGAAGTTAATCTAGCAGAGCAATTGGAGCAGTGAATGTAGAGATCTCTGTCTCCATGTGAGGTACAGGGTTGATTCTAGCTATGTTTGGGCTCATGTACACGGCTGTAGCTGTTTTTGCGGTCCACAAATTGCGGATCTGCAAAACACGGATATCGCCTATGTAACGCATTTTGTGGAACGGAACGTCGGTCCCATAATAGAACACTCCATATGGGTGCTGAAGTGAATGGGTCCGCATCCGACCCGAAAAAATTTGCGGATCGGATGCGGACCAAAAATACGTTTGTGTACTTGAGCCCTTAGAAAGAGATTGTCATGTACTATATGATGTCAGATTTTTTATTTTTTTTTACATCAATCCCGGTATAACCCCTTTAATGAATCTCACCCAAAGTATTTTCAATCTGTTCATTTAGTCCTCGTGCACACAATCGTGCCTCTGCCTTGCCCGTGCTGCAATGCACGGGCATCGACCGCGTGACCCATTCACATCTGCATCCAACGGTTCGCACCGCAAGAAAGTAGTGCATGCATTACTATTTTGCAGTGCAGAGGCACGGACAGAAACCCACAGAAGCACTCCGCAGTGCTTCCGATCCGTGCATCTCCCGGATTGCGGGCCCCTTCAAGTGAATGGGTCGGCATCTGTGATACGGTGCAAGTATATTGCGAACCGCTTGTTTGCAGGCCGCAATACGGGCACAGCTGGGCAATGGCTGTGTGCATGAGGCCTTACAGTGCTAATACTTAGCAATGCAAAAATATATATATACAGTCAGGTCCATAAATATTGGGACATCGACACAATTCTAACATTTTTGGCTCTATACACCACCACAATGGATTTGAAATGAAACGAACAAGATGTGCTTTACCTGCAGACTGTCAGCTTTAATTTGAGGGTATTTACATCCAACTCAGGTGAACGGTGTAGGAATTACAACAGTTTACATATGTGCCTCCCACTGGTTAAGGGACCAAAAATAATGGGACAGAATAATAATCATAAATCAAACTTTCACTTTCTAATACTTGGTTGCAAATCCTTTGCAGTCAATTACAGCCTGAAGTCTGGAACGCATAGACATCACCAGACGCTGGGTTTCATCCCTGGTGATGCTCTGCCAGGCTTCTACTGCCACTGTCTTCAGTTCCTGCTTGTTCTTGGGGCATTTTCCCTTCAGTTTTGTCTTCAGCAAGTGAAATGCATGCTCAATCGGATTCAGGTCAGGTAATTGACTTGGCCATTCCATAAAATTCCACTTCTTTCTCTTAAAAAACTCTTTGGTTGCTTTTGCTGTATGCTTTGGGTCATTGTCCATCTGCACTGTGAAGCGCCGTCCAATGAGTTCTGAAGCATTTGGCTGAATATGAGCAGATAATATTGCCTGAAACACTTCAGAATTCATCCTGCTGCTTTTGTCAGCAGTCACATCATCAATAAATACAAGAGAACCAGTTCCATTGGCAGCCATACATGCCCACGCCATGACACTACCACCACCATGCTTCACTGATGAGGTGGTATGCTTAGGATCATGAGCAGTTCCTTTCCTTCTCCATACTCTTCCCTTACCATCACTCTGGTACAAGTTGATCTTGGTCTCATCTGTCCATAGGATGTTGTTCCAGAACTGTGAAGGCTTTTTTAGATTGGCAAACTCTAATTCCTGTTTTTGAGGCTCACCAATGGTTTACATCTTGTGGTGAACCCTCTGTATTCACTCTGGTGAAGTCTTCTCCTGATTGTTGACTTTGACACACTTACACCTACCTCCTGGAGAGTGTTCTTGATCTGGCCAACTGTTGTGAAGGGTGTTTTCTTCACCAGCGAAAGAATTCTTTAGTCATCTACCACAGTTGTTTTCTGTGGTCTTCCGGGTCTTTTGGTGTTGCTTAGCTCACCGGTGCGTTCCTTCTTTTTAAGAATGTTCCAAACTGTTGTTTTGGCCACGCCTAATGTTTTTGCTATCTCTCTGATGGGTTGGTTGTGTTTTTACAGCCTAATGATGGCTTGCTTCACTGATAGTGACAGCTCTTTGGATCTCATCTTGAGAGTTGACAGCAACAGATTCCTAATACAAATAGCAGACTGGAAATGACCTCTGGACCTTTTATCTGCTCATTGTAATTGGTATAATGAGGGAATAACACACACCTGGCCATGGAACAGATGAGAAGCCAATTGTCACAATACTTTTTGTCCCTTAACAAGTGGGAGGCACATATGCAAACTGTTGTAATTCCTGCACCGTTCACCTGAGTTGGATGTAAATACCCTCAAATTAAAGCTGACAGTCTGCAGTTAAAGCACATCTTGTTCGTTTCATTTCAAATCCATTGTGGTGGTGTATAGAGCCAAAAATGTTAGAATTGTGTTGATGTCCCAATATTTATGGACCTGATTGTATATGTATTAAAAAAAAAAAATGTAAAAGTGGGAAGAGTTCTCAGCTGAAAATACTCCTGCTTCTAAACTGGAGAAATCATTGGCCGCCCAAACGACTAGATATTAATGAATGGCGACGGAGGCAGAATTCCTTCCCAGGGCTCTGCCGCACTGAACGCTATATCCTGGACAGACATGGAAACTTTCTACAGAAATATTAGTTCCCATGAGAAAAGTAAATATTCTACATACTTCTGCCGCCAGACCGTCCAACAACAAACTTCCTTATCAGAATTGGAATTGAACCTTAGTTTAATCCTCCGGGGACTCTTCTCCTTACAGAAAGTTATGGTAACGGAATAACAAATATATTCCCAATGACATCCAGCTCACAGGTCAGCCCTTAAACAATACTGTCCCCTCGAATGAGAAAAATTGCCAGGAAATGTAAGTCTTTAAAGAGGTCATGTACACAGCCTTGTAAAGAAGCCGATACAGGATGTCCCGCCGCTGGGATCACCCTCAATCAGCAGGAGGAAATCAGCAGCAAGCGTGGAATTTTTTCTGCAGCGCCACCACAGGGGAAATAAAGAATTACGCTGCTCCCTCTGAAGTCTATGAGCTGTCGGTGTAAGGGCGCCTTCCCACGCTGCGGAATTTTCCATTTCTCTGAATGGAGATTGTAGAAATCCATGCGCTCGCTGTCCCATTGAAATAAATGACAATTCTGCAACAAAATCTGCAGTGTGTGAAGGCACCCCAAGGCCACCTGCACACGAGTGCGGGTGAACGTGCATAAGATCCGCATAATTCTGTGTATATCCGCACTAAAATCCGCAATGTCTAACAGCGTTTTTTTGGTGCGGTTTTGATGCACGTCTCATACTTCCAATGTAAAGGGTGAAATCTGTAGCTAAGGGCTCATGCTCATGACCATTGGCTGTTTTGTGGTCCGCAAATTGCAAATTGCGGATCCACAAAGCACGGATTCTGCCTATGTGCATTCCGTTTTTTTTTTGGGGAACTGAATAGCCGGCCCCTAATAGAACTGTCCTATCCTTGTCTGTAATGCGGACAGTAATAGGACATGTTCTATATTTTTTCAGATTGCGCGGAATGGACATACGGATGCGGGCAGCACGCGGAGTTCTGTCTGCATCTTTTGTGATCCCATTGAGGTGAATGGGTCCGCATCTGACCCGCAATAAATGCAGTACACCACCACCCTCATGCCATATATAAATACATCGCCGCTGCAGTCAATCACTGTCATCATGCCATATATAAATACATCGCCGCTGCAGTCAATCACCGCCCTCATGTCATATATGGGTACATTACCGCTGCAGTCAATCACCGCCCTCATGCCATATATGGGTACATCACCGCTGCAGTCAATCACCGCCCTCATGCCATATATGGGTATGTCACTGCGGCAGTCAACCACCACCCTCATGCCATATATAAATACATTGCCGCTGCAGTCAATCACTATCATGCCATATATAAATACATCACCGCTGCAGTCAACCACCACCCTCATGTCATATATAAATACATCGCCGCTGCAGTCAACCACCACTTTCATGCCATATATAAATACATCGCCGCTGCAGTTAATCACTGTCATCATGCTATATATAAATACATCGCCGCTGCAGTCAATCACTGTCATCATGCCATATATGGGTACATCACTGCTGCAGTCAACCACCACCCTCATGCCATATATAAATACATCGCCGCTGCAGTCAACCACCACCCTCATGCCATATATAAATACATCGCCGCTGCAGTCAATCACTGTCATCATGCTATATATAAATACATCGCCGCTGCAGTCAACCACCACCCTCATGCCATATATAAAAACATCGCCGCTGCAGTCAATCACTGTCATCATGCCATATATAAATACATCGCCGCTGCAGTCAATCACTATCATCATGCCATATATAAATACATTGCCGCTGCAGTCAATCACTGTCATCATGCTATATATAAATACATCGCCGCTGCAGTCAACCACCACCCTCATGCCATATATAAAAACATCGCCGCTGCAGTCAATCACTATCATCATGCCATATATAAATACATTGCCGCTGCAGTCAATCACTGTCATCATGCCATATATAAATACATCGCCGCTGCAGTCAATCACTATCATCATGCCATATATAAATACATTGCCGCTGCAGTCAATCACTGTCATCATGCCATATATAAATACATCGCCGCTGCAGTCAATCACTGTCATCATGCCATATATAAATACATTGCCGCTGCAGTCAATCACTGTCATCATGCCATATATGGGTACATCACCGCTGCAGTCAATCACCACCCTCATGCCATATATAAAAACATCGCCGCTGCAGTCAATCACTGTCATCATGCCATATATAAATACATCGCCGCTGCAGTCAATCACTATCATCATGCCATATATAAATACATCGCCGCTGCAGTCAATCACTGTCATCATGCCATATATAAATACATTGCCGCTGCAGTCAATCACTGTCATCATGCCATATATGGGTATGTCACTGCTGCAGTCAATCACCGCCCTCATGCCATATATGGGTACATCACCGCTGCAGTCAATCACCGCCCTCATGCCATATATGGGTATGTCACTGCTGCAGTCAAATTGTGACATCATGGCTGCAGCAGCAGGGAGGATTGGAGCAGAGATTTTGAAACGGAGGGGGTTCAGGGCAGTAAGTATTAGAATTTTTATTCTAATAGATTTTCTGCCTTTAAAAAAAAAATTGGACAATCCTTTGAGGAACTGATATTTATAGTCATCCTGAGACCCCCATCTTGGACATCCCCCGACATGGAATCCTGAGTGCCAGAAATGCCCGGTTGTGCCGCTTTATATCCCTCGGAGCTGTATATCGGTATAGTCCGGCTGGCTGGCCTATCAGGAGTCTGGGAAAGCTGGGTCAGCAGTGGCAACTCAGCTTCTCACAACAGCTATACATGACGCCCGCCATGATTGAGACCCAACCATAGGCTATACTGATCCCCGTGTACCAGGACGTACAACCGCGTGAAATACCAATTTCAGTGCTCAATATAAGCCCTCCGAGTGCTCTTCTGATAAAATCAGACATTCCTCGATATCCTTTCTGTTGATGGGAACTTTCTGTTCTCCGAGACTTAGAGCAGCAGATGGTAACGGCCAAAACCACATCCTTTTCACGCCTCAATACTGAAAATCTCAGCAATTCAATGTATTTGGCGCTAATCGCTTTCTAGTAGAAAATACGTAAGTGATGTGTCGTGTATTTGTCCTGCAGCCTTATTTTAGGGATAAGTGCTCCATAGGTTTGTGCAGGCAGTGATCTAGCTAATAGGGAGAGGGGCACAAAGATTTCAGAAACAACTGGGACATGGCACCTAACATGACGAATTTAGGCCTCATGCACATGACTGTATCCGTCTTGCAGTTCGCAAACCGCTAATCTGCAAAATACGGATGCGGCCCATGTGCAGTCCGCATTTTTTTGCAGACCCATTGACTTTAACAAACATAGGGATATTTTAAGCACATGGACAATCCGTGTGATTTCTGCATCCGTATGTCCATTCTGCAGATAGAACATGCCCTATAATTGGCTGCAAAATGCGGACCACAGATCCATTGAAGTCAATGGGTCAGAAAAAAATACGGATGCAACATGGGCAGTATCCGTATTTTGTGGATACGCAATTTTTGGAGCTCAAAATACATACAGTTGTGTGTATGACGCCTTAAAGGGGTCCTCTCACTTCAGCAAGTAACATTTATCATGTAGAGATAGTTAATACAAGGCACTTACTAATGTATTGTGATTGTCCATATTGCTTCATTCGCTGGCTGGATTCATTTTTCCATCACATTATACACTGCTCGTTTCCATGGTTACAACCACCCTGCAATCCAGTAGCGGTGGTCGTGCTTGCACACTATAGGAAAAAGCACCGGCCTATGTGCGCTCGCACCGTCTCGGCCACCAGAGAGGCCAGCACTTTTTCTTTCAATGGGGCTAAGTGCGATACCAAGGACGGCCGCTATACAATGTATGGCGCTGTGCTTGGTGACCACCGAGAAGGCCGCGGCGCTGACAGGAGCGTCAGTGCCTTCTCAAAACAGCTGATCTGCAGGGGTCCCGGGTGTCGGACCCCCACCGATCAGATACTGATGACCTATCCTGGGGATAGATCATCAGTATCAAAATCCCAGAAAACCCCTTTAAAGCAGCTTCCTACCATCTACAGGACTGAATATAATTATTTATTTACTTAAAGGGGTTATCCAACCCCAAAAATGCCTCTCCCCCCCCCCCCCCCCCCCAAATGCCCGGGCCCCTCACACAGATTGTAATTACCTCGCTCCCCGGCACCCCTGTTGTCTCTGATGCCTGCACAGCCGCCGCTGCACCTCCCCGTTGCGCGGATCGTCGGGGGACAGCCAATAGCAGGCTGTGACGGGAACAAGCCTCCCTAGCATCACCTGCTAGATGCAGCGGCGGCCGTGGGGGCATCAGAAGCGAAGCTGGTGCCGGGGAGCAAGGTAAGTACAATGTGTGTGAGAGGCTCGGGCATTTGGGGAAGGGGGCATTTTTGAGGTTGGATAACCCCTTTAATTATTAAAATTAGTTCTGTATTGCAAGGAAGACATAAAGCTGGTGCTCTGCGATGAGCTACTGAAGGGCAAGGGGCCCATATACAGAATTTGCATGGGGGCCCATCTACTGTCTTTTTGCATTGGGGCCCCAAAACTACAAATGGATCCTATCCTCTGCAATTCCTTCCATTAACCCTTCTTTTACAGACTGGAAGGAACATCTCCTGTCCACAGTCATTTACAGAAATGGGGATAAATTATTTCCAGACTCTGTACCCTGCGCTGGAATCAATTTCTATAATATATTATATCCCACTTTGGAGCGACTGTCTCCAGACTTAGCTTGTGTGGCTGAAAGAAAGAAATCCCTTCACAGAGCCTGGGACCCGGCCAGTGGTTTGCAGGAAATATGCAGAATAAAGTGAACTTTGTAGTGCAATATGGTGAGCTGCTGCTCGGACTGATCCCATACATCTGTCTGGCTCCCAAACAGCAAGTGCATTCCTTCTCTTCTATGTACCAGCACAGAAACTCAGAGCGGCACTGTACATCCAGCAACAGCAATGTTCGTTTTTTATTGTTCTGTATAGATAGCAGCGTGCAATACCATCCGGAAGGAGACAGGTGGCGCCACCCCTGGAACTCCATTATACTCATCCAGCCTTGTGACTGCTGTGACTAGTAGTTCCACAACAGTTAGGGATCACCAAGCTTAGCTATACAAATCCAAGTCAGTCCCATAGAAACCAGCAACATACAGTCCTGATCAAAAGTTTAAGACCACTTGAAAAATGGCAAAAAATCCTATTTAGCATGGCTGGATCTTAACAAGGTTCCAAGTAGAGCTTCAACATGCAACAAGAAGAAATGGGAGTGAGACAAAACATTTTTGAGCATTCAATTTAATGAAAATAACGATTAAACTGAAACAGGCTGTTTTTCAGCTGATCCAAATTTTAGAACCACCTGCCTTTAAAAGGCCAAATCTGTGCAAAGATGTGGATTCATTGTCATTTTCTGTCAGGTAGTCACACGTTGTGATGGCAAAGGCAAAAAACTCTCCCTTTTTGAACGTGGTCGGGTTGTTGAACTGCATAAGCAGGGTCTCTCACAGCGCGCCATCGCTGCTGAGGTGGGACGCAGTAAGACAGTCATTTGGAATTTCTTAAATGATCCTGAGGGTTATGGAACAAAAAAGTCAAGTGGAAGACCCAAAAATAATTTCACCAGCACTGAGCCGGAGGATCCAATTGGCTGTCCGTCAAGACACTGGACGATCCTCGACCCAAATTAAGGCCCTTACTGGTGCTGACTGCAGCCCCATAACCATCAGACGGCATCTGAGACGGAAGGGCTTCAAAAACAAAAAACATCTTCAAAGACCTCGTCTCCTTGAACGCCACAGAACTGCTCGTTTGGACTTTGCAAGAAAGCACCGAATATGGGACATTCAAAGGTGGAAGAAAGTTTTATTCTCTGATGAGAAAAAATGTAACCTTGATGGTCCTGATGGTTTCCAACGTTACTGGCATGACAAGCAGATCCCACCTGAGATGTTTTATACGTGCCACAGTGGAGGGGGCGCCATAATGGTCTGGGGTGCGTTTTCCTTCAGTGGAACAATGGAGCTTCAGGAAGTGCAGGGGCGTCAAACGGCCGCCGGCTATGTCCAGATGTTGGAGAGAGCATTCCTCAACGACTGGGTTTTTCAACAGGACAACGCTACAGTACACAATGCCCGCAGGACAAGGGACTTCTTCCAGGATAATAACATCACTCTTTTGGCCCATCCTGCGTGTTCCCCTGATCTAAATCCAATTGAGAACCTTTGGGGATGGATGGCAAGGGAAGTTTACAAAAATGGACAACAGTTCCAGACAGTAGATGGCCTTCGTGCGGCCGTCTTCACCATTTGGAGAAATGTTCCCACTCACCTCATGGAAACGCTTGCATCAAGCATGCCGAAACGAATTTTGGAAGTGATAAACAATAACGGCGGCGCTACTCATTACTGAGTTCATGTTTGGAAGTTGGATTTCTGTTTTGGGGGGGTTTCGTTTTTTTTTGGAGGTGTGGTCCTAAACTTTTGATCAGCTGAATAACAAACAGCCTGTTTCAGTTTATTCGTTGTTTTCATTAAATTGAATGCTCAAAAAATGTTTTGTCTCACTCCCATTTCTTCTTGTTGCATGTTGAAGCTCTACTTGGAACCTTGTTTAGATCCAGCCATGCTAAATAGGATTTTTGCCATTTTTCAAGTGGTCTTAAACTTTTGATCAGGACTATATAAATGCTCCTCCCTGCCTGTACATCAGGTTCCTTGGTGGTCTATGGGCCTCCAGTAAATGGGTTGGTTTTTGACTGCCTCCTATGGACCTCATGGCCATGGCTTCCTCTTATAAACGGGCAACACATGATCAAAGTCATCCTCCTGACCAGGGGCATTGTGCCGCATAATAAGACACCAGTATTATAGAAAGTGCAGACTGGTCAAGTTACACCTCTGGCTGAAGGTAAGGGGTTAGGTCAAGAATTTGGCAAGGGGGTGGTTCCCGTTTCATTTTTAGCCTCAGGCAGCACAAAGGCTATGTGCTTCTCTACCCCTTGCCACCAAGCACTGAGGGAAGGGGGGCCCAAGCTGAACTCTTGCACCAGGGCCCCTGAGCCTTTAGCTACCTCCCTGCTCCTGACCAGTCCTTTGATGGCTGATGGATCTCATCACGCCCCCTGACATCCAGGACATAAACCCACCACCCTTCCTCCTATCTACGCCTAGACAGATCCAGATCTCTCTTCGAACCCATCTGTGTTGACGTGGCTTTATTTGCTATCATTCTCTCTTTGGCTTGTAGATGGGTGACAGCCGTCTGGTTGCTGTGCATCCAATCCAAGAATGTGTCAGTGCGTGTTTCCTGCCGGTTACACAGACCAGAGGCCATCGCTTTACACTCACGTCTGTGTCCTGGATGGAAATAGCACGTCTTAATTATTATTTATCCAGAAATACAACTAATATGAGCTGCCTTCAGAGGTATCGAGTGGCCTCCAGACCATTTCTGAGGAAGCTTATTATTAAGGTAGTGAGTGTACTATTGTGTGTGGTATAGTTAAGGGGGTCTTCTAGGGACTTGGATATGCCATCAGTTTCGAATCGGCATGGGGGGGGGGGTGACTTCCGGCACCCTCACCGGTCAGGTGGCTGAAGGGGTCCTAGTGGTCCTGTTGAGTGCGATGTTCTATTCAGTGGCGAGGCCTCATATTGCAGCTCCTGTACTAGGCACCGTGACTATGAAATATATGGAGCACCACAGCTTGTGGGGGTGCCAGTAGTCGGCCCCCACTGATCTGATGCTGATGACCAATCCTAAGTATGGACTATCATCCCCCAAAAAAGGCATTTAGTCTTTCATAGCATATATTTTTGTATGTGGTTTTTTTACCTTTTTTGGCCAGCTTTTATTTACAGCTTTTGTTTAACTATATATCAGGGGTGGCCAACCTTACAGACACAAAGAGCCAAAAAACAACAACATATGGCTACGAGGAGCCACAAGCTACACATTTACACAGGAGTCACCGTACCTTTCACCCTACAAGATGCACCTAGGTTTTAACAAAGAAAAATAAGAGAAAAAATATATATTTTTTTTTCATCAGACTCCTAAATCAGATCCCCAATCCTCATCTGACCTAAAATAAGATCCCCAAACCTCATCAGACATCCAAATCAGACCCCCAAAATAAGACCCCCATGCTCGGATCAGACAGCACAAATCAGACTCCCAGTAACAGACCCTCAGTGCTCAGATATCCTGCCCCCCCCCATGCACAGATCTCCCCCTTTCTCAGATTTGACCCCCCATGCTCAGACCTGACAAACCCATGCTCAAACAAGACACCCCATGCTCAAATCGGAACCCCCATGCTCAGATCAGACCCCCATGCTCAGATCAGACCCCCATTGCCCAGATCAGGACATACCCCCCCCCCCATGCTCAGATCAAAACCTCCCATGCTTAGATCAGACCCCAATGCTCAGTTCTATCATTTAAAAAAATGTCTTCCCTCTCCTGATCAGGCACTGGGCTCCTGCTCGGGCACCTGCTACTCTGCAGGTCTGACACGCTCTCCACTGTGACCTGATGAGCACAACGTCAGGTCATAGTGCGGGTCTCCACGTACTAAGTTCTCATACTGTGTGCATCAGGACATAGTGGAGAGTGAGATGGAGCTGGAAAGTAGTAACAGTGCCCGATCAGGAGAAGAGATCTGAGCATGGGGTGGAGAGCGAGCCGGCCTGACTGCTTCCCGGCTCCACAGCTAGAGCCGCACTTGAAGAAGCAAAGAGCCACATGCGGCTCAAGAGCCACGGGTTGGCCACCCCTGCTATATATCTAAAACAGATTTTTTTTGTTCAGCCATTTTTCAACTCTATCCTGTAGAGATTCGTCAGTTTCATCAGACTGGAGGTGTTTCTACTGATAATAGAAAGAATTTGGCATCAGAAGGCTAACGTCTATGCACAGGACCAAATTCAGTAGATCAGTACAAATCGGTGGTATAAGAGACACGGCCACAAGGAGCAAAGCGGACCCCCTCCATTGTGGTGCCAGGTTTTACCACTCATGCCTTCTCATGACCATTGGGTGGATTTCCAAATTCTGCCTAAGCTATAATCCTGTTCTTCCATACAGAAGAGTCCTACACGGGCAGAGTCAGACTGGCCCACCAGAGTACTAGAGGATCCTCCGGTGGCCGAAGCTCTGACAATAATGGACCCCTAATAAAACAGGGTCCTTAAGGTCCTATATAAACAGAGGGTGGGCCCTCAGGATCATTTCCTCTGGTGGGCCCAATGGACTTCAGCCCGATGCTGTACACAGGTTATCACCACCAAAGGGGATGGGACCATGTAGTGTCCCACTAGGTAGGCGTGGGCACTACACAAGGGTCAATTGGTTTGCGTGTTACTTCTACTCACAAGGGACAGTTGTCTTATATTTGATTATGCATTTAATGTATTTTCTGTGTGTTTTTACATGCAATGCTTTCCCTGTATTATGCATAGCAGGCCTAGTTGGGTGTAGTTAGGCATCCTAGACACTAGAGGGAGATAGGGAGCCCCTAGTATAAATGTTCAGGCCCAGACAGGGAGGAGTTAGTTCATAGTCAGGAGTCTGTGGAGACAGAAGTGAGAAGGCACCAGCCAGAGATATGCTGAGGGCCTCCTCCTGACATGCAGCTAGACAGTCCTGGTTTCTAGTTGCCTTAGGAGGCTAGGAAGAGTACAGCCTGCCTGGAGACCAGTTGTTTTAGCCAGCAAAACACAGATGAGATACCCCAGTAGTAGGACAGGACCTCCTGGGAGAAACCTGCAGCCACCCTTAACAGCCATCATGGAAAACAGCTAAGGAACAAAGGTACTGTAACCTTAAAGCAAGTGCCAATACTGGAGGAAGGAATTTATACCAAGGATTTAAGCCAGCAATTAGGCATCCGGGCCTTGGGATCCAGCCAGCTAAAATAGCTGAAGGGGATAGAGCAGCGTTGCACTGCAAAGTATTAGTTGTATACCCTCCAAGTATCTTGCAAGATTGAAACCTGCTGTGATATGAACCTGCTGTGAATTCGGAACTGTAAAGGACTGCATTAACATCTTCTGTAACTGCATGTACAAAGTTGGACTGTTTTCACCAAGTAAAGCAACGTTTGGTTTATCAACTGCGTACTCATTTACTACTCCTACAAATCGGTGTGCCACCGTTACAGGCACTGGCGTCACGAATCTTAAAAGGGACCTTGCTTCAGGCACTCTAAACACCTGCAACATCCAGGGCACCTCACACAACATCAGGCCAGGTCTCTCCATATAGAGTGTGCCCCAGAGGAACTTGTGTCTACCTCTCCTTCACTGCCGCATGCCTGCCCAGGGTTCTCCTCCAAAAAGTGAGTAACCCTCGATTGCCCATAACCGTGACCTCACTGTCGCTATACCCTGCAGGTCTGGCGTGCTGCAACCATCCCGGGCCCAGTTTTCCCAAGTGTTCCATAGTAGCTTGATGGGATGCCTCTGAAGTGCATATGCCCATGGTACAGTTCACCAGTATAGAGGTACAGTATCTAAAAAATATAAAATGTATTTATTTTTATTTTTTAAAGGAGAACGTCGCTTAATAAATTTGGTGTTTTTTGGTGTGTCCTAAAGATAGAAACTTAAATCTACACCATGAGCAGTTGTAGATTTGTTACAAAATTGGTCGAATTTTCTGGCTTTCGTATTAATATATCTCTAATAAATGTTTTAGGCCACCCGCTTTTTCAACTTTTGGTGAGTTGGTTGCAACTTTTTGTGAATTGTTGCACAAACGATGACTTATTTGTGCTAAAAACTGCCACAAAGCTGTTAATAAACTTCTTCCATTATTTGACCGTTCGGTTCTTCATGTACATTTTGATCAAAATGCGTAGGCCCACCTACCACGTCACAGTGGCCTCTTTCGAGCGGGTGCCTATGCTGAAATGTAGCACAACACTTAGTATTTTAGGCCACGCCCCTATTTCTGTATTAGCCACGCCCCCTTTCAGAGTAGGCACAGAAGCTTTCTTTACACCAAGATGCGCCAAATCGCTCCATTTTTTGACCTCTAGGTCAATGGGTTTCCATGGTGTTTTTACCTCAAAATACCACCCTTATTGGTCCATTTCCTTCTTATCGTCAAAAGTTATCAAATACAATTTTGCAAATGACTCAACCACATAGACATTTAAAACCCAGTACTTAATTCTGATTGGCTAATGTAAGTCTGTAAAAGGGATAGAACATCATAATCATCACCATGGAAACAAACTGCAGTGAAAGCGATCAGAGGGACAGCATCTCTTTGTGCGATTTCTCTCATTTTTGAAGTTTTCTTTCACTTATTGCCGCTTTTACCCGGAGACATCACCATGTCAGGTGAGATCGTAAGACCAGATCATAGTAACGTATGACTACGGCCACAAATATTTTCCGGGGAAAAGGTAAAACCACCCCTGGGTATTACAGTATATAACCGCCAGATAACAGTTTTCAGTGTCGGACTGGGGTACCTGGGGCCCACCGTACGGATACATTCAAATATAATAAATAATCTAACAAGTTTTTTATATGAACATAGGCTGTTGGAGGTGCTGTACATTGAATATATGTATGTAGTGCAGTAAGTCTACTGTGTTATGTGCCACTTGTGCAGGGGGTGGGAGACTAGGGGCCCACCTTGCTCAGGGGCCCACCGGGGGATTCCCCTGTACCCCTGTGGGCCAGTCCGAGCCTGACAGTTTGGCCAGATACCCTCCAGGAACATCTAAACGTCTGAGATAAGGAGGCAATGAGAGGACACCAGGTCAATGAGGGTCATATAAATTAAATTTAAAAAAATAGACCAAACCACTTTCGTCCCAATATTACCAATGATGCCTTTTACGTCCCCATCTCTTATTTACTGTCAAATTGCGGAGGCGAGGAAGACAACCATTCTCATTCTTCCAGTCTCTAATAAGCAATGATGGGATTGGTTGTCAGAAATTCAGCTCCTTATCATTGGCCAAAAATCTGAAATCTAGATGTCACCATGAGCAAACGACCACCTGTCCACCTGACTTTTCTAACTTCTGATGCCTGCACGACCGCCGCTGCGTCCACCTGTCGCGTGCGTCCACCTGTCGCGTGGATCAAAGCATCCGGTGACGGGGGAAAGGGTTCAGCCAATAGCAGGCCGTGACGCGGTGTCATTCGCGATGCTAGGGAGGCTCATTCCCGTCGCGGCCTGTGATTGGCTGCCCCCCTCATCGCCGAATGTTTTGATTTGCGCGATGGGGAGATGCAGTGGTGGCTGTGTGGGGAACAGGAGCGACGCAGGTGTCGGGGAGCGGGGTAAGGATAATCTATCTGCAGGGCCCTGGCATTGGGGGAAGGGGGGTCATTATAGGGGTTGGATGACCCTTTTAAGAGGGAGGAGGTGGGACAACCATTGGTCCCACAGATTTACTATTCAAGCAGAAATCTAGGTTTCAATTCCTGTCTTTACAACAGCCACCAACGTGCCAAATTTATTAAGAGGTGTGCACCCCCGCCGATCAGCTGTTTGAAGCACTGCTGCCTCTTCCTGGGCCGGTGACGTCGCGTACATCCATCACACGGCCTAGGCACAGCTTAGTCCCTATACAATGTGTGGTGCTGTGCTCGATATGCTGTGAGGAGGCCGCAGTGCTCAACGGAGCACCACAGTCTCTTCAAACAGCTGATTGACGTGGGTGCCGGGAGTTGGACCCCCCACCAGATATTGATGACCTATCCTGACGACAGAGGAAAAAAAGAGACAATGCAGCAGCACCCTGCAAATCAGATAAAGTACAATAATGCCCAAAATTATAGTGCTAATGCTACGCTTATTCCTATATACACAGAGGGTGGGCCCTCAGGATCATTTCCTCTGGTGGGCCCAATGGACTTCAGTCCGATGCTGTACACAGGTTATCACCACCAAAGGGGATGGGACCATCCCGGGCCCAGTTTTCCCAAGTGTTCCATAATAGCTTCATGGGATGCCTCTAAAGTGCATATGCCCATGGTACAGTTCACCAGTATAGAGGTACAGTATCTAAAAAAACTAAAATGTATTTTATTTTATTTTTTAAAGGAGAACGTCGCTTAATAAATTTGGTGTTTTTTGGTGTGTCCTAAAGATAGAAACTTAAATCTACACCATGAGCAGTTGTAGATTTGTTACAAAATTTGTCTAATTTTCTGGCTTTCGTATTAATAGATCTCTAATAAATTTTTAGGCCACCCGCTTTTTCAACTTTTGGTGAGTTGGTTGCAACTTTTTTGTGAATTGTTGCACAAATGATGACTTATTTGTGCTAAAAACTGCCACAAAGCTGTTAATAAACTTCTTCCATTATTTGACCGTGAGGTTCTTCATATACATTTTGATCAAAATGCGTAGGCCCACCTACCACGTCACAGTGGCCTCTTTCGAGCGGGTGCCTATGCTGAACTGTAGCACAACACTTAGTATTTTAGGCCACGCCCCTATTTCTGTCTAAGCCACGCCCCCTTTTAGAGTGGGCACAGAAGCTTTCTTTACACCAAGATGCGCCGAATCGCTCCATTTTTTGACCTCTAGGTCAATGGGTTTCCATGGTGTTTTTACCTCAAAATGCCACCCTTATTGGTCCATTTCCTTCTTATCGTCAAAAGTTATCAAATTCTGTGCCTACTCTGAAAGGGGGCGTGGCTTAGACAGAAATGGGGGCGTGGCCTAAAATACTAAGTGTTGTGCTACAATGACTCAACCACATAGACATTTAAAACCCAGTACTTGATTCTGATTGGCTAATGGAAGTCTGTAAAAGGGATAGAACATCATAATCATCACCATGGAAACAAACTGCAGTGAAAGCGATCAGAGGGACAGCATCTCTTTGTGCGATTTCTCTAATTTTTGAAGTTTTCTTTCACTTATTGCCGCTTTTACCCGGAGACATCACCATGTCAGGTGAGATCGTAAGACCAGATCATAGTAACGTAATGTGTGACTGCAGCCACCCCTGGGTATTACAGTATATAACCGCCAGATAACAGTTATTTGGCCAGATACCCTCCAGGAACATCTAAACGTCTGAGATAAGGAGGCAATGAGAGGACACCAGGTCAATGAGGGTCATATAAATTACATTTAAAAAAATAGACCAAACCACTTTCGTCCCAATATTACCAATGATGCCTTTTACGTCCCCATCTCTTATTTACTGTCAAATTGCGGAGGCGAGGAAGACAACCATTCTCATTCTTCCAGTCTCTAATAAGCAATGATGGGAGTTGTTATCAGAAATTCAGCTCCTTATCATTGGCCAAAAATCTGAAATCTAGATGTCACCATGAGCAAACGACCACCTGTCCCCGTCTCCCAAAAAAAAAAAAGTGACTTTTCTAACTTCTGATGCCTGCACGGCCGCCGCTGCGTCCACCTGTCGCGTGCGTCCACCTGTCGCGTGGATCAAAGCATCCGGTGATGGGGGAAAGGGTTCAGCCAATAGCAGGCCGTGACGCGGTGTCATTTGCGGTGCTAGGGAGGCTCATTCCCGTCGCGGCCTGTGATTGGCTGCCCCCCTTATCGCCGATTGTTTTGATTCGCGCGATGGGGAGATGCAGTGGTGGCTGTGTGGGGAACAGGAGCGACGCAGGTGTCGGGGAGCGGGGTAAGGATAATCTATCTGCAGGGCCCTGGCATTGGGGGAAGGGGGGTCATTATAGGGGTTGGATGACCCTTTTAAGAGGGAGGAGGTGGGACAACCATTGGTCCCACAGATTTACTATTCAAGCAGAAATCTAGGTTTCAATTCCTGTCTTTAGAACAGCCACCAACGTGCCAAATTTATTAAGAGGTGTGCACCCCCGCCGATCAGCTGTTTGAAGCACTGCTGCCTCTTCCTGGGCCGGTGACGTCGCGTACATCCGTCACACGGCCTAGGCACAGCTTAGTCTCTATACAATGTGTGGTGCTGTGCTCGATATGCTGTGAGGAGGCCGCAGTGCTCAACGGAGCACCACAGTCTCTTCAAACAGCTGATTGACGTGGGTGCCGGGAGTTGGACCCCCACCAGATATTGATGACCTATCCTGACGACAGAGGAAAAAAAGAGACAATGCAGCAGCACCCTGCAAATCAGATAAAGTACAATAATGCCCAAAATTATAGTGCTAATGCTACGCTTATTTATAAAGTGAGATGCTTGGCCAATGCATTTTGTACAAAACCATCTGAGCCCGTCTGCCGTACGTCAAGGCGATCTCTGTTAGACGGGTCCTAACACTAAATACTACCTGTTATGCGCCATAATGGCCGCCATAAAGTTCAGGTAGTGTTGGAAGCACATGCATGCTGGATCCACTCTGCTTTTTACCATTTTTGGTACCATAATGGCCTCCATTACAAGGGATGCAGGTACCAACATGCATGCTGAGCCCACTCTATACCTTTCCTTGTGCCAGACAGCTTCCAATGAATGTAGTGAGAGCAGGCCACAGCTTTATACTGAACCTATGGGGCAGACAGGCTGATCAGGAGGGCACGACAGGCCATCCATATTCTACTACCTGAAAACCCCTTTAATAAATTTGTGACATTTTACTCCAATGCATTTTGGCATATGAAACGCTCACGCCGGATAATAAATTTGATGCATTTTTGCACTTTTTGCTACCTTTACACTATCTCTTTGTTGTCTTACTTTAGACCAATTTTTTGCATCAAAATTTTAAGCCACCCCTCAGTCTTGTGACCCTCAGCCCCCTTCCTTTTTAAGCCATGCCCCATTGTCTAGTGATATGCAAACAAATGTCACAACCCAACTGGTGCAAGGCAAATATGTATGTATTTTTTTCACAATTTGAGCCAGAATATCAGGGTATTTAGCTCAGCAGATCTCACCCGGAGTTCTTTCATATGTGATAACCGTTCACCTTAACGTAACTTACATAGGAAGCAGATTGGAAATGGTATACAGGTTTGTCCTTTTTCCACAACCAGCGCCATTCTTGTCAATAGGCTATGCTTGGAACTGCAGCTCAGCTCCAATTCAGTTAAAAAAAAAAAAAAGAAACAGATGCTTTTCTCTAATCCCGGAGACCCCTTTAAGCACGTTTACCGCTCTCCATAGGCACCACAATAGTAGAAAAAGGTGGGAAGGTAAAAGCCCAAGAGTCATTTTGTATCCTCCTGCCTCTCAGCATGGGATGCAGCAAACACACATATGGTAATCCCCTCTCTCCTGTATGTTCCTCCAAGGGTAATAGCGGTAATATTTATTTCCTACAGACGATGACATCGACCCACCTGAACTCCAGGAAATTCTGAGACCTAGGAGACCCATTAACCACCAGCAAAGGAGAGAATTTTTCCGAAGGCTAAGAATGCTTATGGACGCCCACCCTTACAGAAGGAGGGAGACGAGAGGGTGGCTCCTGGGGGGCTAAAAGGTCTGTCAGCGCATTACATATACCGTACAACCCCCCCCCCCCCCCAACATGTGTATCTATCTAATATCTATCTATGTATCTATCTTTCTCATATCTATGTTCAGTCTAATATGGTCGACCTTTTTATCTTTCCCTCTCTCTCATATCTTTCAATCTCATATCTATCTATCTATTATCTATCTCATATCTATCTATCTATCCATCTATTATCTATCTATCTATCTATCTATCTATCTATCTATCTATCTATCTATCTATCTATCTATCATCTATCTATCTCATATCTATCTATTATCTATCTATCTCATATCTATCTATCATCTATCTATCTATCTATCTATCTATCTAT
Organism: Bufo bufo; assembly: GCF_905171765.1. Taxonomy (NCBI): domain Eukaryota; kingdom Metazoa; phylum Chordata; class Amphibia; order Anura; family Bufonidae; genus Bufo; species Bufo bufo. The sequence goes on from NC_053397.1 coordinate 205,706,541, forward strand.
CTATCTATCTATCTATCTATCATCTATCTATCTCATATCTATCTATTATCTATCTATCTCATATCTATCTATCATCTATCTATCTATCTATCTATCTATCTATCTATCTATCTATCTATCTATCTATCTATCTATCTATCTATCTATCTATCTATCTATCTCTTCTTGCATTGTGTTGGGTAAAGTCCCAGCCGGTAGATGAGATCATGACGAGGTGACGGAGCAATGCCCGGCTGCTCACAAGGTGTTTGACATAACTCAGCATTTCTTCTATCGCACAGAGAATGTTCCTTTAGATACCATGAAGCCTGGAATGCTTTTCCCGGAAGTCTTGCGTGACAAAGTCATCCGAAATGATGTCCTGATATTGTTTTAGGACGGGTGGGTATACAGAGTATAATCTCCATCCTGGGAGTCAGATTTTCTCTGTATACATTTCTGTCTTTCCTGTGACAAGTTGTGACAAAGTCTCGGTGTCTTCAGTCATATGTGTATTACCCTGTGCAGGCAGCAGGATTACATAAGAGACTGTTTTTAGTATTTAGTGTTTTTAGCGATTCTGTAATTTTTCCCTTCCCATCAATTAAAGGGGGTGTCTAGTATGAAGAATAAAACATCCCCTGTAAATAACCTGACACGGACATCCATAAGCTACCCATACATGAGATAACTGTCCGCTGAACTACCTTTCCTGATCCCTTCATACACATGCATCCTCCGCCCAGTCACTCTGTTATCTATGTATACCATAAGGCCCCTTTCACACGGGGCGAGATTTCCGGCGCAGGTACAATGCGGGAGGTGAACGCATTGCACCCGCACTAAATCCAGACCCATTCAGTTCTATGGGGCTGTGCACATGAGCGTTGGTTTTCACGCATCACTTGTGCGTTGCGTGAAAATCGCAGCATGCTCTATTTTGTGCGTTTTTCACGCAACGCAGGCCCCATAGAAGTGAATGGGGCTGCGTGAAAATCACAAGTATCCGCAAGCAAGTGCGAAAGCGGTGCTATTTTCACGCACGGTTTATGGACCATGTGATGAGCGCAGTGACGTCATCAAAGGTCCTATTCCTCAAAGAAGAAGACAGAAGAGATGCCGGCTGCGTGAGCAAGTGGCTAAAGGTGAGTTAAATAATTTTATTTATTTTTTTAACCCCTCCATCCCTAATTTACTTTGCATTCTGTATTCAGAATGCTATTATTTTCCCTTATAACCCTGTTATAAGGGAAAATAATACAGTCTACGCAACACCGAACCCGAACTTCTGTGAAGAAGTTCGGGTTTGGGTACCAAACATGCAGATTTTTCTCACGCACATGCAAAATGCATTACAATGTTTTGCACTCGCGTGGAAAAATCGCGCATGTTCCCGCAACGCACCCGCACCTTTTTCCGCAACGCCCGTGTGAAACCAGCCTAAAAAGGTGAAGGGATGCGGTGTTTTGGGGTATAACCCCGGGTACTATCTTGGGAGAGGAGTGACAGGAGGTGTAGCTGAGGGTGCTGGCATAGCATGTGGCTTGGTTCCTGAGGGCACAGAATCGTTATTGTTGATGTTGTGGCTGATCAAGGCGTCCGCCAGGAGGGGCCCTAATTGTGCAATGGGGACATCCCTACTCCAAATATAATATAATTAACAGGACTGTCTGGTCGGCCATGCCAACCCCCTAAGGCTGTGACGGTTAACCTCCGGCACCTCGGCTGTAGTGAAACTACGACTCCCAAGATGTACACTTGCTTGGCTGTTCTCAGAACTCCAGAGAAATGAATGGAGCATGCTGGGGGTTCTTGTCCCAATGCACATTTCTACTTCTGAAAGCTCCAATAAGGTGAGTAGTGTTATTCTTTTTATTATTTGCTGCCCCTGGACAACCAAAGAGAACATTTTTTCAGAGCTTGAACTTTAAGAAGACATCTACTGATTGCACGGCGTGAATAACCCAGCAAAATTCACACAGTATTATCCAGGAATAGAAAAACATGGCCGCATTCTTCCAGAATCCGCGCCACATCTCCATCTCCATTCAATCTCCATTGAAGCAATGCAACTGAGCTGCAATACCAAACAAAACCTGTGGGCAAGTGTGGCGCAGTTTCTGGAAGAAAGCAGCCATGTTTTTTTTTTTCTAATCCTAGATGACCCTTTATAATACTGTGTGAATTTTGCATTATTTTCCTGGGTTACACGTGCAGACAGTAGATGTCTTCTTAAAGTTCAAGTTCTAAAAAATGTTCCCTGTGGCTGGCTATGGGCTGCAAGTAAAAAATACAAATAAAAATAACACTACTATTTTATTTGCAGCCTGCGCTTGGCCACAGCTAAAATATTTTAGAACGAGAACAACCCCTTTAAGTTGACATCCCAAAACTACATGATTTAAGGGCATCTGTCAGCAGTTTTGTACCTATGACACTGGCTGACCTGTTACATGTGCGCTTGGCAGCTGAAGGCATCTGTGTTGGTCCCATGTTCATATGTGTCCGCATTGCTGAGAAGAATGATGCTTTATTATATGCAAATGAGCCTCTAGGAGCAACGGGGGCGTTACCATTACACCTAGAGGCTCAGCTCTTTTTGCAACTGCTGCACCCTCTGCACTTTGATTGACAGGTCCAGATGTTAATGATGTTTACACTGCCTGGCCCTGTCAATCAAAGTGCAGAGGGCGCAGCAGTTGCAGAGAGAGCAGAGCCTCTAGGTGTAATGGTAACGCCCCCATTGCTCCTAGAGGCTCATTTGCATATAAAAAATAATAATAATTTTTCTCAGCAATGCGGGCACATATGAACATGGGACCAACACAGATGCCTTCAGCTGCCAAGCGCACATGTAACAGGTCAGCCAGTGTCTTAGGTACAAATCTGCTGACAGACGCCCTTTAAAAGCAACCTACACATACAGTGTACGATGAAAAGCAGAGGAAGCCAGCAAAGCTTCTATCTGGATATCAGCCAGTATACATGTGTGTAGGAAGCACCGGGGATGCTGACATCTGGAGAGGAGGTAGGAGACGTGTACGTTTGCGCCGGAGATGCGTACATCTGGTGGGGAAGAAGTAAATGCCTACATCCTGCACGCTGCGGCCAACTTGATTGTGTAATCGGGAATTTAGTTTGTCACCCTTTCTTTCAGCGCTCTATTTGTCTTTTTTACATTTTTTGCATATTAGTTCAGTGAACAGACCCATAAAAATGATTTACTGCACTTTAAAATGTAGTCAGAGGAATGTCTCCTATTTACATCTCCAAGTATGCGGAGGAACCTTGGCCTCTTCTTGGTGGGAGTCCATGGAGGTCACTGCTTATGGGTATTTGACCTTGAGGAATGTCCTGTAAAAGAGGAGATAAGACTAAGACATTAGATAAATGGAACTATGTAAGGGTCGGCTATGGGTGGGTTCAGATGTAGGAATTTGGGCGCAGATTTCAGCGCAGATTAAAATGGAGCCGAATCTGCGCTGAAACTGGCTACCACTTCATGCTGCACGGCTTTCAAGATTGCCCCGAGAATGCATAGGTCCATTCTTGGTGCAGTTACAGCATGGACCCCTCGCAAGGCCGCGGCCGGAGCCTGTTCGCGATTTTGCGCCATTCAATGTAGCTTAACCTGCAGCGGGTCCGCATGAAATCCCTCGGCAGAAACCGCAGCGTTTTTTTGCTGCAGCATACGCAGAGGAACACCGATCCAAGCACGGTACGTGCAAAGCGACAATACCCCATGTACCTATAGTACGTTATACTACGTTCTCATTATCGGCTGTTCTGATTTCTCTCCACAAAACATGGACATTCGTATGGCGTCCAGGTGCATCCCTTTTTTTTCTGGATCCATTCATTTTGGTAAAAAACGAAATTTCCTGAATTGCACCGTCCTCAAATGCACCATTTACTTTAACAGGACCATGTGCCAGGCGGGTGCAGTGGATCTCCCCCATAGTCTCCATCGGCCTGGGTTATGGCAGCCTGTAGTCCGATGATAGATTTGCAGCTTAGTGACTGTGAATTTAAGGGGTTGCCCCGGGATTCTCTACCACCTGATCTGACATTGGGGGCTGGGGAGACGTGGCATTTCTGGGGCCCCAAGCATAGTTATTTTTGGGGTCTCTGCTGCACCAAGCTCCGTCTTGTTGTAATCCTAAGACCTGCCCCTTCTCGCCGTCACACCGCCAAACCCCACGCTCAGCTTAACAGTGCAGCCTGGGCACTTCTGCTATTGCTTTACAGCTGGGAAGGGCCCCTGTGATGCTGGTCCAACTACACACACACAGTATGTCCGCTCCCTTCAGTCATTTATTTCAGCTTGTGGCCAGCAGGGACCCCCTTATCTCTGGGGTCCCTGACTGAACTCTGAGGCAGCCATCTGACACCCAATGGGTAACGTGATGGAATTAGGACCTGTGCATGATACTCGTTGGGCATCGGATGGTCGCCTTAGCTACCCGACTGCCAGAGTGCACTCTCCACCCTCAGTGTCAGCAGGGGGTGCACCACCAATGAGGCCAGGAGAGGCGACTGCCTCTGGCGGGGGGTGCCGGCAGGGCCGTGGGCAATGAATGCTTCCATTGTGTGTCATCAGGATGGGGGGCGGTTAGGAGGGCGCTCTTTTTAACGGGGACGCATGGTGGGATAACTATGGAGGCACAAAAAGAGACATTTTTGTGCTGGGACATAGTATAAGGGGGGGGGGGGGGTACTATAGTCACATTAGTTCTACTGGGGGGCACTAAAAGGGGGTATTCTTTGTACTGGCACACGATATAAGGGGCCATTTGTGCACTGGCACACTTGCATCCATAGGGGGTCATTTAACAAACTGGTGTAAAGTAGAACTGGCTTAGTTGCCCACAGAAACCAATCAGATTCCAGCTTTCATTTTCCAAAGGAGCTGTCCAAAATGAAAGGTGGGATCTGATTGGCTGCTATGGGCAACTAAGCCAGTTCTGTCCTATTATACACAGACATTTCAGCTGAAGACTGAGACTATATAGAGCAGGCTCGGCTGCAGGGTAGTTTATGCCGACTATCCAGATGGATACGCCACCCCCGGGAACTACAAATCCCATGATGCTGCCGAGAGTTCTCCTCCTCACCTCAGCTGACGAGACGCAGGTTGCAGGTCACGTGACACGACAACCTGGTCTCTCACCAGCAGCCGCGTACAGGCCGGGCCCCGCCCCCTCTCACGCTTTGCGCAGGCGCCGACTCTCGGCCTCTCACCCCTGAAATATTCCAAGTATGTGCAGGGAGAGGAGCCCTGGTGAGCGGCCGGGACACACAGCGCACAGCCGGGGACTGGAGCGGACACGGCGGCCGGGACACTCGCCACAACGTTCCCCAGTACATGCAGTGTGCCGCCCGGGGACACTGGGCACTATGGAGCCTGGCTCTCACGGACTCTCCGCCGCCCGGGGCAGCTTTTGCTGAGGGCGCTAGGAAGGAATGGCTGATCCTCTGCGGAGGACTTTATCCAAACTGCGGGGGAAAAGATCCAAGAAGGGGTCGGCGGGGGGACTCTCTAACGGAGAAGGTAAAGAGCAGCCCGGGGGCGGACACCCCAATAGGCGAGAGACCCCCGAGACGTGCAATGGGGTCGTTACCGGGGGATCTCCCGGTGCTTACACCATAGACACCCTGGTAGAGCCACCTAGGGGGTGCAGGGGTGACCCCACCGGGCAAGGGATGGAGTGCGGGGTGGGGGATCCCGTGGAGATATTACTGGGGTCTCTAGTGCACCCCCCCAATATCAGGGCAGGGACCCCCGGAGGATGGAGCCCCCAGAACCACAACAATAACAATGACAATCACCCCGCATTGGGGTGCAGAGAATCTGTGGGGTGCAGGCACTCTCACTACAGCAATATCAGCAGCCTGGATTTTGAACCCCAAGTCTCCTGTGCACCCCCTTTCTCTTGTGACTATAGCACCCATCAGATACTCTCTGCCCCTCCGTTAAAACCGCCAAATAGTGCCCCCTATAGCCTGAGCCCTGACTTTGAGGAGCACTGGCCCCCTCACAGCGCACCGTCCCCCCTGAATTTTATATACCCTCATATGCCAGAGAGCAGGGTCCCCCACGACCCCCGGGTCGGGCTCTTTGCGTCTGAGCAGTGTAATTACTCGGGGAACGCAGTCAGTTGCCATAACCCCCCTCTGGCCCTTGTTGGGGGAGGCTCTTTTTACCCCCGAAACCATTCCGAGGACAGCGAGGAGGAGGATTACTACGATAACGAGAACCTCTTGGTCGCTGGCACCCACGAATCTCGGTGCAATAACCTGTGCACGGAGACGCAAGTGCTGTCCCCGCGGACCCCCTTCACGCACAGGACCGACTATGGCCACCAGGACAGGAAAGGCGGTTTGGACGTATACCTGGAGACTGACCGCCTCCGGTCTCAGTTGCAGGAGGCCTATTACTTGTTGATTCATGCCATGCATGACATGCCCTTGGAACGCCCCGGCAATAAGGTGGGCACCCGACTAGAAACTAGTCCCTCCAGCTCCCAGTCCCAGGATAGCGTCTATTCGCAGTCTTCCGCAAGGGTTGTCGAAAGTGACGTGTGGTCGTCTGATGAGGCCAGTCCCAAGCAAGTGTCCCGCAGCGACTTGGCCTCGCTGAACGCGTTGATGACCGCCCGGCTTAACAGAATCCGTAGAATCAGCAAAAGCTTGGATACGGTGTATTCCCTGCCGGCGGCGGAGCCGTTACATAAGTGCCATAGTGACAGTCAGGTCAAGTACAGTCCCGTCAATAGCAGCTTGTCTTCTGAGTGCGGCTACGAGCACAGTCAGGGCTCTATTGGCCACCAGGCGGATGTGGAGAGCGGCGAGGGCAGCCCCCAAGACATGCTGTCCACCGTGAACTGGAGAGCCTCCGAGAGTGCCACCCGGAGCCCTCCTAAGACACCTGGCCTCCGCAGCGATGATGAGGAGGCCATAGTGGAAGACCAGGGCAGCGCTTCACCCAAACCTTCGGGACTCACGGTCAAGAAAATGCAAAAGTGGATGTACAAAGGGCGCTTGTTGTCTTTGGAAATGAAGGAACGGCTCATCGGATCCTCCCAGAAAGCCGGCGCCGGCAGCAGCTCGGGCAAGTCGGAGGCTAGCAACAAACCTGAGCTTCTCCAGGAAAAATCAGGTAGGAGAGCAGGGCACGGGCCCAGCTCCAGGCCTGACCAACCGATGACTACTACATCTTCTCTTCCTTCCAAGGTGTCCTTACTAATGGGTGACTTGGTGATGGGTTGTGTCCCTCAACTTGGGATTGCATGAGGAACCTGGTCCTTATAGATCTCTTGTCTTTGCATATGATGTCCTCCCTGTTGCATGCATCTCTGGTATTCTTCCTATATTGAGGGACTTGGTTGAATATTTTTTTTGCAGCAGCACAGTGCTTGCTTTATGTGCATATAAAGTCTTTGTGGTCAAATACACAGCGCATACTGTAAGGCAATCCTGCCAAGGGAGCGGAAAATATGCTCCTTGGTTTTACTACAAGCCAGCAGATTGCCCCCCCCCCCCTTCCTTCGCCTTCTTCTTTAGGATACTTTGATTTACTTGTGCTGTAGATACAATGCATCAGACTTTCTGCTTCTGTAGATACAATGTATTGGGATTTGTTTGTAACTTTTGGGTATAGGAAGCAGAAAGTGTTGGGGTCCAGACTAAACAAAGCAAATTCCTGCCTTCCCTCTGCCTCGTTTAATACCATATAAAGATGTAGCTGAGCTCCGTGCCCAGGACCCATCAACCTCTCCGCGCCCCATGCTGGGATTTGGTTTGGAGTAATCTTTTATGGCGGGTTGCTGTTTTGCTTTTAGCCTAGCATTATAACCAGAGGGAAATATCCATCGTAGTTTTCGGATGAGGGATTTGAGTCGGGGATCAGTTTCCAAGCTAAAATGATGTAGGGGTGCAGGTAGCAGTTTCTTCCTTGGTTAGACAATTAGGTGGAGGATTCTCTTGGGGGTTTAGGAGGAAGTGTGCCGCCTGGCATCTATTTGCAGCAAGCGGTTTTGTTTCGGAGTCTTGACATTTTATATTTTTTCTTTAGTAAAGGAGGGTGAAATCGGTGTGTGGTCAAATGCAGCGTCTTGGGCTCCTAGATATTCCTAATTTCCTATCTGTCTGCTATCTTGTTCCCTTAGGGCAGTGATCGGCAAACTGCGGCTCTCCAGCTGTTGCAGAACTACAACTCCCAGCATGCAAAGACTGCCTACAGCAGGGCATGGTGGGAGTTGTAGTTTTGCAACAGCTGGAGAGCCGCAGTTTGCCGATCACTGCCTTAGGGCAACCTCCGGCACTCCAGCTGCGGTGAAACTACGACTCTCAGGATGCATACTTGCTCGGTCAGAACTCCATAGAAATAAATGTAGCACGCTGGGAGTCGTAGTTTCACCACTGCCTTAGGATAACGCTATGACTTTTCCAGTTTTGCCTGGTCGGCTGTTTCCATGTAGCCCCAGTTTTGTGACCAGCGGAAGAGATTAGCATAGAGATTGTGGGCGGCTATTCACATGGTACAGTCAAATTATCGCCGCGATTACTGCAAAATTTTCAGCGGTTTTGCAAGAACTTCCCGAATACTGTAAAGTTTGGTGGTAATTGCAGCAACAGACCACAATGTACACAGACCCTTGGATCATTAGGTGTGATAAGAAGGATCTTTACGCCTGTGGCAGAGGACAACCATGAGACATGAGGCATTTCCTGCCTCCCACCTCAGTGATGAAACTGTTCTTAGGTTGAATAGTGGGGAAAATGTATCTACGTTTGGTAACTACCAGGATTTGTTAGAGAATTGCTTAGATGGGAATGGCACCACTCTTGGCTGTGTCTAGTATTGAAGTTCATCCTCTTTAAATGGGTATTCCGGTTATGTTAAGTTATCCCTTATCCACAGAATAGGGAGCCCCCCCCCCCCAAAAAAAACAGAGAACGGAGCGGCCAGTCGGGGATTAATTTACGTGGGGGTTCCAGAGACAGCTGAGCGCTGTGCTCTACTATCTCTGGAACGCCATAAGAAATGCGTCCGTCCACCCCATCTATTTCAGAGGGCTCCACAGGGTATTGGGGTCCCCGTTCTTGTGATCTGTGGGGGTCTCAGCATTAGGACCTCCTCCACTAGAATAGTTATCTCCTTTCTTGTGGATGGGGAATAACTTAACGTAATTGGAATACTCCTTTCAAGGGTTCGCCTCCCTTCAGCAAACGGCATTTATCATGTAGATGCAGTTAATACAAGGCGCTTACTAATGTATTGTGATTGTCCATATTGCCTCCTTTGCTGGCTTGATTCTTGTTTCCATCACATTATACACTGCTTGTTTCCATGGTTATGACCACCCAGCGGTGGTCGTGCTTGAACACTGTAGGAAAAGGAGCTGGTCTCTCCGGTGGTCGGTACCACGGGAGTGTGCATAGTCCAGCAATTTTTCACCCTAGTTTGCATGCACGACCACCGCTGATGGATTGCTGGGTGGTCGTAACCATGGAAACTAGCAGTGTATAATGTGATGAAAAAATGAATCCAGCCAGCAAAGGAAGCAATATGGAAAATCACAGTACATTAGTAAGTGCCTTGTATTAACTTTCTCTACATGACGAATGCCATGTGCTAAAGGGAGACAACCCCTTTAAGTGAAACAGATTGAGCTACAATACCGGGCAGGTACATAGGGGCTGATATTGCCTGTGCACTGTGGATGGTCATTTCTTTGAACGGCTGCAATGTAATGCTCAATCTCCTCTCTAGCGCCGCTGATCTCTCGGTGTGGAGCCCGTCAATGGTGCGTTCACACGTCAAGCAATCTGATGTAGTTTACCTTGTGCAGTATATGCAGACGACTGCTGCGTTTACCTTTGGCGTGTTTTACTGGCATGTTCGCTGGATCGGCCACATTCCCATTTTAGGCAATGGTGTGCTGGAAAGCCAAATTGCCACTGATTGTGTTTGGCGTAAGATAACTGACCGGACAGAACTGATGTAGGCGATCCCTGCCGCCATCACTGACAGAATAGGTAGTACTGACAGTAAGGGCTCATTCACACGACTGTGGTTTTGGTCCGCATCCGAGCCGCATTTTTTACGACTCGTGTGCGGACCCATTCACTTCGATGGGGCCGCAAAAGATGCGGACAGCACTCAGTGTGCTGTAGTAAATAAACCGGCACTCCGTAATTTCTTTGCAAATGATTTCTTTTTATTCGTCACACATGGGTGACGAATAAAAAGAAATCTTTTGCAACGAAATTACGGAGTGCCGGTTTATTTACTACATTTTGCTGGGGATCCGACCTGCTAACCGTGCACCCGGACCTTTACGTAAGCACAGTGCCGTCCATTTCTTTTGAATTCAGCACTCTGTGTGCTGTCCGCATCCGTTGCTCCGTTCCGTGACCCTGCAAAAGTCGTGTCCTATTCTTGTCCGTTTTGTGGACAAGGATAGGCATTTCTATATTGGGCCTCCTGTTCCGTTCCGCAAATTGCGGAAGGCACACGGGTGGCATCCGTGTTTTGCAGATCTGCCGAACCTATTGGGAGTTGTAGTCTTGCATCAGTTTGGGGATCAGCATCAATCCTGAAGCATCTCTGGCCTGGGATAGCAGCTTCTGGCAGTCAGGGCAAGAAGTTGGCGTCTGACCTTCCCCGTGCATTGGATTGGGGATTGCTTGTTTTTGTTTTTTTGGGGCCACTGCTTTAGTTTGAGGCTTTTTACCACTTCTCAATATGGTTCAGATTGTCTGCAAAATCATTGATCCCAGTTATTCATCCTCCTGGTGATCAGGGGTGAAACATAATCACTAGCAGAATATAAAATCTCTCCTGCGGATTAGTGCGTTATTGGCCGTGCCGTGAATGTAAATATCCCTGCTTTCCGGTGCCAAATGTTCAGAGCTCCTCGCGGTAGGCAGAGCAGACCAGGAATTTGGAGCCGTGTTCATACAGGCCCCCCGGGCTTATCTGACAGTTTCAGGAAGATTTATATTTTTTTATTTTTATTTTTTATAGTGGGACATTCAGATATCTTGTAATTGTTCATTCCAGGGTATACGCCGTAAGGCCTCATGCGCTCCACCGTGTCCTTTTTGAGGTCTGCAAACTGCGGATCTGCAAAATACGGATGTGATCCATGTCCTATTTATTTATTTATTTTATTATTTTCTCCAGGTAGTCATTGGTTTGGGCTGCATTTTGAGGACATGTTCTATCTTTTTACAGAACGGACATACAGATGTGGAAATCACACGAGGATCCGTGCGCTTACCGCATCTGGGTCTTCGTTCTGCAAGAAGATAGAACATTTCCTATACTTGCCTGCAAAATGCAATCCGCAAATCTATTGACGCCAATATGTCCGCAAAAAATGCGGGTGCAACATGGATGTTATGCGTATTTTGAGGATCCTTAAATTGCAGACTGTAAAATACATACGCTCATGTGTAAGAGCCCTTATTATAGAAAGTGCCGCCAAGCGTTACTGGGCTCCGCTATTCCGATATATTAAGTTGGTGAGATACTGAGTCAGTTCTATTAATGAAGAAAAGGCTACATGCACACGACCGTATGTGTTTTGCGGTCCACAAATTGCGGATCCGCAAAAAAAAAGTAAGACCTCCATATGCCATCCGTAATTTTTTTATTTTTTTTGCGGATCCATTGTAACAATGCCTAAAACGGACAAGAATAGGACATGTTCTATTTTTTTATTTTTTTTGCGGGGCTACGGAATGGACATACTGATGCGGACAGCACACTGTGTGCTGTCCGCATTTTTTGCGGACCCATTGAAATGAATGGGTTTGCATCCTATCCGCAAAAAAAACCCAGAACGGACATGGAAACAAAATACGTTTGTGTGCATGTAGCCAAAGCCTGACATTTTTCTCTGTTTCTTGGAAAGCTGGGTGACCTCGGTAAAGCTAGACTCGCAACCAAGGATCACTCTGTAGCGGTACAGTCATTGATCTAAACTGAACGACTCGCAAGTCTTGCTGTGATCCCATTCAGTTCATTGACTGCAGTGCGACAGGTATCGCGGCAAAGACCGCCGTGTAGCCTTAGGCCCCATTCACATGACTGTATTTTTGGTCAGTACCTGAACCACCTTCTTTGCAGCTTGGGTGCAGACCCATACATTTTAAAAAAACCGCAAAAAATGCGGATTCTTGTGCGACTGTTGCAGCATGACGCGGTCATTACAATAAATATTGCAGTGTAGTTGTACACTTTTTGTTGCCGTGTAGCCCTAGCCTTACTGTTCTTGGGTCCTGACCCATCTAGAATGAGAGATATTGAAGAAGTCTTGGCCATTCAGGAGTCCAGGAAAGCTGGGTGTCCTCTCTTCTAGGAGCCATTTTGTGCGTCGCTCAGATAAAACATTAAAAAAAGCAACTAAATGGGGTACTGAGATCCTGGAGGAGTCAAGGACTTCTAAAGGTACTTTCACACTTGCGTTTTTGTTTTCCGGTGTTGAGTTCCGTCCTCGGGGCTCAATACTGGAAAAAAACGGATCAGTTTTATCCTAATGCATTCTGAATGGAGAGCAATCCGTTCAGGATGCATCAGTTCAGTCCCTCTTATGTTTTCTGAACGGAGAAAATACCGCAGCATGCTGCAGTTTTCTTTCCGGCCAAAAATACTGATCACTTTCCGGATCCGGCATTAATTTACATTGAAGTGTATTAGTGCCGGATCCGGCATTAAGTGTTCCGGCAAAACGGATCCGGCTTTCCGATCAGACCTTTAAAAATGCAAACAAATTAATACCGGATCGGTTTTTCCGGGGAGACGGATCCGGTATTTGAATGCATTTGTCAGACGGATCTGGATCCGTCTGACAAATGCCATCAGTTTGCGTCTGGATCGCCGGATCCGGCAGGCAGTTCCGCCGACGGAAATGCCTGCCGGAATCCTCTTCCGCAAGTGTGAAAGTAGCCTAAATATAATGAGCAGAAATTGAAATGCTGACATCTACGTTTTGACCTGACGGCCATGATGCCGGCTTGCAGCGCTACCTCCTGGCATTGAGCGCGGTGCAGCCCTTCTCCTCAGGGCTTGATCAGCATTGCTGATATCACGTTATCATAACACTGAAGTGAAGGGCCTTTATGCAGAAAGCGCAGCGGCAGCAGTAAACTTGGCTCCCGCTCGCGGCCAGAACTTACTAAATGGCCCTTTATTCGACAGATGGAAGGGAAAACAAACCTCGCACTATACGGCGCCGCCTTCACCGACTGTAGTGTTCAGTTAGTGTAAGGTGTGACGTCACTAGAGCGCACAGAGCCGTGTTGTCCAGGAAGGCTGCAGGACTCGGCATAGTCCTATGGACTGCAACGCACTGGACAATCTCAAGGAGCATGCTTCTTCTCAATCACCCCATAGGTTTCTTGTCATTATTGGAGGGCGGCAGAACAGTGGTGAAAACCCTCAGGCTGGATTCACACATGCAGTTTCTAATGTGTGTGGTTTTTTTGTTTTGTTTTTTTAAGCTAAATCCAGTGGAACTGAGAAGTACAGTGAATAGGAAAGCACATCTTCTTTTAGATTCACTTCTGGCTTTGGTTAGAGCTGCATTAAAACAGCCTGTGTGAATCCAGCCTTAAAGGGGTTTTCCAGACTTTTTATATTGATGACTTATCTTAAGGATAGGCCATTAATAACCAATCGGTGAGGGTCTGACACCACGGATCCCCACCAATCAGCTGTTCCCTGCAGCCTCTGGTGCTGGATCTAGCACTTTGAATGGTACAGGAAGCGTGCTGCACTACCCCAGGGCGGCCACTACACTTTGAACAGCGCTGTCTGCTTGCTGTTTCAATAAAAGTGCTAGCTCCAGTGCCGGAGGCTGCAGGGAACTGCTGATCGTGGGGTGTGTGTCGTGTCGGACCCTCACCGATCAGATATTAAGTCTATCCTGAGGATAAGTCAATACATTTCAAGAGACTGGAAACCCTTTATACAGTCCTGATCAAAAGTTTAAGACCACTTGAAAAATGGCAAAAAATCCTATTTAGCATGGCTGGATCCTAACAAGGTTCCAAGTAGAGCTTCAACATGCAACAAGAAGAAATGGGAGTGAGACAAAACATTTTTTGAGCTTTCAATTTAATGAAAACAACGAATAAACTGAAACAGGATGTTTGTTATTCAGCTGATCAAAAGTTTAGGACCACACCTCCAAAAAAAAACTACCCCCCCCCCTCCCCCCCCCCCAAAACAGAAATCCAAGTTCCAAACATGAACTCAGTAATGAGTAGCGCCGCCGTTATTGTTTATCACTTCGAAAATTCGTTTTTCGGCATGCTTGATGCAAGCGTTTCCATGAAGTGAGTGGGAACATTTCTCCAAGTGGTGAAGACGGCCGCACGAAGGCCATCTACTGTCTGGAACTGTTGTCCATTTTTGTACACCTCCCTTGCCATCCATCCCCAAAGGTTCTCAATTGGATTTAGATCAGGGGAACACGCAGGATGGGCCAAAAGAGTGATGTTATTCTCCTGGAAGAAGTCCCTTGTCCTGCGGGCATTGTGTACTGTAGCGTTATCCTGTTGAAAAACCCTGTCGTTACCACACAGACGAGGGCCCTCAGTCATGAGGAATGCTCTCTGCAACATCTGGACATAGCCAGCGGCCGTTTGACGCCCCTGCACTTCCTGAAGCTCCATTGTTCCACTGAAGGAAAAAGCCCCCCAGACCATTATGGCGCCCCCTCCACTGTGGCACGTATAAAACATCTCAGGTGGGATCTGCTTGTCATGCCAGTAACGTTAGAAATCATCAGGACCATCAAGGTTACATTTTTTTTCTCATCAGAGAATAAAACTTTCTTCCACCTTTGAATGTCCCATGTTTGGTGCTCTCTTGCAAAGTCCAAACGAGCAGTTCTGTGGCGTTCAAGGAGACGAGGTCTTTGACTTTTTTTGTTTTTGAAGCCCTTCAGTCTCAGATGCCGTCTGATGGTTATGGGGCTGCAGTCAGCACCAGTAAGGGCCTTAATTTGGGTTGAGGATCGTCCAGTGTCTTGACGGACAGCCAATTGGATCCTCCGGCTCAGTGCTGATGAAATTTTTTTGGGTCTTCCACTTGACTTTTTTGTTCCATAACCCTCAAGATCATTTAAGAAATTCCAAATGACTGTCTTACTGCGTCCCACCTCAGCAGCGATGGCGCGCTGTGAGAGACCCTGCTTATGCAGTTCAACAACCCGACCACGTTCAAAAAGGGAGAGTTTTTTTGCCTTTGCCATCACAACGTGTGACTACCTGACAGAAAATGACAATGAATCCACATCTTTGCACAGATTTGGCCTTTTAAAGGCATGTGGTCCTAAAATTGGGATCAGCTGAAAAACAGCCTGTTTCAGTTTATTCGTTATTTTCAATTAATTGAATGCTCAAAAAATGTTTTGTCTCACTCTCATTTCTTCTTGTTGCATGTTGAAGCTCTACTTGGAACCTCGTTAAGATCCAACCATGTAAAATATGATTTTTTGCCATTTTTCAAGTGGTCTTAAACTTTTGATCAGGACTGTATGTTGCTAGTTTGCAAGTTCCTTGCTATTCTTCCCATATGAAATGCACAGGGCTGGACTCCCGCTCAGCCATCCTCTGTACTAGATGAAGGTCAGGTGTTTCCTCAGTAGAGCCCTTTGGCCGTCATTTACTAAAGACCTGATCCGGTATTAGCAAAAATCGTGCAGGAGGGAGACCTGACCAATTTATCAAGAGATGCGCGTCTCCGAATAAATGTGTCAGATCTTGTGCTGTCCGTACACAGAACGGACATGAGCAGAAGTAGATTTCTGGTGTAATATGAGCTACGTGGTAAATCATTTGGATCGCAGAGCTCCTGCCAGCCTCATCCCACTCAGTTTTGGAAAAGTGGCGAGGGTGTCGGAAAAAGCAAAAAATTTGCCAATTTTGATGCAAACCGGCACATGCAACACAATTTGCAACTTTCCTATGCACCAGCATAGTAAAGACCCCCCGTGTGTTTGGCTCACCGCTGGTTTCCAAAAAAACCTACCCCTTTGGCTCCACTCTGAGATTTTGGTTTGCTGGAATTCTGACACGGCCTTCTGAGCAGAGCTCCACTGATTTCAATGGCCCTTTTGTAAAGAGCGTTGTGTGCGACCCTTCCAAATACGCAGATTTCTAGGTAGATGGTCAGTTTGCTTTGTCGCTGTCGGTCACCACCAATAGGACGCTCTGACGTGTTTCTGCGAATGGGTTCATTGCCCCCTTTATCAAGTGGTTGGCTGTCCAGCTGTTGTAAAGTTGGGAAACTACAACTCCCAGCTGGCTCTGGCATACTATAAGCCAACGCTCTCTAACCTCTGGCTCTCCAGCTGTTGCAAACCTACAACTCCCATCGTGGCTGTCAGTTTTGCAATGGCAGGAGAGCTGCAAGTAGAGACCACCACTGTAAGCATCATACTTGTCAGCAGGCATGCACAAAAAGCTAGGAGTTCCATTATTATTTTTTTACTGCCATTGTTGGTTATTTTTTGTGCATGAGTATTTGGTCTGCATTTTGCATAATTATTTGTAAACCTAAACCAGGAGTGCGTCCAAAATCTGGTAGAGGTGTATGTCTTTCTGTTTATTCTTTGTAGGTTTTGGTTTCTAAATACTGATGCAAAGTGGCCACGGGGAGGGGGGATCAGCTCCTTCCAGACACATGGGCGCCCCTTATCTCCTAAGGGACAAAGGATTCAACATGTGGAAATTTGACATACTTGATTCTGGTCTTCACTGACAGACAGGTAGCCCCCATACACATTAGATTGGATTTTAGGCTGACACCGTACGGATGGATTGTATGTAGCTGGCTTTAGCTTGCAGATGGGTTTTGCTGGCCCAGTGTCCTCCTACTTTAAATTCCTTGACTTTCAGGTGGATATAAAAGGTAGTTTGCCGTAACCCAGCCTGATATTCTCTCCATAGTCCTCCCTGACCAGTCTCCGGGTGCCTGCAATTCTCCCTTGATGCAAGGATCTGCCCTCATCATGCTGATGGCATCCACCAACCATGTGAGGTCTATGGGGAGGATTTTTATCTGTCTGATCCTGTTGCCTCCTCCATAGTTCAGCAGCACCAGATAGAACCTGCTGGATCTGCACACCTGACCCTCGCCACTGTCTGTGGTCTGTATGGAGATCCATTCCATGACTGACTCCTGGTGCTAAAGCCACGAGCGGCCGCCGCACACGGGGGCCTTTCTCACATCCAGGTCACTTTGGTCATAAAAATAGCTCCGTGCATAAGATACCAAGAGGAAGCAAACAACCCAAAGGTCACTCATCGAAGAGGCCGTTAACATTTCAGTTCCTCTGTGTCTTTACCCTCTGCGCCATCTGTACCTACAAAATGTAAAACCATGAAAAAGCAAAACCCACCACATTTGCACACACCGCAAAGTTTGTCTGATGCCTTTTAGGGCAGTTATGCAAAAGCTTTTCTGATCCAAGGGCCACATTTTCAGATTTAACGGGGTTGGCCCATCTCGGACTTTGATGGCACGTCACTAGAATATGCCATCATTGTCAGATGGGCGCGGGTCATATCTCTGGGACTTCCCCAGAGTTCCAGAGGGCCCAAGCTCTGACAATAACGGACCCCTAATAAAACAGGGCTTGCACCCCCCCCCCCCTCCCCCCCAAAAAAGAAAAAAAATTCCTGAGGGATAAAGCTGGCTGGGGGGTTCTTTTGTCGCCCAGCTTTCTTTCCCCAAAATCATTTTTTAACAATTTTTGGATAAATAATAAAATTGTAGAACTTGATTTCTTTTAGGCTCCATTCACACGTCCGCAAATGGGTCTGCATCCGTTCCGCAATTTTGCGGAACGGGTGCGGACCCATTCATTTTCTATGGGGACGGAATGGATGCGGACAGCACACAGTGTGCTGTCCGCATTTGTGGAGCGCGGCCCCGATCTTCGGGTCCGCAGCTCCGCAAAAGATAGAACATGTCCTATTCTTGTCCGCAGCTTGCGGACAAGAATAGGCATTTCTATAGGGGTGCCGGGCGGGTGTGTTGCGGATCCGCAACACACCACGGACGTGTGAATGGAGCCTTAGGCCTCCTGCACACCGTTTTTTTTCTTCGTTTACTGGCCGTTTTTTGCGTTCCGTATACGGTACCATTCATTTCAATGGTTCCGCAAAAAAAACAGAATGTTCTCCGTATGCATTCCGTTTCCGTTGTTCCGTTTAAGGCTCCATTCACACGTCCGTGGTGTTTTGTGGATCCGCAACACACCCGCCCGGCACCCCTATAGAAATGCCTATTCTTTTTCCGCAAGCTGCGGATAAGAATAGGACATGTTCTATCTTTTGCGGACCTGAAGATCGGGGTCGCGCTCCGCAAATGCGGATGCTGACAGCACACTGTGTGCTGTCCGCATCCATTCCGTCCCTATAGAAAATGAATGGGCCCGCACCCATTCCGCAAAATTGCGGAATAGATGCGGACCCATTTGCGGACTTGTGAATGGAGCCTAAAGATAGAACATGTCCTATTATTATTGCCCCCAAATCACGTTCCGTGGCTCTATTCAAGTCAATGGGTCCGCCAAAAAACGGAACACATACGGAAATGCATCCGTATGTCTTCCGTTTCCGTTCCGTTGTTTGCGGAACCATCTATTGAAAATGTTATGCCCAGCCCAATTTTATCTATATAATTACTGTATATGCCATACGGAAAAACCGAACAGAAACGGAAACACAACAGAAACAAAAAACGGAACAACGGATCCGTGAAAAACGGACCACAAAACACTGAAAAAGCCATACGGTCGTGTGCAGGAGGCCTTAGTGTTGTGTTTTGTTTTTTTTTTTGGGTGGATTTTGATGTATTTCTGCTTTGTTAGCCTACTTTCACACTAGCGTTATTCTTTTCCGGCATCGAGTTCCGTCCTAGGGGCTCAATACCAGAAAAGAACTGATCAGTTATATCCCCATGCATTCTGAATGGAGAGAAATCCGTTCAGGATGCATCAGGACGTCTTCAGTTCAGTCTTTTTGACTGATCAGGACGGAGATAATACCGTAGCATGCTGCAGTTTTTTCTCCGTCCAAAATTCCAGAACACTTGCCGGATCCTCCATTTTTATTTATTTTTTTCCCCCATTGAAATGCATTAATGCCGAACGTTCTGGCAAAACGGATCCGGCATTACAGTCTGCGCATGTTCAGACTGCAAAAAATGTGAAAAAAAAAAAAAATCCAGCATTTCAATGCATTTGTCATACAGACCAGGATCCTGATCCGTCTGACAAATGCCATCAGTTTGCATATGTATTGCCGGATCCGGCGACGGAACTGCCTGCCGGAATCCTCTGCCGCAAGTGTGACCGTATCATTACCCCCCGAGCCGGGGACATGTCTGGTGCTGAATAGACGGAGTAGTCTTGATTTAATACAACTTCTGGTTAATCATCAGCCGATGCTGGAGATGGCGACTCGTTACAGTCCTGCACTGAGCTGGAATGCAGCACAAGTAGAAACCTGCCCGTGGTATCGTACCCAGCGCAACGTCAAAGGCTTCAAATAACCTGAATGGCCAAATTATATCCTGGCAATATTCAGCTTCCCGGAGAACGTGAGGCCAGGGGAGCATTGTGCTTTGCAGAAGGCCTGGTGGAATCTGGGTGTTATCCTAGAGACAGGCGACCTTAATAAAAGGGATTGGGTAAACAAGGGTTTAATGCAGCGGGGCAGTGCCGCCTGACAGTGAATGTAGGACGGGCGCCGTGCAGGGACGGGACTAACATCATGAAAGGAGGCAATTAGGAGGAAGCCGTTCGTGGGTCTCTGGTTTTGGCTGATTTCCCTAGTCCTGTTTCAAGGCTGTTCAGTGCAGCAGCCATTGACTTGCTGAGTAGCTACCTATAGGTGCATACCTTGTCCTAGGGTACATTGCTGGATCTTGAGTCCCTTCCAAGCTCTGTCCATGTGAGATGTAGCTGGAAGGACCTGGACCTTGACCCAAGGTCTATACCGGGACCGCCTGACTATTGTATGTCATTTATTATACATCTCTTCACATATGTAGAGTAGGATTTTTAGGACTGTGTCCTTAAATGTGGTTGGAACTGGAGCTCGCCAGTGTTCACCATACCCCCTTTCTGCTCATCATTTTTTGGGGGGTCAAACTGGTTGGACCCCCAATGATCAGATGATTTGGTAGTCAATGAAAAGCCCTTTCATTAGCATCTTGGAGACACTTCTTGTATCCATGCAAAGCTGGTAGCTAGTCGCTGGAAAATCACAATGCCATTATTACAAAAATTAGCCTAAGCCGCCCCCCCCCCCCTTCCCCTTCATCAGTCATCCACAGAATGGGGGCCCATGTCTCCTGAAGCTGGGCCAATGTTTGTGCTTTGTGGACTACAACAGGAGGCACGAGACCCCCGTTCTGTGGAGGCCCCAGAGGTCAATCATACAAGCTAATGAGTAGAAGTATATTGCATCCTCTGGATATACGGATGCGTCGAGGCGGTGGTTTCTTCAACCACCCAGATGTCGTTAGTGCACTTGGTTGTGTCATCCCGGTTCACTTGGTGACTGTTATATTTCATACCGCTAGTCGTCCTTTAGACCCTCCCCATAAAGCATGTCCACCATTTTTGCAGGAGGAGACACTTTGCGTAGACATTATGATCACTGTACCGAATGACCTAATGAGTCTCATTACTTTTATTATTTTTTATCTTTTTTTTTCCCCCCTTATCTCTGGTGCAGACTTCATCGAGAACACCTACACCTCGATGGTCATCAGGCGGGACCTTAAAGTCACCGAGGTGAACCAACACAACCTCCAGCACAACCACATCACCGTCTCAAAGAAACGCAACTGGCTGACGCAGAGCACCCACAAGTCCCATCACGTGAGCGAGAGCCATAAACGGAGCCATCACACCGGCAACTCCACTCATGTCGTCATTAAAGAGACGGTCCTGCAGCTGTCCCGAGCGGACAGAGACGCGTCCAGCAAAGTGCCGGAGGCCGTGCCCTCCGCACCGGCCACTCCGCAACCCGTGCCTACCCGCACCTCTGACCTGAGCGAAGACAATGACGCTGACGACGAAGGGGAAATTTGGTACAATCCAATCCCGGAGGATGATGAGCTTTACATCTGCCCCAAGACCTCCTCCGACCTGGCCGCCGCTGACTTTGGACACGACGTGCCGGAAGTACCCGCCAGACCCGGATGCCTGCCAGGTCCGGGCGAGCCGCTGTCTCCAGCCACTGATAATACTGGAGATTCCTTGGATTCCTCGGACTACGGCGTGCAGCTGTGCAAGCAGAGATTTGTGTGCAAGACGGCGGCTTCCCTGCCTACAGAAGACCCACCTGCGTGCGGATCGCATGACCCTGGTAGGAAGGCTTTGTGCTTCATTCATCTGCTTTATTCTGTATTAACCTCTTTAAGACGTTCTAGTTCACACTTCTTGCTGACGTCTTGAATACACCCAAAGCATGAGCATAATACGAGAGAATCCCCTCCCCATGTCATTGTTGGCGTGGTGCCGCTTATCTGTGAATTGTGGTCTCTGTGCTAATTGTAGGGGCTCATTCACAAAACCAATTAACACCACGATAAATGAGCTGCCCCATACTTTAGTTAGTTTTCCCTTTTTATGTTATTTTTATTTATTTTTTTGTGTTTGTTTCTGGCCCTCACACCTTATTACTGTTAAAGAGGACCTCTCGCCTCTCCAACTCGCATGTCCCGTGGAATAACAATTCTGGAGCATCTATTATCGTTCTCTGTTGTGCCATTCCTCTAATATTCCTGCTAGAAGTTTCTGACTGAATTAACAGCAGCCTGCATTGAAGGTCCTTCTGGGTATTGGCAGATGGGGCTGTGTCCCCGGGCAGCACTGATTCTGATAGTATCAGACGGTGCAGGGGCACTCCCTATCCCCACCTGGTAACGCCCGTCTGGGCCTTTATTGCAGACGAGTTATTTATATCTTTTTAGTAGGTGTAAAAGAGGAATTCCACAGGCTAGTCATGAGAATAGAGGCTTCATAATTATTGCATGGGGAATGCAAGTAGTTACTAACGTAGACCTGTCGGGAGAGGAGACGGCTCCTTTTTAAACGAGATGAACTGATGAACAGTCCACTGAACTGTGCCTTCGTTGTATAAGGGTCCATTCACACGTCCGCAATTGC
Organism: Bufo bufo; assembly: GCF_905171765.1. Classification (NCBI taxonomy): domain Eukaryota; kingdom Metazoa; phylum Chordata; class Amphibia; order Anura; family Bufonidae; genus Bufo; species Bufo bufo. The sequence continues at coordinate 205,728,728 of NC_053397.1, forward strand.
GGACCCATTTATTTCTATGGGGCAGCATTATGTCTGCAATTCCGTTCCCGAAAAAAAAAAAAAGAACATGTCCTATTCTTGTCCGCAATTGCGAACAAGAATAGGCATATTCTATTAGTGCCGGCAATGTGCGGTCTGCAAAATGCGGGACTCACATTGCCGCTGTCCGTGTTTTGCGGATCCGCAAAACACACACGGATGCGTGAATGGACCCTAGGGCTGCCTTCACACGTGGCCGGTTTGCAGACATTTCTTCGACTGAAAATCAGTTCCAGTCCCCTGAATGGGGCTGCTGAAAATCACGTCTTTACCGCCAGAACGACCCCATTCAGATGAATGGAACAGATTTTTCAGTCGCAGAAATTTCTGCAACAAAATCGTGTCGTGTGTGAATACATCCTAATGGGCATTGTACACACAGGGGGCAGATTTATGAGATTCTCAAAAAGAAAAACTGCCTTTTTGGTTATAGCAACCGCTCGCAGCGCCGCTTTTATTTTTTTTCAAGAGCACTAGAAGGTCCAGACCTTTGAAAATTCGTGCATGCATTGAGTCCCCCCCCCCCCCTACCCCCTTCTTGTGGATGATTTAAAAAAGATCTGCTTCTCGTACTGTAAATTGGTGCAGAATCCTCATCACAAATCCAGCCTAAGGTTCCGTTCACACACAGCAGGTTTTACCACTAAATTTTGGCGCGGACAGCCTCACCGAAAACTCGTCGGCAGCTGCGTCCTCTCTGCCTCCCGTTCACTACAATGGGAGGCTGCGCCGAGGATCGCAGAGGCTTCAAGCCACGTAGAGAAAGGACACGTTCCCTCTTGGACGCAGCCGCCGGCGTTTTTTTTTTATCATTTTTTTTCGGTGGAATTTTGGCACGGCTGTCCACGCCAAACTTGTGCTGTAAAACACGCCGTGTGAACGGGCCCTAGGAAATGAAAGCTGTGCTGTGGGCAACAGACGGGTTTTTCGTTTTATACAATTTCGCATATTCCACCCCCCTCTACAAGGGTCTTCTTGAATCTAGTAACCCCTGTGAAGATATTCAACCCAGCATAAGACAACTTGGCCTGATAGTCTGTGGAAGTGTATACAGACCCCTAGGACATCGGAGGGGAAGGGGGGCGCGTCGTCGTCAGTGCTTTGCAGGTCTCTGGTCGTCTTCTGCGATGTGATCTAATCTCGGCCATGTTATGTTAAAGGAGCCAGAAAAGCTGAGAAGCTTTAATATCCGGGTTTGCTGTGGCTCGTTACTGCTGTATGAGAGGGGCTTTGTCCTGCTCTGGTAAATGGACCGTCTGTGACGTGCACCCCCCGCCCCCATCCCCTCCATAAACAGCTCTTATGTGGCTGCTCTCCGGCTACTCCCTTCACATCTATACTCACATCTTCGTATTTTCTATATGTCCCTCTTTCTGCGTCAGCTCGCTGCCCATTAGTAGTTCTCGTCCAGAAGCGCTCACCTTTTTGTCCTGCGGCTGTAGGCTTGTTGGGAGTTGTAGTTTCGGCACAGTTGAAATCTAGTCTCTTGGCTTTTGCAACATGCAAAACATAAAGGAGAACTTATTATGCGACTTGCATCTATTTTGTCACGTTGAAGGAAAGTCGCCAATTTTGGCTCGCTGCGGTAATGTGCAACTTTTCAATTTTACATCCCTCTTGCCACATTGCATGGAGTTGCCTTTCCCAGCCTGAAAGACTTGGGCCTCATGCACACGACCATAGGCAGCAGGTCTGCAATACGGGCACCGGCCATGTGCGTGCACCGTATCACGGATAATGACCCGATCACCTGACTAGGTCCGCGGTATGGAACGGAGGCACGGATCGGAAACCCATGGAAGCACTGCGAAGTGCTTCCGTGGGTTTACCTCCGTGCCTTTGCAACACAAAAACGTAGTGCATGCACTGCTTTTTTTGCGGTGAGGACCATCGGGTGGAATCAAGGGAATGTGTCCGCAGACGGGCAGGTACACGATCGGTGCCCTTGCATTGTGGACTGTAATTTGTGGTCCACAGGACGGGCATGGCTGGCACACTGTCGTGTGCATGAGGCCTTAGGCTTCATATATGGACAGGGCCGGGTACTTTTGGTCCACAGGTAGCAGATACGGATACCTTCAATCTGCGTTCCCTCCCAGCCACAATACGGCAAAGAATAGCACATGTTCTTCAATATACGGAACAGCCACACGGATCCGCAGAAAATACGGGTTTGCGCCTGGAAATGAATGGGTCTGTGTGCCGACAACACAGATGGAAAATGTGGTCGTGTGCATGAAGCGTTACTGTAACTTGCTCCAGAAAGGCCTGTGAACTACAGTACGGACCTGTCCCATCCAGAGTAGCGGCCATTCGTTTGCCAGAAGTTACACCAGACTTGAGACCTGTACGGCTTTAACGGAAGTGCGCTGGAGTAAGAGTGGCGTATGAATCGCCAGTCTTGGGGTTTGTTCACATCTGCGTTGACTTTTCCGTTATTCCGTTCTGCAAGAGGAATAGAACAAAAAAAAGTGCCGTCATCCACGTTTAGCTTTAGAGCATCAGTCACACTCGGTGTCCACTCGTCAGGTCTCCACAGTCTTTGGCGGAAGATAAAGTTCGGCTGCAGGACTTTACTTTCCCCCAAAAGTAACGGATACCTGGCGGAAAGGAGGTTTCCATTTCTTCACACTATAGCCAATGGAAGACGTCTCGTTTGTGTCCCTCATTCAGTCCGTTTATTGGAGCCTCCTCCTTCTATTCCTCTCGCAGTCCACGCAGATGTCAATAAGCCATTAATAATTTTTTGTAATACTGGGAGTTGTAGTCTCACAGCTGCTTGAATGTAGGCCAGCACTTGTGGGGCAATGAGGAGAGTAGTAGTTTCACAAGCGCTGGGAGGCGCTGGGTTTAAGGCCACCGGTTCGGAGGGAGGAATGCGTTCAGGGCCCTCTATTATGTTGTGATGTTCCGGCCGTGCAGTATTTCTGGGTGTTTTTCTTCTTTTTCTGCAGTTGTGGCTATTCCTGGAAGTTCAGCAGATGTGACCCTGGATATCGGAGTTTAGGATCCAGCTCAGGGTCTCTGAATTCATGGTTGCTCGCTCAGGGTCACTTCCCTCTTCTTCCTTGTTTTTCGCAGAACTTTATCGGCATCTGTTCATGTAATAGATAAAATATATGGTTTATTTCCCAGAATTTCTGGCAATAAAATCTCCTAGACCGTAGGGTACATTCACACGACGGGCATTAAAGACTGATACGCATTTTTTTTTTTGTTTTTTTTTTCATCGCATTTTTTGCATCCATTTCCTGAATGTCCATCCATTTTTAACAGCTGATGAATTTCATATGCGTTTTTTATTTTTATCCCCCCAAACCCTGTAGTGCCCTCAGTATATATTATGCCCCTCTTTAGTGCCCTCAGGACTCATGTTGGGCCCCCAGTATCCATTATGTCCCCCTTGGTGCCCCCCAGTATGTATTACGGCCTCCTTTGTGTATAGCTTAGATATATAGAATATGTATGTGTGTATATCTCTTTCACACTAGCGTTATTCTTTTCCGGCATTGAGTTCCGTCCTCGGGGCTCAATACTGGAAAAAAAGTATTATTTAGTCAGTTTTGTCCTAATGCATTCTGAATGGAGAGCGATCTGTTCAGGATGCATCAGTTCAGTCCCTCTTACGTTTTTTGAACGGAGAAAATACTGCGGTTTTCTCTCTGGCCAAAAATCTGATCACTTGCCGAATCCGGCATTAATTTACGTTGAAGTGTATTAATGCCGGCATTAAGTGTTCCGGCAAAACGGATCCGGCTTTCAGGTCTGCGCATGACACTGGAGAGACGGATATTTCAATGCATTTGTCAAATGGATATGCATCCGGATCCGTCTGACAAATGCCATCAGTTTACGTCAGGACTGCCGGAATCCTCTGCCGCAAGTGTGAAAGTTCCCCTAAATTCACTTTAGCCATTTCTTAGTTATGTCTAATGCTAGGAAAGCTGACAGAAAGCCAAGATAGCGCCATTACCTTTAGGCCTCTTTCACACGAACAATACGTATTGTGTCCGGATGCATTCAGCGAATCTCGCACCATTTCGTAAGCAAGTTCAGTCAGGTTTTTGTCTGTAATTGCGTTCAATATTTGTTTTTCCGCGCGGGTGCAATCAGTTTTGATGCATTGCATCTGTTTTTCACTTGAAGTCCCATTCATTTCTACGGGGCCAGTGCCGCATGAAAAATGCTGAATATAGAACATGGTGCAAATTTTTTTTATTTTTTTTAAATTTTAATATATTTATTTTATTTCTCCCCCCTGAACGCAGAAATGATGTGTGAAAACCAACGCTCATGTGCACAGACCCATTGAAATGAATGGGTCAGGATTCAGTGCGGGTGCTATGCGTTCACTTCACGCATCGCACCCGCGTAGAAAACTCGCTCCTGTGAAAGGGGCCTTTAAGGTGATGTACAGGATTAGAAAAACATGGCTGCTTTCTTCATGAAACTACATTGAAGGGAATGGTTTTGAGCTGCAGTACCACACACAACCTTGGGAACTAGTGTGGTGCTGTTGTTCAAAGAAAGCCGTGTTTTTCTGAATTGCTTGGCTACCCCTCAGGTCTTGTAACGTGACCACACACATGGATATCCCCCATCATCCCCAGAAATGAAGCAGCTGCCTTTACTTCCTCTTCTCCTCATCGCCATGACCTATTGTTGTAGTCTGTTCATTCTAGGGATGGGCGTTCCCGTCTGCTGGGACCCCAACAATCTCCCCAAATGAAGGGGCCACAACACTAGGTAACCGGCCTTTATAAGAAGCCATATTGGGGGTCACCCAGCTTTACTAAGAGAGAGCTGAATGGCGATAACTCATGGAGCACAGTATACCGTAGATTCGGACGTTAGTTTTTGGAGTCTTGTGGATTGTGGAGGATTGAGGTATGTTCCCATAAAGGGGATATTTTTAAATAAATATTTTTGCCAAAAACACATGCAGTTTTCCTCCATTAATTTCAAATGGGGAATCCGCATGTTAATTCAAACTTTTTTCAGTTTTTCTGCTTGTGGCTTTCAAAAAAAAAATAAATAAAAAATGCACCTGAGAAAGTGTCCAGACTGAAAATCACATAAAAAAATGCATAAAAAAAAAATATATATCCAAAAAAACTGATACAGGTTCCGCGCAGAGGCAATACTCAGTGTGAACATACCCTTGAAGTGTTAATGTGCAAAGGAAAAAAAGTCTCATGTTATTTATAATTTTTAATTTTTTATCTTTCCCAAAATTTTCTTAGGTCCGAAGGTTATTTCCCCTGCTCCAGTTGACTTCTCCCCTCCTTGTAGCCCCAACCCTGTGAAGAAAGGAGGAAGCATCAACTGGTCTCTCCCAGATAAAATCAAATCTCCCCGGACAGTACGGAAATTGTCCATGAAAATGAAAAAATTGCCGGAGCTCAGCAGAAAGCTGAGTGTCAAAGGTACATCGTGGAGCCATTCAAGCTCCGACCACCCGTCTTCCACCTCTAAAGGAAACTGTCAGGAAGGAGGTCACGCGACTTCGCTATCATCTTCCGGACAAGCAGCGGCTGCCGCCAGCCGGAACGTAATCAGTCGATATCACCTTGATAGCAGCGTCTCTTCCCAGCATAGCTACAAAAAGAAAAGTTCGGGGACCTCCAAATCTTCGAGTAAAGGGGGCTATCTGAGCGACGGTGACTCCCCAGAACTTATAGCCAAGTCCGGTAAACATGGAGGAGAGAGCAGGTCCACCAAGGGCAAGGAGCCCCTGTCGACTGGTAATGCAAAGTCTGATTTGGACATCGACGCCTTTCGACACTACAGCTTTTCCGACCAACCAAAGTGTTTCCAGTTTGTCTCCGGGCTCATGAGCCTTCACTTCTATGGGGCCGAGGATTTAAAGCCCGCAAGAATAGACTCCAAGGATGTTTTCTGCGCCATCCAAGTGGACTCTGTGAATAAAGCTAGAACGGCGTTGCTGACCTGCAGGACTTCCTTTCTAGACATGGATCACACGTTTAACATTGAGCTGGAGAATGCCCAGCACCTAAAACTGGTTGTGTTCAGCTGGGACCCAGCCCCAAAGAAGAACCGGGTTTGTTGCCACGGGACCGTCATCCTGCCGGCCCTTTTTAGGGTGACAAAAACCCACCAGCTGGCTGTGAAGTTGGAGCCCCGGGGGTTAATCTATGTAAAGCTGAGCCTCATGGAGCAGTGGGAGAACTCAGCAGACCGTATTGGAGTGGATCGAGAGCCCATAGTGTTCGGGGTCGACGCTCGTCAAATTGTTGAGAAGGAAAATTCGGGACTAATGGTCCCACTACTCATGGACAAATGTATAATGGAAATAGAAAAGAGAGGCTGCCAGGTAACGTCACTACTACAACTCTTACTGTTGCAAAAAAAAGTCACTAAGCAATGAATAGAACATTCCAAATGAAGAATTGCAATATACTGTAAGTGGCATAAAAAAAAATAGTATTTTTAGGTATGTTTTTCTCTCTGGTATCACCCGCTTCTGTTTGTTCTGGTTCACCTTCAACTGCCTTCAGAGGTAAACTAATATTCTTAGTATCTTCCCTGCTCCTTCCCTCCTCTTGGTTATAGTGATCTTGTAGTGACACAGATCAGACACCAGTCATACATCGCTACTTCAGAGAACGTACCATATTTTTCACTTTATAAGACTCACCTGCCCATAAGACGCACCTAGGTTTTAGAGGAGGAAAATAAGACAAATATTTTAGTCGGACTTCAGATCAGACCCCCTAGTCTTCATCGGATCTCCGGATCAGACCCCCCCCCCCCCCCCCTCCTAGTCTTCATCGGACCTCAGGATCAGACACCTCCTCCCCCCCCCTAGTCTTCATCGGACCTCAGGATCAGACACCCCCCCCCAGTCTTCATCGGACCCCCCTTCCATAGTCTTCATCAGACCTCAGGGTCAGACCCCCCCCCCCCTTCCCCCTAGTCTTCACCGGACCTCAGGATCAGACCCCCCCTAGTCTTCATCGGACCTCAGGGTCAGACATAAAATAAATAAAAAAAACAACTTACCTCTCCTGCTCCGAATGGTGCGCTCCACTTGCACTCACCGAACCCTGGTCAGCTGCCGGCGCCGCACTGCACTGTGACCTGACGACGCACAGTGTCTGTTCATAGTGCTCGCCTACATTCACTATGTCACTTGACAGGGTACTGGTTACTTACACTCGACCCCTTCTTCAGGCTGCTTTCCACCCCATCCCTCCTCTACTTCACCTCCAACCTTCCCCCAAATAACACACCGACACCTGGATGGATAAATTGGCCACAGCAGCCTTTTATTAAACAAAACATACATATATAGTTGTCACATTAACCTAACCCAGGGGGAGGTCCTTGAAGCCCGGAAACCTTGGAAACCATGCCGGGGTGGCCAACCTTACCTCCAGCCGTTGCACCTTAGCTCGGAAGCACCACGGTTGACACACCCCAACAATCCCGCCACAGCCGCCAAGCAACCATGGGAGTCCAGCCCCCACCGTGGGGCCCTCCCATCCTCGTCCTCTGATAAACCCACCGACTCCAAGGACCTCCCACCGCCAAACTAAGCCGCCGCGACAATAACCTTCCTTCTTCTTCCTTCTTCATTCTTCGCCTTTTCTTCTTCCCTTCTTTATTCTTCCCCCTTTTCCATTTTTTTTTTTTTTTTTATCTAATTCTTTTTTTTTTTTTTTTTAAAGAACCCTCAATATGCAGACAGCACGCAACCCCAACCCATACCAACAGCTATTTCCAAAGGGGGGCCCAGCCCCCTCTCTCCCCCCCCCAAAACAAGGGTGGGTGGGCGGGGGTCAGTACGCACAAAATGGCCCCTGTCTCCTACCACGCGTCCCCTCTTAACCCCTTTGTTCCCCTCCCACCAACTCAAACCTACCAATCCCTAACCATGACCAGGGAGGGGTCTCCTTAAACCACCCCCTGTCATGTTCGCCTCCCCCTATGCTACGCCTTCAGTCCGGCTTCTTCTTGACAGGGTACTGGTTACTTACACTCGACCCCTTCTTCAGGCTGCTTTCCACCCCATCCCTCCTCTACTTCACCTCCAACCTTCCCCCAAATAACACACCGACACCTGGATGGATAAATTGGCCACAGCAGCCTTTTATTAAACAAAACATACATATATAGTTGTCACATTAACCTAACCCAGGGGGAGGTCCTTGAAGCCCGGAAACCTTGGAAACCATGCCGGGGTGGCCAACCTTACCTCCAGCCGTTGCACCTTAGCTCGGAAGCACCACGGTTGACACACCCCAACAATCCCGCCACAGCCGCCAAGCAACCATGGGAGTCCAGCCCCCACCGTGGGGCCCTCCCATCCTCGTCCTCTGATAAACCCACCGACTCCAAGGACCTCCCACCGCCACAGAAGCCAAGGCTTGACCTCTTAAGCCTTGGCGTCCCTCCACACCCGCACTGCAACCTCAATGCCTTCCTGCAAAGCTAAACACCACATGTCTATACCCAGCGCATTCAAATGAACCCCGTCACTGCGCCAATAGCCACCAACACCCTTCTCCAACTCATGATGCCTGACCGCCAAAGCCCCATTCCGAACCATAAACCTCCCTATTGCCCTGTTTGCCTTCACCCTCGCCCTATTCACACCCTCAACTGAGCGAGCCCCCCTCCAAACCGTACGAGGCACCATGTCTGACCAGACCGTCACCATGCCCGGGTAAAGGGACCACAATCTAAGCAGGTCAAATTTAACATCCCTCACCAACTCCCGTGAAGGACGCGCACACAAATCATTGCCCCCCACATGCAATACGAGCACATCTGGAGCCCTATCCTGCTTCACGAACTGGTGGAATTCCGGCAGCATACCCTTCCACATCATGCCCCGCCTGCCTATCCACCTTACCACTGCCACGTCCCGCGCCAAACCGAGCTGCTGGCCATCAGGCCGAACTGCCGCCCGGAGAGCTCCCCAGAAAACGTAGGAGTGCCCTAGCACCCACACCAACGCCGGACCGGAACCTGCAAAGAAACGAAAAAACATAACAGAACCAAAATCTATTGGCCGACTCCACACCTCCTAAACAACTCCCTTCACGACAAGTCACCACCCCCCAAGCCCTTCCAGGCGCACATAAGACCTGAACCGCACTGACTCCCATCTCCCGATCTTCTTGATGACCTCCTCCCCCAAACCCCACCTGGCGGCCTCTGTCGCCGCCCCTATCCGAAAAGAATGACTAGCATAACCCGCATCCCCCAGACCCAACTGAACCAAGCACCGTCTGAAAACTGCCGTGAACTGAAACCTAGACAAAAAGGCCCCATCCGCATGCACCAACAGGGGGGTGGCCACCCTACCCCTTTCACAACCGTAATCATGCCAACAGCGAACAGGACACATTTCACACTCCGGGACACTAAACAACACCAGCCGCCTGCCTCTTCCCTCCACATCAGTCTTGGACCGCCGCAAAACTATCTCCATCCGGTCCGGAAAAACATCCACATCATCACACAACAGGCCCCCCACCCTATCCGTTGCCGGGCAGACCAGCTCCCCCACTCTCAAAGCCCCGAAAAATGCCAATGAAAACGCTAAGCGAAACAAACGCACCTCCCATGGCGATGTGCACACATCCGCCAATGTCCTACCCAACTGCAACAACATCACAAACGACACTGGGCGGCGAGAATCCTTCCCCGTACCATCCCTGCGCCACCCCTTTAATGCCCTCCTCATCAAAAAAGCCTTAGTAATGTCGACCATACCCCGCAAGCGACACCCAAAAGCCACGCCCGCGATCCAACCATTCATCCTGGTGACAGACCATCCTTCCTCCCTACAATGACCAATAAACAACAACAGGGGGATCTCAAGATCCTCCCGCTCCCCCACCCCCAACTTCACCTTCCACTCTTCCCACCCCCGCCAAGCTCCAGCATACTTATCCCATGTCACAGGCGCCAAGGATGACCGAATCAAACCCATCACCGCGGTTCCAGGATTTCCCAAATCCCCGCCGGACACTCCAAGCCGACCTCCGCTGCTCCAGGAGCCAGCTGCCGAAAACGGTCCCACTGCGAACGAGAGAGGGCATCAGCAATACAGTTATCCACACCGGGCACGTGAACCGCCACGACCCACGCATTGAGTAGCAGGCATTCTAACACCAATTTTTGTAGCAGCCGCACAACCAATGGTGAAGAAGCCGACAAACTATTAATTGCTTGCACTACCCCCAAATTGTCGCAGTGGAACCGAACCGTCCTATTACGAAACAGGTCCCCCCACAACAACACCGCAACGACAATCGGAAACAGCTCTAATAACGCTAGGTTACGCACCCATCCCTTACTAACCCAACTGTCCGGCCACCTGCCCGCGCACCACTGGCCCCCCAGATAGACCCCAAAACCGCAACCCCCCGCCGCATCAGAAAACAAATCAAAATCAAACGAACTAACCTCCTCCATGAACAAAGAACGCCCATTATATTGTTCCAAAAACATACCCCAAACTCGCAAATCAGCCTTCAACTCCCGACCCAACCGTACAAAATGATGAGGGGCCTGAACCCCCCCCGTGGCCCCCGCCAACCTCCTACAGAAAATCCTCCCCATCGGCATAACCCGGCATGCAAAGTTGAGCTTCCCCAGAAGAGACTGCAAATCCCTCAATTTGATTTTTTCCAATCTCCCCGCCCTCGCCACTGCTTGCCTAAGGTCCTCCACCTTATCCAATGGCAACCTGCACTCCATCCTCCCAGAGTCTATTACTATCCCTAAGAAGCTCAATTCCGTAACCGGACCCACCGTCTTTTCCCCCGCCAACGGAACCCCAAACGCCTCAAACAACGCAAACAACGTGTTCAACAAGACTGAACACACCCGGGACTGAGCCGGACCCACACAAAGGAAATCATCCAGATAATGGATGACCGACTCGCACCCTGACGCATCCCGAACTGCCCACTCTAAAAAAGAACTAAACGCCTCAAAGTAAGCACACGATAAGGAGCACCCCATTGGTAAACAACGGTCCACGAAAAAACCCCCATTCCAAAAACACCCCAACAGATGCAAGCTATCTGGATGCACTGGCAACAGCCTAAAAGCCGCCTCAATGTCGGTCTTTGCCATTAAGGCTCCCTGCCCATACCCCCTCACCAATGCCACTGCCGCATCAAATGAAGTATAGACCACGGAACACATCGCCGGGTCAATACCATCATTGACCGACGTTCCCTTAGGGAAGGACAGATGGTGAATCAGCCTGAATTTATTAGCCTCCTTCTTTGGAACCACCCCCAATGGCGACAAACGCAGTGCCGCTAAAGGAGGCTCCAAAAAGGGTCCCGCCATCCTACCCAACCTAACCTCCTTTGCCAGTTTTTCCGTGACTACCTCCGGGTGCTCCCTAGCCGACCGCAAGTTCTTCCTAACCAAAACCGCTTCAGACGAAACAAACGGAATCCGAAAACCAAACGCAAACCCATTTTTTAACAACTCCGCCGCTCCCCTATCCGGGTACCTATCGAGGTACGGGACCATCCTTGCTAGCCGCACCGGCGTCGCCCCCTTTTCCAGAATTATCCCCTCCCCTATGCTTCCCCCCTTTAAAGCACCTCGCCGCTCCATGTGCCCCCCCGCAAGTTGAGCACTCGTGCTTGAACTTGCACTTTGCCCCGAACTTGCATCCCCCTTCATTAAACAGGAAGCACAGCCCTTTCGCGGATGCTGACGCAAAACCCGACTGGCCTCCTCCCCCCACCTCCCCTCGAAAGGACTGACCCCCCCTTACCGGCGCCGTAACCTTTAACCACAGCGCGATATCCTTGTGGTCCCACCGAATACCCTGCCGCACCGCCTTCCGCTGCCGAAACTGCTCATCGTAGCGCAGCCAGGCCAGCCCCCCATACACCCGATAGGCCTCCCCTATCGCGTCCAGATAACAAAAAAGAGCGGAACAACATTCCGGCTCCTTCTCCCCTATAACACTAGCCAATATCGCGAAAGCCTGCAACCAGTTCGCAAACGTCCGCGGTATCAACCTATGCCTCCTCTTCTCCTCCTCCTCCCTTTTCCCCTCATCCTTCCTCACCCTATCCAGGTTAAACTTCTCAAGAGGGAGCAGCGAAAAAATATCCACATACTCCCCCTTCCAGATCCGATCCCTCACCTCCTGCTTCAAATGGGCCCCCAGCGGCCCCTCAAAGCAAACATAAACTTCACCTTTTGCCCGGTCATCTAACCGAGACTCACCCCCCTCCACCACTCCACCGGCCTGCGTCTGCACTGACACGCTAGCCGCCCGCACCTCCGCAACCGTACCCCCACAACTCTGTACCCCACAGGGACCCCCCGACGCCCCCCAAACAGGCAACGGTGACAGGCCCCCAGCCCCCCAGCTAGCCGCCAGCCCCGCCAAACCCCCCAGTAACTGACCTAAACCTCTGCTCAAATCAAGGTGGGCTCCCCCACCCCCAGCCCCAGCCAAACTAGCCCCCAGCTGCACTAACGGTCCCCAAGGTGTCTCACCTGGCTGCGTGGGTGCTGTGACCCCACCAGCCGCAGGTCCTGCATCCAGAAGAGCCGGTCTCTGCGCAGATCCTCCAGGGGCATCTTCTTCCAGGCGTCGCACCCCTCCACCGGACGAAGATCCACTGCTAGAGGCAAATTCTTCAAGGAGGGCCGGCCCCTCCCCCTCTCTACTGCCGGACATCACCGCCGGGAGCCTGCTGCCTCCTGCCTCCTGGCCTGCAGCAGCTCCGCCATTCTGTCCACCTCTCCCACGCTGAGAGGCCCCAGTCACCGCTCCATGGACTGGGCCTGCCGCACCGGGTCCCGCCTCCAACCGCCGTCCATCACGCCGGGCAGGCCTGGCACAGCCTGCAGCCGAGCTCCGCCGCTTGCCAGGATTCCTCCCACGCCTGGGCGTCCGTGGAGGCACAGGCACAGACTGCCCCAGGCGTGAAGGGTCCCTTGAGGGGCTCCTTTTTCGGCGCTGAGCCCTAGGGGGCGCCATCTCTTGACTAAGGCGCGCCGGCGGTACGGACCGCCGCGGCCGGGACGTCTGAGGCAGAGGCAAAGCGGGCGCCTCTGCCACCCCCTGCAGCAACTCCTGGATCCGACCCTGCAGCCAGTCCTCGCCTTTCTCCGCTGCCGCTGCCCTAAGCTGCGATATCAGCACCTCCATTGCGCGTCTGGATGGCGGTCAGTACGCACAAAATGGCCCCTGTCTCCTACCACGCGTCCCCTCTTAACCCCTTTGTTCCCCTCCCACCAACTCAAACCTACCAATCCCTAACCATGACCAGGGAGGGGTCTCCTTAAACCACCCCCTGTCATGTTCGCCTCCCCCTATGCTACGCCTTCAGTCCGGCTTCTTCTACACTATACGCAGTCAGGACACAGCACAGAGTGGCACCCAGAAAACAACCAGGGAGCGGTAAGTACAGCCAGCGCTATACTCGCCGCTCCCGTGTCTTCTGCATACTAATGAGTGCTTCCATAAAGAAAGCTTGCATTAGTATTCGCTTTCTTAGACCCCTGGCATTTTCCCCCCCAATTTTGTTTGGAAAAGTGCTTCTTATAAAGCGAAAAATGCGGTATATAGCTTTGTCTCTCTCTAGACAGTGGAGAAGGGAATTGTGGGGGATTACATACTATGTATCTCTGGGGCAATATGTGAGGGACTATTTTCTGTGCAGAGAGAAGCAGGTGTTCGACGAGCTGCTGCTCACCTCCCACAGACAGGGAAGAAGGTCCGCTAGATAAGTGAATAAAAGTGTTATAAATCTGTGAAATAACCCGGTTTAAGATGATTGAAGCCAGTCTGCATTTGGTGCCATTTTGTCCGCTACGTAACGGGGATCCACAACAGGAGAATGTCCGTTCTCTAGTATGGCAGTGACCTCATAATAATGTACATTGTCCAAAGGGTCTCATCACCTCTCCATTGGCTGTGACAATTACAAGGACTTGTAATGGCGTCTCCTGTGTTCCTCTAAGGTATCCGAAACATAGCTCTGCGTGTAAGGCCTCTTGCACACGAACGTGTGCGCCCCGTAATGCACGAACACCCACCGTGGGGCAGCCGCAGCGGATCGCGGACCCGTTCGCTTTAATTGGTCCGCGATCTGGCTATTCCGCAAAAAGATTGGGCATGTTCTATCTTTTTGCGAAATGGACGTACGGGACTCTGTAGTGGTTCCGATCCGCATCTCCGAATTTGCGGACGCATTGAAGTGAATGGGTCCGCATCCGTGATGCGGAATGCACACGGAACGGTGCCCGTGTATTGCAGATCCGCAATACGGCCACGGAGCACGCACTGTCGTGTGCAATAGGCCTAGCTCTGGGTGATTTCACCTTGCCGTTTGCACTGTCTGACCGAGGTATACGTGAAGAGGATTTCTTGAAGTATACCTCGGACTGATGCTGGTAACGTATACGTACAGTGGTATCCGTGGTAGGCTGTGGGGTGTACTCGTCCATGCCTCTGCACGGCAGAAAAGACCTTGCAATATGGACCAGCCCAGCAGAGGCCTCTATCAGATTGGCATAAGTTTGATCTGTGCACCATTAGCTTTCCCAGACACTGAAAGCGGCCTAGGTTTCCAGTAAAGTCTTTAAGAACCTGCGATGGAGGCAGATGTGAACGCAGCCTTAGCCATGGAGTCGGCACATTATTGTTCTCCTGAATGTCCTGTCCCGGGGTCTATCTCTTACCGCTCCGTGGTGTTTGCACAGGATAAAATGAATGGTCTCGGATTTAGCACCTGCCAGGTGTCCTTGTACATAGATGTTTGCACATGTTGGTGGCAGATGTCTGCCTCATTGGGGCGGGGGGGGGGGGGGGGGGGGGGGGGGGGTTACTGGGCGACCGTCCTCGTCTGTGCAAGGTACAAAGTCTGTTTAAATACGAGAGTGGTCACAAATACAAGATTGCTAGGATACAAGTCTTCTGTGAGAAATGGCACATCCCCTTTAAATCCGGGACTCCCTGTCGATCCAGAGAAAGGGCGCCCTGTTTTCCTGTATGAATGGAGCAGCCGGTCACCATTGCGTGCTGCCCCATTCATTGTGTATGGGACTGTCGGAGATGGCACAGAACAGCGGGTGGCTATGCTTAGAACTCCCCTAGCGATGAATAGAGAGAGCGCCATGCATCGGGGGGCCCTGTTCTGGAGATGGGTGCCAGTCTTAAAGCTAAAATGTTTGTAACGGACTCATAGGATCCAGTTCTCACATTGGTGTCCATGTCTTGCTATGTGCTTATCCCTGCCGTCCTGTTAGTGTTGCCATAGGGAATTAATGCTATGTATATTGTCGTGCCTGTAGTACCATATCGTATTTCACATTTTGCTGTCCCCCCCCCCCCTTATGTTGCAGGTGGTCGGCTTGTACCGACTGTGCGGCTCAGCAGCTGTCAAGAAGGAATTACGTGAAGCGTTTGAGAGGGATTGTAAATCCGTGGGGCTCTGTGAGAATGACTACCCAGACATCAATGTTATAACAGGTAGGAACACGGAGAAGCGTCCCTTCTTCAATGGAGACAGTCGGCTCTGAAATGTCTTGCTGCATCTGCCTATAAACTACAGCTCCCATCATGCCATTATTGCTGCCTTATGTAAATATTTGGCTTGCTGGCTATGCTGGAAGATTTCATCTCTAAAGTTGCAGAACTGGGAGTGCAGCTCTGGAGTACAATATAAGACAACATTGCACCAAAACCTGTGTGTGTGATTGCAGCCTCAGTTGGGGTCAGTCTGTGGCATTGCCCTGTGTGTAGATCATTCTCTATTATTATTATTATCCCCCCCCCCCCCCCCCGCCGGTTATGATGAGGGGTCTCATAGTTCTGCCGTTGCATCATGTCTGTCTTCACCCATGTGAATTTGATTCCAAGTAAAGCATGTCATACACTGAACAGTTCACTGCCCCCGAAAAATGAGGAATTAATGAAGTGGATGGCGCTTTTTGCTTGCTGTCTAAATTTATTTTGCGCGGAAGAGAATGCAGCAGTGCCGGCCCGGCAGCGAGGGTCCGACGAGCTTAAACCCTGAAAAAATAATGCCAGACCTGGAACAGAGCTAATTTAACAGCTAGCTTGCAGGAGGATTAGCCGAGGGCAAAGGGCATCCCCCGGTTCCTACAATATTCCTTTTGTGGAGGGATTAACGAGGCAAAAGTCACCAGAGGAGGAACAGAGGGAAAAATGGAAGAATGACACTCCGTATTGTTCCTGGAGGAAAGTAATTACTGTTTTATTTGGCTCCGGTTCTCCACCTCCCCGGTCGGCTTTCCTGCCGCTTTGTGGAGTTTGCGTCCAATGACAAGACGACAATTCTCGCTGTGTGTGTCCTCCTGTAAAAGCTGGAGCAAAGCTGTCCTAATTAGACGGAGATGTTTCCTAATTAGACGGAGATTCCCCGAGCTCTGTTACAACTGTATCCAGCTGGTTGGATGCGTTTCGCCTGCGCCGATACATTGAGACGAGGGATTTGGCTCACACAGGAGCTCACAAGATTTGTGCAGGTTTTCAGCCTTTCGGATGCAAACAGGAGAAGCGTTTGCTCAGTGACAGCCAGCAGGGATCTTGAAAATGGTAAAGGACGAAAACGCAATTACATTTGAAAGTTACGGAGGTTTTTCTAAGGCCGCACGCACACAACCGTATTTTTAGTCCCTTTTTTTTTGCAGATCAGATGCGAACCCATTTGTTTCACCGGGGCCGCACAAAATGCAGACAAGTATAGGACGTTTCTACGTGGGTAAAAAAAATAAAATTGTCATGCACGCGACCGACATCCGTGGTTTGCAGAACGAAAAGCACGGGCGTGTGCATGAGGCCTAAGGCTGTGATCACATGTACCCCGGATGCTGCAGATGTTATCACAGACTTGCATGCGGAGAAACCTCAGCACGTTTTAGGGCCGGCAAGAGGGATCGGATTTTACAGAGAATCCGCACCAGAATCCGCGCATGGCTTGACCTTCAGTGTGGATTTTGTATCCGCATCGTGTCCTTTTTTTATGCTGCGCATTTAACCCTTTGCAAGGCAGAGGGTGACATCTGGTGCAAACCTACAGAATTTACGCTGTGAATTCCCCTATGATGTGGATTTTGCTGATGCAGATAAACTGTGGAAAATCTGCAGCTGACCTGTCCCATGTGAACGTGCCGTTTTTCAAGAAGGCGAACAGAAGTCGCAATAACACCTGTACAAGCATCAGACGCCTGTACAGGCAATTTTACTCTTTACAAAGTCTCATGCGTATTTCTACGCAGTCCCGGAGTGCTGGATCAGCGCAGCCTGTGAGGCCCGTTCAGTCCCTGCTGTCTGCACCATTAATCCTGGCATGGGGCGGCAGGAACTGAACAGGCCACACGATCACCAGACCACCGCAGGTGCCCAGCACGGACTGATGCTGGGCTCCTGCTAGAACGCCAGGCATCAGAGAGAACCCGTATCCTGGCCTCTTAAAGGGGTTATCCTAGCCTGGAAATGCCCAGGCCCCTCACACTGATTATACTTCCCTGGCTCCCCGCGCCGCTCCTGGTCCCTGCACAGCCGCCGCTGCTTCTCCCCATGCGCAGATGAAAGCATCCGGTGTTGGGGGGGCCAGCCAATGGCAGGCGGCGATGGGGACGACCCTCCCTAGCGTCACCCGCGATGCTAGGAAGGCTCATCCCCATTCCCGCCTGCCATTGGCTATGGAGGCCAGGGCCTAACATGGATTGCCTGGCACCGGCACAGTGATGAGCGAAGGTATGAAAAATTCGGCTGCTTTGCCGAATTTCGCAAAGAAATTTGATCCTTTACAAATTACTGTGTCACAAATCGCATTCCTTTTTGTAAGTAGCGGGCGCAATGACTGGGAACTGAGATCGAACTGCCCCCCTCCCCCATCATTGAACCGCTCGGATGCTGCGTTCATTGCTGATCGTGACATCTGATGTTAAAATGGAGGCCTTTCAGGGGTTAATCGGTGTGATTATAACGTGTTGAGTGAATCCAAGCCAAACGAATTGACTTCAATCCGAATTACAGGAAAAATGAGATTTGCTGCAATGCCGAATTTCCTTGGACCTACTCGCTTCATCCATTTGCTTGCGGAGAGGCCGTCTCCATATTCTTGAAGAAAGCACACGAAATGTTTGCGTGCTTTCTTCAATAATAAGATGGCCACATTGATGAAGTGAGTGTTTATTTTAGTTTTTTTGCTGCCATTTCGGGAAAAATTGATTTTGTTACCACGAAGTGTGAGGAAATTCGGCTTCTTCCTTTTAATTCAGATTGAAGTCAATTCGTTTGGAATCAATTCGCTCAACACAAACGAAAAGCCACGTCTGCTCGTGTGATATAAAAAATGTAAAAAAGTGGTAAAGAACACGCACATATAGCATATCGCACCGTGTTTACCGCAACCCGTAAGATAAAGATAACATGTTATTTAAACGACCCCATGAACAACGTAATGAAACCCCCCAAAAACTGCCTCTTCGTGTTCTATTCTTCCATATGTGCCGGGTAATTTGGCTTCATGGTGCTTCAGCTGTAGTACCAGGCACGACCACATCCACGGGAGTGTCACTGTGTCAGGACCACAGTAAAGGGGGCTGTAGGGCTCCACCAGAGGTCGTGGCCCCTAGAGTGCCCAGGGGTCAGACACAACCAACCACAGCAGGGCAGAGCTTGGCACCTAGCGGGCACCTGCATCAGCAATAATTCATCCAGGGCCTACGGTCATAAACGTTTCGGCCTCTGGACCTGAGGAGTATAACCCCCATGATTGGGGATGCTGTCCTGGGCGGGTGACTTTCCGCAGGCCACATCCACTTACAGTAACAAGTCTCCCTTTGTTTTCCGGCAAACACAGCTGGTATTTCTGTCATGCTTTTGGGGATTAGCAGTTCCAGCTTGGCAGTCGCACCTCCAGCTCACGGAACAGAGGCCTTTGATAGATCGACTTCCTGTTTGTAATTTTATTTCTTGGCAGCTGTCGGCCCCAGACGCACACACGGGCTTTTCTTCTAGGGCCCGGCGTGACAATACAGCTGCCTGCGATAAGCGTCCTCGGCGCGGCGGCCGTTACACCCTGCTCCGCAGCCTTCCAGCCCTCCCTTTCTGCCAGGGTGCTCTCGTTAGCTGTTTGTCCGTCCTGCACATCACCCAGCTTTTCCTGAAACAGATTCAATGAAGAATCATCTCCCTTTTTATATATTTTCCGAAATGCTCCTTTAAAATGTACCTTCTCCATTTTGCTCTGTATATAAAGAATTCGGTAACTTGGTAAACGCGGTGCCTTACATTTCTCATTCTGATTCAAGAGCTGCGTTTACAAGTCTGAAGACTTCAGAGCTGAAATCTCCCCAGCGTTTCTTGCCATTTCAGCGTCTGCACAGGGATTTACCTTCTGGGAAGAGCTATCTTCACACTAGACACTGTATAGCAGCGGTCTCCAACTGCTGTGAAACTACAACTCCCATCATGCCTTCAGCTGCTGTATAGTCATTTTGATGTAGGAAGAACTTATCTTCTCGTGGTCAGAATCCTTAGCGTATCCCAATGCAGAACCCGCTGCAGTTTCTGCCGCGGTCCCGATCTCTGAGTAGCTCCATTAAACAGAGCTAAACGGCAAGCAGGCTTCTGCCGCGTCTTTCCAAGAATGGACCTTTCTGGAAAACCGCACTTTGCTGCTTGAACTGTGGCGCGACTATCCCAATTGAAAACAACGGGGAGGGGGGAGGCGGTTTCAGCACAGATTTGTTGCATTTTTCGGCACTGGATCCGCCCGGAAACCCATGCCAAAAATCTGCCGTGTGAACATACCCTAAGCTTGCTGTTTCTAATAAGCAGCAGAATTGTGAATGCAGCTCTGGAGCATAATGCAGACGTGGATATATTAGTACAGCTGCTCCGGTGTTCATGTACATGAAGTCTTTTTCTAGACTTCCTGATGGTCTTCAGAGGCGGACACTTGGGGGTTGTCGTAACCTCTGGGGCTTCTTGTCAGTGCCTAGACCCCGTGTAATCTAAAACCAGGTCCCAAGTATCTATAAATGTTTTACAGGCGCTCTCTCCAATGACCCCTTCTCTCTCTCTATGGATTTACGGAGTGTCCCTCCTGTTTATAAAGTGCCCCCCTCTTCTGTAGAAGGCGCAGTGTCCCTTTAAGACTCTAATGCTGGGTTAGTGTATACTTTCCTATTGCTGTAAATGGTTATATGGCGGTCACAGGCCGGCGCCCGCTCTGTACTTACCTGATGGTTTCCTGGACGTACGGTTAACGTGTAACCGGCAGCAGGTGCAGCGCCGATGGTAGATTCACAGATAAATATTAGTGTATGCTTATATGCGCCATTCAGGACACTGTACGTTGTTATCCAGCTTTCCCATTGAGTAATGGCTGACTAAACGGTGCCACGTGTGACCATAGGTTGCCTCTGGTATTGCAGCTTATCACTATTGAACTACCACGCATTACCACGAGGAAGGGTGTGGCACTTTTACTGGAAGATGGCGGCCATGTTTCTCTTATTCCGGACAATCCCTTTAACACCCTGACAGATGACGACTTAAGAACTTCTCTTTGTATGTGATGCTAGGAGAACATTTCTGAGGCGCTTTTTAACGTCTCGTGTTTAAGTTCCTACCTTCTGTACTGATTATGTCCTGTCTGCAGCCACCACTAGAGGGAGCTACATTCATGTATACACTGGATACCATCAGAATAGTATGCTCGGAGCTCCCCCTTGTGCTGGCTGCAGGCGACCAGATTATCATTTAAAGGCCTATTCCGGTTAGATGAAGTTTATCCCCTATCCACAGTGAGGGTCTGCCCCCCCCCCCCCCCAAAAGTGTGGACCGTCGGGTCAAACCTGAGTACCTATTGAAATGGCCGAGCTCTGCACTGTATCTCCTACATGCTGAAGCTGCTGCTCCATTAATTTCGGGGGTACGGGGCTCCCTGTTCTAGTCATCGCTGGGGGTCCCATCTAATCTCTCTCTCCCTTGGATAGGGGATAATGTCATCTAGTCGGAGTGCCCCTATAGCTCAGCAGTTATCAGGGTATACAGACTGGGGGGGGGGGGGGGGGGGGGAGACCTTCACCCAAAACCATACAGGGCCACAGCGACCCCACAAAATCCTCCCAGTGCTGCCCCACATAGGACATGGCCTCTGACACTGCAGGACATCTGTGCCCTGAGCCGGCTGCCATCTTGTAGGAATTCCTGGCACCCAGGGCATTGTGCGGTAAGACGAGACGTGCGGGAGGCTTCCCGGCTGATTTATTTCCAGCACTGGAGCGTATTGTTTGGGAAGGTCGGGCATGACTGGAGCCTCGTCTCCGCACTCGTGTCACAACACGACACGCCAAAGAATTTCTCGCTTTCACATATTTGTGTCAAATACTCCAGAGGCTCGTGAGGGACTCGCGTGACGATGGGAAGATATTGCGGTCACTGGAATCTTACCCTCGGCCTGAAGTGACCCCCTCCCCCTGGGCTCCCGACCTCCATTTTTAACCCTCTAAGAACTCGTTGTACAATACGTTCCCTTATTCTCCTTGTCTCTCGCTGGGCTTGCTTTGCTTGTCTGCGGGGGCTGCCACCCAACTTTCCACGAGTCCTGAATGTAGACTTGTGGGTCACCTGCCAGCCCTCGCCTCTCCTGACATGTCTGCATCCCCCATGTCATGGAACATATATTCTTAGTACTCTCTGTTCTGCCATTCCATAATTATTCCTACTGGAAGTTCACAAACAAATTGCTAACATTTTTGCAATGAAGGTCCAGCTGGGTTTTACCAAGTTGGTGGTGGGTCATATCGGTGCTCCCATCACTGTGCAGGGACACGCCACAACTGGACCTTCACTGCAAACTGAGTTATCTAATCCCTATAGTAACCCCCAGAATGCCCGGGCCCCCCCTCTAGAGCATACTTACCTGCATCACGGGTGACGACAGGGAGGCTAATCGCAGTCATGGCCTGCTATTGGCTGCCCTGACAATACACCCCCCACTTTGATCCGCACAACGGGGAGATACAGCGACAGCCGTGCAGGGATCCGGAGGGACGCGGGCGCCGCGCGGCAGGTCAGTATGCTCTAGAGGAGGGGCCTGGGCGTTCTGGAGGTCATTATAGGGATTAGATGACCCCTTTAATTCATAATTTATAGCAGGGATAATTGAGGAATGGTACAACAATGAGTCATGGTGGTTACCAGTGGGGGAAAGGTGGGTGTCCCTGCACATCTGATGATGGCAGCACTGATATGGATAGTGTCCGACTGTGCAGGGACAAACCCCAAACTGGTAACCCAGCTGGATCTTCATTGCAAACTGCTAGTAACTAATAAACTTCTTGTATTGCTCCAGAATTATTTCATGGGGGTGGGGGGGTCTGACATTCCCTCAGTCATGGCCTCTGCTTTTCCGATTGGGAGCCAAGTCGAGAATGGCAGCGCAGCCCCATTCAAGTGAATGAATGTGTGATTGACGAGCCATTAGTGCACATCGTGGGAAAAATCCCTTCACCAGTCGTCTTCTGCTGCTGCTGCTGCGTCATTGTGAATTCTGCTCAGGTCTATAACACAGGGGATTATTGTATTTCTAGAAGCAGCGCCCCCCTTGTCCATAGGGTTGTGTCTGATATCACTACCCCATGAACTATAAATCTGGAAAAACCTTGCTGTTCGCTTCCAAAAATGAAGTCTCTCCTGTCCACGTGGAGTGTGTGGTACTGCAGCTCAGCCCCATGCACTTCAGTGGAGCCTGGCTGCAGATCCAGACACGGCCTACGAGCACTAGTGGCGCTGTTTTATAGACGAAAGCAGCCATGTTTTTCTATTACTTGGCGACCCCTTTAACTTGTTCTTCAGTCCTCTGCTCTTGATATTCATCTGCAGGGCTTGTACCCATGGCAGTGACCGTCATAAATGTCATCTTGGGGCAGAGATTTTGACACTTCCTAACTTCTGTCTGTTCTTGCCTTGCAGGAGTCTTGAAGGATTACCTGAGGGAGCTCCCTTCTCCGCTCATCACAAAGCAGCTGTATGAGGCCGTGCTGCATGCCATGGCCGAGAAGCCACTCCGGATGTCGGGCAATGGCTGCGAGAATGATCCCAGGGACTCGGAGCAGACTGTAGAGCTTCTGAGTTGTCTGCCCGATGTGGAAAGGGTGAGAACCACCACCCCCTGTAAACACCCCCTACTCCTTTAGGGTATAGTCACCGGCAGAAATGTCCTCCTGTATGGGACTTTTAGAAATTTATGGTGTCCCCAGAACAATCCATGGAATTGATTTTCACTGATTTGTCCCTATGACCAGTAACCGGCCGACCTGTTACATGTGCACTTGGCAGCTGAAGACATCTGTGTTGGTCCCATGTTCATATGTGTCCTCATTGCTGAGAAAAATTATGTTTTAATATATGCAAATTAGCCTCTAGGAGCAACGGGGGCGTGGTTGTTACACCTAAAGGCTCTGCTCTTTCTGCAGGTGCCGCGTCCTCTCCACTTTGACTTTAGGAGAAGTCGAGGCCAGACGTGGTGATGGTTTTTACTGCCTGGTACGATCCATCAAAGTGCAGAGGGCGCGGCAGGTGCAGAGAGAGCAGAGCCTCTAGGTGTAATGGTAACTCCCCCGTTGCTCCTAGAGGCTCATTTGCATATATTAAAACATCATTTTTCTCCGCAATGCGGGCACATATGAACATGGGACCAACACGGATGTCTTCAGCTGCCAAGCGCACATGTAACAGGTTTTGATGCTGAACCTTTGCAGGAGGATTTTCTTTTAAAACTTCCTTTGTCATCATATTGAAGAACGCTAAAGTTTATCAGCAAGCTGGGGAGAAACTGAGAGTAAAGGCGCATTTACGCGTGCCGAGGAGCAGCAGATTGTCGGGAAGGAAGCTTTCTTTCCAGACAGTCGGCTGCTCCTTCAGTGGAGGTGGAGCGTTGTATTTACATGCAGTGATCACCTCCACAGTATGAGGTCGAGGGATGGCTATTGCGATCGCTCGTCCTCCTACAGCTGCATTGTTTCTGAGCAGCAGATATCTGCTGGCCAGAAACGATAATTTAGGTGCCTGCACGAAGGACAGGATTCCCCCCCTCCCCCCCCATGAACGCACGTTTCGCACATTCATCAGGTCATCTCTTGCACCTTTGCACGGGCAGAATGTCTGGATCGAGGAACGTTTGTTCCCGATAATCTGCCCAATTATTGCACCGTGTAAATCCACCTAGACAGCAAAGGATGGGGATGATGTGCAGCAAGCCACGAAACACTGTGCGTGTTGGGTTTTTGTGCAATCCTATGCAAAGAGGTATCTCCCAAGGAAGATTGATTCATACGGAGCCACTTCCAAAAGGTAGCGCTAGCAAAATGGTTCTCTTTCCTTGGGAAATGCCTCTGTGCATGTTATTTGACCTATAAGTCTCCGTACAGAGCTGGTCTCTTTAAGGAGACCCCAACACACTGCCTAAGCTGCTTGGGTAATCCTACCAATGGTTCCTGTTGCTCTCCCACCAGGCCACCCTGAAGATGCTGCTGGATCACTTGAAGCTCGTCGCCTCCTACCACGAAGTGAACAAGATGACCTGCCAGAACCTGGCCGTTTGCTTTGGTCCAGTCTTGTTAAGTCAGAGACAAGAAACGTCTAATCACAATAACCGGGTGTTCATTGACTCGGAGGAGCTGGCCAGCGCCTTAGACTTCAAGAAGCACATTGAGGTTCTGCACTACTTGCTGCAATTATGGCCGGGTAAGATGGACTACTTTTCTTAGAGATGCTTCTGTTACGTGGTTTCCTGCCGTATAATGTGAAGTCATTGTTGTAGGCCTTCTATGCCAGGCAGTTCCTGAGGCTTGAGGGGGAAAGCCACCAAAATGGTTTTGTTTTTTCTTGCAAAAAAAAAAAAGCATCTTCTAGACTGTAAAGACCATATTTGATATACTAGTAGTAAAGCTGTGCGATATAACAATATAATATACATTGTGGCAATCGATAAAGAGGCTTGTGGTGTTTGCCATAGGCAGGTGACACACGGGTGAACGTGAGCGGCCATGGTCCAGGTAACACGTTATTGCCCGGGTTTGGAGTGTTGGCTTGGCATGGATGATGAAGCATTGTGGTGAGAGTGGTGCGATGCCTTGGTCTGTGCCCTGCTAGAGTGTCAGAGCTGCATGTGAAGATGTGAGGAACAGGTGTAAGGGGCCATCTGGGACATTGATGGCATAACCTCGAGATATGCCATCATTGTCAGATAGGAGCAGGTCCCAGATGTAGGACCTGCTCCTATCTCCAGTACAGGACCCCTGAAGTGAACAGAGCACGCCATGCATGCGCGCAGTGCAATCTCCTTCACTAAAGGGGCCCTGTTCTGTAGATCACTTTCACAAGCGGTTGTTCAATACATTTCAATGTATTGAATGACGATGCGTTTCGGGGTACCGCTGACCCCTTTATCAAGTTGCTGAAGAGTGTGGGTCTGCATCAGTTGCAACTGATGCAGACCCACACTCTTCAGCAACTTGATAAAGGGGTCAGCGGTACCCCGAAACGCGTCGTCATTAAATACATTGAAATTTATTGAACAACCGGTTGTGAAAGTGCACCCCTTGTTGTCCACACGCTTGACTCCTATTGTCTGGCGTTCTTCTACTTCTACCCAACTGGCGGTGTGATTGGACAAGTTCAGGCTGCATCACCAGTTAACCTTCCCATTTGGCCTTTATTGGGGTTGTGCCCAATTTGGTGCAAACCATTTCCCACTATCTGTGGATTTAATGTTCACTTGACATGCTCGCCCTATGAGCGCCTTTCTCTTCTTATTGCCACCATTTGCTGTTCTGTAGATATGAGTGGGGCCCAGAGGTGGGATCATTGATGGCATATCCTAGCGAGATGCCATCTATGGCCCAACCCCTTTAAATTATGCTCTGTACTGTAGGAGCTGCTTACTGTGCAGGGTGAGATGGAGTTGGATGAAAGCATCCTTCTCTGGATTCAACGGCTGGAGAAAGCAAAAATCTAGTTTTGCATGGTGACCCATTAATTCATGCCTGGGTGTGCATTAGGGCTTGCTCACGGTACCTGCTGGACGATGAGGTGCCCAGTGCCAACCAAAACATTAACTCTGTCTTGTCTTAACCTGTGTGGGCAGCATGTACCCTATACCAGCCTGGCATTCTGTGAATCCTTCCTTAGTAGGTTGTACATAGGCTTGTGTGCTCTGCCATGTCACCAGCTGTTTGTGCCAGCTTAGGATTAAGGGGTTTTGACTAAAAAGCATTAAGTGATTTTACACATTTTTCTTTTTCTTTGTGGTTATCATAAACCTAATTTATTTTTATTTTTTTCCTTCAACTTTTTACAGTGAAAAATGAATCTTCCAAAGAAGCTTCCCCGAGCAGTGTTCAGACAGAACCGCAGCCGTGTCTACGCAGGAAAAAGCCACGGCCACAAATGCTGAACCTGAATAGCTCAAAAATGTCTGGAGTGCTGCGGCCGAGAGCCGCCCGCCTGGACAGTCCCTCCAGCAACCGCTACGCTGGAGATTGGAGCAGCTGTCAGGGCAGCTACTTAAGTCCAAAAGAGGAGGCGGACTATGCAGATGTCCCCTCCGAGAGCACCAGGGACACCTTCGCCATACGGACTGAAAGGACGTACGAGCATCTGAAAGCCAAAGAACACCCGCTCTGTACCCCCACCACCGAAGGAGGATCTGAGGAATCGGACGTCAACCTCCACGACCTGCAGGAGAGTATCGACACTTTGATAGGAAACCTGGAGCGAGAACTGAGCAAAAATAAACTAGGCGTCGCCATCTAAACGTTTCTGCCCGTGATTATCTCTTCTCATTAGAAGAATCTTTCCCTTTTAACCCTGTGAGGGTCTACTAGTGTACCGCCGCCTGGTGAGTCCTTGCACTAGAGTGCAGCCGGCTCTCCTGCTCTTCCTGCCATGTACAAGGCAGGATTTCCAGGAAACAAACACTTACTTGGTACGTATCCTCCTAGAGGAAAACATTGCGGCTGCCGGTGATCCAGCGACCAGGGTCAGACATGTTACTGCCGTGGCTGCTGGTCTGCCCAGGAAACGCAGAACGGACTCTTTTTATACAGAAAATATATTTTTTGTAACATGAACTGTAGCAGCAATAAAGCATCTGTCGCCGCTTATTATGTGATGCACCCAAGTGCCTGGTGTCTGTACCGCAGACACGGAGGGACAGCTGTGACGGTGTCTGCGATATGTGGCATCATGTGGTCATTGAGACCTATGGTGGGGCCAGGGTTTTTCATCACACCACCTTAGAGAGCTGTCGGCAAAAATGCTGATTCGGCTGACAACTATTCCTCCAGACCACCTACCCCCATAGACATGACGGGGTCCATAGGGTCCCACTGTATGTGTGATTACTGTCCATGAAGGGTAGGGCTTCCATAACATTGACCTAGGGCTCCAGGATCTGCTCATTCTCCAGATTCTGGTATGTCCTAGCACAGGGATCAGCAATCCTCGGCACTCCAGCTGTTGGCAAACTACAACTCCCAGCAGGCTCCATTCATTTTAATGGGAGTTCCGAGTACAGACAAACAAGTGTGCATGCTGGGAATTGTAGTTTCACCACAGCTGGAGTGCCGGAGGCTACGGATCCCTGTCCTAGCAGCTTGCTCTCGTCCAGATTACCTTCATGTCGCACTGTCCATAGAGACCGAAGCCATTGACCAAGTCCATCTGCAGATACTGTAAAGACGATGTGCAGGATCTGCCGTACTGCGGTGTGCATAACCTTTACCAGTGAAGTCCTGTATTTTTTAAGGTACCTGATATATTAAAGCATTTTATATAAATATATATATATATATATATAAATCTATATAGAGATGCGACAAAATAATTCAAGTGGCTATTTAATAACTTTATATATTATGTACATAGGAAAATCTAAGTATAATATTGTACAATTGTTTCATATTGTGAATATTATGAAGGTGCGATGCGCCTCCGATTATACATTAGAATTGTGTGTGTGTGTGTGTGTGGGGGGGGGGGGGTCAGTCTTCCTCATGATGCTTATTAACATTTTTGAGACATTTAGGGGTTAGGTCCAGTGTCTTGTCTTAAAGCTGATCCTTTGTGCTTTTTATTGGCTGGAACCAGTATTCCAAACTACGCAGGCTGCAGCTTCCAGGCTGATGAGAGTTGTAGTTTCACAGCTTGCAGACCACTGGTGTACGCCGTTCACTACATCAGTGGGATCCATTCTGTGGCTCACTTGCTGTTCTGAAAACTGCAACTCTCAGCATGTCCTGCCGGCCTCTGGCTGTCCGAGTATGCTGAGAGTTGTAGTTTTGCAGCATGTTTCAATGATGTAGTGCAGCGGTCTCCAGATCCTGTTGAGCTAGTGGCCTCAGCCTGTCCAACAATATGGCAGCCACCATAGTGTAAGGTCAGGGATCTGCTATAATGAAGAAGTACCAGATACTTGCTGGCCAATGGAATTTATTTATACAGGCCCAGCGGCTGGTCGTGCTCCTACAGTACTGGCTACTGTGATGATCTGGGAAAGTGGTTAAAATGGGCAGGACAGGTGTTAAGACTAGATCCGGCCGCCTTGCTGTATAACAGTTCTCGGCTCGCTGGGAGTTGTAGTACCCCAAACAGCTGCAGTTTGCATAACACTACATCAGTGGAGGGTTACGAGGCGACGGGAAAGTACCGAATATGTTTCTATTACTCTATTTTTGTACAGACAGAATATTTTTTGAAAGCAGCCTGTGCCATTACATAACCGTATAGAAGTGTTCTGTCCGTCTTACTAGTTGTACTTATGTGTTGTAAAATCCCACTTTTTGGTAATTGTTTACACCATCCAATGTGAACTCGTGCGATTGACATGTAGAAAGCTTCAGCTCGTATGGAAATGCCTCAGAAATGTATTTTCTACTTTGTAATTTATATAAGAAGTATATATACTGTATATATTTGTTCTGTATTCCACATCTGTTACAATACAAACAGTTAATATCTATGTACCTGGTCTGGTTCTTGTTGGTGATCAGGGGGCTGATGTGGGGTCCGAGCCTTGTGGCTGCATTATGGCTTTCCGAAGGCGGCCGTACATAGATACTTTCAGGACACTTACACTATAGTACATCGGCAGCCCTGTCCTCTGCTCCATGTGAAATCGAGGACAGCTCAGCCGGAGAGTCTCTACAAGTCTTCCTCCTTCCTGCCCTTTGGATTTAGGGAAGCTCATTGTGTGGGCCCTGCTGAGGAGTACAGGAGCCAAGGCTAAGGCTACTTTCACACTAGCGTTCGGAGCGGATCCGTCTGATGTTTCATCAGACGGATCCGCTCGGATAATGCAGACGTTTGCATCCGTTCAGAACGGATCCGTCTGCATTATAACTTAGAAAATTTTCTAAGTATGAAAGTAGCCTGAGCGGATCCGTTCAGACTTTACATTGTAAGTCAATGGGGAACGGATCCGCTTGAAGATTGAGCCATATGGTGTCATCTTCAAGCGGATCCGTTCCCCATTGACTTTCATTATAAGTCTGGACGGATCCGCTCGCCTTCGCACGGCCAGCGTTCAGGTGTCCACTCGCTGAGCGGAGGCTGAACGCTGGCAGGCGGATGCATTCTCAGTGGATCCGCCTCCACTGAGAATGCATTAGGGCCAGACGGATGCGTTCGGGGCCGCTCGTGAGCCCCTTCAAACGGAGCGCACGAGCGGACACCTGAACGCTAGTGTGAAAGTAGCCTAAGTGTCCTGCCCCGTTACTGTTGGATGATGCCTTGTTAGGGATTATAGCACCCACAGCATCTTACACATACATGGTGGTGCAGCAGTGTGCCCACCAGATAATTTATGTTAGTATGGCTGTGAAGATTTTATTATGGTCTTTAATGGAGGAGCTGTATAAATCCATATGCAGTGAGCGCCACCTAGTGGTGGCTGCGGGCAGCCAGAATGTTGTCATATGCAGCAAACCTCCCAAAATCTTATCAAAGATGATGGTCAGTATGCGTAATATATGGTGGAACTGAAAATCTGTTGCAGGAAACCTCGTCTGTATTTGCACTGTACTATATGAAGGGGAGCAGTGGATTGGGAGCTCTGTATTCGTAAAGCAGACCTCTTACCCCTCAGGACCATTTTCAATACTGTTTAGAATTAAAGAGACTTATCCAGAAAGGGCGATGGGTTTTCAGTACAACTTTATTTATACAGTCCATAAGAACGCCATTAATATGATCTGCTGTACCAGTCTCTGTTATAATACTGTACACAACAACCTAAAGCCCCGGAGAGTGCAGTATTGGCCTCTGTATTCCCGGCTGCAATGGTGTACAGACAGACAGACAGATGTGCTTGGAATCATTAGGTTTTCACCGTTATTTCTTCATTTTCTTTCTTAATCCCCAGTCCTGTCAGAACAGCGTTCTCCAGTGCCAAGTATGCTGTGTACTCTCGGCTTATCTCCTCTTCAAGCTGCTCTTTTGACTTCACCGGTGGAGTGGCTTCCTTCAGACATAAACAGAACACGATTATACAATGCTAATTATAACGAGCGGCTTCTAATCTCATCCTATGTGAACATTCATGGGCATAAAAACAAGTAGAGGTGACAGGACAAAGTAAATTCAGAGCCGGGGCCAAGACTTGTGCAACGACTTGGAAGGAAAAGTGATGAAAAGTTAATTTATATTGAGCCCCGTACAAAGGGGACTACATGACTGCATCTCTTTACACCGCACGAAGAGGACATTTCCAACAGAAGAGACACATTTATAATTAACACCAGTTGTCCGGTGCAAATAAAGCCAGAAATCTGCGGCATCTCTGAGCTGTTGTAGATTTCTATTTAGGTGCACGGACTGCCGGAGGATTTCCCTAATTTATGACTAGACCTGCACCTCATCCTAAATTAGGCGATATCAAGACCAGCACAGAAACCAGAAGTCAATAAATCTCCCTCTGAGTTTTTAATGAGTCAAAGATAAAATGATGCCGTAGCCGCTGCCTCCTTGTGCCGAAGGGCACCGTCACTTACAGCAGACTTTATTGCGGAAATCCATGTGCTTGTAGCCCCATGCAATTGAATAGAACAGATTTTCATTTGCAGAAATTTCTGCAACATGTGAAGGCACCCCAAAAGTCTAACGCAGGGATCGGCAACCTCTGGCACTCCAGCTGTTCTGAAACTACAACTCCCAGAATCCTACTTTCATTTCTGTGGAAGTTAGAAGAACAGCCAAGTATGTTTGCATGCTGGGAGTTGTAGTTTCACAGCAGCTGGAGTGCCTAAGGGTACTTTCACACTTGCGGCAGGACGGATCCGACAGGCTGTGCACCCTGTCGGATCCGCCCTTCCGCTATTTTACCGTGCCGCCGCTCCATCCCCATTGACTATAATAGGGACGGGGCGGAGCTCCGGCGCAGCACGGCAAGAGCCGCTGGACTAAAAAGTCCTGCATGTCCGACGGCTCTCGCCGTGCTGCGCCGGAGCTCCGCCCCCGTCCCCATTATAGTCAATGGGGACGGAGCAGCGGAAGGACGGATCCGACAGGGTGAACAGCCTGTCGGATCTGTCCTGCCGCAAGTGTGAAAGTAGCCTAAGGTTGCTGCTGATCCCTGGTCTAATGGATATACAGTATCTATCTTCTAGAGGATGACACACGAGCATTTATTAGAGGGACCCGGGGTGGCAAATTTCCTAAATATAGAAATATACAATGAGCCTAAAAAAAAAAAACACCAACAGTTTTTGTTCTGTGGTCCTTCAGCTCCAACGCTCTCTTTTCTGCAGCTCGAAATGTCTTTCTCTGTTCATAATACTCCAAATGACTGACTTCCCTGTCCAAGTAATGCAAGACACCGGTGATCTGGAGAAGAAAAGGGAGAATATTGCTTCAGATGATTTCCCGCAATTGGAGATTAGACAACCTTAAGCAATGGTGAGCTGCCAATGCCATCTCCAGATTTCTTAGGCCCCTTTCACACGGGCGAGATTTCCGCCCGGATGCGTGAGGTGAACGCATTGCACCTGCACTGAATACCGACCCATTCATTTCTATGGGGCTGTTCACATGAGCGGTGATTTTCACGCATCACTTGTGCGTTGCGTGAAAATCGCAGCATGCTCTATATTCTGCGTTTTTCACGCAACGCATGCCCCATAGAAGTGAATGGGGTTGCGTGAAAATCGCAAGCATCCGCATGCAAGTGCGGATGCGGTGCGATTTTCACGCACGGTTGCTAGGAGACGATCGGGATGGGGACCCAATCATTATTATTTTCCCTTATAACATGGTTATAAGGGAAAATAATAGCATTCTGAATACAGAATGCATAGTAAAATTAACACTGGAGGGGTTAATAAAAATAATTTAACTCACCTTAATCCACTTGCTGGCGCTGCCGGCATCTCGTCTGTCTCCTTTGCTGAACAGGACCTGTGGTGACGTCACTCCGGTCATCACATGATCTTTTACCATGGTGATGGATCATGTGATGACCGGAGTGACGTCACCACAGGTCCTGCTCAGCAAAGAAGGAGACAGACGAGATGCCGGCAGCGCCAGCAAGTGGATTAAGGCGAGTTAAATTATTTTGAATTTTTTTTTAACCCCTCCAGCGCTATTGTACTATGTATTCAGAATGCTATTATTTTCCCTTATAACCATGTTATAAGGGAAAATAATAGCAATCTACAGAAAACCAATCCCAAGCCCGAACTTCTGTGAAGAAGTTCAGGTTTGGGTACCAAAGATGCGCGATTTTTCTCACGCGAGTGCAAAACGCATTACAATGTTTTGCACTCGCGTGGAAAAATCGCAGGTGTTCCCGTAACGCACCCGCACATTTTCCCACAACGCCCGTCTGAAAGAGGCCTTAGACTTGGTGGCAGAAAAAGCGATTTCTTAGCCAAAACTAATTCCGCTAGAACCAGATCTCAAATAACTGTTAAAGGCGTTTTCCAGGAGTACAATATTGATGACTGGAGATGAGCAGATCGACTTCGAATGGTAAAAACTTTGTTCTAATACTGTACGGTGATCCCGCTTCCTTACAGTATTAGAATGTATGGGCTCTGATAAACCAAAGTTATTACTTTGCAAAGTTGCACAAGACTGTAAAAAACCTTGGTACCGAACTCGGGTTCAGTTCCAAGGTACCACTCGGAACTGAACTGGGGTACGGTACCAAGGTTTTTTACACTAATAATTCCTGAAGTTATTACGCGAAGTCTCGCGCGACTCCACTAAGTAATAACTTTGGCTTTTTGGAGCCAATACATTCTAATACTGTACAGAGATGGATCTCCGTACAGTATTAGTCCATTCACACGTCCGTAGAATGGGTCCGGATCCGTTCCGCAACGAATCCGGACCCATTCATTCTCCATGGGGCCGGAAGAGATGCGGACAGCACACCGTGTGCTGTCCGAGTCTGCATTTCTGGAGATCGGCCCCGATCTTCCGGTCCGCTGCTCCAGTTCTATGCGGGTGCCGGCCGGGTGTATTGCAGATCCGCAATACACTACGGACGTGTGAATGGACCCTTAGGATAAAGTTTTCAGCAAATAGACTTCAGATGTACCATCCGATGTTGATTCACTGATCTCTATTGATAACCTATCAATATCTGATTGGTGGGGGGCCAAAACCTGTCACTTCCACTGTTCAGCTTACAGCAGGGATGCCCAACCTGCGGCCCTCCAGCTGTTGCAAAACTACAATTCCCAGCATGCCTGGACAGCCTACAGCTATTACATCATGTTGGGAGTTGTAGTTTTGCAACAGCTGGAGGGCCACAGGTTGGGCATACCAAGCACAGTGCTGTACATTGTGTAGTGGCCGTGCTTGGTATTGCAGCCCAGGCCCATTCACTTGAATGGGAATGAGCTGCACATAGGCCATGTGACTGATAAATGTGACGTCACTGGTCTAGGAAGAGTCCACAGCCTCTTCAAACAACTGATAGATGGATGTGCCAGGAGTCGGACCCCCACCACTCAGATATTGATGACGTATCCTGAGGGTAGGCCATCAATCTTGTACTCCCAGAAAACCCCTTTAACCTGAAGAGTCCACAAATTCCATGGTGCCTCCACAGTTTCTCAAAACCAACCCTTCACTTACTCCATTAGCACCCAGAGGATGGGGTAAAGCTGGACACAGACAGATATTTGGGACTCTGGTTTGTCGGGGTATACAAGGATCCAACATGGTGTCTCTTGGACAGCGAGATTCTGGACTTTTTAGTCTGCTTCCATCCTATGTTTATGGTTCACTTTACATATAAAGCATCAGAACATGTCCACCTTAGACAATCCCTTATTCTAGAGAAGGGCCCTATGAAAATAAGCTGATTACATGGCGTCCCACTATTGGGGACCAGCACAAATTTGCAAGAAACTTGGCAGCCAGTGATTGGTTTCCCTGCGGCGCCACCACAGGGTAAACAAAGTATTACATGTTGTCCACTGGGAGGGAGTTTACAAATGAGGGAGCTCCTACCTTACCCCAGAAGACCTCATTTAGTATTTAAAGAGGTTGTCTGGTTTAGAAACCCCAACTGTAATCCTAACATTCATTGACGGATCTCTCCATCCCTTCCACAGGCAATCACTGGTATCGCTCTGTGTTAGTGCCCGTGATACGCCAGAACCGTATCACTGTGTGCACCTTCTAAACTGGCATAGAAACCTGAAACAGTTGTCAAAACATTCTTGTTATTCCAGCGCTGATCCCCCCCCCCCCCCTTCCCTCCCATTAGAATCAATGTACGGCCACAAAGACTTACAAAACTGTAATGTAATAAAAAAAATGCTGAAAAGCAAACATTGTGCAAGACTGATGAAGGGCTGACTAAATAACATTTCAGCCGCAATAAAACTACACTTTACATGTTTCATCCGCACCAACCTCATTAGCGGAGGGGTGATGTAAGGTCCACGGGATCTCTAGGACATGGAGGGTGCCGCTGTCATCGGCCACGGCCAGGAGATGCTGCTTTGCTGCAAAAACAAAGATGCAAAAGCTTCAGTCCATATCGGTCTCACAATCTAATTCCCTGTCTTTGGGTAAATTCTAGCATATGGATCAACGTTACAGGGTAATAAGCTAAACTGGATGGACCTAGGTCTATTACAAACTATGTTACTATGGACTTTATCAAGGGGAGCGGAGGTCGGCTCTGTCTACATCCTCCTTTAAAGGGGAATCGAGCCTTTTGCAATCCTTTTAATTGCCC
The DNA here is from genome assembly GCF_905171765.1 of Bufo bufo. Classification (NCBI taxonomy): domain Eukaryota; kingdom Metazoa; phylum Chordata; class Amphibia; order Anura; family Bufonidae; genus Bufo; species Bufo bufo. Next base: position 205,764,034 of record NC_053397.1, read on the forward strand.
AATTCCATCTATAATAATAAAATAAAAAAGCAGCAAATCTTGGTTAAACATATGCTACCGTTTTATGTACACAGCTGTCATGTAGAACTAGATGTCTCCATGGTTACAGACTACAGACTACAGACAAGGCCTGTGTGTGGTTGGACCCTACAGTCACGTGTTACCCCTCTCCGGCTGCCCCCTCTACATGCTAATCTATGGACGGCAGAGAGATGAAGAAATAACACACGATGGCAGGATCAGACTACATGTTTATTTTTGTAGTCTGTAACCATGGAGACACAAAGGTCTGCATGGGAGCGGTGAGCACAAAATGGTAGATTTTTTTTTAATCAGGTACATTTTTAATTTGCAAACTTGCTTTATGTATTATTTTAGATGAATTTGAGCAATATAATAAATCGATTGCAAAAGTGTTCATACCCTTTACATAGTCGGCCATGGTCCGTGTGTCGGTCGCAACTGCCCTGATTCGAACTGACTGCAATAGACCAGACATCGGATACAAACTATAAATCACTATGATACAGTCAGTTCGGGTCATTGCGGACGACACACAGGACGCGTTTTACCGGACCGATCACGGTCAAGTGCATGAGCACAGAAAATATGAATGTAATTCAGGGGAGGTCCAGATTGGGTGTACATCCTATATTATTGCAAATTTCCCTTACCCGACACGATCCAGGGTTTAATGTAGGTGACGGCTGCTGCGGATATGTTCTGCGTCTGAGAGGGCTCATGGGTCTTCTCTAGTAAGTCCCATATGTCCACATTTCCATCTTCCTTGCCAATGAAGAAGACACCAGGCCTGGACAGGGACCAGTGGGCTGCTGTGTACCTCTGCTGAGTGCAACACGACTGGAGGATTGGTCCACTCTGAGAAAGAAACGGGGAATTGGGAGATTCTAAACATTAACCCTTTAATACCTGCGTTAGACACCGTGCAGCAGTCATTTTAGAGCTCTGTAAAAAAATATAGCGCTCTAGAGTGAAGCCCCTTAATGATGCCTTGAGGAAGCTTTGGCGGTCATCGAGGGGTTAACCCCATCCAAAGGAAGACAAAGTGGAACAATAGTAGCAATAGAACAATTCAGCTATTTCTCACGGTTATCCATCACCAGGAACGCTGCTTGTTATGTGACATCCAATATGGCTGCCTCCACGGTTTCCATAAACGCCGTCACTGCATTTTCTGAGATATGGGACATTATGTTTGTTCCTGGAGATCTATCAAGTCCTCATCCTCAAGTGATGTGTGTCTACCTTGGAGAGGTCTGGTGACGCACATCCCGTCTTGGAGGAATCTATAAATCACTTGGCTTGTACCGCTTCAGATTTTAAGGGCATCTGTCAGCAGTTTTGTACCTATGACACTGGCTGACCTGTTACATGTGCGCTTGGCAGCTGAAGGCATCTGTTTTGGTCCCCTGTTCCTATGTGCCCGCATTACTGAGAAAAAAGATGTTTTAATATATGCAAATGAGCCTTTAGGAGCAACGGGGGCGTTACCATTACTCCTAGAGGCTCTGCTCTCTCTGCAACTGCCACGCCCTCTGCACTTTGATTGACAGAACTAAGGTGTGTTAACATCATCACACCTGGCCCTGTCAATCAAAGTGGAGAGGGAGCGGCAGTTGTAGAGAGAGCAGAGCCTCTAGGTGTAATGGCAACGCCCCTGTTGCTCCTAGAGGCTCATTTGCATATATTAAAACATCATTTTTCTCAGTAATGCGGACACATATGAACATGGGACCAACACAGACGCCTTCAGCCGCCAAGCGCCCATGTAACAGGTCAGCCGGTGTCGTAGGTACAAATTTGCCCTTTAAGGAGGTCCTTGTCCAGGATTTCTCCCTCTCTTCCAAAAACAGCACCACACCTGTCCACAGGTTGCGTGTGGTATTGCAGCTCAGCCTCATTCACTCCAATAGAGATGAGCTACAGTACAAGACACGACCCATGAACAGGCGCCATGAGGTTTTTGGCAGAGCTCTGTCCACCATGATGGATTGTGCTCTGTTGGGTTATTCCCTTCGAGGGCCGCTTTTGACAAGTGAAAAAGGAGCCCACGGAGAAACGTCATTGGTGAATTGGGGCGACAGGAGCCCTGTTCTAACTAAACGTGAAGGATAAAGAGGTGGCACCTGCTCCAAACGGCCACTGATGGCAAATCTTGTGGGTCCAGGGTGGAGCAGGAAGAGCGCATTTCTCCATCTTATGTATTCCTACATAGGATACTGGACAAATACATTGTAGCAGCCCCTCTGCACAGTACAGCGATACTCACCGTCACTCCTTCTTTCCAAATAGCAAAGTTCCAGCCCCCCACTGTGAGAACAAAGTCCTTTAGAAATGGAGATCTTTGCACAGTATGGACGAGTCCATCATGGACGACGTGTCTCTGTGTGGGTTTAGCACCTGCAAACACCAGAAAATGAATGCTCCCGGTTACTGGTTATACTGGTGATAACACCATGTGCACCATTGCATGCCAGGCTGTGCCCAGCCAATAATTAAACTTGTAAAATGTTGCCGCTTTAGGCCTCATGCACATGGCTGTAAATGTTTAGCAGTTCGCAAAACATGGATCCCGTCTGTGAGCATGCCGCAAAACGGACAAGAATAGGATACATGCTATATTATTTTTTTTCCATTGAGATGAACGGATCTGCGTCATCTGCAAAAAAAAAAAAACGTAGATCGTATGCGGACCCACACTACATGAGGCCTTATGCACATGGCTAGATTGCCTAAAATGCGGGGGCGTAGCTGAAGTCATATGGGCCCTGGTGCAAGAGTTCAGCTTGGACCCCCCTTCCCTCAGTGCTTTGTGGCCTTCATACTGCCTGACGCAAAAATTAAAACGGCACTGCCCCCCCATGCCAAATTCTTGACCTAACCCCTTCCCTCCAGCGTGCACTTTCTATAATACTAGTGTCTTCTTATGCAGCACAAGGGTCTTTGGGCCCCTCAGGCTCCTGGGCCCGGTAGTGACTGCTACCTCTGCACCCCTATAGCTAAGCCCCTGCTAGAAAGTATCCTGATGAGTATCTGTGCCCATATCGTGTTCTAACTGACCCCAGGAAGACGGAGGAGGGTACAGGACGGTTCACTGGACCACCCCCACATATGCCAAGGCCACTTACTGATCAGTCTTCCAGTGTCTCCATCTTTCTCCATCTTCCAGTCTGTGTATAGCAGCTCCCCATCCTGTAATGAGGTGAAGGGAACATGCGGCATCATCAGTTATCATATATCTCGTTCACACAGGGGGGGGGATATGCTGCAGATTTCAGGTCCAAATTTTGCGGGGAGAAAATCAGTAAAGTGGAGGAAATTTCAACAAACCTAATCCACGAACCCTGAATAGTGGAAATAATCTGCGCGGAAACCAACCTAATCCACCGCAGCTTTTTACTGCTCATTTCACCCTTTTTCAACACATAGGGTTAAATCTGCTGCAAATCCTCAACCAAATCCATATCTTAAATTTGCCATATCATTTATTTTTCTTCCATTGCAATGTAATCTCATGTGGTCGTACACTTAAAGGGGTTGTGCGCGGCTGGAAAACTCCTCCCCCTGAGCAGACCCGCGAAGGCATCCATACTTACTTGCTTCCCCGATGCTAGCTCCTGCATTCGGTCTCCGTTCTGGTTCCTGTTTTGACGCCGATGCAGCCAAGCGCTGGCCGCATTTGTGACCGGTGTCCCCATGTCAAATGGTCATGCGATGCACGTGGAGCTGGTCGCTGCTGAGGCCAGCAATTGGCTGCAGTGGCTTCGAACTGGAAGTTGACAATCAGGGACACGAGCGGGGTAGTGGAGGCCGGAGAGTGCAGGAGCCAGCTCTGGGAAGGAGGTAAGTATGCTTCCCTTCGCAGGTCTGCCCAGGAGGGGGGATTTGTAAAGGGTCCCCCCCCAAACATCCACAACCCCTTTAATAGGATTTTTAATTTTTACTCTTTATTGGGATTCAACACCATCCATCATATTAGAAGGCGGCTCACAACCAACAAAAGGCTGGGACCACAGATTGAGCAGATGTTCCATTCAGGAGCCTCCAACAGCGGCCATATTGACCGTCATCCAACTCTCCCAAAAACAGATATACCAAACAAGTGTCTAACTACAATGTGACAAAATTCCAGTGGTGCACCTACCATGGAGGCAGACCACGCGACTGCTATGGGGCCCCCGAGTAGGGGTAACTGGCGCTGGGCTGCTTCTCCTGTTACCGACAGATATTTACTGCATTCTCCATTATCTGTCACTAGGGGGAGCTCAGCGCAAAGAGATTCTTGATAGATTCTAATAAAGTCAATGGTAGCTGTATAAATTCTTATGCATTGAGCTCCCTCTAGTGGTGGCTGCAGGCAGCCAGTTTTGCTGGCAGTAATATAAGTAGAAATGATGGTAGTAGTGGTATTAGTAATAATGTAGTAGAGGTAAAGGCATTAGTAATAATGCTAGTATCAATGGCAGTGCTGGTAGTAATATAAACAGAAATGATGGGTGTAATCGTAGTGGTATTAGTAATAATGTAGTAGTGACAGCAGTAGTGGTAGAGGTAATGGCAGTTGTAATAGTGCTAGAATTAAATGGTAGTGCTGGTACTAATACAAGTACAAAAGATAGTAGTAGTGGTAGTAGTAGTATTGATGGTAGTGGTAGTAATAGTAACCATAGGGTTGACTTTACAGTATAGCTTTCCCCTTTTCTCTCATGGTCCGAGCACTTAGTGAATGAGCAGTGATGGAAGTAGTAATGGCGTAGTTGTATTAGTAGTAGTGAAAGTGGTAGCAATGGTGGTGGTAGTGGTAATGGTGACAGTAGTAGTAATGGTGATAGCTGAACTGCTGATGGTAGAGGCAGTAACCATAGAGGTGACCTTCCAGTATAGCTTCCCCTTTTCTATCATGGTGCAGGCACTTGGTGAATGCACAGAGATGGCGGTACGCCTCCACCCAGTAGCTGAGGTTCTGCCTCTCGTCTTCTGTGGATAATTTATTTCTGTGCTGAGATTAACCAAATGCTACTGTCTGCATCCCGGAAAGTACAGAACTCACTTCGGTTCCAGCAAAGTAACTTGTGTTGATGTCCTCCAGCATTTTGGTGTTCTTGGCAGAGGTGGCTCTTAAACTGCTGTAATGGATTCCTCCCCCAGACTTCTCCTCTTTGACTTGGGTCTGTAGTTTGTCTACACATGACGGGGAGGAAGAGGATAAGTAATATTACAGATGCACCAGGAATGTATACGACGTCACAGCAACCACAAATCTTTAGACACTGAGGACCAGGCAGTGGAGTCAAAAAGTGCACCTGACAAGAAGCAATCAGTTAAAGGGGTTGTCCAGGTTAGAAAATTCCTTTTCATATGTCCTACTCTGGAATTCCCTCTGGGATCTTCATCTCTTGGTCAGGGAGCAGAGGGGTTACAAAGAAAGTCTCTCACACTGGAGGACCTGTCCTGTCTTGCATTACATAGACAACCCATTGATTTGAATGACCACTGTGTGATGCTTCATTTCTCCTGCGGAGGAGCTGCAGGGAAATTGAACGCTTACTACCAGGTTTCTCCACAGATTACAGCTGATCGCTGGGCGTCCCAGGAGGTCTACACTTTGGGATCTGCTTCGTACTGGCTACACACAAAAGGGAAGCTCTTTCTCAAGAACATATAACAATATATCTTTAGAGTAGGCCATGAATGTTTGGGGCCCTCTGCTTCTTCTTCACTGTGGCTCAAATGAATGGGATGAGCTACTGCACAGCTGCTAAGAGGTTCCCGGAGGTCAGACCTCCTCCAATAAAAACCTGATGGACTATCTAAAATATATCCTTCCATGTTATAGTCTCGGAGAGCGCCTTTAAGGGTCAAGAGGTACTAACCCCACCAAGAGAAGCATCCTCCAAATTATACACTTACAATACAACATCTGGAGTAAGAATGATGATAATTGTAAAACCTCTTAAAGGATAACTGTCACACTTAGATCCTAATTTCAATTTTAATATATGTAGTTACTAATAACATGATATTCCAGAATCAGTTACTATTAGACTGACTTACTCCAAAAAATACAAAAGTTATACTTTAAGTTACAGTATAGACAGTGTCCATAGACACAGGTGTTTCTTCCTTCCTTCCTGGCTGCTCCTTCTCTGTAACCCCAATTTCCTAGCTTCCCTTCTTCCTTCCTGGCCAAAACCATGGCCTTATAGAAACTGTCTTCTGACAATTCCATTTAGTTAGGAATGTCCCTCAAAAGTAAGGCGTCCTGCTTCTTGAAACCCTGTGGATCAGCTGAAATATGCAGGGAACCTGGGCAGCAAGTGTTGAATTTCCCTGCAGCGCCACCACAGGTGAAACAAGGCATTGCATTGTTCCCAACTGGGCTCTACATGCAATGGAACCATGAGAGACCGACCCTCTTTGTAGCTACCATCCACTTCAGATATTCCCCTTTATTAAAGGGCATCTGTCAGCGGAGTTGTATGACCTGACGGTATATAACAATGGGATTTCTAGACCAGATGACCACATTGAGGAAGATGTGCATGCTAATCAATAGTCATTCACCTGAAGGTCCCCACTCCTCCTAGGCTGATGCACCATATTTTCTGATACATATCCTAACTGATGCAGAACCTCTTTATTTTTTTTAGGAGAGGAAGGGGATGTGTTAGTCACTGATTAACATTAGGAGGTTCTGCAGCAGCTGGGTGTCTGGTCAATCATGGTGCTTCCATCCTCAGAATATTAGTAGTTACTGTGACCTGTATAACTACACCTCTACTGTATGTGACTAGTATGGTCGAGGATACATTGTAATATATACACACACACATACAGACATTATGATAGTTACGAGATAGCTAGACAGATAAATAGACAAATAGATAGATAGTGTGTATATAATATATATATATTATATATTTATACCACTTGGTGACATCCTCGCTGCTTTATGTATGACAAGAGCCAGTGACTGCTCATTATAGATCATTTCCTCATCCTTCATCTTGTGCTCCGGGGAATGCATTATCCCGAATCTTATAGTTCCTGCTCGGACAGCCAGCGATGGGCTATTAAAGGCAGCAGATTATATCTATTTCACTTGAAGAAGCTGCGAGTTCCTGTATTGTGATATCCTGAGGTTCGGGCGCTGATTGACAGCATGACAGAATTAGAATCAGGAAGAAAATGGCGTGTGCCAGGGGAAACGTTGGCCCCGGACCGGGAATGCCTGAGCTTGGCTGTAAAACAAGCTGGAGGCTGCAGCATTCCTCCCTGCAAGTGCAGACCCTATTGTCCTTATATAGCGCTAGCACGGTGCAGGGTTACCGCTAAATACTGCAGGAGACACAGGCTTAAAGGGCTTCTGTCACCCCACTAAATTCATATTATTTTTTTGGGCTACTTAAATTCCTTATACTGCGATATATCAATATATAATGCTCTTACTGATTTTCGTTCTGTAGTTTCTTCAAAAAACAGACTTTTAGGGTCCATTCACACGTCCATAAGTGTTTTGGGGATCCGCAAATTGCGGATCCGCAAAACACGGACACCTGCAATGTGCAATCCGCAATTTGCGCATCCACACATCACAGACACTATAATAGAAAATGCCTTTTCTGGTCAATTGCGGACAAGAATAGGACATGTTCTATTTTTTCCAGGAACGAAATTGCGGATCCCGAAAAAACGGATCCCGAAAAAACGGATGCGGATCCAGGAAATGTGGATTTGCATCCGTTCCAGCCCCATTGAAAGCGAATGGGTCCGAAAATTGCGGAACGAATGCGGACCCAAATTACGGACGTGTGAATGGACCCTTATAATATGTAAATTACCTCTCTACCAGCAAGTAGGGCGGTTACTTGCTGGTAGCAGCCGCATCCTCCTCTCATAATGACGCCCCCTCCTCATGTTGATTGACAGGGCCAGCGAACGCGCTCGTCCTCTGACTGGCCCTGTCTGCATTCAAAATTTCGCGCCTGCGCCGTACCGGTCTTCAGTCGGCGCAGGCGCACTGAGATGAGGACGCTTACTCGGCCGCTCCTTCCTCAGTGCGCCTGCGCCGGGTATAGATGTGACGTCATCGGCGCAGGCGTCCTCATCTCAGTGCGCCGGCACCGACTGAAGACCGGTACGGCGCAGGCGCGAAATTTTGAACGCAGACAGGGCCAGTCAGAGGACGAGCGCGTTCGCTGGCCCTGTCAATCAACATGAGGAGGGGGCGTCATTATGAGAGGAGGATGCGGCTGCTACCAGCAAGTAACCGCCCTACTTGCTGGTAGAGAGGTAATTTATATATTATAAAAGTCAGTTTTTTGAAGAAACTACAGAACGAAAATCAGTAAGAGCATTATATATCGATATATCGCAGTATAAGGAATTTAATTAAGTAGCCAAAAAAAATGACTTTAGTGGGGTGACAGAAGCCGTTTAAAGGGAACCTGTCACTATGAAAATGCAGGGTCATCTGCAGGCAGCAGGTTATTGCGCAGGAGAAGCTGAGCAGACTGATGTATAGTTTTATGGGAAAAGACTCAGTAAAACTTGTAATTTATACATTTATATATCTGCTCATTCTGGGCTTTGAAGTCCAGGAGGCGGTCCTATCAGTGATTGACAGCTGTCTCTGTATACACAGTCATAGAGGGCAGGCTGTCAGGGCCGCATCCTCGACTTCAATGTGCAGAATGAGCAGGAATTTCAGTGGATGAAATCCAAGTTATAAAGCTATATATCAATCTGCTCAGCTCCTCCTGCTCTTTAAAATGCTGCCTGCAGATTACTTAGCATTTTCATGGTGACATGTTCCCTTTAACTGTATAAGGGTGTGGCGAAACTAACCTCGCCACTGGGTTTTGGAGGGGCCTGGTTGCCAGCCTCTTCTTCCAGGATTATGGGCCCTCTCCTCAGCCAGGCTTCCTTTGTTCACAAAGGACTTTTACTCACTTTTGAACCCCTGGTCTAATTCGTGCCATTTTGGGATATGTTAAATGTCTATGTTACTGTAATGGGTGGGACATTGTATGTTTGAGTGGTTATGTCTGTCCTATTGTCTCCACATGTGTATTGGTGATTTCCCTTTGTCCTGAGGGATAATTGACTTACTCCTCGGTTGTCTCCAGGACAGAGGACATTGTGTATTCTCCTGCCTGTGATAATTACATCAACCCATTGTACCATAATTATATCACAGGCAGAGGGGAGGATTTTGTGTGGGAGTGTTTTACTGTATTGTACGTGGTTATTGGTTGTTTTTACAAAACCCTGTGGGTGGTACTGATGTGTACCAATGTTATATAAGATCAATAAACACACAGCTCTGGGTGACCACTGCTTGACCCTCAACACAGAGTCTCATCTCGTTCTTGGGGGGATTCACTGTATGCTGTTAGAGACTGATTGCTAGAAGTGTAAGCCGCTTGGGTGCGTTTCCTATTCGTCTGCTATCAGCTATTCGTGAGGTTCCGTTCGGCGTTTGGACCATTCCCTTGTATGCCATTACAATGGGCTCCTAATATAAGGGGTTATAGGGGCCACAAAATGTCATCTCCTGGCAGATACATTTTAGGGGTCATAAAACAGTAATCTCCATTACAGAATAGTAAACTTGTTATACCGACACCCGGGGCTGGAATATAGTGTGGGCAAGATGGGTAATTGGGAAGGATTGGGCCAATTATGGGAACGAATGTTCCTATGAGCGCGTGTTTCTGATAATTAGCCTGTATAAAGGAGCAAGGCGTTTGTTTGTCAGGTGGTCGCATCTCTGAAAACCATGTTAGAGAAGGGGATGTGCTGCTGACAATATATAAAGAGAATTGGGGATGAATGATCACAATAACGATCATTCGTTCACCTTTCACTCTGCATCGGGCCATGTGAAAGTCACTTGAATGAAGCTCAGAATGACTTGTATATCAGTGATCGTCGCTCATTTACTGTACACCCCTCAGTGGCAAGGGGCGGTTAATTACTCTGCCCTTGCTGTACTAGAAATCAGCTTTATGTCCAATTACTTCCTGCTCAGCCTGTGACAGACTTGTGCTCGTAACCAGCAGCCAATCAGAGGAGGCGGGGTGCAGAGAGAGGGCGAGAGCAACAGCCTGGACCAATGATAAGACAGGGGGGGGTGTCTCAGACTACCTCAAACTCCCCATAGGCACTGTAACAAAGCAGTAATCACAAATCACAACTCTGTCCTAATGGTGCTGAGCTAAAAAGCAGCAAGATCCAAGGAAAATAAGTAACGGGTAATCATCCAATGTAGGTACTGAAATATATATCATTTTTGAAGGCATGACTGAACAGTCAGGGGACTACGCCGGGGGAGTAGTATTCTGGCACTATATAACATGGTTATGACACTGCCCAATGCGTACAACACATGGATGTGTTACGTGGGTACTGCACTGTACTGTTACTTAGCAGTTTATGTATTCCCCCAGTATATACCCTTCAGTGGTAGCCTCATTCATAAATCGTGTGTAGTTGAGTCAGAGAAAGTGCCAGTGTAGGTGAGTTCACCTAGGCAGGCGATGAGCTGGTCTTACCCGCCATCCTGCAGGAATGATGCTCCTCTCTAAGGCTGATTTTAATGGGGCTGAACTCTCCTCCTGTGTCAGTCTTAGCAATTGAGGTCTGAAAGAAAAACAATACAATCAATAATTATAAGGACAGCGGACAAAGAATGCGAGCTGAAACTGAATGTTCACCATTTATAATACACTAGCAGAAGGACGCGGCTTCACACGGGTATATTTCATCTATTTCATTTAATGTTTGTGTGTGTCGTTAAAAGATATTGACAGTATCCCCCATAACAGTGACCTCTACAGCACCCCGTCCCTTTAACAGTGACCTCCACAGTGCCCGCCCCTTAACACTGACCCCCCCCCCCCCCCCCCCCATAGTGCCACGCCACTTCAAAATGGAACCTCCACGGCAGCCCATCCCCTTAAAGGGAACCTGTCACCGGGATTTTGGGTATAGAGCTGAGGACATGGGTTGCTAGATGGCCGCTAGCACATCCGCAATACCCAGTCCCCATAGCTCTGTGTGCTTTTGTTGTGGAGAAAAAACGATTTGATACATATGCAAATTAACCTGAGATGAGTCCTGTCCCTGACTCATCTCACGTACAGGACTCATCTCAGGTTAATTTGCATCTGTATCAAATAGTTTTTTCTCCACAATAAAAGCACACAGAGCTATGGGGACTGGGTATTGCGGATGTGCTAGCGGCCATCTAGCAACCCATGTCCTCAGCTCTATACCCAAAATCCCAGTCCCGCCCCTTTAACAGTGACCTCCACAGTACCCCACTTCCTTGACAGTGACCTCACAGTACCCTGCTGCCTTAACAGTGACCTCCACAGCAGTTACCCTTTAATAGTGGCCCCTGCACCCTTAACAGTGACCTCCACAGTGTCCACCACTGTAACAGTGACCTCCACAGTGTCCACCACTGTAACAGTGACCTCCACAGCGCCCTGCTCCTTTAATGCTAGGGCTACACGACAACGTGTCGCGCAACATTTTGTCTCAACAATTTTTATAATGATAGGCTATAGTGTTGCCGCTAGCACCAACTAATTGTGGGAGCGGATCCGTCTGCGCATCCACTAGACGGATCCGCTATGAGCGCGGGTGTGAGAGCAGCCTCAAATGTGCCGCTGCGATCGTGTGCCGCATCGCGTGACATTGCGGTCGCGTGCTGTGTCATGTGATCGCCGCATCACTAGTTCTCCGCCCCTTGGAGTCTGAGGCCTCATGTTCTGTTGGTTCCGCTGTCATTCAGATGTTTGGCCGCACCTACTGCACTGCCCCCGGTTCCTCCTCCATATGACTACATGGGCTACTGATTGGTTTTCCTGGTATGGTCAGGGCGTGTCGTATGATGCACCTCTGACACTGCGGTCATGTGCTTGCTCACATGCTCGCTCTGTCATCTCAGTCCTGCCTCCATTAGGTGCTTCTGGTTCTATTGATTGGCTTTTAGGTACTGGGGCTCCAATTCCATTGGTGCTGACGTCATTCAGGTCCTGCAATTTTAATTATCCTCCACACACCTGTGTGGGCACTATATAGGGGAGATGTTTTTATGTGTTTCCGTATCCCCGGAAGAAGCCAGATCTGCAGGCGAAACGGCGTTGGGTCAGGAGTCGGCCGAGAGATCTCTGCACCATCCAGGGTATGTTTATACTTTGTCCTTTTTATTTCAACCTCAATCTCTACAATCGCCTCCTTTGCACTTTGTTTGGGGCATTGCTGCTATGAGGTTTTGAGGTATGCTCTTTCAGCTAGCTTCCTTTTCCCTGTTATTTCGTGCATCGATCTCCCGGCCTCTCCTTGGGTCCTGCTATTCATCTGTGTGTCCCGCCTTGTGCTGCCTGTTTTATTATATATGTATGTATTGTTTATATGTTTATATCTACTTACAATAAAGTTGTTTGGATCTTCATACATATGTAAGTTATTTTCATTCATTTGTTTGGTGATTAGCACCAACTAAAGTAGGACTTCTAGGTCCTGTGGTAGATTCTGGAAGACGAGGGTTTCCTGGCCCGAATCATGGTCTGGACCAATGCTTTCGAAAACCCATGAGCTTTCAGTACGGCGGCTTCATGCCATGCCGTTAAATGTAGCGACCCTAAACTTGGGTGGAAGATTGGCCCCTGCAACAGCAGGTCCTCCCGAAGAGGAAGACGCCAAGGTTCGTTGGCGAGAAGGGCGACTAGGGACGCTTGCCACACCCTGAGTGGCCAATCTGGGGCAACGAGAATGACGGGCAGTCCCTCGGACCTGATCTTCCGGAGAGGACGCGTAATGAGAGGAAGAGGCGGGAACACGTAAGGAAAGGTGAACCGACTCCACGGCATCACCAGCGCATCGCATGCCAGGGCCATGGGTTCCCTGAACCACGCGACAAAGTCCTCGACCTTGTTGTTGAAGAGTGAGGCCATGAGATCGACATCCGGCTGACCCCACCTCTCGCAGATGGCCCAAAAGACCTGCGGATGAAGAGCCCACTGGCCGGGATCGAGACTCTCCCGGCTGAGGAAGTGTGCGATCCAGTTGCCGACGCCGGGTATGTAAACTGCCGACAGTGCTGAAATAAGTTTCTCTGCCCAGCTGAGAATCAGCGCCGTCTCCGCCATGACGGGTGCCGCCCTGGTGATTTATGTACGCCACCGCCCTGGAGTTGTCGGACAACCCCTGAGATGGTCATTCCAATGTCGCAGAGAGAGCAGAGTCGCCCTCAACTCCAGAACATTGATTGAAAGGGAACGCTCCTCGCCTGACCATGCCCCTTGAACAGAGAGATTTTCCAACACTCCCCCCCCCCCCCCCCCAACCCCTGAGGCTTGCGTCCATTGTTAACACCTTCCAACGGAGAGGGAGGAACAAGCGACCCGACTTCAATATTGGAGAGACCATCGACCATCTGAGGGCCCGGCGCACTGGGTCAAGGACACGCACTGGCCGATCCAAGGAGGCTGGGGAGCGATCCCAGCTGGACAGAATGGCTCGCTGAAGCATTCTAATATGGAATTGAGCATAGGGAACTGCTTCGAAGGCAGAGACCATGGAGGAGATGACTGAAAAAAACGGGACAGAGGACTTGAAATCCAGCTTGTAGCCCTCTGCAATGACCTCCCTCACACACGCATCTGAGAGGTGAGCCAGCCAAACATGTCGAAACACATGAAGCCGGCCGCAAACCCGAACGGAGGGCGCCGGGAGCCGCCCGTCATGCAGCGGAGTTCTTAGGCTTAAAGGACTTGTATGACGCCCTCTTGAAGCTGGAAAAACTCTGAAAGGGACGAAAAAAAGGCTTCCGCTTTTTTGATCTATTAGACAACCTGTTCTGTGGTAAATGGGTGCTCTTATCACCTGTAGCGTCCGAAATTATCTCATCCAGACGCTTACCAAAAAAGTCTGCTGCCGGTAAAGGGGAGGGCTGTCAGGGTCCGCTTTGAAGCATTATCTGCCGACCAGCAGGAGAGCCATAGGGTACGGCGAATAGCTACCAACAGGGCTGACGAGCGAGCCATAAACCTGGCCACGTCAAAAGATGCTTCACGAATATATGCACTGGCATGCAAGAGCTGCAGGGCCACATCTGCAAGTTCCCCCAAGGGAACTCCCGAGTCGATACCCGGATGTAAATTACTTGCCCACTCTCCCATAGCCTTGCTCACCCATGTAGAGGCAAACACCGGCTGCAGCGCTGTGCCGACTGCTTCAAAGACAGATTTTGCAAACGCTTCCAGCTTCTTATCTTTGATATCAGAAAAAGAAGCCCCAGCCGCCATTGGCAAGGTAGTATGTTTAGCCAAGCGGGAAACTGGCGGGTCCACTATAGGTGGAGCCGACCATTTCTTAGTCAAATCCTCCGGAAAAGGATAAAGGATGCTCAAGTATTTTGGCAATATGAAATGTCTACCAGGGAAATTCCACTTCTTGGAGAGAGAGGAATACAAATTTTGGTGGCTTGTGCGAATGACGGGACTTCCTAAAGGAAACACCCGCGCTGGCAGGTGACAGAGCTGGATCCTCAACCTGCAACTTCTCAATAACTGCCGTAATTAAATTGTCCACCATGGAGGATAGTTTGGACGACTGACCCTCCGGTGAGACAACATCCTCATCTGATCCTCTCTCCTCAGAACATGCCTGTTCAACTGAGGACACATCGGAGTGAGACTCTCTAGTAGGAGGAGGAGAGGCCGAGGAAAAGGGAGACACAGACACCCTTTTGGGGGAGGATGTTCTGGCCCGTTTTGTGGGATGGCCGCGATGGGCACGTGCCCCGTGATCCCCAGAGTCAGACCGGTCAGAGGACTGCCTTGCCAACAAACGCCCCAATATATCCACAATAGCTTTGTTGGTATTGGAGACATCCTGTACCACCCTAGACAGGGAACACGCCCATTTTGGTTCTTCCGTAGCTTGGGCAGCGGGAAGCAACGGGTCAGGAGCCGAGCCACTTGATGGAGGCACAGCACAGCAGAGGGAGTCTGACTGAGGGGATGGAAATTTTGCACGACACGACGCACAAGCAAAATGACGCCCCAAAGGGACCGCCTGCTTCGGGACCTGGTGTCTGTGCTAAGACATAGTGAAAATCCTGGTGCCGAGGAAGAGGGAAAGGTTAGGCCCTGTAAGAAGGGACAAACTGCACTTAGCCAGCCTGTGTCCCTCCAAGCAGCAAGCCAGTCCGTCAGCGTCCCGCCAGGTGCTTTAAATCCAGGAAGTGGGCGGAGCCTAATCTCCCTATGCTCTGCTGCTGGCGTGGGGGCGAGGCGAACACAAGCCCCACCCCCAAAATGACACTGTCTCTCAGCGTCCGCCCATCATCTCTGGCCCCACCCCCCACCGGAACACACGTCCGCATCCCTGTCCGAACTCAGATGCCGGTGTAAAGTTACATTACCCTACTTCATGAGATTTCCCTACCTCCTAACTTCCGGTCCCACCGCTAATGACGTGAGGAGGCGTTCCTGAGTTTTGACGATCTGCGCATGCGCAAACGGACAGTTTATGGAAAATCTCAGCGGAGTTCAGCTGCACACCGGGACACTGCGCATGCGCCGGAGAGCCTCAGTAGGGAAATATTACGGCCCAGTGCGCAAGCGCGGCTAACTTTAGAAGATCCATCCTATCTCCGCGCCTGCGCAATGTGGGGGTAGGGAGATCTCATGGCCATATTTTCTGTTAAATAAATATTTATTTAACAGAAAATATGGCCATGAGATCTCCCTAGGCAATGTGTGGATAAATTTATAGATAAATAATTATGGATTTCTAAATATATATATATATATTGCCATGAGATCTCCCTACCCCCACACTGCGCAGGCGCGGAGATCGGATGGATCTTCTGGAGTTAGCCGCGCTTGTGCACTGGGCCGTAATACTTCCCTACTGAGGCTCTCCGGCGCATGCGCAGTGTCCCGGTGTGCAGCTGAACTCTGCTGAGATTTTCCCTAAACTGTCGTTTTGCACATGCGCAGATTGGCACAACTCCGGCACGCCTCCCCATGCAATTTCCGGTGCGACCGGAAGTTAGGAGGTAGGGAAATCTCACGAAGTAGGGTAATGTAACGTTACACCGGCCAGGTAAAAATAAGGCGGGGGGGTGGGGGAGCAGTCCCCACAGAAGCCGGAGCCTCAATTAACAATGGCTGCCCCAGAACTGACGTTCCGACCAGGAAGTGGCGCTCAGGAGGAAACTCCGCCCCCTCCTCTCCAAGGTGCGTTCAGGAGGACGCCACCGTGGAAACGGACGCCCCCAGTAGTAGGCCCCAAATGAAGCCGGGGCCTCAATTACCAATGGCCCCGGTGGCCCTGTGAAAGCGGCGATATCCTCAACACAGTGGCGGATCGGCCACACAACAGCAGCAGCCCCCTGAGCTGCCACTTAACATTTAAAGGGCTCTTATTACTGCCTATAGTACAAGGCGACCACATGGGGACGATCACACATTGGGAGGAGAGGGAACTGGAGGGGAGAAATGTGGACAGTCTCCTACTCACCTGTTCGAAGTCTTCTGCCTCCCTGGCTCCAGCCGGATCACCACCTTCGGTGTGCGGCCCCTTGGTGAGGGACGCTACACCGGAAACAGAGGGGACTTTCGCTTGGGGGGCCGTGGTGATGCGATTGCTGGTGGGAAACAGAGGTTTTTACGGGAACCTCTGGTCCTCCTTTTCTTCCGGAGAGCGGGAATGAGCAGGGGGTTTGGGTGACCTCCTGGTCAGGAGTGCAGGCTGTTTAAAAGACTGCCTGAAGCTTCCTGCTAGAAGGAAAAGCTGCTGCTTTGTAGGAGCGTATGACCCCCACAAGATTTCTTTCCAGGTAGCAAGGGATGTGTATACCAAGTTTTGCTGAAAACGATGGTTGCTTTTTTGAGTGATCGCGGAACATACATACATATATACGTCCTTCTTTATATATATATATATATATATATAGATATCTATACGGTGTGAGCTTTGTTTTCCTGATACAAAGCTCAGTAACTCGTGCAAAGAGTTCAATAAAATATGTCTGCCAACAGCCACCACTAGGGGGAACTTATGAAAACCTATAAAATACTATACAGTATATACATGTAACTAAATAATAAGATAGTATTCAGTGAGCTCATAAGCTCCCTCTAGTGGGGGTTACAGACAGTCAGAATGCTATCATTTAACTGCAAGGGGACTAGGAGCTCCGCATAATAAAATGGAGCTCAACTTTTACAAAGTAAAAGGTCTTCTGGAACATAGATACGGATAACCTATCTTCAGAATAGGTCACCAATATCAGATCGGTGAGGGTCCAACACCCCGCATCCCCAATGATCAGCTGTTTTAGGCAGCCGCTGGTGCCAGAAGTGATACACTGGACGGGGCCAATAGTAGAGGGCTCCATCCACTGCGCAGTAACCGTGCCTGTGTGAATGGCAGCTGAAGCGCAGTACGCCGGCGCCGGAAACGACACAGTGGATGGAGCCTTCCGTTTCCAGCACTGGCAGGAACAGTGGGGGTGCCGACTGTTCGACGTGCACCGATCTGATATTGATGACCTATCCTGCGAAGAGGTCAACAACACTGAAGTCTTGGAATACCCCTTTAAGAAATGAATGAGAACAGACGGCTGGACCTTAAACCTATGTGGTGTTAAAGGCAGATATATGTTACAGACGAGGCCCTGTCTATGGCGTCACCGCCTGTGCATCCGAATGTTCTGCCTACAATCACTTACCTGACAAAATCAGGTTTCCTGTCGGGTAATTAAGGAGGAAATACTTTCTTTTTTTTTGGTGCATTCAACATAAATGACAGCAACCAGACAAAGTGGAGAAGTTGCAGGAGCCACTCTAATATGACAAATGACATAAATCCTGGACGGAGATGGCTGGGATTATCCAGGAACACGTCCTTCTTCCAGTCATTTCTGGATCTGCTTTTCTTCTTTATAATCTAATACACATTCCAAGTTGTAGCGTTGGGTACAGTTAAGGGGCCCCAGAGGGTATCTATCTATATATGCGTGTATATGTGTGTGTAGGGGGTGACAACCTCTCTCATCACTTTCATGGCAGCTATGTGTAGTTGTCACAAGCATGTTACCTGCATAGAACGTTAAGACTGTCAAGTCTTTTGGTTTTCTTGGCAGGCGTGTCAGTCTTCACTGTAGTTTTTAGCTTTGATTCAAGAATGCTATTTCTAACTGTGCTGAAGTTCATATATAGTTGCAAGAAAAAGTATGTGAACCCTTTGGAATTATATGGATTTCTGCACAAATTGGTCATAAAATGTGATCTGATCTTCATCTAAGTCACAACAATAGACAATCACAGTCTGCTTAAACTAATAACACACAAAGAATTAAATGTTACCATGTTTTTATTGAACACTTCATGTGAACATTCACAGTGCAGGTGGAAAAAGTATGTGAACCCCTAGACTAATGACATCTCCAAGAGCTAATTGGAGTCAGGTGTCAGCCAACTGGAGTCCAATCAATGAGATGAGATTGGAGGTGTTGGTTACAGCTGCCCTGCCCTATAAAAAACACACACCAGTTCTGGGTTTGCTTTTCACAAGAAGCATTGCCTGATGTGAATGATGCCTCGCACAAAAGAGCTCTCAGAAGACCTACGATTAAGAATTGTTGACTTGCATATAGCTGGAAAGGGTTATAAAAGTATCTGCAAAAGCCTTGCTGTTCATCAGTCCACGGTAAGACAAATTGTCTATAGATGGAGAAAGTTCAGCACTGGTGCTACTCTCCCTAGGAGCGGCCATCCTGTATAGATGACTGCAAGAGCACAGCGCAGACTGCTCAATGAGGTGAAGAAGAATCCTAGAGTGTCAGCTAAAGACTTACAAAAGTCTCTGGCATATGCCAACATCCCTGGTAGCGAATCTACGATACGTAAAACACAAAACAAGAATGGATTTATTGTGAGGATACCACAGAGGAAGCCACTGCTGTCCAAAAACAACATTGCTGCACGTTTACAGTTTGCACAAGAGCACCTGGATGTTCCCCAGCAGTACTGGCAAAATATTCTGTGGACAGATGAAACCAAAGTTGAGTTGTTTGCACAACTATGTGTGGAGAAAAAGAGACACAGCACACCAACATCAAAACCTCATCCCAACTGTGAAGTATGGTGGTGGGGGCATCATGGTTTGGGGCTGCTTTGCTGCGTCAGGGCCTGGATGGATTGCTATCATCGAAGGAAAAATGAATTCCCAAGTTTATCAAGACATTTTGCAGGAGAACTTAAGGCCATCTGTCCACCAGCTGAAGCTCAACAGAAGATGGGTGTTGCAACAGGACAACGACCCAAAGCATAGAAGTAAATCAACAACAGAATGGCTTAAACAGAAGGAAATACACCTTCTGGAGTGGTCCAGCCAGAGTCCTGACCTCAACTCGATTGAGATGCTGTGGCATGACCTCAAGAAAGCGATTCACACCAGACATCCCAAGAATATTGCTGAACTGAAACAGTTCTGTAAAGAGGAATGGTCAAAAACTACTCCTGACCGTTGTGCACGTCTGACCTGCAACTACAGGAAACGTTTGGTTGAAGTTATTGCTGCCAAAGGAGGTTCAACCAGTTATTAAATACAAGGGTTCACATACTTTCCCACCTGCACTGTGAATGTTTACATGGTGTGTTCAATAAAAACATGGTAACATTTAATTCTTTGTGTGTCATTAGTTTAAGCAGACTGTGATTGTCTATTGTTGTGACTTAGATGAAGATCAGATCACATTTTATGACCAATTTGTGCAGAAATCCATATTATTCCAAAGGGTTCACATACTTTTTCTTGCAACTGTACGTGTTGACCCTAAAGCAAGTCTGTGTAGCACGGAGAGGCAGCGAACTGTACAGCACTTGCCGGTCGGCCTCTGACCACCTTAGTGCATATGTAGCCACCTGTACTCAGATGGTGGTCACCTAGACAGGGGCGAACTGGGAACTTAAAGTGGCCCTGGAAAAAAATATAAATAAGTGGCCCCATGTTGTAGGCGGGTCCAAATTGACAGAAGGCGGGGCAACACAATACCAAATGCCATCCCAGCAGAACCAAATACCAAAGTGTGGCACAATATGCTGCCCCGAAAGCTGTCCCTCTGTGGTGGCCATCGATAGCGGCCATTTTCTGTCCTCCTCTAGTTGTCTCTAATGGAGCAGGGGACTGAGATGGAGGTGAGAGGCGCTGCAGCAGTTAAATTTAGGAGGGTATGTGCGGCCGCTGGCCGAGTACGCGAGTACGTTAATTACCGCTGAGAGCTCATTATGTAGCCGGCCAGCGGCAGAAAGGAGGACTTGGACGGCCCCATGACCATCGGCCCACTGGGAAATTCCCCTGTAGGGTCTATGGTCAGTCCACCCCTGGGTAAGTGGTTGAAATCAAATACCCTACAGAATCAGAAGTACATTGTCGCCAACAGTCCTGAATTTTCAGGGACTGTCTATGCAAATTATGGCTGCCCAATGTTAAAACGGGAGGGGCTAATGTTAGCCCCACCCATAAATGGGCAATCCCACATGTTTCAGGGCATTCCCAGGGCAGGATCTACTTTGCATGTATGGAGGAAGGAACTGGAAGAGGAGAAAGACACATAGATTCAGGTACTACAATACAGTGGTAAAGGTGGCCATACACATTACCAGGGTCGGACTGGTCCGCCAGAGTACCAAAGGATGCTCCGGTGGCCCAGACTCCCACAATAATAGACCCCTAATAAAACAGGGCCCTTAAGGTCCTAAATACACAGAGGGTGGGCCCTCAGAATCATTTCCTCTGGTGCACCCAATGCTGCACATTACTGATGATGAAAGCAGCAGATTTTGGCAGAACCAGTCAACCATATACGTTGGGGAAAAGAAGAGTCGGGCATGTTGGATTTCAACCTGTCCGATCTTTGCTCTCATAGGAAATACACCGCTGCCAGGCAGCTTCCTCCCCACTCCTCAAGCAGGACACATGCAAACTCAGCCCAGTGTGCTTGTGCATGGGGCAGAGAGAAGGGATGAGGAGGAAGAGCCGTCGGAGGAACAAGAGTTTGGCCAACAGCTATCTAAAATGTATGGTCAGCCATAGACAAAATGGGACGTCTGGAGTGAGAGGCCGGAACTGACGAATTTGGCCAATCTTCTCCTGCTCAGAAAGTCCCACACCCATTTACACGCACTATCTTCAGCTATCAGGAGGTAATGTTTGATGCCGTACTTTATCCTGGGACTTCTGCCACAGGAGAATATGATAAAGTCGGCTTTGCCTGTGGGTTAAAATAATTTGTTTATAGATCAAATAATCGTTGCGATAAGGAGTTCAAAAGCTGGTCCTCGTATGATCCGAGAGCTCGGCCCATCCAGGAGGCCAAACATTGAAGCCGGTGCCGATAAGATCCCTGTACATCTCAGTATCTTGATGTGTCCTAAAGTCAACCCTTACGCTGCGCAAAGGCCTAGGGCCCATCAGTAAAATTCATTCCGGGGGGCCCACTGTACAGATACAGAAGGTGGGTTCCTGGGTAAAGAAGACACAATGCATCAATAATATTAGACTGGGTCGTTTGTTACCGTAATTAATCTGCCCGATTGTGTTAGGCGGGTTGAGATGCTGCACAGTGCCTGTCTGTAGATGTCGCAGTCAGGGAACTGTGTCATGTGCCACTTGTGTAAGGGTCGGGGGACCAGGGTTTCCACCGGGGGGATTCACCTGCTCCTGTCTGAGCCAGTCCAAGCAGGGAATCTGAATTCTTCATGTCCTCCCATCAACCCAGATTCTCAGCTCATAATGGTATCGATTATTTGATCTATAAACAAATTAAAATGAACCTTATCAAATTCTCCGATGGCAGAAATCCCAGATTTCCACAAAGAACAGCGTCAAACATTACCTCCTGATAGCTGACCGTACTCAGGGCGTGGTGGAGCCTTCTGAGAGGGGGAAGATTAGCCAAACTTGTCAGTACTCTCTTACTAAAAGTCCTTTCAAACACGTGGATATCTGCCCGTAAACCTGTCCACGGGTTGTAGGTGGCACTTCAATGGAGCTGAACTGCAATACCACATACAAGCCATGGGCAGGGGTGGCGCTGTTTTTGGAAGAAAGCTGTCATTTTTTCTTACTCCTGTACAACCCCTTTAAAGGTCTATATAGAAATAAAAGGGGTTGTCCAGCCTTGGGATAGGCCATCACCAGCTGATTGGCGGGGGTCCGGCACCCTACATCTCTGCTGATCAACTTTTCTGTGTAGCTCTGTCGCCAGAAGTCGCCACTGGAACTACACTGCACCGTCAACGTGGTAGAGGACAGCGCTCCTCACTGCAGCGTGGCTCCCACCGAAGTCAATGGAAGAAGCGCTGTCCACTGCCATGTTGATGGTGCATCTGGGAGATTCATACGGTCATGATAATATGACAAACTGTCAGTCAAGTTAGATTTTATATCACGATGCGTCGGCACCTTAAGAAACGGCCTCCAGACAAGATCGAGGTGCTTGAAAGTATCTGGTACCCCGAAAGGAGCCTCCCGCGGGTTCTCTTCCTGTTTCTTGCTCGCGGGTGCCTGCGTATTAAGCTTGTTTGAGCGGATGTCCCAGAACATCACGGAGCTGGAAGTAAGGAGTGAGATTATGTCAGTGGAGGTCACGACAATCCATAGAAAAACCAACAATCATTTCCAGAACATCGGCGTCAGGAAGATTTATCTGGAAAGATCTGCAAACCGCCCGAGAAACGGAATCAGAAGTCGTGCTCAGCGAATTAGTGAAAAACTTGATACGGCTGCGTCGCCAAATTTCACAAAGAAAAATGACTTCGTCATGAAGAGCATTTTTTTGTAAGTAGCGGGCGCAATGGCGGGGAACGGTGATTGAGTGTTCGTCGCTGATCGCGGCATCTCAATAGTGAGGGCTTTCAGGGGTTAATTCGTTAAAAAAAGAAAAAAAAACAACTCACCCTATCCATTTGAGGGTTGAAGAGGCCGCTGCGGCCATCTTGGTTGTATATGCCGTGTGAAATCCTGTATGACGTCATACGTCACTGGACACGAGATTTCACACAGGATCTTCAATCAAGATGGCCACCGAGTATGTTTGGTTTGGTTTTTTTACCACCATTTCAGGCAAAATTGATTCGTTACCACGAAGCACGAGGAAATTCAGCTTTGCGGCGAATCAAATTTTCCCTGAAATTCGGATTGAAGTCCACTTCGGATACTTGGATTCGCTCAACACTAATGAGAAGTAAATGCAACCTCCGAGATATGTAAGACCGAGAGAGGTTATCTATGTACTGAAATTATCTATAGCTATCTATCTATCTATCTATCTATCTATTATCTATCTATCTCATATCTATCCATCCATTCATCTATCTCATATCTCTCTATATCTATCCTCCATCCATTCATCTATCTATCCATCCAATGTAGCAAAAAACTAAGACTGGGCAGCACTGTAATTCAGCTTCTATGTAGAGAGTGCCAGCGGCTGTGAGGACGATCCACCCCCAAAAATATCCAAATAAAGAAAAAAATTCCACGGCAAATCCAAGGCGTAAAATCCAAGTAGAGGCTTTATTTACCAGACAGCGACGTTTTGGTCCACTTGCTGGGGCCTTTCTTGAGAAACATCGCTGTCTGGTGAATAAAGATTCTACTTGGATTTGCCGTGGAATTTTTTTCTTTATTTATCCATCCATCCATCCATCTATGAAGAAAGGCGCGGCAGCACTCAAACGTAGCACATCAAAATGTGGTTTATTCAACCCAGTGTCAGCAACGTTTCAACTGCTTGTTGCATTTTTTTTCAAGCTTGAATAAACCACATTTTGATGTGCCACATCGGAGTGCTGCCGCGCCTTTCTTCATATATCGAACTTGACTTTGGTTGCTGGTTTTTGCCGGACTTGCACCCGCTTGATACAGTGTGCTGTTCTCTCCTTCTCTTTCTTTTTGTATCTATCTATCCATCCATCTCTTATCTCTCATCCATCTATCTATCTAATATCTATCTATCCATTTATCCATCTATCTATCTATCTATCTATCTATCTATCTATCTATCTATCTAGTATCTATCTATCTATCTATCTATTATCTATCTATCTATCTATTATCTATCTATGTATCTATTATCTATCTATCTATCTCTCTATCTATCTATTATCTATCTATCTATCTATTATCTATCTATCTATTATCTATCTATCTATCTATCTATCTATCTATCTATCTATCTATCGTATCTGATACTTATCTATCTATCCTACCCGATACATATCTTCAGTACCTTTCCGTTTCCACACACAGAGTAACTTAAGGTTTAGACGCTTCTTTTTCCATAACTGTAGGGATTTTGCGCCCTGACTCCTCGGATCAGCCTCCTCGCTCTATAAGTCACTTCTGCCTTCAGGGCCAACGATTCATTAAGGATAAAATAAAAGACTTTCTTGAAAGGGAAAGTATTCGGCCGTTTATGTTCTTGCGCAGGATTACGTTTGCTAGTGACAGGTCTAAAGAGACATTCACAGAAAAAGAAGTGAATTTTGCCGTCGCCCTTTTTCGTTTTTCTTTGTGCAGTTGAAAATTCTGCCCCCCAACCAGACACGGTGCGTGGATCTCTTAACATAAAGTACATTCAAATATGGATCCTGGGAACTGACCGACCACGGGGGCAGCTGTGGTGTCCAAAGTCAGCAGTCCAGGTGCCATATTTATCTTATCGTAGATATTACGTGTTTTCCGGGACGTGAATACTGATTGCCTATCCTTAGGATTGACCAGTGTGACCCCCACCAATAAGCACAACGAAGTGGCTGCTGCGAGAAGAAAGGTTTCCGGCACTGTGACACTTTTTCAGTAGAAACTTTCTCTTTATTAATGTAACATAAATCCATGTACAGACAAATCCTTACAACATGCGGTAGTTGACGCGTTTCGGACCAGTGTCCTCTAGAGAGCATCATGGCCCCTTTACTGTTTAGACAGCACATTGCCGTATCTATGGTTGTGGATGTGCCTGGCGATTGCCGAGAAGGAGCGCTTCCCTCCCGACAATCGCCTGCAAAATCTGCAGGTGTAATATAAACTAATATAAGGTGGATTTACACTGCCCAATAACAGGAGCGAGAATCCTGACAATCGGCCCTTCTAAATGTACCAACAATCACCTGATGACCGAGCAAAACGCTGGTTCATCGGGTGATCTTGCCGTTCGTGCAGGAACATCAATCATCATTTCTGGGCAGAGGATCGTGCGATCTAAACAGCGATCTGCTGCCCAGAAACAATGATTCTGTATGGGGACGAGCGATCGCTATAGGGATCCCTCATACTGTAAAGGAGATTACTGCATGTAAACGCACGGTCTCCTTCACTGAGCGAGCAGCCGAAGGGGAGGAACGCTTTCTTCCCGACAATCGGCGGTACATCGCGCAGTCTGAACCCGCCTTAAGAGGAAGTGCCAGACTCAGGCCTCTGTGCTGGCTGGAGAGGAGCTGACTCTTCACTCTGCTGCAAGGTGGGGGTCCTGGGGGGCCCAATAAATAGGGATAGGCAATCAATGCTTGGGTCATGGAAAACTCCTCAGACCTTAAAGGAGTTGTCTCATGAAGATAAACCCTGGACACCATCTTCATGAGACACCATGGGGGAATCCTCTGCTCAGGACCATCCTCAATGAACTATATTGCTGCTGGCAGTGAACGGAACCACTCTTGCTTCTATTCAGAGGCAGAAAACATATTTTCATATTTACTGCTCATAGTTTCAGGACCCAAATCAGTTGGATATCATTGGGACAGATGGTCAGCCACCTTTGAATAGAAATAAGTATGCTTCTATTCACTGAAAGCAAGTCGAAATCTTAAAAAAAAAAAAAGGGCATAGGAATTGTAACAATCTGTATCAAGGATACATGCACTTTGGCAAAATAAAACAAATGAAAACTTTGCAAATAGTCTAGAATAAAAATACCCGTTTTGTGTCTACAGCATCTACGTGTCTCCATGGTTACAGAATACAGACAGATCACATGCAGTCCGATTCTGCGGTTCCTTTGTCCCATCTTCCCAAGGGTCGGTCGGACTGGCCCACCAGTCCAGAGGATCCTGCGGTGGGCCCAGGCTCTGATACCATAGTGGGCCCTAAAGATCCAGGAGAAGAAAAAAAAAACACTTGGCTGCCTTTTTTGAGCCACTCACTTGCCTTTGGGGATTTAAAACATATTACACTTTATAGTTGATATGTGGGGTTAGGCCTCGAGAATGATTTCCTCTGGTGGGCCCAAGGAACCCCAGTCTGACACTGATCTCCCCCTTCTATTTGGTAACCTACAAATGGAAAAGAGGAACACTTGAGTGCAGATCAGACTACATAAGATGTGTTTGTAGTCTGTTACCATGGAAACTAGTTGCCTCTTTTTTCTTTCTTTTCTTAGTGCATTGCAACAACAAAAAGGTTGTACAATATACAAATCCTTTCACAACGAAGACCTTACATGGCTTATTCGTAGGTGGAATTCATGGCTTCTGCCTCTCCATAGTCTCTGTCTGCGAGCTACAGTATGTCTGACTCCAGGAATCTATATAAATCAATCCACGGGAGGGACTTCGGGACTCAAAGCACAAACATGTCATTTGCTTATCTTTCCCAAGATGCCTGAGCGCAGGTTATATCACGTTACATGCAACAAAAGAATGAATTCTGGGGTCGTGTAAATATTCAAAGATTGAATCTCAAAAAGTATTAGGCTCTGTTCACACCAGGGTCATGACTTCCACTTCTAATGGAGCCCAAGACAGGTAGTTTTTTTTTAACCAGACCCCAAATATGAATGGCTCATAGTCACTTATTATGTGATCTGTCAGGTTTCCAGGGTTTCTCACCTGCACAATATCATCAAGATCATATATATGGTATTGTGGACCATGGACATAAGGCCAGGACCGAGTGGTGAAAAAAATAAAAAAATAAATAAAAATGGTGACTTCCATGGAAATTCCACTTTTTTCAATGGGGGAGGGGGGAAATAAAAAGTTGTCGACAACTCGGGGCCATAACAAAAATTGATCACGCAAATTGTCCCCCATAGGGAGATGCTGAGGTCATGTGATGGTAAAGGTAACCTGTGATTTGCAGCGATAGTCACATGACTAAAACGTGCTGTGGAGCCAGAGTCAAAAAGTATTCCACTTAAAATGAGAATATCAGTCGCCAATCTAAGTCCTTGACTTTCTCCTCCTCTATCGGCAGTTTCTTGGCTCTGTTTTTAGGACAGCTGGGTGGCTGACATTACAGCTGCTACAGAGGTTGTCACCTACACTCCTAATCTGGAGCCTCCTCTGTACGGTACTGCTGTATAACCAGGCAGATTTTATTGTTTTGGTACATAGGAAAGTTGGGTGACAAATAGTATGTGCTGTGTGATGGCAGCCATATTGGTTGTCATCCGATTTTCTGTAAGACTGAGAGAGGCTATCTATCTACTGAAATTATCTATATCTCTCATATCTATCTATCTATCTATCTATCTATCTATCTATCTATCTATCTATCTATCTATCTATCTAATATATCTATCTAACTATCTCATATCTACCTCATATCTATCTCATATCTATCTATCTATCTATCTATCTATCTATCATTCTATCTCACATACACTCACCTAAAGAATTATTAGGAACACCATACTAATACGGTGTTGGACCCCCTTTTCCCTTCAGAACTGCCTTAATTCTACGTGGCATTGATTCCACAAGGTGCTGATAGCATTCTTTAGAAATGTTGGCCCATATTGATAGGATAGCATCTTGCAGTTGATGGAGATTTGAGGGATGCACATCCAGGGCACGAAGCTCCCGTTCCACCACATCCCAAAGATGCTCTATTGGGTTGAGATCTGGTGACTGTGGGGGCCATTTTAGTACAGTGAACTCATTGTCATGTTCAAGAAACCAATTTGAAATGATTCGAGCTTTGTGACATGGTGCATTATCCTGCTGGAAGTAGCCATCAGAGGATGGATACTGTTGTGGAAATTTTATTAGGATGTGTATTTAATATATTGTGTATTGTCATCATGTCTCTCAGTGTCAGGGTAAACCATTGGAGTGGATATCTTCCCGTGTATGTCCTGTTACAGCTGCTGGGCGCAGAGGTCTCCGTCGGCGAATGGTCCATGTGCTAAGCACTGGGCTGTGGGCCGGGGGAGACTGATGTGTTCAGCAGAGCAGTGTTTTGTTGGCTGATGTATGGACGCCGGCTAGGGCCCCTGCGCAAGACGCGGATTTATTGGCTTGGCGTGGATGCATTTGTTAAGAGAACAATATAACGAAAGGAACGTGCGTTTGTTGTCTCTAGTGCGCCTGATCAGCCGCTGGAGATAATGACGTTGTCCTGTAAATAAACATGCATGAGGATCATAGTAATTTTATCTGGCATTGATCACTGAGCAAGGCTGGATAAAATTAGCTCCAGTGGTAATGGTAGGTTATAGTATACATGTGTTTGTTAGCTAGCTAGGTTATTCTAAATGATGGTGTCTTATCTTCCTATGTCATCACTTCCTGTATCCTTGTCTTGGGCCAGCCCCTTTTTACACCTTTTGTTAGTAAATAAAGGTGAGCAGACTGAGCAGGGCGGCGAGGCAGATGCTCAGCAGAACTTAACATGAGAACACCTTTGACTGACTGGGGTTGAGATTTTTACCTCTCCTTACACAAAGACATTGGAGAGCAGATTTGGAATATTAATATTTCTACAACAGATAATATTTCCATTTCAATACATGTTCTCATTCTGTTTACGCCAAATTCGGACTCTACCATTTGAATATCTCAACAGAAATGGAGACTCATCAGACCAGGCAACATTTTTCCAGTCTTCAACAGTCCAATTTTGGTGAGCTCGTGCAAATTGTAGCCTCTTTTTCTTATTTGTAGTGGAGATGAGTGGTACCCGGTGGGGTCTTCTGCTGTTGTAGCCCATCCGCCTCAAGGTTGTGCGTGTTGTGGCTTCACAAATGCTTTGCTGCAGACCTCGGTTGTAACGAGTGGTTATTTCAGTCAACGTTGCTCTTCTATCAGCTTGAATCAGTCGGCCCATTCTCCTCTGACCTCTAGCATCCACAAGGTATTTTTGCCCACAGGACGGCCGCATACTGGATGTTTTTCCCTTTTCACACCATTCTTTGTAAACCCTAGAAATGGTTGTGCGTGAAAATCCCAGTAACTGAGCAGATTGTGAAATACTCAGACCGGCCCGTCTGGCACCAACAACCATGCCACGCTCAAAATTGCTTAAATCACCTTTCTTTTCCATTCTGACATTCAGTTTGGAGTTCAGGAGATTGTCTTGACCAGGACCACCCCCCTAAATGCATTGAAGCAACTGCCATGTGATTGGTTGACTAGATAATTGCATTAATCAGAAATAGAACAGGTGTTCCTAATAATTCTTTAGGTGAGTGTATATCTATCTCTCTCATATCAATCAATCAATCTATCTATCCTATCCGATATCTGATACATATCTATCTATCTATCTATCTATCCTATCCGATACATATCTTCAGTACCTTTCCGTTTCCACACACAGAGTAACTTAAGGTTTAGACGCTTCTTTTTCCATAACTGTATGGATTTTGCGCCCTGACTCCTCGGATCAGCCTCCTCGCTCTATAAGTCACTTCTGTCTTCAGGGCCAACGATTCATTAAGGATAAAATAAAAAACTTTCTTGAAAGGGAAAGTATTCGGCCGTTTATGTACGTGCTGTGCAATGGCAGCCATATTGGTTGTCATCCGATTTTCACCCAAATAACTTAAAAGTTTGGCAATGCAACAGAAAAGAAGAACTAACGGACTTTTAGTGCAAAGGAGATCCAGGGCCCCCCCACAAACTGAACATCACCCTACATACCAGTCAGGAGAACACGTGACCAGCTGGACGCAGTAACCACTCTTGTTTTCATAGGGATTTCCAGCCCGAGTTATCTAAAAGGTAAAAAGCAAACAAATATGGTTTTTAACCAAAACTGATTATTTGTATAAAAGGAGCATCTCCCAACCAGGGGTTCTGTGGAACCTGACATCTAAAGGTTGTACTGGTCATGGATCAGGGGTCTAATTCTGGAGTCTAAATTACCCGTCTTGTTTAAAGGGGTTGTCCCCCGAAAAATATTCTATAGTTTTCAAACCAGCTCCTGGATCTGAAAACTTTTGTAATTGCATGTAATTAAAAATTCTGCATGGCCACTGAGTTATTCAATAAAATGTATCTGTATAGCTCCACCTGCTGTTTTTTTTTTCCATTTCTTATTTCTTTGTCCTGCTCACTGAGATGGCCGCACATGCTCAGTTTCCTCCTTCAGCTGCATCCTGAGCTGTGATAGGGAGAGCTGAGACACGCCCTCTGAGCTGTGATAGGGAGAGCTGAGACACGCCCCCTGAGCTGTGGCAGGGAGAGCTGAGACACGCCCCCTGAGCTGTGGCAGGGAGAGCTGAGACACGCCCCCTGAGCTGTGATGAGGAGAGCTGAGACACGCCCCCTGAGCTGTGGCAGGGAGAGCTGAGACACGCCCCCTGAGCTGTGATAGGGAGAGCTGAGACACGCCCCCTGAGCTGCAGCAGAAAAGACACTCCCCTTAAGCTGCCAGCTTGATATAAATCTACTAGAGAAATGGATGCAATAAATGTGGAGATCTCTGGATCCACGTGAGCTACAGGGCTGGTTCTAGCTTTGTGAGAAAGAGGATGTCATGTACTGTATGGAGTCTGGTTTTCATTTTTCACATTAGTCTTGGGATAACCCCTTTAAGGTCTGTCTTAGTGGTCTGATATGTGGGGTACTCTCTCTCCTTACGGAGAGCACCTTAATCGGTGTGAGGAGACTTATAGGCCATACATGCTCCTCTGGAACTCTGGGAAGAAAGGGATGCAAATGAGCTCTTCGCAAGCTCTGCCTCTGATACCACCAGATGTAAGGCAGCTATCCTATAAGTCAATGTTTGACCCTTTAAACAGGCCTTGAGACATGACTCAGATGTTAAATAAGCCGTGCAGAGCAGAGAGTCCTGGCTTAACTGGGTCAGAGGCCTAGGTCAGGATTTAGGGGCTACTATCTCTCCTTGGGAAAAGAGTGCCTTAGGCTACTTTCACACTAGCGGCAGCACGGATACGGCAGGCTGTTCACCCGCTGGAACAGACTGCCGGAGGAGGCTGCCGCTAGTGTGAAAGTAGCCCTTATTGGCATGAGGAGGTTTATAAACCCATACATGCTTCCCTGGAATCCTGGTATGCAAAGGAGTGGTCTGATATGGGGTCTGTCATATTTGTCTGATATGGAGTCTGTATCATTTAGGTTCATTTTTGGTTTAAAGCGGTTTTCCGAGACTTTATAACTGATGACCTACCCTCAGGATAGGTCATCAGTATCTGATCAGTGTAGGTCCGACACCCAGGACCCCTGCCGATCAGCTGTTTGAGAAGGCAGCGGCGCTGGCAGTTTCTCCTACCACAGTGACGACACATTCATTTGCCACGTGGCCTAAGCACAGCTCAGCCCCATAGAAGTGAATAGGGCTGAGCTGCGATACCAAGCACGGGCGCTATATAATGTACAGAGCTGCGCTTGGCGAGCCCAGAGAAGGCCGTGGTGCTCACAGGGGCACCGTTGCCTTCTAAAACAGCTGATCGGAGGGGGTCCCGGGTGTCGGACCCCCACTGATCAGATACTGATGACCTATCAGAGGAAAACCCTTTTAAGATCTGAATTTATTAAGGGGTCTGCTCCGCAGTCTGAACTAATTTAGAGGGTCTGGTCTGAGGTCCGAATTAATTTAGCATTCTGGTCCGGAGTGTGGGTCTGCCCTGCGGTCCGGCCTGAGATTAGTTGAAAAGTTTGTTCACGGTTTTCCAATAAGAGCCAGCAGCCTCGCGATTGCAGCTCCGGAGTATCATACAGGCTGTGTGACTCATGACTAGCGCAGTTATATCAGTACATGCACTGTATAATAAGCTCCTCTGACTGAGGGTCTGTCCTGGGTGCTTCACCCAGTCCACACTGAATTCCACACACATTCTGCAAGTGTCAGTGAGCGGAAGGGCAGCACAGGTGAGGAGAAAGGTGTTATATGTGGAAAGTCTCCAGCGCATGACTGAGGGGTTATTACCGAGGTGTCTGACACTGAGCTCATTCCACAGCCGCTAATCCAACATGTATGTTTTATAGATTATAATAAATCTCCCATAAAACAGACATAATTATACATGTTCCTGGAGATCACTCACCGCAGAGTCAGAGTTATCTCAGGTTACAGCCTTACACACAGGGTCCAAATACTGTAGTAATGTCTATGAACCGGCAACGGGTGACAACACCAGAGGGGCTTACTCCAGCATCGCCTCTAGTGGCATCAGTCTATCTTTATTACATTTTGTAGATTGTGTAGATAATGTACATTACAGGAATTTCTTGCAGCTTGGGGGGGAAGGGGGGGTTCTCAGGAGTCCTTTCTGCTGCAGCTCTCTCCCTATAACAGCTAAGGGGGATTGTCCTTTCCGTTGCATCTCTCTCCCTAAAGCAGCTCAGGAGGTGTGTCCTTTCTGCTGCAGCTCAATCCCCACCCCAGCTGAAGGGCATGGCCCTCTGCTGCAGCGCTCTCCCTATTACAGCTGTGTCCTTTCTGCTGCAACTTTCTCATCATCACAGCTCAGGGACATGTCCCTCTGAGCCAGCTCTCTCCCTTTTACAGCTCAAGGGTCGTGCCCATTACAGCTCAAGGGGTTTGTCCTTTCTGCTGCAACTCTCTCACAATCACAGCTCAGGGACATGTTCCTCTGAGCCAGCTCTCTCCCTATTACAGCTCAGGGGCACGTTCCACTGCTGCAGCTCTCTCCCTATAACAGCTAAGGAGGCATGTCCTTTCTGCTGCAGCTCTCTCCTTACAGAGCTCAGGAGGTGAGTCCTTTCTGCTGTAGCTCTCCCTATCACAGCTGAGGGGTGTGTGTTCTTTCCGCTGCAGCTCTCTCCCTATCACAGCTCAGGGGAACGTCCCACTGCTGCAGCTCTCTCCCTATAAAAGCTAAGGAGGCTTGTCCATTCTGCTGCAGCTCTCTCCCTATCACAGCTCAGGAGGTGTGTCCCTTATGCTGCAGCTCGCTCCCTATCACAGCTGAGGGGCATGTCCCTCTGCTGTAGCTCTCTCCCTATCACAGCTCAAGGGGCGTGTCCTTTGTGCTGCAGCTCTCTCACCATCACAGCTCAGGGGAGGGGGCAGTTTGAGGTGTTCTTTCTGCTGCAGCTCTGACCCTGTACTGGTCACAGCTTCTAAACAGCGGCTTGTGGCAACTGAAGGATAGAACAGAGCATCTGTGTCCACCTAAGTAGGTGGACGTGTACATTAATATGCAAATTAAACACCAGGGGACGTCATTACAATAAGGTAAAAAGGATCTCTCACAACTGGAGCATTTTTGTAACAGAAAGTAACTAGTTTTACATGCTGATTTATACTGAAATAACATTTAATGGTGGCACAGCCCCTTTCAATGGAATCTGTCACTGGGAAATTGACTGTTAAACCAGGCACAAAGCATTGCAGGGCTAGCTCCGCTTAACGTAATGAAACCTTTCACTTTGCTATCCATTTCTTTAGAGGAATTCTAGAGAAAAAACTACTTTTAAACCATATGCAAACGAACAGTTAAGTGCACCAAGGGCGGGCCCAAACCTTGCTCCTCCTGCTTCCTCTGCCAGCCCCTCCCTCTCCTTGATTGACAGGGCAAGGCAAGATGACTGGAAGGCTGACAGAGGGAGCAGGAGGAGAAGGGGTGCACAGAGTGGCTTGGGCCGCCCTTCTCCAGAAGGAGTGAAAGGTGTCACTATGTTCAGCGGAGGTCGCCCTACAAGGCATTGTACCTGGTGTAACAGGGAATTTCCTGGTGACACAATCCCAGTCCCTTTCATACTTCCCAAAAGGTGTGAGGTAGATGTCGAAAAACACACAATGCATTTTTCCATTGTTGTTCGTGGCCAGGACTTACCTCAAAGAAGTCAGGGAGCCAGTGTATGTCAGTGATCACCTCCCGATGCCCGTGCTCTATAGAGGACACTGCACAGTATCTTACTAGCGGCGGCTCATTGGACCGCTTGGGTTCCAGCGTCGTCTACAAAAAACAAAACAAAAAAAACAGTAACAATCAATAGTGAACACTGGAACATAGGAGGAGAATCCCTAGTGAACAGCGAGCAGGGGTCTGAGCTGTATACCACACAGACGATCAGAAAGGCAATAACATGAATAAAGGGGTATTCCAAAACCACACTAAGCATAGAAGGCTATTACTGTCCTCAGTTTTGCCCTTCATAGTTGCTTGCAATGTGATGTCAAAAAATATAAATATTGCACGGGATCTATATATACTAATGGAAGTACTGCCCCCTACTGGTCACTAGGGCAACATAGTACTCATTTTTTTAATAGGACACGCTCTAGCATTCTGTGTCCTCCCTTTTGAAAGTGCAATCGCCGGTTCAGATCGCATGGCGCTGGTCTATATTGTGCCATGGTAGTCGTTCTGCTACTAAAGGGGTTCTCCAGGCTTTTAATATTGATAACCTATCCTATGCCATAGTAGCAGCAGCAGGAAGAGAGACGGGAGATGGCACATGCACACGCCATCTCCTCATACAGCTGACCGGCGAGGGTCCCAGGTGTCGGACCCCCGCCGATCTGATATTGACGACCTATCCTGAGGATTGGTCATCCATATTAAAAGCCAGGAGAACCCCTTCAAGGGGCATTCACACTGTTTGATGGAGAAGTTCCTTCCTGACAATCGCCGGCTCGTCAGTAAAGTAGACCTCTGCATTTACAGATCTCCTCCTCAGTATGGGGAGAAGTGGTCACTAATCGTTCGTCCCCATACAGAATCATTGATTGCCAGCAGGAGAGTGCTCAATAGATGGCACGATCTGCCGCCGGCAAACCATGATTTAGGAGGTTGCATGGCAGATTCAATTTCCTGAAGAATGAGCATTTCGCTTGTTCATCGGGTAGTTGGTGGCACCTTTACACCGCCCGATCATCGCTAAAGAGGGTCCCTACGAACACTTGTCAGCGATGATCTGCCCGATGTTTGGGAAATGTAATAGGGCCTTTACACACCTACCTTATTGTCATGCAATGATTTGGCCAGAGAACATGATGGTACGAGAGGTGTGATGACAGGTCACTGTGCATCCTTACCCGTCAACGGTCTATACAATAGGACCATCCGCAGTCATGAAACATGAGATTACAGGGCAAAATCTACTAAATAACGTCCATTTCTTATCTAGGACAGTAACCTACCTTTGAGGTGTTCTTGGTCACACCATTCTTCGCTGTGAGCAGTTCATAGTAAGCGGAGATATCCCACAGCACAACCTGAGAGGGAAAACACACAGAGGAAGTCAAGATGGAGACGAGTCTATTCACACAGCATTATGGATACCTTAGGTGTATGCCTGGCTGTATCCATTTTTTATTGTCCCGAAACATCTAAAATGAAAATGAAGCACCTTTGCAACAAATCTCAATAAAAGAAATTCCCGCTGTTTTGTCTGCACAGCTCCAACGCAGACAATGCATCTCCATGGTAACAGAAAATAAACAAATTCTGGGAAGTGTAACTTCGCAGTCTTCCAGTCTTATACTTTCTTTCACTTTTCCCCAACTGCCTCCTGACATACAATTGGTAGGTCGGCCATAAGTAGAGGACAGATAGAAGGGAACGTGGCTGAAGGATAAGACTACGCAGAGTTTGTTTGTTGTCTGTTACCATGGAGACACATAGTCTGCATATGAGCAGTAGAAACAAAACTATTACACATTTTTCATTAAGACCGGTGGCAAAGTTGCTTCACTTCTCATTTTATATGCATTGAGGAAATAAAATAAAAATATTGCAAAGTTCATGAGTTAATATTGTTCTCCGTACCTGACCATTAATACATCCTCCAGCGATGATATTGGGGTCACTTGGGGAAAATTGAAAGCAATATAGGTCATCTGGGCATTCAAGCATTAGCTAGAGGAAATAAGATCAAAAGTCAATAGTAGAAGAGATCAGGAGACCACATCAAAATTCAGAATATTCTGGGAACTGGGACCAATGTCTGACCTGGGGATGGATGGGGTCATTTAGACTCCAAATCAGAATCAGTGATGGCTTCAAGATGAGCTTAGAAGAAATGTTCACTCGATCTTCCAGTGACAGCCGCTCTGCGAGTGAAACCGCCACTAGACCTAAGAAAAATATATGAACTTTGAGATTGAGGGGCAGATTTACTAATCCTACTGAAAATGTAGACAGTGAAAACGACGACAGGAAGTCTAACGAGGCGCCAAAGTTATCACCGCGGCGGATGCTGGATGATAAACTGGTGCATGGCTAGACACTTCTATTGGTTGGTTTCCTTTACCTCCAAATTTTGATACTAAGGGACACATTTATTAATAACCCCTACACTTGGCGGAGGATCCGCCGGACCCATGTAGAGGCACCGACCTCTACATACCTTGGGCGGATCCTCCGCCTTTTCTAAACGTAAGACGGCTTCCGAGAGCTTCCGAGCTGTCTTACATTTAGACCATTTTCTACGCCTAAAACAGGCGTAGAAAATGGTAAATGAGACGGGCTGGCATGCCCCCTTCCACTCTACCGGGGAGAAGTCACAATCTGCCCAGGAAGATGCCTAATTTAGGCGTATTTCTGTTTGATAAATGACCCCCTAAATCATAACCCTATCTAATCTATATCAGATAAGACAGAACCTTTCCAGCAGTTACCATGAAGTGCGGGGTGCCAGCTAATACAGCTGATGGTTTTTTCTTTGCCAAACTGGTGATCTGTAAAAGACTGATATTCTTTAAGGTGAGAGTCGGATTTGCCACCAAAAGTGCTCTCCTGCTCACACAGCGATTTCCAGTCATCGACAAAGGCGTTCAGAATCTCATTTTGCTGCAGAGCCATTTCCAGCCTGTTGAAAAAAGACAGAAGGAAGCGCTGAAGAATCACAAAAAGGGGTGCGCTGCTATTCCCTTATAGCGGTGCTTTTGCCATGGCGGCCTTCATAATGCTGAGAGTTGTATTTTCTCAACTACTGAAAGGCCTTCAGCTGTAGGAGCATGCTGGGAGTTGCAGTGTTTCAAAAGCCAGGGCACCATGGCTAGCTGACTGCTGTCAATAGCATTGCAATCAGATCGGGAGTATAAAAATGTCCAAAAATAACTGTACTTGAATGCAAACTCTGCAAAACCGTAAAAGCTAATGGAGCAAGAAAGATAAAGATAAAGAAGAAATTCTGGTTGTACCTCAAAGACACAGAGTTGATAAAATCCTTCAGACTCTTAGAGGACAGATATTCCTGTTTTTGCTCTTCGGTAAACTCCCTTGGCGCGTACTGAGTACAGGCATTTCGAGGGTAAGTCCTATAGAGAGATAGAAGGAGTGAGAATTCGTATCTATATCGCGATATGGTTATAGGCGATTGCACCGAGGTGGCATTCAGACTCCACGGATTTACGTTTCGGCCCAATGTTGTAGAACAGGGTGCGGGGGCGGATGTTGGCGAATGAAATTGCGAGCTGTGCTCACTTACACTACGCTGATGTTTAATTACAGGCATAAGCCCATTATTAAAGGTGTAAATATACATTAGATGAATGTCTTCTAAACTCCTTGACTTTAGCACGACCAGACGACCATTTAATGTGTGTGGTGGTGTCCAGGGCTTTCAACGTCCCCACTTACTTTGCACTCAAGGAAGATAAGCTGCCACTGAGAACACACCAACCCTTGGATGAGCCCAGTGTGCATGTCTATGGGGGATGAGGACTGGTACCACATCACCGTTCACATCACGTTTTATGCCTCCGTTTGACGTACACGTTGGAAAAAAAAAAGTATACAAAAACGCAGCACACCACGTTCTTCTATCCTGAACAGTCCGTTAAAAAAAGTTAGGTTTAGGAGGCTTTACAAGCATCTATATTGGTTATTTATCACAGTCTTGTATACGGTACATTTTATTTTCCTGTGTCCCTTTCAATACCTACTGAATGCTAACCTCATGAAACATTACTAAATGCTGTCTTACCACTTGGTCTGGGTGCTCTGCTCCTGTGATAGTGGCACCACT
Organism: Bufo bufo; assembly: GCF_905171765.1. Classification (NCBI taxonomy): domain Eukaryota; kingdom Metazoa; phylum Chordata; class Amphibia; order Anura; family Bufonidae; genus Bufo; species Bufo bufo. Next base: position 205,802,277 of record NC_053397.1, read on the forward strand.
TGTGTGCCGGTGTCTCGCTCTTTGGGCTTAATGTTGAAGCGTTTGTCTTGGTAAGAGGCACATTCCATGTACCCGTCTCTTACATCGGATGCATTGTAATCGCTGAAAGTAACGCGTGAGCCAAACTCTCGGTGTACTCGTGAAATCATGAATTTGATCTGTAACACATCCATAAGAAGTTAGGAACCTACACACTGTTCCCTCTAAACCAGGCAATATAGGATAGCATCAAATAGATATTAATATACAGTGCCCTAATAACTGGCTATAAAGCTTCCAGATATACAGGGCAGCATAGCATCCAGGCAAATAGTATTGATCAGTATCCATGTCTTTGTTTTTTAATTTATTTTTTTTCAATAATTTTTATTATTATTTTATTTTATGTTTTTTATATGAAAGGTTTTTTTTTATATATAGAAGCTTTTGACCTATATGTATAATATGCTAGCACTTTAGCACCATGATAAAAAAAAAAAATTGTACATTTTTGCTCGGTTTGGCGCCTTTCCTATACCTCCTCCCCACCCCTATTTTTGTTTTTTCAAAATAACACAGTATAGGTTATGGTCTGCATCTCTGGTGGTCTAGGCCAGTGGAGGAGCTAAGGTCCGCATCTCTGGTGGTCTAGGGCAGTGGAGGAGCTAAGGTCTGCATATCTGGTGGTCTAGGGCAGTGGAGGGGCTAAGGTCCGCATCTCTGGTGGTCTAGGGCAGTGGAAGAGCTAAGGTCCGCATCTCTGGTGGTCTAGGGCAGTGGAAGAGCTAAGGTCCGCATCTCTGGTGGTCTAGGGCAGTGGAGGAGCTAACGTCTGCATCTCTGGTGGCATAGGGCAATAAAGGGATTGATGCCAATATCCTGGTGGTCTAGGGCAGTGGAAGGGCTAAGGTCCGCATCTCTGGTGGCATAGGGCAGTAAAGGGGTTGATGCCAATATCCTGGTGGTCTACAGCAGTAAAGGGGTTTGTCTCAGCATCCTGGTTATCTAAGGCAATGCAGGGGTTATTGTCAGTATACCTGCTGCTCTAGGACTGCAAAAAGGTTAATTTGAGTATCCCTAGTGGTCTATGGTAGTGAAGGGATGAATGTAAGGTTCTCTGGTGGCAAGGGCTGTCAAACGGTACGAGGGTTACCTACTTCTTCAAGCTCCAGCACTGTTCTATTTGTAAGCAGAGCTTGAAAAATTATGGTAGAAGACTTGAGTGTATGAGCTTCTGGCAGGTTTATAGGCCATGATCACCTTCGGCAGCAATTTTCTTTTATGATTGCATTTTACTCATTTTGGGCTAAAATATATTTTTCAGTGGGTCTTTATTAAAAATGTCCACAGTTTTGGTCCTACAGGGTTTAGTTTCAGTCTATCTGTGAAGTATTTCGCTTTCAGTTTCACACTGAACAGTCAGGTTGCTGCTTTGATGGCTGGATCTGTAGCCTTTATCTCTGAATTCCTGACAGCTCACTAACTTAGGTCATATTCATAACAGTTTGATAAGAATTTTTTAGCTGTATAGTATGCAGTGCCAACAGTCAGACCCCCAAAAAGCCCCGGAATGCCGATTGCTGGCACAGGGCTCTGCCATCATATCCTTTCTCCTGGGACAGGAAGAACTGGTACTTGTTACCCTAGTCTAAATATAACTTTTAGAAAAGGAGATTGTTACGACCTTCTGTCCATATCTTCCTCATTTCTATACTAACGTTGCTGCATTTATGGAGAAGTCATCTGAAGGTTTATATGGCCCATAGGGAGATGGGAAAGGGCTAGTCTGAATTATGTCCACCTTCTCTAGGACACGTGGCTGCCGCCTCTATATGTACGTCCTTGGCTCTAGATACCACTCAACAAGTCCCACCACAGTCTCCATGCATCATTTCATTGACATCATCTAACCTTAGTCTGGGATTCTTTCACCATTTCTTCCTCCACCTCCAGCTCACTGCCCAAAGATATCCATGGCCTAGGCACTGGGGGCACATATGCGAAATCGTCAAAGTCTTCATCTTTCTCTTCTTCATCAGTGATGGGTTCTGGTGGCTACAAATCAAGCAAGAACACTGTCTGTGATACACGGCTTTCTTTGGTCTACCATTATATGGCAGTATTCTGTAACCAGTGGATTGGGAGAACCTGTTGTGTGTGGCCCACTTTCCGTTGAGAGCAGAAGACACTATTGTGATTCAGTGTCAGGGATCTGGATTTTGCACCAGGGTCAGAACTGTATGACTGGCAGCTGACACCAGACTGAATGATATCATCGGTGGCATTTCTGTCATATGGCAAGAACTGAGGACTATTCTCTTCAATACAGAACTGAACTCAGCAGTATTTCCTCACTGACAAGTCAACTTAAAGGGGTTGGCCACTTTCTGGTTACTGTTGACCAATGTGTTTGTGAGATGAATATATGGCACTTACTAATATAGCCTTTGTTGAAATTCTGCACCATTTTCGATATTTCTTAAGGTATGTCCCCTTATTTACTAAGTCTTTTGTGCTGTCCACACAGAGGTCCTGTCCATAAGATGGCCGCTGATGGAGGGTCATGTGACCAGGCAAATAACTTCCATGTGATGTCTCCTCCATTCAGATACACTGCACCTGCCATCTGTACCTGTTCTGTTGGGAGTTTAGTGCAGGTGCAGTGTGTGCGAATGGAGGAGACACCACATGGAGGTGATCTGTCTGGTCACATGACCCTCCATCAGCGGCCATCTTATGGACAGGACCTCTGTGTGGACAGCAGATAAGACTCTGTAAACAAGGGGCATGCCTTATGAAATATAGAAAATGGTGCAGAATTTCATCAAAGGCTATATTAGAAAGTGCCGTATAATCATATTACAAACACATTGGTCAACGATAACCAGAAAGCGGCCAACCCCTTTAATGCTAGATGTACTCCGCCCCTTTTCACAATGTATCTGTGCGATTGCCGAGGGTCTGAACTATTCATGTCGCTGCAGGGTAAATGTAGCGTTTACATGGGGACCAATTTGATATGCCTCCTTTAATTATACCCTAAAGCAGAGATCAGTAACCTTCGGCACTCCAGCTGCTGTGAAACTACAACTCCCAGCATGCACACTTACTTGCATGTTCCCACAGAAGTGAAATGAGGATTCTGAGAGTTGTCGTTTCAGAACAACTGGAGTGCCGGAGGTTGCTCATCCCTGCCCTAAAGCCTCATGTCCATGACCGTATTTTCTGGTCCGCATTTTTTGCTGATTTCAATGGGGCAGCAAAAGATGTGGACAGCACACGTATCCGTATTTATACCCATATGTCCGTTCCGCAAAAAAAAAAAAGATAGAACAGGTCCTATTCTTGTCCATTTGGTGGACAAAAATAGGCATTTTTAATATAGGGTGGGACATGCAGAATGGGAAAATGCGGAATTTAAACGAACAGTATGCGTGTTTTGTGAATCTGCAATTACTGTCCATTTTCCGCACTACAAACCCGCAGCGATTTACAGTATATATACATGAATTTTTGAAATCTCCATCAACATGGAAACATAAGCATTTACAAACCTGCAGCATTGGCATTACATTCTCAGCAGATTTTATCCATTATATGCATAGAGTGAAATTGTGGATGTGGATTTCGCTGACAAATCGCAGTGAGATCTGTGGTGGAGAATTTGGGAAGACTCAATCTAAGGCCAAGTTCACACGACCGTATGGCTTTTATTGTTTTTTGCGGTCCGTTTTTCACGGATCCATTGTTCCGTTTTTGAGTTCCGTTGTGTTTCCGTTTCCTTTCCGTTTTTCCGTTCCGTTTTTCCGTATGCCATGTACAGTATACAGTAATTACATAGAAAAAATTGGGCTGGCCATAACATTTTCAATAGATGGTTCAGAAAAAACGGAACGGAAACGGAAGACATACGGATGCATTTCCGTATGTGTTCCGTTTTTTTTGCGGACCCATTGACTTGAATGGAGCCACGACCCGTGATTTACGGCCAAATATAGGACAAGCTCTATCTTTCAACGGAACGGAAAAACGGAAATACGGAAACGGAATGCATACGGAACACATTCCGTTTTTTTTGCGGAACCATTGAAATGAATGGTTCCGTATACGGACCGTATACGGAACACAAAAAAACGGCCCGTACACCCGCAAAAAAAACGTTTGTGTGAACTAGGCCTAACAGGGTTGGATTCAGGACACAGTGACCTGTACCGATGACTATAACAAAGTCCCAGCAGGATCATCTCCTGTCCACTCTGCTCGGCTTTTTCCATAAAGAACATAGTGGACCAATAATAGGTGAACCATGTGTCCTCTGAAAGTAACAGAACGGAGTCGACGAGGATGGGGCACGCTGGTTTTGCAGGCATGTTGTTCTTGAAGTAGTCACGAGTAACCCATTTGGACATTGAAGACATATCCTAGTGACGTGCCATCTACTTCTGTCCTGACACGATTTTCGGACGTGGCTTTATAGGGCAATGTACGAATATAGAAAACCACGGTGTAACGGTATTATTAGGTGACATTATTAGTGCACAGCATATGACATAATATTTCTTACTTGCAGCATTGACTCTTTGGCTTCTTCTGTTACAACGAGATAAAAGTTCTGACCGTAGATAAAGTCTCCATCAAAAACCAGCAGCAGCTCTTCTCCGGGATACTCCTTTATACCCAGAGGAAAAATGCAAGTTGTTAAAACGTAAAACTTTCACCACCAGGACATAATAGGCACTGACCATCAACTGTACCGTAATGATGGATTTAAAGGGGCTGAAGTCGGACACTGCAGCTCTGTTCTTTAGATCGCTGAGAACGTCTTCTTTCTTTAAAAGCTTGAATGGGTTTTCACAGGTTACGTCCTCATCGATCCGGCAGCTGAAGATCTCCTGCGTCTTGGAGGTTAGAACCAGGGGAACAATATATTCTGGGTGACCTGTGCATTAGAAGGTTACTCCATTAGGCGCCATCTTGAGCATATTGAATTGAGAGCTATGTAACTATGGCAAAACTGGTCATCTAAGTAAGGGTCTACATGGGACATCCTCTGGCAGCCCCACCAACCATACACATTATAGCCCTGTGCCCCCTACACAAATAGCTCTAGCCACCCGGCTCTTCAAGGAATTGCAGCAAGACCCTCACTCTCAGGATCACTGGCGGTCTCAGGAGGTTGGATCCCACAATCTTAGTAATGTCATATCCTAGATCTATATGCCATCACTTGGAGAAGGAGAAACTCCCCCAACCACACCACCAATACCAGAAGTCTGCCATAAACAGGGCAGTGTTTGACGGGCTTCCATCCTCTTATCTGCACAGACTTTGGGGGGAACATCTGAAGTCAGTTGTGCTCGAGTCTGCGTTGTTGTACTTTGCACCAAATGTATCAAATGTTGTACAATGTGTGTAAAATGTGGCACTTTTTAAACCTTCTGCCTAGAAGTGCTACTCCACTTTTTTATGCAACCCCCTACTGGAGGGAGTTTGCAAGTTTTTGAAAAATAAAGTTTCAGTGCTAAATCTGGAGTGAAACTAATCAAAGCGACCCTCCGGTGCAAACAACAAAGTTCATATTAACTGGGGCTGGAGACTTCCTTTTTTTCATTTTGGAAGCTTCAGATCTGCTGATTCCCAAGCTCTTCTCATCTTCTCATCCAAGATGGCTATACCTCTTCTCAGACTATCATGTATCGCTATCATAGACCACACTTCACAACACCAATCAGTGTACCTGCGCTCCTGACTGTAGGGTCCGAGCCAAGGAGGTATCAAGTCTTTATTTCCTATGTGGCAGTGGGTGGTATCATGTAGTCAGAGTAGGCTTGAAGGCACAGTCCTCAGAAGGTACTTGTGGTCGTAATCATGGATCTGCCCCAGCCGGTGGCAAGCTCTGGAAGTGAGACTGGTTGAGTGATGGGTGACCACTAGCTTGGAGAATCAGGGGGACCAAAACTAGTATCATATGCACTTCGGAAGAAGCAGCTTCCTTCTTCAGGTCTGCTTGGAAAATCAGAGGACCAACACTGGCATCCTACAGGCTCGCTTCATCAGGGCTGACAAAGGAAGACGCTTCTTCTGAAACATGGATACCAGTGTCAGTACCCTGATTTTCCAAGCAAGTGGTGACATCATCCATCACTTAACCAGTTTCAGTTCCATAGCTTGCCAGCGACTGGAGCAGCTCCATGATCTTGACCACAAGTACCTTCTGAGGACCGTACCTCCGAGCCTGCTCTGACTACAGGATACCACCCACTGCCACACAGGATATAAAGACTTAGTACATTCTTGGTTTTAACCATTAGGCCAGGAGCGTAGATACACTGATTTGTGTTGTGAAGTGTGGTGTATGATAGTAATACATAGCGGCAGGCTGCGTGGACTTAGACTCCTAGTATAGCGGGCTGGTCTTTGCGCTTCTCAAACTCCTGGTGCATGCTGTGCATTTGGTAGTCCAAGACGACTCCTGCTTGTCCAGACCTGCTTTTGGATTGGCCAGCATTGCTCACATGAGTAGTGCAGGCCAATCCAAGGGCTGGAGGAAGAGTCTTGGGCTATCAAATGCATAGCGTGCACTGGGTAGTCCGAGAAGAGGTACGACCATCCTGGATGACAAAATAGGAGTCCAGGACTCGGCCGATCTACAGCTGAAAAGATGAAGAGGAGGGCACCAAGTAAATGTTCTGCTTGTTCCCCAGTTATTGTGATTTATTTTCTTCTTGGAACGGAGGGTCACTTTAATAGAAGTAACCATGCCTGCTTTCCCACCCACTGGATGCAAAAAGTTGCAACATTTTTGAACAAGTGACCCCAAAAACTGGCAAATCCCTATTTTTCCAACTTTTTGAAGCCTGAATTCCAGAGTGCAAAGCTTAAAAGGAATGTACACCAAAAAAAACACAATTTTTAAACAGGACCTTTCACCATTCCTGACATGCCTGTTTTAATAGCTCTATGCATTCCCCATGTAATAACTATTCTGGAACATCTACTCTTATGGCTCTATGTTGTGCCATTCCTTTATTATTTCTACTAGAAGTTCTGAATGAATTGCTAGCAGTCTGCAGTAAGGGTACAGAGGGGAGGTAACCAATTGGGGGTGTGTACCTGCACAGACTGACTATCCAATCAGAGCTGCCATTTTCAGACTGTGCAGGTACACGCCCCCAACTGGTTACCTCCCCTCTGTACCCTTACTGCAGACTGCTAGTAATTCATTCATAACTTCTAGTAGAAATAATAAAGGAATGGCACAACATACAGACATAAGAGTAGATGTTCCAGAATAGTTATTACATGGGGAATGCATAGAGCTATTAAAACAGGCACGTCAGGAGCGGTGAGAGGTCCTCTTTAAACTGATATTCTTTGCTCATAGATCCTGAAATAGCCTGCAATTCAATAAAATTATAAAAGAAGCAGCACAGATCTGTAGTACTAGTAGTCAAAATTATAGTCGAGTTCTGCTGTATTCAAGAGAAGGGTCCCGACAGCCCCCTAAGGACAGACTGCTGAGTGTACATAGCAGCCTGTCATTTATGGGTGAGGGTCGGGGGTAGGGCACTGCTCTTGAATACAGCTGAACTGATCATCTAATAGTACTGCTCTGTGTACTAGTACTATGAATCTGTAGCTGTAATATGCTACCCGTATATAGGAGAGTATAGTAAGCTGTCAGTTCTGCTTTGATAAGAATCTAGCGGGACAGAAAGCTCTCACAGAGGTCTGATTTTTACAGCCAGGGCCCAGTAGAGTTAAGAGTAACACAAAAAAAGGTGAAAGGAAGTTTTCTCTCACTTAAAATTAGACCCCGGGGGTGGAATTTGACCAAAGACTTTATTATACTTTATTTTTGTACATTTTATTCCAGAAAAAAAAGGAAATAAAAATATCGGAAATGCTCAGGTTTATGATTACAGCCTGCACGTGCGTGCCTCCCAGCTCCGGATGTCACAAGTAAATATAGGACACAGGAAGAGAAGAAAAAGCCGAAAATAAAGGAGGAAGAGAGTTGTAAACAGCAAACAACAGAGGTGGAGCCCCAATGCAGAATCAGAACCAGGGTCACCCAACCATCAAGTGCACCATCTGTCTGTCTATTACACCAATCAGCCATTACATTAAGCGGGAAGTTATAAAGGTGAAATGAGGAACACTGATTATCCTGTGACAATGGGATGTGTCTAGGGGTGGGATATGTTCGGAAATGAGTGAACAGTCAATTCCTAAGGTTGATGTGTTCGAAGCAGGAAAAATGGGCAAGCGTGAGGCTCTGAGCAACTTAGACAGTGGCCAAATCATGATGTCTAGACAACTAGGTCATCTCTAAATCAGCAGGTGTTGTGGGGTGTTCCTTCCTAGTATCCCGTGGTTAGTACCTATGAAAAGTGACCCAAGGAAGGACAAGTGGTGAACCAAGCCTCATTTATGCACATGAGGAGTGAAGGCTAGCCCATCTGGTGAGATCCAACAGAAGAGTTACTGCAGCACATGAGGAGCAAAGGCTAGCCAATCCGGTCTAATCCAGAAGTAGAGTTACTGTGGCAAATGAGGAGTGAAGGCTAGCCCATCTGGTCCAGACCAACAGAAGAGTTACTGCAGCACATGAGGAGTGAAGGCTAGCCCATCTGGTGAGATCCAACAGAAGAGTTACTGCAGCACATCAGGAGTGAAGGCTAGCCCATCTGGTGAGATCCAACAGAAGAGTTACTGCAGCACATGAGGTGCAAAGGCTAGCCAATCCGGTCTAATCCAGAAGTAGAGTTACTGTGGCAAATGAGGAGTGAAGGCTAGCCCATCTGGTCCAGACTAACAGAAGAGTTACTGCAGCACATGAGGAGTGAAGGCTAGCCCATCTGGTGAGATCCAACAGATGAGTTACTGCAGCACATGAGGAGTGAAGGCTAGCCCATCTGGTGAGATCCAACAGAAGAGTTACTGCAGCACATGAGTAGTGAAGGCTAGCCCATCTGGTGAGATCCAACAGAAGAGTTACTGCAGCACATGAGGAGTGAAGGCTAGCCCATCTGGTGAGATCCAACAGAAGAGTTACTGCAGCACATGAGGAGTGAAGGCTAGCCCATCTGGTGAGATCCAACAGAAGAGTTACTGCAGCACATGAGGAGTGAAGGCTAGCCCATCTGGTGAGATCCAACAGAAGAGTTACTGCAGCACATGAGGAGTGAAGGCTAGCCTATCTGGTGAGATCCAACAGAAGAGTTACTGCAGCACATGAGGAGTGAAGGCTAGCCCATCTGGTGAGATCCAACAGAAGAGTTACTGCAGCACATGAGGAGTGAAGGCTAGCCCATCTGGTGAGATCCAACAGAAGAGTTACTGCAGCACATGAGGAGTGAAGGCTAGCCCATCTGGTGAGATCCAACAGAAGAGTTACTGCAGCACATGAGGAGTGAAGGCTAGCCTATCTGGTGAGATCCAACAGAAGAGTTACTGCAGCACATGAGGAGTGAAGGCTAGCCCATCTGGTGAGATCCAACAGAAGAGTTACTGCAGCACATGAGGAGTGAAGGCTAGCCCATCTGGTGAGATCCAACAGAAGAGTTACTGCAGCACATGAGGAGTGAAGGCTAGCCAATCTGGTGAGATCCAACAGAAGAGTTACTGCAGCACATCAGGAGTGAAGGCTAGCCTATCTGGTGAGATCCAACAGAGCTCATGAGGAGCAAAGGCTAGCCAATCTGGTCCAATCCAGCAGTAGAGTTAAGGCTGTATTTTACCTGCATATTTTTTGGCAGATGGTCGCTAAAAATCGCTCCTATGAATGCTTGTTAGTGATCATCCTGCAGTCTAATACTGCCGCCGAATGCCCGATGAACTTAAAGGGGTTGTTCGGGCTTTTAATATTGATGACCTATCCTCAGGATAGGTCATTAATATCAGATCGGCGGGGGTACGACACCCCACACACCTGCTGATCAGTTGTAATGGAGACACATGATGTATTGTGCTCTGATTTTCATGGTGGTATGAACCTCTGGAAGCATTTCTGCTAGCATACACTCATGTCATCTTATTGACTAAAGGCGGGTTTACACCGCACGATGTAGCGGCCGACTGTCAGAAGCATTCATTACCAATAGTCGGCTGCTCGTTCAGTGAAGGAGACCGCTGCATTTACATGCAGTGATCCCCTCCACAGTATGAGGACGAGGGATCGGCAGATCGCTGTTTAGACAACGCGGTCTGCTGGCCAGAAACGATGATTGATGTGCCTGCATGAACTACAGGATCACCTGACGGGTGACCGGCGTCACATATAGATGGACAGACTGTCGGGAATGAGCCAATTCTGCAGGCGATTGTCGAGAAGGAGGCATTCCCACCTGGCAATCGCCTGCTCGCTATTACATGCAGCGATCTCCTCCACAATATGGGGAGGAGCGATTGTTATGCCACTGCTCGTCCCCATGCTGTCGGTTATTTGCCACCAGCAAATCGTAAACTTTTTGCATGCTGAAAGATCACGATTGCCTGATGAACGAGTGCTTGCTCGTTCATTGGGTAATCAGCGGCAGTATTAAACTGCCAGATGATCGTTAACGAACGTTACTACGAATGCTCGTTAGTGATCATCTGGCAGAAAATCAGCCGGAGTAATACAGGCTTTACTTAAAGCCTCTGCATGAAATCATCTCACCTGAGGCAAAGACTGAAGGCGAAGCGGAAAGGTGATCCGTACCCCCCTGGATCTGGGGACGGTCTGTGTAGGGTCACGGATGAATGAAGTCATTTTAACAGACCCCCCTCTGGCCCCTACACGCGATGTTTGATATGGTGTTATCACGGTATCCTGTTTGAAGCCCGGCTCTGGGCGACGCAGGGTAATGAGAAGGTTCATCTCGCTGCCGGCTTCTATGCGCCATACAAACATCTCTATTGTTTTCTATATGGGAATGTCTGATGTGGGATTTTAATGACTTCTGAGAAATAGGATCTGAATGTACACGAACTGTCCCATCGGCCATAGGAAACAGATCCTAGGAGATTGGGTACTACAAAGACCGGGGGTTAATTAAAGAGAAGCTGCCAGGCTCCTTCTGACAGGCTGAGGGCATCTCATAGGGATTGGGTTTAAAGGAGCTTCCTAGTAATATGAACATTGACCGCCAAACTGAACTCCATCGATGTAGATCTTTGAGATTTACACTTTGCAGTGGTGCTGATGGTCATAGAGGAATAGTTGGCTACAACTTCAGATGTCAGAGGGGACTCGGGGAACTTAAAGAGCGGCGTCATGAACCACCACCACCTTCATCAAGCCCATATGGTGGTCATCAGACACGTGATCCCTTTAATTCACTACAGATCTATAAGCTGCTGGTAGTAGAGACCGGTCTCCACCGATCTTTCCCGCAGCGTTGTGACAGTGAGAACGAGGTCCAGAAGACTTATAAATATGTCACATCTCTCAAAGGATTCATCTGAACTGTATTCTGCCTACTTAAAGGGGTTGTCCTACCGAAAAGTATTCCAAATTTTTCAAACCAGCACCTGGATCTGAATACTTTTGTAACTGCATGTAATTAAAAATCTAGTATAGCCACTGAGCTATTCAAAAAAATGTATCTGCATAGCGCCACCTGCTGTTTTTTCTTTTCTTTATTTCTCTGTCCACCTCAGTAACATCGATGAGGTGGTCGCACATGCTCAGTTCCATCTTTCGACGGCCACCAGCTGTATCTACTGTTAGAAGCAGTGAAAGGTACAGGGAGAGAGCTGCAACATAAAGGACACATTCCCTGAGCTGTGATAGAGAGCTGCCACCGAAAGGATAATCCACCTGAGCTGTGATTGGGAGAGAGGACACACTCCCTGAGAAGTGATAGGGAGAGAACCGCCACAGAAAGGACATGCCCCCTGAGCTGTGAAAAGGAGAGAGCTGCAGCAGAAAGCACACAACCTGCGCTGTGATAGAGAGAGGGCTGCAGCAGAAAACACACACACCCTGCGCTGTGATAGAGAGAGAGCTGCAGCAGAAAGCACACACCCTGCGCTGTGATAGAGAGAGAGCTGCAGCAGAAAACACACACACCCTGCGCTGTGATAGAGAGAGAGCTGCAGCAGAAAGCACACACCCTGCGCTGTGATAGAGAGAGGGCTGCAGCAGAAAACACACACACCCTGCGCTGTGATAGAGAGAGAGCTGCAGCAGAAAGCACACACCCTGCGCTGTGATAGAGAGAGAGCTGCAGCAGAAAGCACACACCCTGCGCTGTGATAGAGAGAGAGCTGCAGCAGAAAGCACACACCCTGCGCTGTGATAGAGAGAGAGCTGCAGCAGAAAGCACACACACTGCGCTGTGATTGGGAGAGGGCTGCAGCAGAAAGCACACACACCCTGCGCTGTGATAGGGAGAGAGCTGCAGCAGAAAGCACACACACCCTGCGCTGTGATAGAGAGAGAGCTGCAGCAGAAAGCACACACCCTGCGCTGTGATAGAGAGAGAGCTGCAGCAGAAAGCACACACCCTGCGCTGTGATAGAGAGAGAGCTGCAGCAGAAAGCACACACACTGCGCTGTGATTGGGAGAGGGCTGCAGCAGAAAGCACACACACCCTGCGCTGTAATAGGGAGAGAGCTGCAGCAGAAAGCACACACACTGCGCTGTGATAGAGAGAGGGCTGCAGCAGAAAGCACACACACTGCGCTGTGATAGAGAGAGGGCTGCAGCAGAAAGCACACACACTGCGCTGTGATAGAGAGAGGGCTGCAGCAGAAAGCACACACACCCTGCGCTGTAATAGGGAGAGAGCTGCAGCAGAAAGCACACACACACCCTGCGCTGTAATAGGGAGAGAGCTGCAGCAGAAAGCACACACACCCTGCGCTGTGATAGGGAGAGAGCTGCAGCAGAAAGAACACACACCCTGCGCTGTGATAGGGAGAGAGCTGTAGCAGAAAGAACACACACCCTGAGCTGTGATAGGGAGAGAGCTGCAGCAGAAAGAACACACACCCTGCGCTGCGATAGGGAGAGAGCTGTAGCAGAAATACACACCCTGCGCTGTGATAGGGAGAGGGCTGCAGCAGAAAGCACACACACCCTGCTCTGTAATAGGGAGAGAGCTGTAGCAGAAAGCACACACACCCTGAGCTGTGATAGGGAGAGAGCTGTAGCAGAAAGCACACACACCCTGCTCTGTAATAGGGAGAGAGCTGCAGCAGAAAGAACACACACTCTGCGCTGTGATAGGGAGAGAGCTGCAGCAGAAAGCACACACACCCTGCTCTGTAATAGGGAGAGAGCTGTAGCAGAAAGCACACACACACTCTGCGCTGTGATAGGGAGAGAGCTGCAGCAGAAAGCACACACACCCTGCGCTGTAATAGGGAGAGAGCTGCAGCAGAAAGCACACACACCCTGCGCTGTAATAGGGAGAGAGCTGCAGCAGAAAGCACACACACCCTGCGCTGTGATAGGGAGAGAGCTGCAGCAGAAAGCACACACACCCTGCGCTGTAATAGGGAGAGAGCTGCAGCAGAAAGCACACACACCCTGCGCTGTAATAGGGAGAGAGCTGCAGCAGAAAGCACACACACCCTGCGCTGTAATAGGGAGAGAGCTGCAGCAGAAAGCACACACACCCTGCGCTGTAATAGGGAGAGAGCTGCAGCAGAAAGCACACACACCCTGCGCTGTGATAGGGAGAGAGCTGTAGCAGAAAGAACACACACCCTGCGCTGTAATAGGGAGAGAGCTGTAGCAGAAATACACACCCTGCGCTGTGATAGGGAGAGGGCTGCAGCAGAAAGCACACACACCCTGCTCTGTAATAGGGAGAGAGCTGTAGCAGAAAGCACACACACCCTGCGCTGTAATAGGGAGAGAGCTGCAGCAGAAAGCACACACACCCTGCGCTGTAATAGGGAGAGAGCTGCAGCAGAAAGCACACACACCCTGCGCTGTGATAGGGAGAGAGCTGCAGCAGAAAGAACACACACCCTGCGCTGTAATAGGGAGAGAGCTGTAGCAGAAAGCACACACACCCTGCGCTGTAATAGGGAGAGAGCTGCAGCAGAAAGCACACACACCCTGCGCTGTAATAGGGAGAGAGCTGTAGCAGAAATACACACCCTGCGCTGTGATAGGGAGAGGGCTGCAGCAGAAAGCACACACACCCTGCGCTGTAATAGGGAGAGAGCTGCAGCAGAAAGAACACACACCCTGCGCTGTGATAGGGAGAGAGCTACAGCAGAAAGCACACACACCCTGCTCTGTAATAGGGAGAGAGCTGTAGCAGAAAGCACACACACCCTGCTCTGTAATAGGGAGAGAGCTGTAGCAGAAAGCACACACACCCTGCGCTGTAATAGGGAGAGAGCTGTAGCAGAAATACACACCCTGCGCTGTGATAGGGAGAGGGCTGCAGCAGAAAGCACACACACCCTGCTCTGTAATAGGGAGAGAGCTGTAGCAGAAAGAACACACACCCTGCGCTGTGATAGGGAGAGAGCTGTAGCAGAAAGCACACACACCCTGCGCTGTAATAGGGAGAGAGCTGTAGCAGAAATACACACCCTGCGCTGTGATAGGGAGAGGGCTGCAGCAGAAAGCACACACACCCTGCGCTGTAATAGGGAGAGAGCTGTAGCAGAAAGCACACACACCCTGCGCTGTAATAGGGAGAGAGCTGTAGCAGAAATACACACCCTGCGCTGTGATAGGGAGAGGGCTGCAGCAGAAAGCACACACACCCTGCGCTGTAATAGGGAGAGAGCTGTAGCAGAAATACACACCCTGCGCTGTGATAGGGAGAGGGCTGCAGCAGAAAGCACACACACCCTGCGCTGTAATAGGGAGAGAGCAGCAGCAGAAAGAACACACACCCTGCGCTGTGATAGGGAGAGAGCTGCAGCAGAAATACACACCCTGCGCTGTGATAGGGAGAGGGCTGCAGCAGAAAGCACACACACCCTGCGCTGTGATAGGGAGAGAGCTGCAGCAGAAAAGCCCCATCCCCAAGCTGTAATAGGGAGAGAGCTGACTATACAGACAATTAAAAGTTATGTGCATTATTTTGGGGAGTGCTTTGAATTCCTGACTATTGGATGTGGGACATTCCCTTCATCCAGCACCTCTCCACATACAGTCCGGCATTGGGACGTTGTATGTGGCAGCACAAGGAAGCGACGAGGACCATGGAGGTCTGAAATTATATATTTTTATCTTCTGAGGCCTGAATTAATTCAAAAGGTTTGCTCAGCAGTCTGACCGAATCTAATGGGTCTGAATGTATTCAGGGAGATGATAGGGGATCTGGGGTCTTGACGGGGATAAGTGTCCGATCAGTGAAGATTCAACCACAGGGACCCCACAGATTTACGAGATTGGGGATATTGTTCCTCCCTATATGAGTGTAGTAGTGGTCGGGCGCGTGTTGTGCAACTCCATTCATTCTCAAGGGGACTACCGGAGACAGCCATGTCCAACACTTGACTATCAGCAGCAGCAGTGTACATGGGCTCCATTCACTTCGACACCCTGTTCTCATGATCAGTCAGAGTCCCTGTAGGTGATTTTTTTATGTGGAACAGGTGCGGACCCATTATTTTCAAAGGAGCCGGAATGTGCTGTCCGCATTTGCGGATCCGCACAAAAAAATAGAACATGGCCTCTTCTTGTCCGCAATTGCGGACAAGAAAAGGCTTTTCCCATGAGAGTGGCAGCGATGTGCGGTCTGCAAAATGCGGAACGCACATTGCCAGTGTCCGTGTTTTGCGGATCCACAAAACACATACGGACGTGTGAATGGACCCTTAACCACCACTGTTCATTCCAGGAAAGATGCACCGTAGTTGTACATCCATGACATTATAGTCGACCGAAAGTGGACATGATGTTATCAGAATCCCTCAGTAGTGCAGCCTCAGGCTTTAAGGCTGTGACTTCAAAGCATACTTTTATTCTATACATTAAAAGGCCTTTATTCTGGCAGGCCTTCTTTGAAGTATGTCTGAATATGTAGGCGATTATGTGACTAGATCCACTTTTTGTGCGTTCCATGTTCTTCCACAGTCTTTTATAAATTATGACAAACATTGCACTCAGGTGACCGTAAGGGGCTGTTCAAATAGTGGAGTTTGGCGCGAGGTTCTGCACCAAGCTGCCGCTGGTCACGCAGAATCCGCCTCCCATTGGTTTCCATAGGCTGCTGCTTGCACCTGCACAAAGTAAGAACATGAACAGCAGTGCGGTCTCCCACTGAAAACAACGGAAGGTGGATCCAGGGCGACCGCCGCATCCTTCTGGCGTGGAACCTGCGCCAAATTCCACTGCCAAAAGCATTATGAAAATCCCCATAATTTGTCACTTGTGAAGGAAGACATACTCCTCTCCTGGTGGTACCACTGCAAAGCATCATGGAGGGCCAGGAATAAGGCCTCACACTCCGAGGACCCGTCACCTCTCCTGACATGTCGGTTTTAATAGCTACATGCATTCCCCATGTACGGTAATAACAATTCTGGAGCATCTACCCATATAACTCTATGGTGTGCGGTTATTCCTGCTGTAAGTTTATGTATAAAGGTAGTTGGGTGTTCTCTGTGGGAGGCTGTCTCTGCAAAGTCTCACGGTGGCAGCACTGATTGCCCCTGCACACCCCCAACTGGTAACACCCACATGGACCTTTCTTCATAAACTTCTAGGAGGAATAATTGAGCAATGGCACCGCTTCATAGCCCCTCCCCTCCGCGTGACAGCTGTGGCATCCAACCAAGAGACCGCTACCGCTGTCACTACGAGGCGGCTCAATGCACTTCACACTGAAGCTCCGCCTCCTAGGCACTTGTAGGAATAGAATCAGGCAGAATAAAAGTTCATATTTGCACTTCTCCTGATGATAAAATATCCACAAAACGTATGTTTGTACTGCTCTCCCCAGCCCCTCCCCAGTTTAGCTCGTTCAAAAGTGCTGAAAGAACCATTGTCCATACTTGTATTCCCCATGAAATACGTAGCACCTTTTTTCAGTACTCTGGGTTGTGCTATTCCTCTGCTATTCCTCCTGGAAGTATAGGAATACATTGGGAGCTAGGTTTAACGGTTTCTCTTTATAGTAGGGTGCGACTGGCACAATGCAAAATTCTAAGAAAAGATGCTCCAGATTTCGTTATTTCTAGAAGAATACAAAAACTATTCATAGAGGAAGACTTGCCTGAGCTGGTGGACGCTGCCGAGTCTTCATGCTTTTTAGCTAAAAATAATAAGAAAAGCACCGATCAGACCATTCATTATATCAACAACCTGAGTAGACCATGTAAGTAGTACTGCCACTCTGTACCGCCTCTGTATCCTGTATAGGAAAGCACAGCAGACTACACTTACAGGAAAAAAAAAAAAAAAAAGGATGCCAAAAAATACCGGCCCAGCGCACGGAAAATAGTATAGTCTTTTGGCATCCACTCGCTGCATAGAAATGAAATGTCAACAGACCCTAGGGCTGAGTTCACACATCGTGAATTTCCTGTGGATTTTCAGGGTGGAATTTGCACTGAATGACAGCACAGCGCTGCATTCAATAGACTTTTGCTCACGCCGTGTACGCGCTGCAGGTGTTTTTAGCGCAAATTCCATTTTGAAATCTGTGGCATGTTCAGTATCCTGCGGGATGTGTGCAGATTTGCAGCCGATTTTTTTTTCCACTGAAGCCAATGGAGTTCTGAAAGCTGCATCTAACGGAATGGTTTACTTGCAGATCCGCAATATCATCCGCATCCAAAAACGGATAATGTTTCATTGCGGATTTATGTGCAGATTTGATTTGAAAAGAGAATTAGTATCTGTCCATAAAGGGCATTTTCCGGGATTTCATTACTGATGACCTATCCTCAGTCTGACACCCGCAACTAGAGGGGAGCGAATTTCATATTTTGAAATTCGTTCACGCTTCGTTTACTGGTAAAAGGGTGAATTGCGTTATGGATTCCGTTACCACGGACCATAACGCAATTATATGACGGAATGCATAACGGAATGCCTTTAAGAGGCATTCCGTTATTCATTCCGTCATAATAGAAGTCTGTGGCCTGCAAAACGGATCTGTTCCGTTTCCGTTATGCAGGGGAGTCCTCTCCCGCACCTATGACACTGGCTGACCTGTTACATGTGCGCTTGGCAGCTGAAGGCATCTGTGTTGGTCCCATGTAAATATGTGCCCGCATTGCTGAGAAACATGATGTTTTATTATATGCAAATGAGCCTCTAGGAGCAATGGGGGCGTTACCATTACACCTAGAGGCTGAGCTCTCTCTGCAACTGCCGCATCCTTTGCACTTTGATGGACAGGACCAGGCAGTGTAAACATCATCACTCCTAGCCCTGTCAACCAAATAGGAGAGGGCGCAGTAATTGCAGAGAGAGCTGAGCCTCTAGGTGTAACGGCAACGCCCCCATTGCTCCTAGAGGCTCATTTGCATATATTAAAACATAATTTTTCTCAGCAATGTGGACACATATGAACATGGGACCAACACAGATGTCTTCAGCTGCCAAGTGCACATGTAACAGGTCAGCCAGTGTCATAGGTACAAAACTGCTGACAGATGCCCTTTAAGTGGTACAAAGAGTAATAACACCAGATAATAGGGCAGCAATGGTAGCTCTGCTTACATATTATTAGTGAGACCTATCTATAGATCTATACTTACTGTTATTCACCTTGTACTACACACAGCGCAGCGTCATATTATGTGTAATTTACATAAATCTAGATAAACATTGCCACCATGTGGTCAGACTGTGTACTACATGGAGACTCATCACAGACAGTGTCTTACGTAGAATCTGAGACATAAGGTCCCATGCACATGTGTTTTGCAGTCCGCAAACCTTAGATACACAAAACACTGATTCCGCCCGAGTACATGCCACCATTTTCTTTTCCCTTTCAAGAGAAATGTCCTATCCTTGTCTGCAAAACAAGAATAGGACACGTTCTAGCTTTTTTGTGGGATGACAGCACGGACATACGGATGCGGACAGGCAGCACATGGTGAAATGCAAAAAGTAGTGTAGAGGCAGCACTATACGGTATCCGGATAATGCGTCTATGTCAATGCAGCAGCCTAGCCGTAGGCCCTTGATCCATCAGGCCATGAAATACACATGTAGAAAAGAAGATGGCTTCGGCAGCATTCCGCAATATCAAAACGATCCTTTATTCGTACCTCCAGACACAATTGGCAACGTTTCGACTGTACACCAGTCTTTGTCAAGCCTAATGACATACATTCTGGTAGGCATATATATACCCCCCACATAAAAGACACACCCCGTTACATCATCAGTACAAATCACTGCACAATAGTATACACATGTTGATATTACAACTCACAGTTAATGATATGTCCACCCCGCTCGTGTTGTTCACCTCGGCGTTCCAATGTCTGTAATGCGCAGCCGCATCTCAATGTATTTGCATACCGGAAGTATCATACGTTGTCATGGCTCCCGGCGGCGCACGTGTCTCCAGCCAATGTGCTGCAGGACGCACTCACTGACGTCACAGCTTGTGCGTCCACCCCATGACCCTCACTCAAGTGCGCACAACAGTGCGTCAATAGCGTTAGTCACGTGGGGTACGCAGCCAATGAAGACACGGCGCAAACTTCGGCGCCATGGCAACGATGACGCCACGGTCACCGCTACTTATTACATGTGTGATCTGTATCTAAAGTGACCGGGTCTATATATTACAGAGCCTCCGCTCACAGCGATAATCACATGACTATAGAGGGAAATTGATCCTGACCCCACATATACACGCACGTAACAGCAAATGGAAAAATACATAACCTCATAAGTGTGGTGCACAATAACCACACATAACCATCATCTGGATGGTGTATCCCATATATACATCGCATATGGACCATCAACATGGTCCTTTGACATATAGACTAAAGGCTGTTACACCGGGGATGTGCCACATATATATTAAAAACATGATGTCACTATACTGAGAGGACAAAACAGCGACAATCATCAATCGATGGATGCGACATTAAACTCTAGATTCAAGCCAAAAGGTTGGAGGGACCTGAGGGTATGGATCCATTTAAGTTCCTTCTTCCTCAGGATTCCCTTCCTGTCCCCACCCCTTCTCAAGTATCCTACGCTGTCGATAACTCGAAATCTCAATTGATTGATGGAATGTTTACAGTCAATGAAGTGTTTTGCAACCGGTTTGTCGAGTGCACCTGTTCTTATTGTGCTTTTGTGTTTGTTAATTCTTTCCCTCAATTCCATCGTGGTCTCCCCCACATAGATCAAACTACACGGGCACTGTATCATGTAAACCACGTCTGTGGATTTACATGTATAGTGACCTTTGATCTTAAACCGTTTACCACTGTAGGGATGTGTAAAACCATCACCTTTCATGATGCCACCGCAGTTGCAACATGAAAGGCAAGGGAAATTACCATTCCTCAGTGGTGCTAGCCTTTTCTGTCTTTCGATGTCCTTCCCCCCTATATCCGCCTTCACCAATCTATCGCGTAGGTTGGGGCTCCGTTTGTATGCCATCATTGGGGGAACTGAAAATTCAGTGACTGCAGGCAATCCTTTCTGCAGGATCCGCCATTCCTGTCGTAGGATGTTGGCTATATTGCCGCTATCACCCCCAAAGATGGATACAAATGGAATGCGGGGGGTCTCCTGTTTTTGGGGTTTCCTTACCAGAGTGGAACTACGTTCCATAGATGTAATCCTATGCTTGGTACGGTTGATCAATTTGGTGGGATATCCTCTCCTGCTGAACTTATTACACATCTCATCTACCCTAATACCAAAGAGGGTGTCATCCGATACGATACGGCGTACCCTAAGTAGCTGGCTCCACGGAAGGGAGCTTACCATGTTCTGAGGGTGACTACTGTCATACATTAACAAGGTGTTCCTGTCTGTAGGTTTTTGGAAGAGATCAGTACAGATCCTTCCATTGTGCACCTGAATTCGGACGTCAAGGAACTGCAGCTCACGGGCAGAATGCATCACGGTGAACTGCAGGTCCCGGACCCCAGAATTCAGGTGCGCATGAAACTCATCCAGCTCAGGCACGGTGCCAGTCCAAATCAAGAAAATGTCGTCGATGTAGCGCCACCAGCACAGGACTCTCTCAAAAAATATGGAGCGATACACCAGCCGATCCTCGACCTCCGCCATGAAGATGTTTGCGTAGGTGGGGGCCACATTGGACCCCATCGCCACACCACGCTTTTGCTGGTAGAAGGTGTCACCGAAGAGAAAATAATTCCTCCTCAGGACAACCTCCAAGAGGGCGAGGATCAGCCGGCGCGCCCCGAGAGAGAGCCCCGTGACGGCCAGGGCCACATCGACGACATTTAAACCATAGGAGTGATCAATGGATGTATACAGGGATACAACATCAAAACTCACAAGTAAAAATTCCGCCGGCAAGTCAAGTGAATTCAGTTTAGTCAAGAAATGGCCAGTATCCCTGACATAGGAGGGGGCCGTGGTCGCGTGGATCCGTAATACTTTGTCCAAAAAGATGGACACCGGATTAAAGATGGAACCCCTGCCCGACACTATGGGTCGGCCAGGGGGATCCACAAGGCTCTTGTGGATCTTTGGTAAAACATATATCACAGGGGTGATCGGATGGCTTACACGCAAAAAGCTGTTTAATTCATCATCAATGATTCCCTGGCTGAGGGCCTCATCCAATAACACCCCTATGATATCTGCTATGTCCCACCTTGGATCCTTACTCAACATCTCATAGACATTATCATCCCCTACCTGTCTTGTGATCTCATCAGTATATTTACATGTGTCCATCACGACCACGGCACCCCCCTTGTCAGCTGGCTTGATCGTCAATTGTTTGTTATGTTCCAGTTCAAGAACAGCCCGTCTCTCATCTTGAGATAGGTTGTGTCTGAACTGGTGGGTACCCTCCACCCTCAATTGATCGATACGTTTTCTGACAAAACTGATATATGTTTCAACCACATGGTTGTTTTGTGGTGGAAGAAAATGACTTTTATTGCGTAATTCGAAATTCCTACACATCAAAGTATCAGTGGATACAACAGTGGATACATCAGACTGACTGGCAGATACATCAGTATTTCTAGCTGAAAAGAAAGCTTTTAATCTCAAGCGTCTAAAAAACTTTTGTAAGTCAAGCTCAAATTCGAACCAGTCCCGTGAGGTTGTAGGGCAGAATGTCAGGCCACGGCTTAGTACACTAATTTGTGCTTTATCAAGCTGAAAAGAAGAGATGTTCACTACCAGATTCATCATTTCCGCTGTCCGCGTCTCGTTACTCTCCCCTGAATGTGGGTGGAGGCCTCTATCGGTATTGGGGGAAGGGTCCTTGTTGGATCGGTGGTGTTTCCTGCCACCCCTTCTGTATCGCCCTCCCCTCTTTTCCTGCTTGGGCCTAAAAAATTGGACGCACCTGATTCATCAGCAGAATCGGATTCACCAGTACTAAAGCCGAATTTACCCTGATCAAAGCGTTTGCCGCGTCTACGCCTATTAAACCTTTGTGGTTGAGATGACTGCCAGTTATATATTTTACCAGACTGGTAATCATCTAGGTCCCTATGCCACTTATCTCTCTTGATGTGTTCCACTTCCAACTTGTGTCGGGCAATGTGTTGAGTGGTCTTTTCTTTGTACACTGTATAATCCTCAATACTCACAAGGTCCCGAATCTGGGTATCCAACTCGGCTGTAGTTTTCTTCAGGTTGTCAACCTCTTTCTGTAAAAAGTCTATGTTTAATAACATTAATTCAAAAGAGTATTGGTTGTTGATTGCTTCAAAGGCTTTACAAAAATCACCATTGGTAGGGAATAAATTGGGGCGAAGGTTAGATCTAAGTCCCCTTGGTATCCTTTGTTGCTTATAATATTCTCTTAAAGTGATTAGATGAAGTTCCATAGTATTTAATCTTTTGAGATCTTGCTCCGCTTTGCGTTTCAGGATATCAACGGAGGGGGAACTTAAAAAGGCCACATCACATCCATCTACATTGATAAGCCGCTGTATGTCCTCATCAGTATATACATACATGTGTCTTTGCGAGGTATCCATATTCTTACTTGGACCTGGGGGACCCTCCATGATGAAAATCACCACTGCGTCCAGCTCCCTAGTGCACGCCTCTCGGATCAGATAAAGATGCAAAAAGTAGTGTAGAGGCATCACTATACGGTATCCGGATAATGCGTCTATGTCAATGCAGCAGCCTGTATCAGTATGTATATACTGATGAGGACATACAGCGGCTTATCAATGTAGATGGATGTGATGTGGCCTTTTTAAGTTCCCCCTCCGTTGATATCCTGAAACGCAAAGCGGAGCAAGATCTCAAAAGATTAAATACTATGGAACTTCATCTAATCACTTTAAGAGAATATTATAAGCAACAAAGGATACCAAGGGGACTTAGATCTAACCTTCGCCCCAATTTATTCCCTACCAATGGTGATTTTTGTAAAGCCTTTGAAGCAATCAACAACCAATACTCTTTTGAATTAATGTTATTAAACATAGACTTTTTACAGAAAGAGGTTGACAACCTGAAGAAAACTACAGCCGAGTTGGATACCCAGATTCGGGACCTTGTGAGTATTGAGGATTATACAGTGTACAAAGAAAAGACCACTCAACACATTGCCCGACACAAGTTGGAAGTGGAACACATCAAGAGAGATAAGTGGCATAGGGACCTAGATGATTACCAGTCTGGTAAAATATATAACTGGCAGTCATCTCAACCACAAAGGTTTAATAGGCGTAGACGCGGCAAACGCTTTGATCAGGATAAATTCGGCTTTAGTACTGGTGAATCCGATTCTGCTGATGAATCAGGTGCGTCCAATTTTTTAGGCCCAAGCAGGAAAAGAGGGGAGGGCGATACAGAAGGGGTGGCAGGAAACACCACCGATCCAACAAGGACCCTTCCCCCAATACCGATAGAGGCCTCCACCCACATTCAGGGGAGAGTAACGAGACGCGGACAGCGGAAATGATGAATTTGGTAGTGAACATCTCCTCTTTTCAGCTTGATAAAGCACAAATTAGTGTACTAAGCCGTGGCCTGACATTCTGCCCTACAACCTCACGGGACTGGTTCGAATTTGAGCTTGACTTACAAAAGTTTTTTAGACGCTTGAGATTAAAAGCTTTCTTTTCAGCTAGAAATACTGATGTATCTGCCAGTCAGTCTGATGTATCCACTGTTGTATCCACTGATACTTTGATGTGTAGGAATTTCGAATTACACAATAAAAGTCATTTTCTTCCACCACAAAACAACCATGTGGTTGAAACATATATCAGTTTTGTCAGAAAACGTATCGATCAATTGAGGGTGGAGGGTACCCACCAGTTCAGACACAACCTATCTCAAGATGAGAGACGGGCTGTTCTTGAACTGGAACATAACAAACAATTGACGATCAAGCCAGCTGACAAGGGGGGTGCCGTGGTCGTGATGGACACATGTAAATATACTGATGAGATCACAAGACAGGTAGGGGATGATAATGTCTATGAGATGTTGAGTAAGGATCCAAGGTGGGACATAGCAGATATCATAGGGGTGTTATTGGATGAGGCCCTCAGCCAGGGAATCATTGATGATGAATTAAACAGCTTTTTGCGTGTAAGCCATCCGATCACCCCTGTGATATATGTTTTACCAAAGATCCACAAGAGCCTTGTGGATCCCCCTGGCCGACCCATAGTGTCGGGCAGGGGTTCCATCTTTAATCCGGTGTCCATCTTTTTGGACAAAGTATTACGGATCCACGCGACCACGGCCCCCTCCTATGTCAGGGATACTGGCCATTTCTTGACTAAACTGAATTCACTTGACTTGCCGGCGGAATTTTTACTTGTGAGTTTTGATGTTGTATCCCTGTATACATCCATTGATCACTCCTATGGTTTAAATGTCGTCGATGTGGCCCTGGCCGTCACGGGGCTCTCTCTCGGGGCGCGCCGGCTGATCCTCGCCCTCTTGGAGGTTGTCCTGAGGAGGAATTATTTTCTCTTCGGTGACACATTCTACCAGCAAAAGCGTGGTGTGGCGATGGGGTCCAATGTGGCCCCCACCTACGCAAACATCTTCATGGCGGAGGTCGAGGATCGGCTGGTGTATCGCTCCATATTTTTTGAGAGAGTCCTGTGCTGGTGGCGCTACATCGACGACATTTTCTTGATTTGGACTGGCACCGTGCCTGAGCTGGATGAGTTTCATGCGCACCTGAATTCTGGGGTCCGGGACCTGCAGTTCACCGTGATGCATTCTGCCCGTGAGCTGCAGTTCCTTGACGTCCGAATTCAGGTGCACAATGGAAGGATCTGTACTGATCTCTTCCAAAAACCTACAGACAGGAACACCTTGTTAATGTATGACAGTAGTCACCATCAGAACATGGTAAGCTCCCTTCCGTGGAGCCAGCTACTTAGGGTACGCCGTATCGTATCGGATGACACCCTCTTTGGTATTAGGGTAGATGAGATGTGTAATAAGTTCAGCAGGAGAGGATATCCCACCAAATTGATCAACCGTACCAAGCATAGGATTACATCTATCGAACGTAGTTCCACTCTGGTAAGGAAACCCCAAAAACAGGAGACCCCCCGCATTCCATTTGTATCCATCTTTGGGGGTGATAGCGGCAATATAGCCAACATCCTACGACAGGAATGGCGGATCCTGCAGAAAGGATTGCCTGCAGTCACTGAATTTTCAGTTCCCCCAATGATGGCATACAAACGGAGCCCTAACCTATGCAATAGATTGGTGAAGGCGGATATAGGGGGGAAGGACACCGAAAGACAGAAAAGGCTAGCACCACTGAGGAATGGTAATTTCCCTTGCCTTTCATGTTGCAACTGCGGTGGCATCATGAAAGGTGATGGTTTTACACATCCCTACAGTGGTAAACGGTTTAAGATCAAAGGTCACTATACATGTAAATCCACAGACGTGGTTTACATGATACAGTGCCCGTGTAGTTTGATCTATGTGGGGGAGACCACGATGGAATTGAGGGAAAGAATTAACAAACACAAAAGCACAATAAGAACAGGTGCACTCAACAAACCGGTTGCAAAACACTTCATTGACTGTAAACATTCCATCAATCAATTGAGATTTCGAGTTATCGACAGCGTAGGATACTTGAGAAGGGGTGGGGACAGGAAGGGAATCCTGAGGAAGAAGGAACTTAAATGGATCCATACCCTCAGGTCCCTCCAACCTTTTGGCTTGAATCTAGAGTTTAATGTCGCATCCATCGATTGATGATTGTCACTGTTTTGTCCTCTTAGTATAGTGACATCATGTTTTTAATATATATGTGGCACATCCCCGGTGTAACAGCCTTTAGTCTATATGTCAAAGGACCATGTTGATGGTCCATATGCGATGTATATATGGGATACACCATCCAGATGATGGTTATGTGTGGTTATTGTGCACCACACTTATGAGGTTATGTATTTTTCCATTTGCTGTTACGTGCGTGTATATGTGGGGTCAGGATCAATTTCCCTCTATAGTCATGTGATTATCGCTGTGAGCGGAGGCTCTGTAATATATAGACCCGGTCACTTTAGATACAGATCACACATGTAATAAGTAGCGGTGACCGTGGCGTCATCGTTGCCATGGCGCCGAAGTTTGCGCCGTGTCTTCATTGGCTGCGTACCCCACGTGACTAACGCTATTGACGCACTGTTGTGCGCACTTGAGTGAGGGTCATGGGGTGGACGCAGAAGCTGTGACGTCAGTGAGTGCGTCCTGCAGCACATTGGCTGGAGACACGTGCGCCG
This sequence comes from Bufo bufo, assembly GCF_905171765.1. Classification (NCBI taxonomy): domain Eukaryota; kingdom Metazoa; phylum Chordata; class Amphibia; order Anura; family Bufonidae; genus Bufo; species Bufo bufo. Next base: position 205,829,110 of record NC_053397.1, read on the forward strand.
CCGGGAGCCATGACAACGTATGATACTTCCGGTATGCAAATACATTGAGATGCGGCTGCGCATTACAGACATTGGAACGCCGAGGTGAACAACACGAGCGGGGTGGACATATCATTAACTGTGAGTTGTAATATCAACATGTGTATACTATTGTGCAGTGATTTGTACTGATGATGTAACGGGGTGTGTCTTTTATGTGGGGGGTATATATATGCCTACCAGAATGTATGTCATTAGGCTTGACAAAGACTGGTGTACAGTCGAAACGTTGCCAATTGTGTCTGGAGGTACGAATAAAGGATCGTTTTGATATTGCGGAATGCTGCCGAAGCCATCTTCTTTTCTACAAGCACATGGTGAAATGTCCGCATTTTTTGCTGCGGCCCCATTGACATGAATGGATCCGCATCTGATGTGCAAAGAAAAAATGCGTATCGGATGCGGACCAAAAATACGGACTATGTTCCTCTCATGTATCAGACCCGGCAGTCTCGTCTGGAGAGTCACCTGAGTGTTTCGCCTTCCTTTTTTGGCTCCCCGTCTTCTTGTCTTTACCCTTTGACCCTCGAGAAGATGCCCTGGAAGCTCGAGAAGGAGATCTGGATGAATCTCTTGTAGACATGTCTGCAAAACACATAAAGCAACATGTGAAATACACAAAATGCCAAGATCTGTCCATCAGATTGGAGACATGCGGAGGTGTAACACCCCAGAGTTGTGTTACTACACGACTCTACCCTGCTACTATCTTCTAAGAGCCTTTATACTGTCATCAGATGTAATTTATATCATGTCTTCCACAAATGTGCATACAAAACCATGTTAAATGCAATTGTTCATGTAATTAGCCTGGTTACCAGTAGGTGGCAGCAACACATTGGCAGGTACAAGAGACAGTTTAGTGTATCTGAGCTGGAATGGATTATTCCAGCTCAGCTCCCCCCTCTGTGAAGAAGTGGGCTGGTCCCACATCCTGCAGTCGTCTGGGTGGAGAAGGAAGCTTAGTCAGTGTACCAGCCACCCCTGTTGGGGAAGGCTGTGTGATAGCGTTCAGGAAGAGTGTAGCCCACCCCCTGCTATAGGTAGGGTGTGTGTGTGTGTGTGTGTGTGTGTGTGTGGAGCTCCCCTGCATAGAGAAGACAGCAAGGACCTAGTCTCGGCTGAGACTTGGCCATATTCCCAGTCTGAGCACCTTCAGCTCTGCTGGATGAGGAAAGCAGAAACTACAGACAACCTCCAGAGTTCCAGGAAGAAAGCATCCCCTGAGAATCCACCTGTGAGATAAGTCCAGTGCCTAGGAGAAGTCTATTCATCCTCATCTAGTTTGTCCCCACACAGCAGAAAGTACCATATAAGTGCAGAAGCTAATCCTGCCATAGTTACAGAGCTACCAAGCAGAAGTTTTATCCTGCAAGCTCCACATTTAAAGTAGAAGTACTCATTCCTGCCAATGATTGCCAAAACCTGCTGGGACCAAGAGACCAAAGATGTATGCTGTCTGGATGCAAGTTATTCCAAGTAAAGAAACGTTTGAACTTCATCTAAAGGTCTGGACATCATTTATTCTGCCAAGTTCCTCTATTACTCCTCCTATCACTACACTCAAATTTATTGCAAGTGAGCCAGGAGTCCGGCCGTACCCAGGTAGGAGACACTGTGACACAATTATCACTATCCTACAGAGACATTATAGGCCATTACACCACTCTGGCATTCCTAGTCTGTGTTATAACACCTTGGAAGGGCCCTGTGATAGTACCCTGCGCACGCTGCAATTGGCGTCACGACAAATACAGGATATATTATCCACCTGAAGCGGCCACTGCACTAAAAGTGGCGTCAGCGAACCCGTTCCTGGTCACTGCAGAGGCGCAGCACGGGTCGTAGATTTCTATAGGTGCCGCTTTATGGATCCGTAAAATATCCCTTTAAAAGTCGACAGAAAAGCATACCTGCCAACTTGTTGATTGTAAAAGGGAGTCACGGTTCACAAGTTCGCAACTCACGCCGTTGGAATTTTTAGGGCCACTGCTCCTCCCGTATCCTCTTTGCCTACGTTCACATTCGTGCCCCGGGGCTGGGTCTAATGATGGAGCATCCTGGGGCCACATACGTTGACAGCACATGAAGGACTGATTTCTGGGAGAAAGGCACAGAAAACATGGGAGATCTGCCATCTCTTCCAGGAGTCTCCCCTTTTCAAGGAGTGAAAAATAGAAATAAGGGCCGGACTGACTGACCGGTGAAGCTACGTGTGTATATAGGACTGACTGACAACCTTTGTGAAGGATGCAGGGGCAGCCGTATTGGTTGTCAGTCCTTTCCCAGGGACAGATATAATCAAGAAATGAAAACTGAAAAGATTCACTCTTGACAGAAGAGGATTCCTGGACGGGTACCAGTGATTTGGTAGGGAACGCTCTCATCACCATTCACGTTTAGATTTTGTACATTTCTGGGGCGTCCACAGGTCGCCGCCTGACTCACTACTAGATTCCTGGTAAACATGCTGGACCCTGTGATTACCAGTCACACACAGTCAGGAGAACTCATGGCTGATAATCAGGGCTCTGTCATTAGTGATAGCAGCTCTCGCAGTCCCTGTGGCGCCGTACAGTCGAGCCGCAGTCCCTCTGTCAGTGCGTATGACCCTAGATATTCAGTTCTATAAACTACAGCAAATCAGAGCTCAGCTTTCACAACATAAGCTGCTTTGCAAAAATGAAAGCGGCGCCGTGATTGGTCAATTGGTCAATTTTATTTTCACAGTTTTGATAGATCTGCCCCTAGGAGGTCACCTCCCTAATATGTCATCCGATGGAACATGGCGTGACTCCTCTAATGGTATCAGAAGCATGCGGAGGTACACCATGGCCCCACAGATATCTATGGCTGCGGTATTAAAGGGGTTCTCCAGAATTTTCATCCTCAGGATAGGTCATCAAGGGGATGCGACTCCCAGAACCCCTGGCGATCAGCTGTTTTAGGGAGCGGCAGCCTCCTCACAGATTACCAAGTACAGCGCCATCCATCCATAGTGTCTGTGCTTGGTACTGCAGCTCAGGTCCATTCACTTGAGAACGGATCCCTTGTTTGAGTGGAACAAAGAGTGGACAAGTGACCCACGGGGTCCAAGCTGTGGGTCCACCACCCATCAGACACATAGGTAGACAAGGGGGCGCTGTTTCTGGAAAAACAAAAATCAGCCTATTGAATGTTAATATACTGAATAAATTAACGGCGGTGGTCAGACCTTCTTTCTATGAAGGACACAATCATCTGAAGTGATTTGTAGTCTACAATATGAAAATAGCCCAATAACGAGAGGAACATAACGTGCATCCTGTATACAGCGAGAGGCTCGTCTACAAGCAGAAGTAAGACATGGGGTGACCATGGCCGGTGCTGAACACGGACACTCATGAGACTGTGACCGAGCGCTGACTCACAGCTATTAGGTGACGAACCATGGAAAATACTTCTCAGCTTTACATCTGCTCAGAAAACGACGAGAGAAAATACACAACTCCAGACAACTCCTCCACAAAACCGACACAGGGAAAAGCTGCCTCATTACAGTCAAATGGAGAATAATAAGAATAATAAAAAAAATATATATATAAAAAATATAACACGACACATTATTGGAAAAGTTGAGTGACGATCAAAATGACCATCGTTACAGCGTCCACGTGTATTGTCACCCATCGCGTCCAGGCTCCAGAATGTGTTGATACCAAGGTATATACACTAGCTGAAGGAGCCGGCTTCGCTCGGGTATATTTCATCTATTTCATTTAAAGGGATTCTGTCATGAGATTTAACCCCTCTAACCTAAACATATGCTCATGTCCGGACTAATAAGAAGAATCCTAAGCTGGCCTTATTAAACCTCACTGTGGCTCTATTTGCCCAAAAAACTGGTTTTAATAACCTGTCAATCACTTACTTAAGGTGCCCAAGGGGAGGTCCGTTAATACAGGGTGCCCGGCCGCACCCCTTCCCTGTCTTCAGCGCCGCCTCCGCAATCCTCCCCGTCCCTCTGCCAGATCCCGCACCATCAGGCCGGCGCATGCGCACTTCGCTCAACGAAGCCACTGCCAGGAGTCCGCACGGGCGCATCAGGCTGAGCCTAGTGCGCAGGCGCGGGGTCTGGCAGAGGGACGGGGAGGATTGCGGAGGCGGCGCTGAGCTGTAGAAATGCGGCGTTGGGCACCGGACGGCGAGGGGTGCGGCCGGGCACCCTGTATTAACGGACCTCCCCTTGGGCACCTTAAGTAAGTGATTGACAGGTTATTAAAACCAGTTTTTTGGGCAAATAGAGCCACAGTGAGGTTTAATAAGGCCAGCTTAGGATTCCTCTTATTAGTCCGGACATGAGCATATGTTTAGGTTATAGGGGTAAAATCTCATGACGGAATCCCTTTAATGTTTGTGTGTGTCGTTAAAAAATATCAACACTATCCACTATAACAGTGACCTCTACAGCACCCCGCTCCCAAAACAGTGACCCCCCCCCCCCACAGTGCCCTGTCCCTTACAATGGGACCTCCACAGCAGCGCACCCCCTTAACTTTGACCTTTACAACAGACTTCCCCTTTAACAGTGACTTTCACAGCATACCACCCCCTTGAGAGTGACCTCCACAGGGGCCCGCCCCTTAACAGTGGCCCTTACTGTATCGGGAGCGTGTCCTTATGAACAGCTCACTCTAAGGCCCCTGTCACACGGGCGAGTTTTCCGCGTGGGTGCGATGCGTGAGTTGAACGCATTGCACCTGCAATGAATCCTGACCCATTCATTTCTATGGGGCTGTGCACATGAGCGGTGATTTTCACGCATCACTTGTGCGTTGCGTGAAAATTGCAGCATGTTCTATATTCTGCGTTTTTCACGCAACGCAGGCCCCATAGAAGTGAATGGGGCTGCGTTAAAATCGCAAGCATCCGCAAGCAAGTGCGGATTGGTGCGATTTTCACGCACGGTTGCTAGGTGACGATCGGGATGGGGACCCGATCATTATTATTTTCCCTTATAACATGGTTATAAGGGAAAATAATAGGATTCTGAATACAGAATGCATAGTAAAACAGCGCTGGAGGGGTTAAAAAAAAATAAAAAAATAATTTAACTCACCTTAATCCACTTGTTCGCGCAGCCGGCTTCTCTTCTGTCTTGTTCTGTGAGGAATAGGACCTTTGATGACGTCACTACGCTCATCACATGATCCATCACCATGGCGATGGATCATGTGACGGACCATGTGATGAACGTAGTGACGTCATCAAAGGTCCTATTGCTCACAAATGAAGACAGAAGAGATGCCGGCTGCGCGAACAAGTGGATTAAGGCGAGTTAAATTATTTTTTATTATTTTTTAACCCCTCCAGCCCTATTGTACTATGCATTCTGTATTCAGAATTCCGTTTTTTATCATACGCGTGCAAAACACATTGCACCCGCGCGATAAAAACTGAACAACGGAACGCAATCGCAGTCAAAACTGACTGCAATTGTGTACCTACTCGCGCGGGTTTTCCGCAACGCATCCGGACCTTATCCGGACATGCTCGTGTGAAAGAGGCCTAAGGCCTCTTTCACACGACCGTATGGCTATTTCAGTGTTTTGCAGTCCGTTTTTCACGGATCCGTTGTTCCGTTTTTTTTGTTTCCGTTGTGTTTCTGTATTGCATATACAGTATACAGTAATTACATAGAAAAAATTGGGCTGGGCATAACATTTTCAGTAGATGGTTCCGCAAAAACGGAACAGATACGGAAGACATACGGATGCATTTCCGTATGTGTTCAGTTTTTTTTGCGGACTTAGTGACTTGAATGGAGCCACGGAACGTGATTTGCGGGCAATAATAGGAAACGGAAATACGTAAACGGAATGCATACGGAGTACATTCCTTTTTTTTTGCGGAACCATTGAAATGAATGGTTCTGTATACGGACCATATACGGAACTCAAAAAACGGCCGGCAAAACGAAAAAAAAAAAAAAAGTAGTGTGAAAGAGGCCAAAAACAGCAGCACTGTGCTGTCTGAGTGTGAGCTACAGGGAGAAAGTCACCCTCCCACCTCTGCAGCTGACAGAAGTTGATTTTTACCTTAATTTTTTCAATCTCCGTCGGCTCAGGAGTGGGAGGGGTGTGGCCTAACCAGATCTGGGCGTGGCTTAGCGGGACCTAGAAGTTGATTTTTAAAGGGGTTCTGCACTTTGTTTTAACTGATGATCTATCAGCTGTTTGTGACGTCACAACTAGTATCAACTAGCGTGGGCGGGGCGAAGCTCTGTTCACTTGAATGGAGCTTAGCCCCGCCCACGCTAGTTGATACTAGTCGTGACGTCACTGGGCCGGCGGTAAACAGTGAGAAGGCCGCGGCGCTGCTGGAGCGCCGCTGCCTTCTCCAACAGCTGATCGGTGGGGGTCCCGGTGTCGGACCCCCGCCGATCAGAAGTTGATGATCTATCCAGAGGATAGATCATCAGTTAAACAAAGTGCAGAACCCCTTTAACTTCCTTTTTTTAATCTCAATCAGCTGAGGAGTGGGAGGGGGTGTGGCCTATCCAGATCAGGGCGTAGCTTAGCGGACGTGGGGGCGGGGTTTAAGTCTTTTGAGGGTGGACACATTGTGGCAGGGGGCGTGTCTGGGGTACTTCCTGCAAGAGTGACGCCCCTCTGGGCACCTTACTGGCTCATTTGCATAACAAATAAACTGGATTTTCAGAGGGAAAAAAATATATTTTGCTGGAACAAAGGCACATCTGGAAATAAGGTACTAAGTGCTATTAGGCGCTGTAAAACGCATAACCGATGCAAACCAATGCTTCCCTATGGGACTGGTTCACATTTTCGCGTTTTACAGCGCGTTCGAACGCGCTGAAAAACGCCCGACGCATCTTGAGCTTTTTTGGGGCGTTTTGTCGCGCGTTTGCGGCCATAGGACACTGCAGTCAATCACACAAACGCGCGTTTACTATTGCAAAAAAGGCGCGTAAAACGCGCGTCTCAGAAACGCTCAGGTGTGAACCCAGGGTTAAAGCTGACCTACAGCATGAAAACCTGGAGTAAAACTGTGTATGTGGAGACTAAATGCGAAGGTGCGGATTCCTTTAGCGGACGGACACACACACACACACACACACACATTCACTCAGCTTTATATATTAGATTGTAAGGGAGTCCTCTCTCAAGCAGGGCGGCGATGACAGACTTTTCATTAAACAGCAGGTTTCAAAGTCCTAATGGTGCTTTATTAGGTCACTTCAGCAATACATCCAGGGGAGCACCTGCATTCATTGCCACATACCTCTTACATCCAGTGATGTCTCCTCTGATGTAGACGTTCTCTTACCTTATCTTCTCCATTCAGAGCAGACCGCCATGATGACTTCTTTCAGCCATCTCTTGTCTCTGCAGAGTTTACAGATATCTTAGATTTCCTACTTTTCCATCCTCCTCCCCACCTTCTGAAGACCGCATCCTGCTGCCCCAAAACTGTGCCCACTGTGCTTCCCAAAACTATACCGCAGAACCAGTCCCCCTGAAAATACTATTACCACACAGATAGGGCCCCTTCAATAATTATTGGTACATAATGCTCTAAAAAATAATTGCACCCAGCAAATAGTGTCCCTGAAACTTAAAGTGCTGTAAACATAGTGTCCTCCAAAAATAATTGTGCTAAGCTGATACGGTGCCTGGGGGTGCTTTCTGGTTTACACTAAAGCCGCCAGGCAGCTGCTCTTATGACTTGCTGTATAGCCCTCCTCTCTGAACCTTTGACAGCTCATAAACACTCAGTATAGGTAAATTCTTATCAAACTGATAAGAAAATGGCTTACATGCAGCCAGTTGTCTTCCAGCCACTTGGCTCCTTCTGCAGCCAGTTGTCTTCCAGCCCCTTGGCTCCTTCTGCAGCCAGTTGTCTTCCAGCCCCTTGGCTCCTTCTGCAGCCAGTTGTCTTCCAGCCACTTGGCTCCTTCTGCAGCCAGTTGTCTTCCAGCCACTTGGCTCCTTCTGCAGCCAGTTGTCTTCCAGCCACTTGGCTCCTTCTGCAGCCAGTTGTCTTCCAGCCACTTGGCTCCTTCTGCAGCCAGTTGTCTTCCAGCCACTTGGCTCCTTCTGCAGCCAGTTGTCTTCCAGCCACTTGGCTCCTTCTGCAGCCAGTTGTCTTCCAGCCACTTGGCTCCTTCTGCAGCCAGTTGTCTTCCAGCCACTTGGCTCCTTCTGCAGCCAGTTGTCTTCCAGCCACTTGGCTCCTTCTGCAGCCAGTTGTCTTCCAGCCACTTGGCTCCTTCTGCAGCCAGTTGTCTTCCAGCCACTTGGCTCCTTCTGCAGCCAGTTGTCTTCCAGCCACTTGGCTCCTTCTGCAGCCAGTTGTCTTCCAGCCACTTGGCTCCTTCTGCAGCCAGTTGTCTTCCAGCCAGTTCCAGTTTTGTTAGAAGCAGGAATTGGGAAATATCTGCTTTCCCAGACACAGAGAAGAACATTTAACTGCTATGTCTACCTTTTATCCCCCCATTGTCAAATAAATCTAAAAAGAAAAATGAAGCAACAGGTTTTAATAATCGTCTACCATTTTGTTTCTACGGCTGCAATGTAAAACTACGTGTCTCGTCTCGGAGGCCAATAGAGCGTCCTTGCATCTTGGAAAAGTCTGAACACCCTCATGAACATCCGCTTGTCCTCCAGTGCCGATTTTTCTTTGCCGGCAGATGTCAGGGGAGGTAAGATCAGGCAGTGGTACTTCAACATGCCCGATCCTTCTGCATGTATAAGGAGCAGTTGGGTGACAGCTATCTCATGTGTATGGCCTAAAGGTGTATTCAGATTCGGCCGATTTGTTGCTGAAAATCCATTCCATACACGTGACTGGAGTGGAGTCGATTCTACGCAATATTCATGGTTTCTCCAAGCCCCAACCAGACGAATAAGACAGTCATTGAAATGCATGCAAACTGTCTGCCACGTGTGAATACGCCCTTTTACACAGATGTTGGTCGAGGGTCTACAGCTGGTTACTAATTAGTGACAAAATAAACGAGACTTTGTCCTCCCCGTGTGCTGATCCAGAGCAGAAGGGAGACTGTCCGTTATTATATAATCCACCATGATGGCCGCAGGAATGTATCAGATCCAAGGGGGTCCGTTATTTCATATAAAAGCCTACCTCCTACGCAGATCCACCACGGCCCTTCCAGAGGTGTATGTACGGCTATGACTTACCTGTCCCAAACACTCATAGAGCTCAAGAAGTTCAGTCAGGACCCTGTGACCCCCTCCCAAATTCTAAAAGTAAGCGCTCGGCCTCTGGTTGTACTGCGTTTTAAGCACTTTTTGCACTCCAGGTCTTAGTAATGGGAAAAGCCTGCTAACATCCAAACTGCGCAAGCGCCGATTCAACATTTACTGGCGCGTGCGCGGGATTACAGGGCCAGGGAGGATGACTGAGGGAATGTCATGGTTGTGTCCCTCAAGGGCAGAGGAGAGAAGTGGTTAAGGCAGTGGGGGAGCGGTGCTCCTAGGAGTTAGACCTGCCCCTCGGCGCTCCAAATGCCTCATTAGTAGTGTTGAGCGTGAGTGTTTTTCAAGTTCGGCGTCTAAAGTTCGGGTTATCGAAGAATCGCATTGTGGATTCCGCTACCACGGACCATAACGGAATTTAGAATCCATAACGCGATTCTTCAATAACCCGAACTTTAGACGCCGAACTTAAAAAACAAGTTAGCTCAACACTACTCATTAGCATATGCAATAAAGTGCCTATTTCTCTACAGCGAGGCCACCAATTTCAAATATAGAGGGATTATTTAATTCAGCAGGATCAACCCCATGCCTGGTTTCATTTGAAAATAGAGGCAGAACAGCGACAGACCACACACCAATACCTGGAGTTTTTGCCAGCGTCTCGTAGAAGGTCAGATATCCGCCAAGCCTTATTTACACTTATGTCTGAATATATACGGATGAAAGGCGGATGCTCTCACAAATCTTTGTACGATGTGTTCCGTTTTCGGTACTCAGTTTGCTATGTTATCCGTTTTTCATCTGTCTTTGTTCAATTTTTGTTTTCCATTTGTTAGAGGTTTAACCTTATTTTTGCTGTTATTAGAATGTTGCTAAAATATGCTTAAAAAAATTCCCCCCCAAAAAACAGAACAAATACATAAAATGTGAACGGTGCAAATACAGAAGGTGTTTTTAACTTCCGCCCACTGATTTCTATGGGCTAAACAAGGTGCCAATACAGATGGGAAGAGTCTCAACTCCATGCATTCAACCTTCTGACGTCCAAGGGTCCTGTGACATTGAAAGCGACCACGCGCCCCACCCTAAACACCGTCATTAGGGCTAGTTATGGGAATATTGCCCTTCTGGTAAGTGGCCATGACTATAGGGTAGCAGGCGCAGCAGCTACTGGAAGGGGGGGGGGGGGGGTCCAGTCACTACCAGGGCCCTAGATTATCTCAGAGGTAAGGTGCAGTTCCTGATAACTGTAGATGACGGACGACCGGTCTATCGCGTCCTGGCGGAGAGGGTCTCATTCCGTTTTGCTATAGGACCCTATGGTTATTTGTTACACCCCTGCCCCCAACTCTAAAGCCGAGCTTAGCCTAGGATTATTCATGCACACATAATAGTTGACTACCAGCTCGGTGCAGCGTGACTGTAACGTGATACATTCCCAAACTTCGCCGTATACAAGTCGCTTGCATCATTAGGGTGAATTCACATGCGGCAGATCTGTTGCTAGAAGGTCTGCGGCCGTCACCTTCATCTGAATGTTACTTCCAGGGATCCATAAACTCTGTGAAATAGTTGCTGAAATGAACGCAACTATGGTCTGGAGCTGCATTCACAATTCTGCAGGCCTCAGAGCTGAAATCTTCCATCACTTCCTGCTGGTCTTTACACTAGCAACTTTCTTAAAGGGGTCGTCTCACTTCAGCAAATGACATTTATCATGTAGAGAAAGTTAATACAAGGCACTTACTAATGTATTGTGATTCTCCGTATTGCCTCCTTTGCTATTGCAGTACCCCAGTACAAGGGGGTATCTGCAAATGGTTAGTGATGTCATGTTAGGTACACCCAGCAAGACCGGGCTGGTGCTACTACCTGACTAGGGGGAGTCTAGTGTAGTAAGTGAGGAGGAAGAAAGGAAGTCCATGTGCTCCTTCTCCTTAGGCCTCGGGATCCAGAGAATAACCAATCCCTGTGACAGTTACTGCTACAGCAAGAAAAAGAAAGAAAGAACTTAAAATCTGTATGGCCAAGCAAAGTTCTCAGCAAGGTAACTGGTGACTACAGCTAACCTGACTTTGCTGCTTGTGAGGGACTACAGTTGAGATACCCGTCACACTTCACCAGGTCCTGGCCAGATGTGCCTCTAAAACATGTATCCCGCAGTAGACACTACAGCCATAATTGCCAGATTATTGTTGCCAGGCAGTGATTCTAGAAAAGGGAGACTTTGGCAACATAGTATTCCAACAGTCAGCTGTTTTACCAGGCTCCATGTTTCGCCATCTGGTGAAAGAATTTGCACTGCGTACAGGTTATTGTTGGAAATACTACAAATCCTATGTTGCACTCAAGTTAATAAAGACCTTTATTCTTCTACCTCTGGCCTGGTCTCCACACCATAGGCTGGCCACTGCGCTACTACACCTCCTGCCAGGCATCCATACATCAAGGGCACCCCAAACCACCATCAGGCAGGAACCCCAACAAACAGGAAGTGCCCCCAAGGGAAGAAAGGGTGCCCCCTCCTCTCAATGGACCGGCCCTAGGTAAAATCTAATAGTCAAAGCCAATACCGCTCCAATCCTCCGCTCCGGCCCCTCAAGGGCTCGCTGCATTTTTCCATCACATTATACGCTGCTTGTTTCCAGAGGGTTACGACCACCCGGCAATCCAGCAGCAGCGGTCGTGCTTGCCTGCTATAGGAAAAAGACTGTGGGAGTGCGCATAGAACCAGGTAGGTCATCAATATTAAAAACTTGGACAGCCCCTTTAATAAATATGGCCCACGTTGAAATAACTGCAGTGTGTTTTCTATTTCAGTATTTTTCTGTGCCCCCCCCCCCCCCCTGAAAAGTGCACCACGCTTATCGATAGAGAGATTTCTTTAAATTCTTTGGGGGAAAATATATGAAAAATTCAAGTATCACAGAATTTTTATATATTTTTTTCCCCAAAATGTGAAATATGTGCGGATTTATTTTTACCCATGGGTTACATTTTATATTGTAAGGAGTGTGACCATCATGTGATTTCTCCTTACAGAACCCCCTGGCCACGTTCCCTGCCATAATAGTAGACTTTAGGCTAAAAGGCGGTTCAGTGCTGTGTTATAGGGTTTTTTTTCCTGGAAATGTTCCTTTCCCTTGTAGCCTCCAGGTCATATGAGAAGCCGTCATTTATCCGGAGCCAAGGCACACAGTGGAAGGGGCGACGGGCACGGCAGATCTGTGACTACGGGGAAACAATGAAACATTGACTTCTATCCTCCCTGAACAGTCAGTGGACGGACGCAGAGGAGTGGTACTGAGTGCTACAATGCTCCGCCATGTGATAAACAGCCACACTGCGAGAGGACAACGGGGGTGTGTAAGGACAGGGGAAAGGAGGGGGATGGTATGACCCATAACCAGGAGCAAAACACGCGCCTAATGTCCTCTGCGGGGTTCGATTTAAAAGGTGTTGGCTTGTAAGGGCGTCTTCACACGCTGCAGATTTTGTTGCAGAAAATTCCATTCACCTGAATAGGGCTTGCAGAAATCCATGTGCTTTCAGCCCCATTAAAAGGGGTCTTCCGGGATTTTACTACTGATGACCTATTTTTTAGGATAGGTCATCAGTATCTGATCGGTGGGGGTCCGACAGTAGTAAAACCCCTCTAGGGCCTCCTGCACACGACTGTAGGTGTCCCGTTGCCGTATTGCGGACCGCATTTGCGGATCCGCTATACACGGGCACCGTTCCGCGTGCATTCCGCACGGATGCGGACCCATTCACTTCAATAGGTCCGCAAAATCCGAAGATGCGGAACGGAAGCACGGAACGGAACCCTACGGAAGCACTACGGAGTGCTTCCGTGGGGTTTCGTCCCGCACTTCCGTTCCGCAAAAAGATAGATCGCGGACCAATTAAAGTGAATGGGTCCGCGATCCGCTGCTGCTGCCCCACGGATGGTGTTCAGCACGGCCACGGGGCGCACACGTTCATGTGCAGGAGGCCTAAGGTGAATGGAACTGATTTTCAGTAGCAGAATTTTTCTGCAACAAATTCTGCAGAGTGTGAAGGCGCCCTAAGAGGGTTGGAAATGACCACAGCCACACTTACAAAAAAAAAATAAGAAAAAACATATCCTTTGCACTAGAACACTGTTATACTGCTCCCCTGTGACCACAACAGGACCAGTGTGCCACCCACAAGAAGAGCTGCCCCCGCCTGCAAACAAGCAGCGTCGCCACCTTTATTGCTTCCACTGAAAGGGAGACTCCACGGCAGGTTCGTCATCACCCAAGGAAGTTGGGTGCAACATCAAAAGAGTGAGCCTGTTGCTGAATAAAGGGGTTATCCTCTGGATAGGCTATCAATATCACAGCCAATCAGCTGTAAGAAGAAGCCACAGCACTCATGGAGGCCTTCCTAGGCCATGTCAGGTCACTGTACATCGATGGGACTGAGCTGCATAGAAACATAGAATGTGTCGGCAGATAAGAACCATTTGGCCCATCTAGTCTGCCCAATATACTGAGTACTATGGATAGCCCCTGGCCCTATCTTATATGAAGGATAGCCTTATGCCTATCCCATGCATGCTTAAACTCCTTCACTGTATTTGCAGCTACCACTTCTGCAGGAAGGCTATTCCATGCATCCACTACTCTCTCAGTAAAGTAATACTTCCTGATATTACTTTTAAACCTTTGCCCCTCTAATTTAAAACTATGTCCTCTTGTAGCAGTTTTTCTTCTTTTAAATATTCTCTCCTCTTTTACCTTGTTGATTCCCTTTATGTATTTAGCAGTTTCTATCATATCCCCTCTGTCTCGTCTTTCTTCCAAGCTATACATGTTAAGGTCCTTTAATCTTTCCTGGTAAGTTTTATCCTGCAATCCATGTACCAGTTTAGTAGCTCTTCTCTGAACTCTCTCCAAAGTATCAATATCCTTCTGGAGATATGGTCTCCAGTACTGCGCACAATACTCCAGATGAGGTCTCACTAGTGCTCTGTACAGCGGCATGAGCGCCCCCCTCTGTCTACTGGTAATTCCTCTCCCTATACACCCAAGCATTCTGCTAGCATCTCCTGCTGCTCTATGACATTGTCTTCTGAAATAATGACCCCAAAATCCCTTTCCTCAGATACTGAGGTTAGGACTGTATCACTGATTATATATTCTGCTCTTGGGTTTTTACGCCCCAGGTGCATTATCTTGAACTTATCAACATTAAATTTTAGTTGCCATATTTTTGACCATTCCTCTAGTTTTCCTAAATCCTTTTCCATTTGGTGTATCCCTCCAGGAACATCAACCCTGTTACAAATCTTTGTGTCATCAGCAAAAAGACACACCTTACCATCGAGGCCTTCTGCAATTTATTGATAAGCCTTCTATGTGGGACAGTATCAAAAGCCTTACTAAAGTCCAGATAAGCGATGTCTACTGCACCTCCGCCATCTATTGTTTTAGTCACTCAATCAAAAAAATCTATAAGATTAGTTTGACATGATCTCCCTGAAGTAAACCCATGCTGTTTTTCATCTTTCAATCCATGGGATTTTAGATGTTCCCCAATCCTCTCCTTAAGTATGGTTTCCATTAATTTCCCCACTACTGATGTCAGGCTTACTGGCCTATAGTTGCCCGATTCCTCCCTACTACCTTTCTTGTGAATGGGCACAACATTTGCTAATTTCCAATCTTCTGGGACGACTCCTGTTGCCAGTGATTGGTTAAATAAATCTGTTAATGGTTTTGCTAGTTCACCGCTGAGCTCTTTTAATAGCTTTGGGTGTATCCCATCAGGCCCCTGTGACTTATTTGTATTGATTTTAGACAGCTGACTTAGGGCTCTTTCACACCTGCGTTATTGTCTTGGGGACGGAGCGGCAGTCCGGCGGAACGGCAAAAAAGCGGCAGGACGGATTAGACAGGGTGAACAGCCTGTAGGATCCGTCCTGCCGCTAGAGTGAAAGTACCTTTAGTGATGTCTGACTGCTATTATTTTATGTATGGGGGGCCACAGGGAGACGTTATACTGTATGGGGGCAGCCACAGGGAGACGTTATACTGTATGGGGGCCACAAGGAGACGTTATACTGTATGGGGGGCCACAAGGAGACGTTATACTGTATGGGGGCCACAAGGAGACGTTATACTGTATGGGGGGCCACAAGGAGACGTTATACTGTATGGGGGCAGCCACAGGGAGACGTTATACTGTATGGGGGCAGCCACAAGGAGGCGTTATACTGTATGGGGGCAGCCACAAGGAGACGTTATACTGTATGGGGGGCCACAAGGAGACGTTATACTGTATGGGGGCAGCCACAAGGAGACGTTATACTGTATGGGGGCCACAAGGAGACGTTACACTGTATGGGGGCAGCCACAAGGAGACGTTATACTGTATGGGGGCAGCCACAAGGAGACGTTATACTGTATGGGGGCAGCCACAAGGAGACATTATACTGTATGGGGGCAGCCACAAGGAGACGTTATACTGTATGGGGGGCAGCCACAAGGAGACGTTATACTGTATGGGGGCAGCCACAAGGAGACGTTATACTGTATGGGGGGCCACAAGGAGACGTTATACTGTATGGGGGCAGCCACAAGGAGACGTTATACTGTATGGGGGGCCACAAGGAGACGTTATACTGTATGGGGGGCAGCCACAAGGAGACGTTATACTGTATGGGGGCAGCCACAAGGAGACGTTATACTGTATGGGGGCAGCCACAAGGAGACGTTATACTGTATGGGGGGCCACAAGGAGACGTTATACTGTATGGGGGGCAGCCACAAGGAGACGTTATACTGTATGGGGGCAGCCACAAGGAGACGTTATACTGTATGGGGGCAGCCACAAGGAGACGTTATACTGTATGGGGGCAGCCACAAGGAGACGTTATACTGTATGGGGGCAGCCACAAGGAGACATTATACTGTATGGGGGCAGCCACAAGGAGACGTTATACTGTATGGGGGGCCACAAGGAGACATTATACTGTATGGGGGGCCACAAGGAGACGTTATACTGTATGGGGGTTTATATATAGAGATCCGGCAGCACTACTAAACCCAACTAACAATTGGGAAAACCGTAGAAAATACCTTTGACTGTGGTAGTGGTGGTGCAAGCAGATGGGGATCCTGGCTGATGATCCCAACGTCAGAGAAATACAAAGAAATCCGCAGCACTCGTCATATGTAGAAAATATGGTGTTGGTTTATTCCATAAGAACAGCAAGGTGATGCGACGTTTTGACCGAGGACGGTCGAAACGTCGCATCACCTTGCTGTTCTTATACTGTATGGGGGGCCACAAGGAGACGTTATACTGTATGGGGGCAGCCAAGGTGCTGCCCTTCCCCCCCTATGTCTTATGGCCCCCTGTGTGACTGTGACCTGCCACCACCATACAGTAATTCCTTCTTGTTGGTCATGTCATGGGGGGGGGGGACTGGAGGGACTCCTGATGGCTCGTTCCCTGCTGGCTGCTATTTCCATGTGCAGTGCGGACTCCGGAGCGTGCAGCCAGTTGCAGGCATGAAGGACTGAGTGGGACAAGCCAGTTGGACAGAAGACATATCATTGGGGTAATCTGATAGAGATCAGCAGAGACATTGCCGTCCGGCAGCTATGATATATAGGGTCTCTTCCCTCCGCAGGCGTGAATTCTGTGGGGGTCGGAGTCGGATGGAGTGTGGGACTAAGTTCTTCTGACTGACTTTCCCGCCACTCGCTCGCTGCTCAGCCCTGGGCGTCATCTGATTCCAATGTTAGATGTCGGTGGGAGCAAGCGAGGAGGAGCCTGGTCGGCCGCTGCGGGAAGCAATTGGTAGGTAATGACGCAGGGGCGGGCGGCCGCGGCCGCAGTTTTTGAAGCGATGACGTCACAAATTACTGCGGTAATTAGGAAACAGCGATATCGCCGTTTTTTTAATACCGCGGTATATCGTGAACACCAGTATATCGCCCAACCCTAACTGAGCCTAAGGGCTCGTTCACACGACCGTGCCGTTTTTTGCAGTCCGCAAATTGCTGAACCGCAAAAAACGGATGCCGCCCTTGTGCCTTCCGCAAATTGAAAACAGAACAGGAGGCCATTATAGAAATGCCTATACTTATCCGTAAAACAGACAAGAATAGGACAGGACTCCTAATTTTTGCGGGGCCACGGAACGGAGCAACGGATGCGGACAGTACACGGAGTGCTGTCCGCATCTTTTGCGGCCCTATTGAAGTGAATGGTTCCGTATACGGACCGTATGCTGAACGCAGAAAACGGCCCGTATACGGAACGCAAAATACATTCTTGTGAACGAGCCCCTAAGGCCAGGTCTACATGACGACATTTTGTTGCACCAATGTAGCGCAACACTTTTTCTAATGATAGTCTATGGTGTCGCACTGCGACATGCTGCGACTGCGACACGACAGTTGCAAAAAATCCATTCGAAATGGATTTTCCTGCGACTGTCGCGTCGCAGTCGCAGCATGTTTCATGTCGCAGTGCGACACCATAGACTATCATTATAAATAATGTCGCGCAACACATGTCGTCGTGTAGACCTGGCCTAAAGCTTCCTAGTGTCTACGGCAGCGATCAGCAACCGCCGGCACTCCAACTACAACTCCCAGAATCCTCCTTTCACTTGTGTGGGAGTTAAGAGACCAGTGGAGTCAGCGTGCATGATGGGAGTTGTAGTTCCACAGCAGCTGGAGCGCTGAAGGTTGCCGATCCCTGGTCTCCAGTCCATCATCATCGCCTCCTATTAACCCTTCCCGAGTCCCGCAATGATCACCATAACGTGCACGTGTCCTGTATCCAGAGGGTGGGCCCTTTGAATCACTTCCTCTTAGGGCCCCAAGGACCTTCCGTCTGAGACTGTCTACCATGCAAACCCTTTGAACTCATTCGAAACGGCGTCCTACTAAAAGCCACATTGCGAACCTCATGTCACGTGATACATGCCGCTGTGGAACCGCTAGAGCACCCCATTAAGGGCTGGAGGACAGAAGCGAAGCCCCCCTTTAATTCTGAATGTGCAAACATGGTCTTGGCCATTAACGGGGTCTCCAAAACGAGGCAAAGCAAGCGCCATGGCCCCTTTAGTTTTCCCTCCAGGGATCAAACCCGCTAAGTAGAGGCCTTCAATGGAAATTCCTGGAATACCCCTTTAAATAGGAAGATTTCCCTTCAGGAGTCAGGAAAAACTCGACGGCTGCCATATTGGTTGTCACCCAGCTTTCCCGGAAACATATCACTAGCTAAACATAAGAGACAAGAGAACCCAATGGGGGAGACTGGTCATAACTGGTGTAAAGTAGAACTGGCTTAGTTGCCCATAGCAACCAATCAGATTTCATTTTTCAGAGCTCCAGATTTGACTGGTTGCTATGGGCAACTAAGCCAGCTTCCCCTGACGCCAGTTCTGATCAATGTCCCCGGTCTTTGATTTTAAGGGGAGCTCCTCTGTACTTTCTCTGTCACCCACAAATCCCGCGCTTGTCGGTGATGCCAGCTGCACAGAAATACCTCAGCCCTGTGAGGAGGGATCTCACGATTCCCGGTGCCGAAATTCACGTCCTCGCGGAGAGGGAAACAAGCGACCACCACCACCTCGCCGGCGTCCCTAGTGATGGTTACTACGGCACGTGACGGACACCTGAGGCCCTAGGACCAACCGATTCCCCGCCTGCCGAGAGGGGGCCGCGCCGCCGGATGATCGACAGCGGAAGAAGCCAATCACCTGCGGGCGGCGGAAACGTAACCACGCCCCCCGATGTAGCTCCTTCGGCTTCGGCCGTGCGGGTCACGTGACGGAGAATTTGACAGAGATGCGCAGACTGGAGGCACAGAGGGCGCAGAGAAGAAGCCGGGGGATGCACAGGGACACCTACCGCGGTACATGACTGCTGGATGCCACAGAGGTGCCCGCCGGGGGCTGAAGAAGGGATAACAGGGAGATCCTGGCTGTAAGCTTACCTGGGCACCCAGCCTTACAGGTGAGCGGCGGGGGCTATTATATTATTATTATTATTATTATTATTATTATTATTATTATTATTGTATTTATATATTATATTATTATTATATTGTTGGATGCAATGTTGCAAATTTGTAACATAAATGTGAGATACTGTATATGATAAGGCCCATTACTTGGCTGTCAATGTAAGGGCTCATTCACACGACCGCGGCTCGGATGCAGACCCATTCACTTCAATAGGGGCAGCAAAAGATGCGGAAAAGCACTCCCGTGTGCTGTCGGCATCCGTCCCTCCGTCCCGTGGCCCCGCAAAAATTATAAATCATGTCCTATTCTTGTCCGTTTTGCAAATTGCGCAAGGCACACGGGGGCGGCATCCTGTGTTTGCCGGATCCGCAATTTGCGAACCGCAAAACACGGCACGTTCGTGTGAACAAGCCCTAAGGAGAAGGACTTCATCCCCACTTATGTGTTACGGATCCGTATTCCAAGTTTATAACTGAAGATAAGCATCAATACTGTTTTATTTAAAATTCCATTCATTTATTATTATTATTATTATTATTATTATTATTTTAAATACGTATTTTGTTCCAATGGATCCGTAGGCGTATCTTTTTTAGCCCATAGAAGTCGATAGGTTAAATTAAAAAGCTCATGTTCCACGTTTGCACCGCGCACGTGTGCGTATTATTTATTTATTTATTTTACAACCATATTCCACCGTCACAAAAGTGGCAAAATAATAATGAATCCTTTAACAAAAAAGAAAAACTGTCCATCCAGTTCGGCCTGTTATCCTGCAAGTTGATCCAGAGGAAGGCAAAAAAAAAAAAAATGTGAGGTAGAAGCCAATTTTCCCCACTTTAGGGGAATAAAAAATTCCTTCCCGACTCCAAACGGGCATCAGAATAACTCCCTGGATCAGCGACCCCTCTCTAGTAGCTATAGCCTGTAATATTATTACGCTCCAGAAATACATCCAGGCCCCTCTTGAATTCCTTTATTGTACTCACCATCACCACCTCCTCAGGCAGAGAGCTCCATAGTCTCACTGCTCTTACCGTAAAGAATCCTCTTCTATGTTTGTGTACAAACCTTCTTTCCTCCAGACGCAGAGGATGTCCCCTCGTCACAGTCCTGGGGATAAATAGATGATGGGAGAGATCTCTGTACTGCCCCCTGATATATTTATACATAGTAATTAGATCTCCCCTCAGTCGTCTTTCCTGATTTTGACAGGGTTCTGTCGTCCGCCCAGTCCATTTATTACTTTAGTAGAACTTTCTCAAGCTATTTGATCTGTATTGTTATACCCAGGTGTGAATGAGCTGAGAAGACGGTCAGTATGTATGTTACGGGCTCGTTCACACTTGTGTATGAAAATATGGATCAAATATCGATGCTCGATACCGATCTTTCTGTTTCTGTCACATATTGTGTTCTGAGTCTTCCATTGTTTCTTTTATCTGTATTCCATTTTTTGGTTAAAGGACTAGCTTTTCATACATTTTCTAGTAAAGGCCTATGTTTGTACCATAATTTACACCACAGGTCTGGAAACGGTGTGGAGCCGAGGAGATAAATAATAAATTCTGGATGTTTTTAAATGACCTGGAAATAGAAAAGTGTCCAAAAAGTTCTTCAAGTTTCACTTCACTTTAGGGCTCATTCACACGGCCATATGAATGGTTCCGCATCCGTTTCGCAATTTTCCCCATTCATTTCAATGGGGCCACAAAAGAGGCGGACAGCATGCTGTGTCCTGTCCGCATCCGTAGTTCCGTTCCCCAGCCCCGGAAAAAAAGATAGAGCACGTCCTATTCTTGTCTGCAATTGTGGACAAGAATAGGCATTTCTATCATAGGGCCGGTAGCTGTGTTTTGCGGATCCTCAATTTGACCGCAAAACACATACGGTTGTCTGAATGAGCCCTAAGTGCGGACAAGAATAGTGATTTCTATCATAGTGTCAGCCATGCCAGGTCTACAAACTGCTGAACGCACACGGGCCGATATCCGTGTTTTACGGATCCTCAAAACACTACGGTCGTCTGAATGTAGCCTTTGTGAATCCCTGCACTGATAGACATCATATAGTCGTCTTATTAGGACGCTGCGGTCAGAACTACAAGGGCCTCATTGTCCCCGTCCACCGCCTGCTTATTAGAACATAATGATAGTGTTCTCCCAACCTAATGACTGAAACCACGGACAATGGAGAACATATTAACCCTATAAGGGTGTCATCTGTATGCTTTATGGACATGATAGAGGAGGTCCGCCAGTATCGCCCCGGAGGACTACCATGCATAGCGTGGAATAGGTGTCATGTAATACAGCATTTGTCGCGCTCACAGCTGAGGATTCCTCTCTGGACGTTTATGTCATCCACAGGATACGCCATAAAAGCTCTATTGGTGCAGGTCCCACCTCTGAAACACGCACCTATTTCGAGAACAGGCCCCTTTTTAGTGCTTCCTGTGGATATGTCACATATGTCCGGATGAGAATCCAACCGCTATAATGACCCCCTCCAATGGCCAGGCCCCTCATATAGGTTATACTTACCCCGGCACCTGGGTCGCTCCTGATCCTCGTACGGCCGCCGCTGCATCTCCTCGTCATGTGGATCAAAACATACGGGGATCGGGGGGAGGAGGGTTGCAGCCAATAGCAGGCCACGTCAGGAACAAGCCTCCCTTCCATCACCCAAGATGCTAGGGAGGCTCGTCGCCTGCGCAACGAGGAGGTGCAGTGACGGCCATGCGGGGATCAGGAGCGAGGCGGGTGCCGGGGAGCGGGGTAAGTATAACCTATATGAGGTGACCAGGCATTGGGGGGTCATTATAGGGGTTGGATAACCCCTTTAAGGGCTCATGCACACGGCTCTCGTTTTTTCCACATCCAATCCGTGGATCAGATGTGGACTCATTCATCTAAGTGGGGCTGCAAAAGATGCAAACAGCACACCGTGTACTGTCTGCATCCGTATGTCCATTCCGCGGCCCCTCAAAAAAAAGATTTGCGGACAAGAATAGGACACTTCTGAAGGAGAAAAAAAATGGTGGCAGGTTCTCGGCCGGTAACTGTGTTTTGTGGATCTGCGATTTCCAGACTGCAAAAACGGCAACGACCATGTGCATGAGCCCTAAATTGGTTGTCTGGGATTTTTTTATTTTTATTTCCCAACAAATCTACACCTACCTTTCTCCCCACCGCTTCGTTCCGGATCCGTAGCTCCCGGGGTGTGTTGCAGGACATCCGGTCCTCATCTGTCCACCACCAGCATGGACAGGGTCATGTGCAGCACAGCAGCCAATGATTGGCCTCATCGGTAATGTGTCCCCAAGTGGCACGTGACCCAGCAGTGCCGCCAGTCATTGGTGGGATGGAATTCTTAAAGGGGTTGTCCCCTTTTTTTATATTGATGACCTATCCACAGGATAGGTCATCAATATCAGATCGGCAGGGGTCCGACACCTGGCATCCCCACCGATCAGCTGTTTGAAGAGAACGCAGCATTCTGTACAAGCGCTGCCTTCCCCTCATAGTTTACCTGCTCGCCGTCGACATTGCAGCGGTGCGCAGGTATAATTACAAGTATGGTGTCTCAATCACTTCTATGGGACGGCTCCTTCCTGTTTAAGTGAGTAGGACGGAGCCGTCCCATTGAAGTGAATGGGACGTCATACTTGTAGTTACACCTGATCACCGCCGCAGGGGTTGCTATGGGTTACACCTGATCATAGCTCTGAATTGGTTGCTATGGGTATGATGATGTCACAGACATGCACAGTGATGTCACAAGGAACAGCACACGGAATCCAGTTGCTGGTTCATTCACCACATGTAATACAGCAGCGTTTCGGCTGCTCGGAGCCTTTCTCAAGCCGTCAGATGTCACAGGAGGAAGAGTAAAATGCAGGGTGAAGGGGAACTGCAATCCCAAAATAACATAATGTATGTTTATCTATAGCTATGTATGATCTATGAGTGTGTGTATCTGTATGGCTGTAACTATGAGTGTGTATGCATCTGCAGGCATATAGCACTATTGGGGTTATTTATCAGACTGGGTGTAAAGTAGAACTGGCTTAGTTGCCCATAGCAACCAATCAGATTCCACCTTTCATTTTCCAAATGAGCTGTCCAAAATGAAAGGTGGAAGTTGATTGGTTGCTATGGGCAACTAAGCCAGTTCTACTTTACACCAGTTTTATAAATGACCCCCTATATGTGTGTGTGTGTGTGTGTGTGTATCTATCTATATATCTATCTATCTATCGCATTTTTATCTATCTATCTCATATCTATCTATCTATGTACATTTATAAGTGTTTGGAGAAAGTGTTTTGTGGGTCATATCATGACCTCTTCACTGACTGTGTCCTCCTCTGCGCAGGGGTTCAAAGTGTCCAGCGCCTGCGCAGATACAGGAGATTCTGCTTCCTGATTGGTCAGGCAGGGTGAGCACCAGGCTGATGGATACAGCGGGCCCGTCACCTATCTGTCTGCTGTATTCTGTCTTTTAGCCGTCAGACCTTACTCTTATCTGCGGTCCTTGTACAGGTCACTGTACGCTGATAAAAGAGCCGTTTTATCCTGAAAACCGGTTCAGCAAAAGTTTTGGGAATATATGGGTCTACCTTTCCAGCGTAGGAATATTTATAGGGGCAGGGTAAAGGTATTTTATATAATTATATCACATATTGTTAATATTTTAGCCTTCTATATTATTGTAGGTTAGACCGTTTATGGCAGAGCACTTTCATCACTTTACAGCAGAATTACTTTGGCACTGAAGCCCTCGTTTGCATAAAGAATTTGTCTTTTTTTTCCCACAAGACAGGTATCATTTGACCAGCAGGATCAACCATACCAGTTAGTATATGGGGTTGAACCTTCTGACTGGTGCTTTTTATTGGCTGCCGTAAAAATGGCTGCTGTAATTTTCACCAAACCTTCTGACCGTGAAATGGACTACGTTTTCCGGCAATAACTGATAATTGGTGAGCTTTCTGTAATAACAGTGCTCGTCGGTTCTGCTTCTCTATCCTCCAGACCTATAGAAATGGAGACCCCAGACCCATCGGTGATCCCGCCTCCTTCCCTGGAAGAACATGAGAGTCCTTATTGCAGCTCCATGTCGGAGCAGATCCTCTTGGAAGACATGCTGAAGAGAAAGCTCAAGTTCTATTTTATGAATCCCTGTGAAAAATTCCGAGCTCGCAGTCGCAAGCCGTGGAAACTCCTCATTCAGATCTTAAAAATCGCACTGGTGACCGCCCAGGTGAGCGCAGAAACGAGATATAATGGACCTGAATCCAGTGGGGAGATTTACTTTTGAAGGGGGATATCCGAGTTGCGTCACGATCAAGTGCTGCAGCCGCTTCCGGGATCACTTGCCGTACATGGGCAGTGTCAATATTGTAGGTTAACCTCAATTCACTTGAAATGGGATAAGCTGTAATACCAGACACGACCATGAACAAGAGTGGCGCTGTTTTTGGAGAAAGGAGACAATTTTTCCCTAATTGTGGACACTTCTGTTAAAGGGGTTCTCTGAGACTGAATAATCGATCACCTATCCTCAGTATAGGGCATCAGTATCAGGTCGACAGGAGTCTGATTTCTGGCATCCCGGACAATCAGTTGTTTGCAGTAGCTCTGTTGCCCGAAATGGCTCCGGTCATTGTGTAGTGGCTGGGGCTAGTTACTGCAGTGCAGCACCAATTGAACCCGTAACCTGTTCCAGGTCCTACATAATGGACCGAGCCGTGTAGTTCCAGTGCCTGCTGCCCACTCTACTGCAAACAGCTGATGGGGGTATAAGGAATCGGACCCCCCCCCACCGTTCAGATATTAAGGATCTATCCTAAAGATAACTTATCAATACATCCGTCCCGGAGAACTCCTTTAAAGACCACCTTCCACAGGATCAACTTTATTAAAGGGGCTCTCCGGGCATTTGGGGCATGGTGCTATCCTGTGGAGGGGAAGCTCTTTTACATAGGACTCACCCTCCCTTAGGCCTCTTTCACACGGGCGTCATGTTTTTGGCCCGGATAAGATGCGGGTGCGTCGCGGAAAAATGCGCGATTTTCCGGCGCGAGTGCAAAACATTTTAATGCGTTTTGCACGCGCGTGATAAATATCGGCATGTTTGGTACCCAAACCCGAACTTCTTCACAGAAGTTCAGGTTTGGGTTAGTTGTTGTGTAGATTGTATTATTTCCCCTTATAACATGGTTATAAGGGAAAATAATAGCATTCTTAAAACGAATGCTTAGTAAAATAGGGCTGGAGGGGTTAAAAAATAAAAAATGTAACTTACCTTAATCCACTTTTTCGCGCAGCCCGACTTCTCTTCTGTCTTCATCTGTGAGGAAAAGGACCTGTGGTGACGTCACTGCGCTCATCACATGGTCCGTCACATGATCCTTCACCATGGTGATGGATCATGTGATGGGCACAGTGACGTCACCACAGGTCCTTTTCCTCACAGATGAAGACAGAAGAGAAGCCGGGCTGCGCGAACAAGTGGATTAAGGCGAGTTAAATTTTATTTTTATTTTTTAACCCCTCCAGCCCTATTGTACTATGCATTCTGTTTTAAGAATGCTATTATTTTCCCTTATAACCATGTTATAAGGGAAAATAATAATAATCGGGTCCCCATCCCGATCGTCTCCTAGCAACTGTGCGTGAAAATCGCACTGCATCCGCACTTGCTTGCGGATGCTTGCAATTTTCACGCAGCCCCATTCACTTCTATGGGGCCTGCGTTGTGTGAAAAACGCACAAAATAGAGATTGCTGCGATTTTCACGCAACGCACAAGTGATGCGTGAAAATCCCCGCTCATGTGCACAGCCCCATAGAAATGAATGGGTCCGGATTCATTGCGGGTGCAATGCGTTCACCTCACGCATCGCACCCGCGCGGAAAACTCGCCCGTATGAAAGGGGCCTTAATGCTGCCGTCTCCGTCACCCACTGCGGCTATTCCACTCGGGTCTTGACCAGATGTGGCCCTTCCATGTGCTCCCAGGTCTGTGCAGACATGTCCTGTCTTTGGCCGAGGATTGTGGACCCATTGAAGTCAATGGGTCTGCACCGGGGTGCGGGGTGCACCCAGCTGGTGTCCATTCGGACAAGGATGTGTGAACGGCGCCTTAAATAAACAGCTTGGTCTGTGCTTGGTGTTGGGTCATACATAGCAGAGTATAGAGACTTAACCTGGAATCCCCTGTGTAGTAAATCTTTGCTTCGGGGATCGTGTCCTCAGCACTACTGAACAAATGTGGGCATTCAGATTTTGGGAAGTAGCAAAGTTTAATTTCAGTGCCGTAAAACAAAGCAGCGATTGTAGTAACGGCCGCCGTGGTGAATGCCTGCATTGTGTGTCCGTCTCTCCTTTAGCTGGTGTTCTTCGGGCTCAGCAACGAGATGGTGGTCAGTTTCGCGGAGGAGAACACGGTGGCCTTCAGGCACTTGTTTCTGAAGGACTACAAGGATGGACATGATGACACGTACGCCATCTATCGCCAGGAGGACTTCTACGATCACATCAATTTTACAATCCAGGGGGTAGGTGCATTGGGTCATTTGATGACCTATATTGGCTTCTCTCAAGGGTTCTGAGTGATGAGGATTAGAAAACATCACTTCATGCAGAACTTTGAAAGGATGTTTAAGAAGTTTATGGGGTTATCTGTTCAGTGGGGACCATCAGTCCTGAGAATGGGGTTGTCTGATACTCTTTTCTTGGCGGAGCCTGAAGGTTTTCTCAGCAGCCACCCGTTTTCAGGATCAGTGAAGATACCAGAGGTTGGACCCCCGCAGATAAGGCATTTATGGCATATGGTATCGGTGAAATTTTTTTTGCAGAGAAAATAAAAATGTTTAGGACATTAAAAGTTCATATATGAGTTGTCTTGCCATGCCATGCCTTTTACAGTACTGACAGGACGAAACGCGCAGCGTGAGCCAGTCTGATGAGACTCCTGGCTTCTTTCCTATACCTAACATAAATAGGAGAGCGGGTCCACAAGTCTCAAAGTCTCATCAGACTCCTCTCCCCCACAGCGCTGGTGTGCACTGCAATGTTCACCCAGTCGGTACTGTAAAAGGACTGAATTGTAGCCCATACAGGGAGTGCAGAATTATTAGGCAAATGAGTATTTTGCCCACATCATCCACTTTATGCATGTTGTCTTACTCCAAGCTGTATAGGCTCGAAAGCCTACTACCAATTAAGCATATTAGGTGATGTGCATCTCTGTAATGAGAAGGGGTGTGGTCTAATGACATCAACACCCTATATTAGGTGTGCATAATTATTAGGCAACTTCCTTTCCTTTGGCAAAATGGGTCAAAAGAAGGACTTGACAGGCTCAAAAAAGTCAAAAATAGTGAGATATCTTGCAGAGGGATGCAGCACTCTTAAAATTGCAAAGCTTCTGAAGCGTGATCATCGAACAATCAAGCGTTTCATTCAAAATAGTCAACAGGGTCGCAAGAAGCGTGTGGAAAAACCAAGGCGCAAAATAACTGCCCATGAACTGAAAAAAGTCAAGCGTGCAGCTGCCAAGATGCCACTTGCCACCAGTTTGGCCATATTTCAGAGCTGCAACATCACTGGAGTGCCCAAAAGCACAAGCTGTGCAATACTCAGAGACATGGCCAAGGTAAGAAAGGCTGAAAGACGACCACCACTGAACAAGACACACAAGCTGAAACGTCAAGACTGGGCCAAGAAATATCTCAAGACTGATTTTTCTAAGGTTTTATGGACTGATGAAATGAGAGTGAGTCTTGATGGGCCAGATGGATGGGCCCGTGGCTGGATTGGTAAAGGGCAGAGAGCTCCAGTCCGACTCAGACGCCAGCAAGGTGGAGGTGGAGTACTGGTTTGGGCTGGTATCATCAAAGATGAGCTTGTGGGGCCTTTTCGGGTTGAGGATGGAGTCAAGCTCAACTCCCAGTCCTACTGCCAGTTTCTGGAAGACACCTTCTTCAAGCAGTGGTACAGGAAGAAGTCTGCATCCTTCAAGAAAAACATGATTTTCATGCAGGACAATGCTCCATCACACGCGTCCAAGTACTCCACAGCGTGGCTGGCAAGAAAGGGTATAAAAGAAGAAAATCTAATGACATGGCCTCCTTGTTCACCTGATCTGAACCCCATTGAGAACCTGTGGTCCATCATCAAATGTGAGATTTACAAGGAGGGAAAACAGTACACCTCTCTGAACAGTGTCTGGGAGGCTGTGGTTGCTGCTGCACGCAATGTTGATGGTGAACAGATCAAAACACTGACAGAATCCATGGATGGCAGGCTTTTGAGTGTCCTTGCAAAGAAAGGTGGCTATATTGGTCACTGATTTGTTTTTGAATGTCAGAAATGTATATTTGTGAATGTTGAGATGTTATATTGGTTTCACTGGTAAAAATAAATAATTGAAATGGGTATATATTTGTTTTTTGTTAAGTTGCCTAATAATTATGCACAGTAATAGTCACCTGCACACACAGATATCCCCCTAAAATAGCTAAAACTAAAAACTACTTCCAAAAATATTCAGCTTTGATATTAATGAGTTTTTTGGGTTCATTGAGAACATGGTTGTTGTTCAATAATAAAATTAATCCTCAAAAATACAACTTGCCTAATAATTCTGCACTCCCTGTAGAGGCGTTTTCCTCTTAATAATTGTGGCGCGTCTCACGCCTGCTCAGTACAAATTAAGACCATCATATACAACAATCAATCCCCCCTTTGATGAAGATAGATGAATGCTATACATGTATCAAAAAAAGGAAGGGCACTCAACTATCTGAGTATTCTGGACAACAATAACAGATATATGTAGTTTATTAGATATAGTTAAAATATCATAAGGTGTCAATAAAGTATCATAAAATAAACACCATGCAATACAGTATATAGCGCATATAAAATAGGTAAGAATGATAGTAATTGATATCTGTGTAACTGTCCCAATAGGAAGTAGGGTACACTGTCAGGTGGCCTTGTGGGGTAGAGTTCCGTTGGTATCACTAACAACAATGTCAATGTCAAATCTTCAAGTGATACATTCCATATGAAATCGATGTATGGTATGACAATATATGATAGTTGCTAGAACACTTCCGCCGCAGGCATCTATACCATCCGTATACCTATGCTGTATGATATACCAGCGATGGAGCTTTCTTCTACTAAATGCCGACGTCTGAGAGGGTTCTAGCCTTCTTCTAATTTACAAGTGGAACGCACTGTGGAACGCACAGTTGATTACCTCACTTCCTATACACGCCGGTCACATGTTCACTACCCGATCACGCGGGACGCCGCATTACGACCGCGAGACCACACGGAACGCCGTAACGTACCAACTATCATATATTGTCATACCATACATCTATTTCATATGGAATGTATCACTTGAAGATTTGACATTGACATTGTTGTTAGTGATACCAACGGAACTCTACCCCACAAGGCCACCTGACAGTGTACCCTACTTCCTATTGGGACCGTTACACAGATATCAATTACTATAATTTTTACCTATTTTATATGCGCTATATACTGTATTGCATGGTGTTTATTTTATGATACTTTATTGACGCCTTATGATATTTTAACTATATCTAATAAACTACATATATCTGTTATTGTTGTCCAGAATACTCAGATAGTTGAGTGCCCTTCCTTTTTTTTAATATTTTTACTTTTGGAGTTGGGTGATTCCTGAGGAGTGCGCCATACTCATAGGAGTGTTTTTAGGTGAGCCGCTATAGTACTTACCCAGAATGCTATACATGGCAGACCAGAGAATTTTTTGGTGCACCTTGGTTCTGATGTCATAAGGTGACCACACAGAGGAAAAACCATGTGAACCTCGTTCCTTCACGGTTTCATCACTTGGATTATTTGTTCTTGTTAGATATATGGCGGTATCAATGCCGGGTCCTTTGTATGGCTGTTGGGGTAGACTTGGAACAGCTTTTTCTGGTTTCTCTAGCATTGGTTGAAAACCATTCGATAGAAGAATACGGCTTTTCCAAGCCAATCTAAAAGTGGTGATGACTTTTTATCGCTAATTCCCCCCTGATCTCCACAGTATTTGGACCTGAGAACTACATCAGTCGGGAACCATGCCTATGAGCGGATGGCAGACGGGTGGCACGGGATGAGTGTCTGCCAGGACTTCTATAAAGAAGGCAACATCTTTCCTGGAAATGAAACATTTGATATCAACCCCCAAGAAGAGAAAGGTAAGAAGATTACATGATGATGCCCTGCCCAGTACATACAAGTCCTTGAGTCATCTGTTTATGTAGAACTGGACACAGATTTGCCATTAAAAGATATGGGAAAGCTGGGTGACAATCCCTTTAGACGCTGTGTTGGCAGCCATATTTGTTGTCATTATCTTTTTCAGAAACGTAGAAATAAGCAAGCCTATAAGGAGCTGGAGCAGAGGATGAGAGTGGTAGTAGCTCTGGCTGCTGTCCTCACACTGTAACTCCCTAGAGCCATGCAGTTGGAAGGAGGGGGCACCCTTTTTTCCCTTGGGGCACACACTGATTCTGGGGCTCCTCTCAGATGGTAGTCGGGGTGCCCTTGATGTTAGTTGGCTGGATGGGTGCAAGGCAGGGCGTGTAGAATCAAATGGCCTGTGCATGGTATAAGAATCAGAAAACCAGGCCAGTGATAAAGGATAAACATCTCTCTTTACTGTAGTGCAGAATGGGAGTTGTAGTACATCCAGTAGCAAAAACACAGTTACAAGTGTACACAGTGCAATTCTGTCCCAGATAGCGATGAATATATTAGGCAAGGATGGGCGTTATGGCTCTTTGTACGCTATCTTGCTAAAGGCTCTCTAAGTAGAATCTATGGCTGCGGGATAAAGGGTTTTGAAGGCACGTCTCGCCAGGACGTGTCCAAGTGTGAAGGTTGTCTTAACAGTGACCCCCACAGCAGTAAGTTCTGAATGGCCATAGTTGAAGATTACCTTGCTGTGGTATGCTGGCACGCTCACAACCTATAGCTGCTTTAGTCTCCGCTTGCCTGAAGCTTTTGAGGGAACGTTAGTGGTCAGAAATATATCTTATTACCCAGCAGAGCTGACACGGTTTGTAGTCGTGGAAAGAAGTCCTCACTGGTGACCACAGTCTTCTCTCCATGTCACAGGTTAAAGCAGCTCTACAGCGTATGGGGGGCTATCAAACAGCTCATCATATCTCCTCTTCCCAGAATCAGGATATTGGGGTTTACGGCAGCCACATATGAATTTTCGGTGCCAACTCATAAAAGATTGAGTCTTAAAGGGGTTTTATGGTTTCCATCACCGTCCTTTAAAGTAATCATTTATGTTGGTAGCTGTAATTTTGTAATGTATTTCTTTTACCTTTTATTGCTTCTGACTTCCTTTTTGGGCTGTGGTCACATGACCATCTCCATGCAGCATTTTCTTACTTCCTGTGATGTCAAGTTCATGGGCGGGGCAGTGATAGGGGAGTGTCTATGTAAGTAGATGGGTGGGAGGAGCGAATCTGCTGGATCGGGCCCACTCACACACTGCGGAGCTCGCTACCGTACTGTCCGCCTGCTCCTGGAGCTCTGGCTCTGGCTCAGCCCCCCTCTGTTCCGCTGAAAAAGATATTCTTCTGCACAGAGCAGCAGTCTAGTTCATTCTGCTGTTCCTCTGGTCCTTCTACAGGACTGGATCTCACATGCAGTAGGTAGGCAAGAGTAATAAGTAGATTCGGGGCAGAAATACTCCAGCACAAGCTGACTGCTACGCAGAAGGTCCTGCCTCAGGGGTTGGTGAGTCTTGCAAAACTCTGGACATACTGACTGCGTGGTCGGAGGAGGAAGGTGTGGGGACACTGGAGGCACTGACATTGTCCTGGGTGGAATGAACACTTAATCTGAAGCACAGAGAGTATCCTGCATGCAGGGACAATCAGAGAGTTCCTGCCCTTTATAGCAGTCTGACCCTGCCAGTCCCGGACTTTCTGTGCCCCACTATGCATTGCTTATAACCCTGTAACTATCCATGCACTGTGCCTGTGACCATCTCCCACCCTGTATCGTCACCCCATTCCTACCCCTCTCTCCGCAGGATCCCCATTTTTATTTCTGTATCATGTGCATATGCTTCAAAGCCTATATCCAGCAGTCCTGCATGAAAACCTCATCTTCCCAGCTCCAGAACCTGCACCTGCTCCCTCAAATATGATACTTAACCTCTTCTGGAGCCTACTTCTCCACTTAGCAGTGCACAAACTGACTTCTTGCAGAACACAGATTGCACTCAGTGGGGGTCATTTATCAAAAGACTAGCGTTCTTTGATACTCCCTGCGCTGCTCGCGTCTCTTCATAAATTAGGGGCATTCTCCGGCATTCCCTACGCCTAGTTTGAAATGTACTCCAGTCCCTGAATGGAGTATTTGTCAATCCTCATTTATGCCAGTTTCCCAGTGTAAAAGTTAAAAAAAATCCCTCTTGCAACTTCTACTAAGGAGTCTTAGTAAATGACCCCCAGTGTCTAAAGTAATACTAGCATACTGAGTTGCACATGCCATACGGCATGGTGAGAAAGTTGGGACCCCTGGGTGGCAATATTACATGTCACAGCTAATGATATATATGTACAGTACAGACCAAAAGTTTGGACACACCTTCTCATTCAAAGAGTTTTCTTTTTTTTCATGACTATGAAAATTGTAGATTCACACTGAAGGCATCAAAACTATGAATTAACACATGTGGAATTATATACATAACAAACAAGTGTGAAACAACTGAAAATATGTCATATTCTAGGTTCTTCAAAGTAGCCACCTTTTGCTTTGATTACTGCTTTGCACACTCTTGGCATTCTCTTGATGAGCTTCAAGAGGTAGTCCCCTGAAATGGTTTTTACTTCACAGGTGTGCCCTGTCAGGTTTAATAAGTGGGATTTCTTGCCTTATAAATGGGGTTGGGACCATCAGTGTCGTTGAGGAGAAGTCAGGTGGATACACAGCTGATAGTCCTACTGAATAGACTGTTAGAATTTGTATTATGGCAAGAAAAAAGCAGCTAAGTAAAGAAAAACGAGTGGCCATCATTACTTTAAGAAATGAAGGTCAGTCAGCCGAAAAATTGGGAAAACTTTGAAAGTAAGGGCTATTTGACCATGAAGGAGAGTGATGGGGTGCTGCGCCAGATGACCTGGCCTCCACAGTCACCGGACCTGAACCCAATCGAGATGGTTTGGGGTGAGCTGGACCGCAGAGTGAAGGCAAAAGGGCCAACAAGGGCTAAGCATCTCTGGGAACTCCTTCAAGACTGTTGGAAGACCATTTCAGGGGACTACCTCTTGAAGCTCATCAAGAGAATACCAAGAGTGTGCAAAGCAGTAATCAAAGCAAAAGGTGGCTACTTTGAAGAACCTAGAATATGACATATTTTCAGTTGTTTCACACTTGTTTGTTATGTATATAATTCCACATGTGTTAATTCATAGTTTTGATGCCTTCATAGTCATGAAAATAAAGAAAACTCTTTAAATGAGAAGGTGTGTCCAAACTTTTGGTCTGTACTGTATATAGGACATTGTCAGTATGTACATGAGATAAGCAACTACATGAGTATATCTTAAAGTAAAATTCCTTAAAGCCGCCCGATATAGTAGTATTGTGAATGCAGTGCAGTTGTCACTGACGTAAACCCTCCATGGACATATGAGGAGGACGGAATAACCCGATAAGTGAGGAAAGTTATATTCGAGACTCTTTCTCCCGCTCCAGAATGCTTCATCGTGGAACCAATGACGCCGATAAGTGATCTCTCCCTGGAAAACAAGTTCAGGAACATGACACTGGACTTTTCTCGGTGAGTCCCGCTTTCGCAGGTAGTGCCCGAGTATCTCCTGTTCACGTGGCTTTTAACATGTGAATTATTTACTCCCGCAGGCTCATCTCAGTGGTGATCATGTTTAAGCTGAAAGCGATTAATCTACAGACCATACGTCACCATGAACTCCCTGACTGCTACGACTTTACAGTGACCGTGAGTATGGCGATGGGTATGCCATCTGCGTACCTTCACCTGGAAACACATGGGCCGTTTAAAGACTATGGGGCAGATTTTCTTAAAGGGGTTCTCTAGGAATAAAGACTTTTTCTGTAATGCCCTCATCCTGCCTCTGTAAAGTGAAGATTCATACTTGCCTGCATCCCATCGTTTCAGTCCTCCACACTGGCCCCTGCATTTCCATATTCCGGTCCCCGGACTGTTTATGTCCGGCAGTGCATGGGTATGCTCTGCTGCAGCCAATAACTGGCTTCTTCGGTGACGTAGCCATAATC
This sequence comes from Bufo bufo, assembly GCF_905171765.1. Taxonomy (NCBI): domain Eukaryota; kingdom Metazoa; phylum Chordata; class Amphibia; order Anura; family Bufonidae; genus Bufo; species Bufo bufo. The sequence continues at coordinate 205,863,734 of NC_053397.1, forward strand.
GGCACATCACAGCTGAAGCCAGTTATTGGCTGCTCCAGAGCATGTGACCATGCCCGTCCACCGCCAGATGTAAACCGTCATGGGACGAGAACATGGACATGCGGGAGTCAGTGCGGAGGATCGGAGAGGTGGGTAGATGGTAAGTATGAATCTTTTATTTACGAAGGCAGGCTGTGGGCATTATGGAAGCCAAGAGTGGTAGACATAACACGACCCAACGTGATCTGATCACAATATACTTCTATTACACTGGTCAAATTCATCGCACCCGATCCTTTTATTTCTAGAAATCTGTCGGGGGAGAGTCAGGAGCTCCCCATATATCTTAGATTGTTGATCCAAAACGGCAGGTTCAGCCAACAATAGTCCAATAGTCTTAAGGCCCCCATCCATACACGATAACGTATTGTCTGCCGAACCCACCGACAGTCTAAGGTTTATGGGGAGGTCCATAGATGATGTCGGGGGAAAGAAGGATTGGGCAAATCACATTTTTTCGCCTGATCTTTTTTTTTCCCTAAGCCACAGCCAGAAGTGTCTGACTCTCTCTCAGCTCTCTCCCCATCGACAACACATACACGCTTGACCAAACCGAACATGTATGGGTATGGGGGAGTCGAGAGAGATAGCCGTTGGCCAAACAATCGTTTGACTAACAACTATTGAATGTCCGAAAATGAAAACAAGGTGAACCGGTGCAATTTGATCTCGCTGCCAAAGGAATCACACTGCAGGTAAGTTTTCAAAAATCAGATTTAATGGAACGACACGTTTCTGTAGCGTGACGCACCCTTCATCAAGTATCAAGCTATTGAATGTGTATGGCTAGCTTTAGTCAGGTTTCAGCTTCCCCGATCCTTCTATCCGCTGACATCTTTTGAGGGAGAATCGGGAAGCTTTGATGATAGACATCCGGCTCTGCGGAAATCGGCAGATTCTACTGACGATGATCTAATTGTGTGTATGGGCTTTATAGGGGACTCAAAAACCCAGGATTTTTTGGAGGGAAGGGTCATTTCATTTTAATGCGTGTCCGTCGGTGAGGGGGTCTCATTGAACACCTGTTTTCTTTGTGTTGTGCAGATCACATTCGACAATAAAGGACATAGTGGACGTATTAAAGTATATTTGGATAATGATGTTGGCATCGAGGAATGCAGAGACTGGCACGTGTCTGGATCCTGTAAGTACACTCCTATTTCATTACTGGCATCTGAATCCATTATAAGTGACATAATGTTTCCCTGCAAATGCAGTTATCAGGAGAGAGCATCAGAAAATCTGTTCAGCTTTTTTGCAGTACATTGACCATAGACTAACATGAGGCAGGTGGAGTATTTTTGCAGTATGTATGCTCTGAAACGTGCAGTTTTGGTGCAGATTTGCTGATCAAGATTTCCCTGCATAAAATGAAAAAGTAAATTGTTTTCAAATCTTCAATTGCAGATTTTGCTAAATCGTTAACCATACTGTACGTTGCGTGTGGATTTTTACTTTTCCCCATTGTAGTCAGTAGTGAGAATCCGCATATATTGCTCAACAAAAATTGACACGCTGCAAATTTTTAAGCGTACCTGAGTTTTCAAAAAAATTGCATAATGGCTGTGCTGCGCTTCATCACTGTGAAGGAACAGTTTTTTTTTGGGCTTCCTTAATGTCTTTTGCGGCCATGATCCCCTCTTTAGCTGCACAGCTAGATCGATTTCTCTCACAAGCAGGGGGCATCTCCCTTTTGTGGAAATCTACCAGCACTGTACTGCTGTGACACTTTTGCTTACTTCCCGCTACATTTGTTTTCAGCTCCAGAGCTTACAGAACAGATAAGGAGGGGGGATTCACACTTACAGACAGAGAAAGCTCCTGTGAATTCAGAAGCTGTGTAGAAGCAGTTCTTTTTATCAGGCTCAGGATCTCAGCTAGCTCTGACACGCCCCCGTATTCTGTGTATCTGTTATTAAATCACTCCGAGTTAGGCCTCATGCACACAAACGTAGCCGGCCCGTGCCCGTATTGCAGTCCGCAATATAGGGGCACCGGCCATGTGCGCACTATTTCACGTATGCGATCCAATCTGGAATATACGGTGCAGTTTGGAACAGAGGCACGGATCGGAATCCCACTGAAGCACTACTTTTTTTGCGGTGCGGACTGTCGGATGTGGATCACAGAACCCATTCAAGTGAATTGGTCTGTGTCCGCAGACAGCGGCCACACGGTCCACAGCATGGGCATGGCTGCCACACGGTCCACAGCATAGGCATGGCTGCCACACGGTCATGTGCATGAGGCCTTATGCAATGATGCTCAGTAATGGGGCAGATTTACCATTCAGAACTCTGGGAATAGTGGGTGGATACTTATTTTGTAATGGTGTTCATATTGTGCCATCCGCTTATTATTATATGGCGGCGCGCTATAAAAAATGATTATTATTATTATTATTATTATAAAGTCGTATGTGTAACCACAATCTCCATGTGCAGGATTTTCCAGTATGATTTGGTCATTTCCATTCCACGACACGCATTTCCAGTGCACTTGATTTATATTTTTTAACCCTCCTTCAATGAAAATAATTGGTGTGTTTCTCCTCTTTTATAGTGCAGAAGAATACCCACTACATGATGATTTTCGATGCATTCGTCATCCTGACCTGCATATCCTCCCTAAGTCTCTGTATTCGATCGGTGGTCCGAGGCATTCACCTTCAGAGAGTAAGTGTTTGGATGCAGCCATTCATTAGTCACTTCAGTTTATAGCCCTTTGAATGCACAAAAGTCACCAAATAAGTAAAAGGTTAGCTTTTTTTTGACGTGGTGGCGCTGTTGCATTGTTTTCTATGGAAATAAGTTATGGTAAAGAATAGAACTGCAAGTGATAAAAAATTCAAATAATCCCAGTTTCTTAGGCTTTACAGCCAGGCATGCTCAACCTGCGGCCCTCCAGCTGTTGCAAAACTACAACTCCCAGCATGCCTGAACAGCCTACAGCAGGGAATTGGGGGAGTTGTAGTTTTACAACAACTGGAGGGCCGCAGGTTGAGCATGCTTGGTTTACACCAACAGATTATCTGACAGATTTTCTGACCAATCATTGATCAGATGGCCTATTACATATTTTCTTATACACACCAACTATTGGTCTAATTGGACAGATATTGGTCAGATATTCTGTTGGTGTAATACAAACCTTAAACTATTGTTGTATAAAGAGATTGCTACAGAGATTATCACTACTCACATTCATCCTTGTCCCCGGTGAGGCTTGCAATCTACAGTAGATCCCTTATCTCACACGGAGAACGTACAGACTCCATCCATACCCTTTTTATGAGGCAACTTTGATCCCGCTGTCATGTTTCTCTACTCCACCAGCCTCTTGCAGATGCTCATTTCTAATCAACTTGAAATCTCTGCATCATATTTTGGGCTCAAGGGAGTGCTTTGTGGAGTGCAAACAGCGGGTCCGCGATATACGGGCACTGGCCGTGTGCACTAAGTATCACGGATGCGGATCCATTGACTTGAAGGGGTCCGCAATCTGGAAGCACTACGGATCACTTCTGTGGGATTTCAGTCCGTTCCTCTGCACTGCAAACAGTGCGGAACATATGTCGCAGTCACGAACCCATTCAAGTGAATGGGTCCGCAAACAGCGTGCACTTGGCCAGTACCCGTGCATTGCAGGCCGCTATTTGCGGTCCGCAGCATGGGCACGGAGCACACACGCTCGTGTGCATGAGCCCTATATTTTTTATATTCAAATGTATACTACTCCCATTTATTGAGCTCAGTACTAGCTGTATAAATCCATATAGGGCTCCCCCTAGTGTTGGCTGCATGCAGTCAGAATTATAAAATTCATCTGGTCAAAAACAGAGCTCCTCTATACAGATGTATTATGAAAGTTGCCCTAACATTTTGCAACTTAAGATTGAATATCACATATGAATGTAAAGCGGAAATAACCTTTTGGATTTAAAGTGGTTGTCTAGAATTAGTCAAGCGTCAAGTCTGGTATTTTTTTTCAGAAGTCAGCCATGTTTCTAATTCTAGGCAACTGTTTTAAGATCTGTAGCAGTCTGAGAAATGACTGAATAGACTTTAAAACAACTTAAAGGGATTTTCTGTTGATAGGTCATCCATACCAGATCGGTGAGGGTCCAACACCCGACACCCCCACTGATCATCTGTTTCCACTAAACACTAGACCGTGGACAGAAGGCTCCATCCATTGTATAGTCTTCAGCGCCGCCAGCAGGGCTGCGGGTGTAAGACCCCACCCATCGAAATAAGTCATTAATTTTTAAGTCCTGGGAAACCCGTTTAAAGGATTGTACACATTAAAAGAAAATGTCCCCCTCCCCAAGCAGGAATGGTGATAAAAATCAACCACCATTTCCAGCACCACCACTCCATTTTTCCCTATCGATATAGCCATGATGTCACACTCTGGACACCACTGCAGCCAATCACTGGCCACTGGCAAATGACAGCTGAGGCCATTGGTTGACTGCAGCAGTGTGCAGCCAGACACCGCCGGCGGGGAGGGTCTGAGCAGCCTTGGTGGGTAAAATAGGTAAGTGTGCTACTTTGTGATCAATCCTGCCCGGGGGAACATTTTTATTACTCAGACAATCCCTTTAAGAGAAGAAGGATTTATACCGTTTTTATGCGTTTTTTACTGTACCGTTGATATTCTTGTGTCTGAAGTTCCTCTTTGATCTTACCTGTATCCTAGGAATATGTCAGCTTCATCCAACAACGATTCTCAAAGATGGTGCCCTGGTCGGACCGGTTGGAGTTTGTCAATGGCTGGTACATCTTAATCATTGTGAGCGATATCCTGTCCATCGTGGGCTCCATCCTGAAGATGGAGATCCAGTCAAAGGTAAGTGTCCGTATTCACCACATCTTGATAGGGATGAGACATAGGCTGAGAAGTCTAGTAAGCCTCTTGTACCACTGTACAGCTTCTCCATTACTCCATTCTCAGCTTCTCCAATCCTCAGTTGAGAGCTTTTATGTTACTCAGGTGATTTTTAGGGGCTTAGTTATCCCAAAGAAGAATTTTATGAGATTTTAGAATATGTCCTACCTCTAATTAGTGTGGGTTCACCTGATGCTGTCATATAGCTCCCATATAACTACACTGCGTGCAGAATTATTAGGCAAATGAGTATTTTGACTACATCATCCTCTTTATGCATGTTGTCTTACTCCAAGCTGTATAGGCTCGAAAGCCTACTACCAATTAAGCATATTAGGTGATGTGCATCTCTGTAATGAGAAGGGGTGTGGTCTAATGACATCAACACCCTATATTAGGTGTGCATAATTATTAGGCAACTTCCTTTCCTTTGGCAAAATGGGTCAAAAGAAGGACTTGACAGGCTCAGAAAAGTCAAAAATAGTGAGATATCTTGCAGAGGGATGCAGCACTCTTAAAATTGCAAAGCTTCTGAAGCGTGATCATCGAACAATCAAGCGTTTCATTCAAAATAGTCAACAGGGTCGCAAGAAGCGTGTGGAAAAACCAAGGCGCAAAATAACTGCCCATGAACTGAGAAAAGTCAAGCGTGCAGCTGCCAAGATGCCACTTGCCACCAGTTTGGCCATATTTCAGAGCTGCAACATCACTGGAGTGCCCAAAAGCACAAGGTGTGCAATACTCAGAGACATGGCCAAGGTAAGAAAGGCTGAAAGACGACCACCACTGAACAAGACACACAAGCTGAAACGTCAAGACTGGGCCAAGAAATATCTCAAGACTGATTTTTCTAAGGTTTTATGGACTGATGAAATGAGAGTGAGTCTTGATGGGCCAGATGGATGGGCCCGTGGCTGGATTGGTAAAGGGCAGAGAGCTCCAGTCCGACTCAGACGCCAGCAAGGTGGAGGTGGAGTACTGGTTTGGGCTGGTATCATCAAAGATGAGTGTGGCGAAACCAACCTCGCCACGGTGTTTTGGAGAGGACTGGCTGCTGGCCTCTTGCCCCTGGATTATGGGCCATATACTAACTTTTAAACCCCTGAACCGATTCAAGTGAATTTTGGATAGGTTTGTCCCCACGTTATACTGTTTGAATTAATGTAAGTTATATGTATGGCCAATGTAAACTCACAAAGTTGTAACAATTTATAATAAGTGTAACTTGTCAGCTTGGGAGGAAATGCTGGGTGTGTTTCTATTGTGCCATTGTCCCATTGTGTGTTTAAATGGTGATGTCTGTTCTGTTGTCTGCGCATGTGTATTGGCGATCTCCCTTTGTCCTCAGAGATAATTGGATTGCTCTTCAGGTTGTCTGGACAGAGAGGAGGAAACCATGATGCATTGTGGGGATATGTTGTCCTATGTCAGTCTTCATTCTGGTCCTCTGGGGGCGTGAACGATTGGTTGCTGTTGTATCATTGTATGTGTTGTAAATTACTGATTGGTTGTATTTCAAACCCCTGTGGGCAGTACTATGTTTGTGGTTTATGAATAAAAGAGGCTGTACGTGAAGTACAGTCAGACCACTGCTTGACCCTCAAAACTGAGCCTTGTCTCGTTATTGGGGGGATTCACTGTATGCTGTTAGAAGACCGATTGCCAGGATTGTATGCTTTTCCTGTTCGTCTGCTAGCAGCTATTCGTGAGGTTCCAGTTTGGAGTGCTACATTGTATCCAGTTCGGGAGTTTGGTGTTCTGCAAGTAGCTGTGCCTGTCTCTCAGAAAGGGGCTTATCGCCTAAACGGATTTTAACCCCTTGTCTGCTGAAACGGTCCGTTACAATGAGCTTGTGGGGCCTTTTCGGGTTGAGGATGGAGTCAAGCTCAACTCCCAGTCCTACTGCCAGTTTCTGGAAGACACCTTCTTCAAGCAGTGGTACAGGAAGAAGTCTGCATCCTTCAAGAAAAACATGATTTTCATGCAGGACAATGCTCCATCACACGCGTCCAAGTACTCCACAGCGTGGCTGGCAAGAAAGGGTATAAAAGAAGAAAATCTAATGACATGGCCTCCTTGTTCACCTGATCTGAACCCCATTGAGAACCTGTGGTCCATCATCAAATGTGAGATTTACAAGGAGGGAAAACAGTACACCTCTCTGAACAGTGTCTGGGAGGCTGTGGTTGCTGCTGCACGCAATGTTGATGGTGAACAGATCAAAACACTGACAGAATCCATCGATGGCAGGCTTTTGAGTGTCCTTGCAAAGAAAGGTGGCTATATTGGTTACTGATTTGTTTTTGTTTTGTTTTTGAATGTCAGAAATGTATATTTGTGAATGTTGAGATGTTATATTGGTTTCACTGGTAAAAAAAAAATAATTGAAATGGGTATATATTTGTTTTTTGTTAAGTTGCCTAATAATTATGCACAGTAATAGTCACCTGCAAACACAGATATCCCCCTAAAATAGCTAAAACTAAAAACAAACTAAAAACTACTTCCAAAAATATTCAGCTTTGATATTAATGAGTTTTTTGGGTTCATTGAGAACATGGTTGTTGTTCAATAATAAAATTAATCCTCAAAAATACAACTTGCCTAATAATTCTGCACTCCCTGTATAATTACTTACCCTATGCTGCGGTACAATACGGTGTGGCTTCTGTTTGCTCCTAGGTTTCACGTTTCAAGGCCCCATGCACACGACTGTGTCTTTTTTCCGAGACCGTACGAACGCACCACAAAGATAATGTGGATTGTAAGTGGGTCTGCACCGCGTTGTGACGTGCACACAGCCTTTGTCCATGCTTTGCGGATCTGCAGTTTGCGGTACGCAAAACGGACATGGTCATGTGAATGGGGCCTAATTTTGGAACGTGTGATTAGATGTCATTAGACAGAACTCTTCGAACAAAGTCATCTACTGATGCAGAAAGCATCATCTGTACAGACGACACGCTGCTCCATTTGACTACGTTCTCCACCGTTGGCATAGAGCACGGTTCTAATATTCTTATAGTGCGCCATCTATATTTTTGGCGCTTGCTACATCTGTATAAGAAGCCTCAATCGGTGAAACAGAACTCGCTTAATGACCTTCATAACGCTATTGTGAACGGAGCAAAACATACTACTGGATACCACTGTGCATCTAGTCCAGTTTTCCTGTAGGTAAACCGTGCAGAAATGAAAATGTCCTTTTAAAATTGCAAAACCTCTTTTCTCTGTTTGTCCGTGGTATGATGTAGTTTCAGGTGGGCGGCACAGCTTGTGCATGTACTTACCGGTCACCCGATTAAGGCTAATGACTGTCATTATCATCACAATTCGCTGCATGACTGGCCCTCTTGCCTGTTGTTATCCATCTGTACATAGTGTCCATTACCAAAATGCTGTCCTTCCATCTGCTCTGTAATCACTGAAATGACAATGATAAAAAAAAAAAAATTCAATTTTGCTGATTTGTGTCTACAGCGCCTGTGCAGACCTATGTGTTTCCGTAGTTGCCTCTGCGAGGTCTGATCCTGCGGTCACACTCCACTCCCTCTGCTTCCTCGCTTGGAGTTGATACGTTGCAGATTTTTCTTCCGGATTATGTGGATGGATTTCCGTAGTTTGTTACCAAATCTCATCCACATGCTGCTATAATAAAGTACGGAATTTGCGCAGAAATTGACCTGTGGGGCAGATTTTAAATCTGCAGCATGTCAGCTGTGAATTTCATCCTTTGCAGCTAAAATCCATGTCCGTAGGATATTATATCTCCTTATGGAGAGTGCCTAATTGGCGTGAGGAGTCTTATAGGCCAGGCAATGCTGAGAAGAGGGTATGCAAATCACCTCTTAGTTCACGCCAATTAGATGCTCTCCGTAAGGAGATATACTGTAGTATCTCCCAAATCCGGACCTAGGCCTCTCACCCATTTAAGCCAGTACTCTCCGCTTTGCACTGATGAGGGGTAATCACCATGAAACAGCTGTCTGCAGATGAGGTGCTGGCTTAGTTATTACCCAAGTCATGTCTCAAAGCATGTTTTAAAATGTCAAACAATGACTTGTAAGATAGCTGCCTTACATCTGGGGGCATTAGGGGCAGAGCTTGCTAACAGCTGATTTGCATACCCTCTTCCAAAAATTCCAGAGGAGAATTGCCTGGCCAATAAGACTCCTCACGCAATCAGGCACTCTCCGTAAGGAAATATAGTATCCCCCGAATCCTGACCTAGGCCTCTCACCCAGTTAAGCTAGTACTCTCTGCTCTGCACTGATGAGGGCCAATCACCCCTAAACAGCTGTCTGCAGATGAGATGCTGGCTTAGTTATTATCCAAGTCATGTCTCAAAGCTTTTTTTTTTTAAAGTAGAACATTAATAGCTGCCTTTCATCTGGTGGAATCAGAGAGGCAGAGCATTTTAAGCGCTGATTTGCAAAATCCATGTGTAACTCATAGCGGATTTTGCCACAGATTTGCAGCAAAATCGACAGCATATTTTTCTTCTCAGCTTGCGCCCAATGAAATCTGTATACATTTGGTAAAGTATATGTAAAATCATGATGAGTACATCTATCTCCAACAGAGTCTGACAAGCTATGACGTCTGCAGCATTCTTCTGGGAACATCTACCATGTTCGTCTGGCTCGGTGTCCTTCGATACTTGGGACTTTTCAAAAAATACAATGTAAGAACTGACTGTTCCATTTGATTATAGCAAAATTTCCGAATGGAAATATTTCAATTAATTTAATGTCTACGGGTGCTGGTAAACCCTCTCCCAAAGTCTGCTCTTGGATGAAAACATACTTTGGATTACTTTTAAAGGGGTTTTCCAGGATCCTGATATTGATAGGTCAGGATAGGTCCTTAATATGCAATTGGTCAAGGTCAGACACCCTGCACCCACACTGATCAGCTGTTCTCTGCAACCTCCATCGCTGGAACTAGCACTGTGAATGGAGAGGGAACCACAGCTCCATTCAAAGTATAGTGGCCATGCTGGGGTACTGCAGCTCAGCTCCCATTGAACGGAGCTGCATCCTAAAAGCCAAAACTGTCTGCGCTGGCAAGGGGTTAAAGGGGTTGTCTCACCTCATTGGTGGCTTCTGCGTGGTGGCAACTCTTGAACCTGCACGTATCTCTAGGACAGAGCTCCCAAAGTGCACAGGAGCGCACCACGCATGTGCAATAGGCGCCTCCCCCTATATAACGTGTCCCAGGTGTAGGAAAGGCTGAGTATTATGTTGCGGCCTAAAATGTCTATTTGTGTGTCACGGTGCTCCTACCTGGATACTGCTGGACCCCAGGCTTTGTCTGCAAAGCAATAAATAAAGGGAATAATTGAGGGATTAAGGAAGAACTTGAGTCCAGACCTTGAGATGAAGTTCAATGGCAGCTTTACTTGAGTAAACGTTTTTCCAAAGCAGATTTCAGGCTTTATCTTGGTTCCAGCAGGCTTCAGCATTAAAAGGCAGGCAAACTCAACTCTGTATGTATATCTGACTCTATTGTCCTTACAAACTTAATTAGTGTCTTTGCTTTCTTTGTGATGCTGTGCTTCACTCTTTGGTTGGGCTTATGTTCAGCCAAGGGATGTAGTAGAATCCGGTGAGTTCCAACGTGGAGTCCCTACCAGCACACACACTACCACTAGCACTAGAACCAGTTCTAACTGGTCCCCACCCTTCCTCCAGGAAACAGGGCTCGCCCACTTCTCTCCAGAGGGGGGGTTAGAATGGAATGGTTAGCTCCATTCTACATAATTACAACTCTGCTGGGTTTGCAGCCACCTGCTGGTGAACCAGGCATATTACATGTTATAAGCAGTTGCAAACATTATTATAGATGCACATTATGGAGAGGACCTGAAAAATAATGCATAGATGACTTTATGTTAGACCATTAAGGACAGTAGCAGGGTGTAGGAGTGGCAACACCACTCGGGGGTGTTACACATGCGCGGCCTCCCTCCATTCATTTGGCTCCGTTATTTTCGGCACCTCCATAGAAATGAATGGAGCGGTGGCTACGCCTACGCTGTGTGCTATCCATTAATTTCTATGGGACTTCCAAAAATAGCTAAGTGCGCCTCTCGGCTATTTTCAGCACTCCCCTAGAAATGAATGGAGTGCAGCCGCGCATGCGCAGTGTGCTCCTGTTCACTTTGACGCTCTGTTCTAGAAATAGGTGCGGGTCCCAGAGGTATAACCCGCAGCTATCTGACATTGGTGGCAAATCCTAGTGAAAAGCCACCAATGGTGGAGGTGAGACAACCTCTTTGAGCTCTTTATATTATCTATTATTTTATTTATATAGCACGGACATATTCTGCAGCGCAGTATACCTACTATCATCGGTACCTGTCCCCATTTAAAATCTAAATTCACCTTTCAGTATGATTTTATTGTGTGAGAGGAAAGGGGGCATTGAAGGGGAGAACAGATTCCTAACCACTGAGCCACCATGCTGCTCCACCTCTGAGTGCTAGTATGTGGTTGTCAGGTCATATGTTTAGGAAACCATTAAATCCCATTATGTTCCACAGATGCTGATCCTGACGCTGAGGCTAGCGCTTCCGAACGTCATTCGGTTTTCTTGCTGTGCAGCCATCATATATCTAGGATATTGTTTTTGTGGCTGGATCGTATTGGGACCTTACCACACCAAGGTAATTTACCAGCAGGTCTGCCTTTGGCCATCCCTTACCCAGAATTCTGTTAACCTGAGCGCTTTTTCTTCTGCTTCAGTTCAGGTCCCTGAACATGGTGTCAGAATGCCTCTTCTCCCTAATTAACGGAGACGACATGTTCGCCACGTTTTCCATCATGCAGCAGAAAAGCTTTCTGGTCTGGGTGTTCAGCAGGGTGTATCTGTACTCCTTCATCGGCCTCTTTATATATATGGTCCTCAGTTTGTTCATTGCGCTCATAACGGACACGTATGACACCATCAAGGTGGGTGGCATTCTGCATTCCTTTGCTTGTAATGGTTAAAAGGTTTATCCTACAATTAATGTAAAAAAAATGAATATCAGGCATCATATAGGACATGACAGCCTCTTCCTAACAAAGCTATAACCAGCACTGTACCTCACATGGATCCAGAGATTTGTTCAATTGTTCTGGTTGGCACCTCAGGGGTGTGGCTTTCTCAGAAGGGCACGGCCTTTCTGCCGCAGCTCACTCCCTATCACAGCTCAGGGGTGAGTCCTTTTCAAAGCAGCTCACTCCCTATCACAGCTCAGGGGCGAGTCCTTTTTGCTGCAGCTCACTCCCTATCACAGCTCAGGGGTGAGTCCTTTTCGAAGCAGCTCACTCCCTATCGCAGCTCAGGGGTGAGTCCTTTTTGCTGCAGCTCACTCCCTATCACAGCTCAGGGGCGAGTCCTTTTTGCTGCAGCTCACTCCCTATCACAGCTCAGGGGCAAGTCCTTTTCGAAGCAGCTCACTCCCTTTAACTGTCATAGATTCTAACAGCAGATACAGCTAAGGATGGGACTGAGCATGTGCGACCACCTCAGCAATGTTACTAAGGTGGTCAGAGAAATAAGAAAAAGAAGAAACAGCAGGTGGTGCTATACAGATACATTTCATTATTTTCTTAATAAATTTCCCCATTTACTATAGCGTTCAGTTTCCCTGCAGCGCCACCATAGGGGAAATGAAGTATTACACCGTGCCCATTCGTCCCTTTCATGCTACCTCATATTTATGTATATTATACAGTTATGTTTCATTATCCTCACTCCTTGAAAGGTGTAACATTTAAATTTTCCTCTTCTATAGAATTACCAAAAAGACGGCTTTCCAGAGTCCGACCTTCGAAGGTTTGTGTCAGAGTGTAGGGATTTACCAACGTCTGGACGTTACAGAGACGCTGAGGAAACCACTCTTTCACTGTTCTGCTGCTGTAAACGGTGAGGATTTCTTATACAAGGAAAAATAGTAGAAAAAAAAAAAGATAGTTTGTTGCTTCCATCAGTGAACGCTCAAACTAGTGATGAGTGAATCAAATTTATTCAAAAATCAGCCTCCTTGAGCAGAGATTGTCTGGCCTCGCTACTAAAGAGACTCCCCCTCTCCCCCTTGATGGACAGGGACGGACATCTCACCTGGCCCCATCAATGTTGCTCCGAGTCACGGCTCAAGCGCAGAGGATCTGCTGCTGCTGCCACCTGAGCAGTGCAGATGCCGACTGCATGTGCCGCTCACCTCTGGGCACACCTGGAAGTGGAGCGGCGCATGCACAGTTGGCATCTGCACTGCTCAGGTAGCAGCAGCAGATCCTGTGCGCTTGAGCCGTCATTCGGAGCAACGGCGCAAGATTGACAGGACCAGGCAAGATGCCTGGTGCAGTCAATGAAGGGGGGGGGGGGGGGGGGAGTCTCTTGAGCAGCAGGGGGCCAGCACTTCGCGGCTGATTTTTGAACAGATTCGATTTGCACAAATGCACTCGCTCATCACTACTCACAACCAACCCTTCTAACGGAGGCCCAAGGAGTGGCGTCCCCAACCCACAGGGTCACATTTGTAACATTGTATAGCATTCGGTACACTTTTTGTGCAGTGGACCCCATGTTCAGGAAAGTGCAGTCTGCTGCGTGTTCCTGTACAGCTGCGGACCGCGGACAAATTGAAAACGATGGGCCTGCAAATGCAGATGGCACACGGACTGCATCCATATTTTGCAGATCCGCGATTTGCAGACCACAAAACGGATGTGATCGTGTGCAAATGAGCTGCAATACCAGGCGCAGCCCATGCACAGGAGTGGCGCTCTTTCTGAAAATAACTCTAATCTCGGAGTACCCCCTAAATAACTCATGGCTACTGTATATTCATTTGTGTATCTTTTTGCTTTTTCTGTACAGGTAGAATCGATGAGGACCGTAGTGCGTCACTGGATACAAGCACAGAAACAAAAAAATCTATTAAAGGAACTCTAACTCTTAAAGTGCATCCTAACAAGAAGTGCTGCTACTGTCTTTCTTTTCACATACCTCCGGAGGTTCTCAGAAGTGGAGATAAAGGAAGGGACTTTTCTGGATTTCCTGAAGTGGTGACAGTGAAGAACGCTACAGTCAGCCTGTCCCAGACCTGAGATGGCTGATATCAGTGTAAAGTGCACATAGACTCTAAATGTAGGGTCCTTATACAATCCCTCTGTGATTTGGTTTCAGAACATATTTCCCAATAAGTATGGTTTCCATCAGGCCTCATCCTCATGACTGTATCAGTCTTGCGGTCCTCAAATCGCGGATCCATAAAATACAGATGTGGTCCGTGTGCCATCCACATTTAAAAAAAAAATTTTTTGCAGACCCATTGATTTCTGTGGGTCCGTGGTCTGCATTTTGCAGACATTTTCTACCTTTTTGCGGAACAGAGAAACAAATGCAGAAAGAACACGGATGATCTGTGTACTTTCCTCATCCGTATGTCCGTTCTGCAAAAATATAGAACGCGTTCTATACTTGGTCACAAAATGTGGATCACGGATCTAATGAGGTCAAAGGGCAAAAAATGCAGATGCAACGCGGATAATAGTGGTCGCCATATGAAGAATTTTATGTCCTTGAGAATCAAATCTGTTTGGGTGGAGTATGGGCCCTTTTACAGGGGCCAATCATCAGGAATGAGCGCTCACGGGGATCATCATGTATCATCAGTCGGTGCCGGATCTGTCCGTAATGTCATAAAGTGCAAGTCAGTCAAAGCAGTGCAACGTGGCGCCACGTGTATCACAATGGTGCACTTGGCATAGGATATTTGGTGCAACTTGCTAGACATACACTTGGCCTGCTCGTACCACCTCATGTTAAAAAATTGTGCACGTCTTGAATTTGGCGCAGTTTAGGACTCCTGTTATCACGCCCCATTCTCTTCAGAAATTTCAGAACTGTCGAGCCAAGTGTAGAAAATGTCGAAAAGCACATAATAAATTTGGCGCATGACCTGTACACATTTGGCACATTTTACTTTGTAATGTTAATTTTTTTAAGACGCTAAGAGTATATTCACACACACAAGTGTATGAAGGACAAAGGAGGATCAGATCCAAAATACGGATATTTTCCGTGTCTATTCCACAGAACAGGACAGGTTCTATAATTTGTGGAATGGCCACGTGGATCCACAAAAAATACGCACGTGTGCATGGCCCCATAAAAATGAATTGTCCATCGTGCTAAATGCGGATAGCACATGGAAGAAAAATATGGTTGTGTGCATGAGGCCTAAGGCCTTGTTCACATTTCCATTTTTCACTGATGTGTGCTGTTTTCACATACCCATTGTTTTTAATGTGCCTGTTCATACATCAGTACTTTTTTTACTGACCCTCGGTGAGTGAAAAAAAATCACTGAGACATGTATTACTTTGGTCTGTGATTCGGGCCAAACATGCCCATTGAAGTCTATGGGTTCGTGAAAATCACAGACACAACATGGATGGCATCGGTGTTGGGTCTGCGTTTTTTACTGACCACTGGTAGGAGATGCTTTTGAAATAAATGTTCAGCTAAGCAGTGTTTGTGGAATACGGATGACACACGGAAGGTAAAAAACAGACACACGGACATCTTCACGGATGAAACACGGACTGTTTTTTTTTTTCACGGTTGCGAAACGGACATGGAAGTGTGAACCAGGCCCTAAGGGGGAAAAAATAAAGTAAATGTTTTACCTGTAAAAACCTGCTTGGAAAACTATGGTCAAAACGCTGGCTTTTTTATGTATTTTTTTTTTTTAACCACACCAACTGCGACGATAATGTTTCTGATGCCCTACCGCCATTAAAGGGATTGTCTGAGATACGTAAAAATTTATGACATCACAATGATGACATGCATGTGATTGGCTCCTGCGGTCACGTGCCTTATATATAACTGCATGTCGCCATTGCAGTCTGTAAAGATGCAGCGGCAGGAGGACCAGATTGGCGGCACAGAGAATGGCGCTGGAGATGAGGTAAGTATACCGTCATTTCTTTATTTTGCACCATTCGGGGAAAACCCCTTTGGTTATCAAAATATTTCTGCCACAAAATCTGCCGCGTGTGAAGGTGCCCTGACAGTTGCATGTTATGAGGCCTAAAAATAATAATATATATATTTTTTTAAAACAAAAAATAATTCTAATCACTACCATTTCTCCAGAATAAGAATACACAATTAAAAAAATTAACATAGGCATCACTGCGTCCCAAAATGCCAATACTTAATATAAAAATATTTATCCCATATGGCAAATAAAAAAAAATCTAAATGGCAGATTCACAATTTTTTTGATACTTTAACTCCCCCCCAAAAAATTGACACACACACTCCAAAATGGTTTTAGTAAAAACCTGCCGATCACCCACAAAATCTGCCACCAAAAACGACCTGTTTTCAGATAGTAATATGCTACAGATTTTTCCACCGTGGATTTTGCTGTGTGAACTTTTTTTTTGCAACAGTATTAGGGCTCATGCACACAACTGTATGTATTTTGCGTTCCTCAAAAAACGGATCCGCCAAAAATACGGATGACGTCCGTGTGCAGACTTCACTACTGGTTTTGGCTCACAATATGGGCTCATGCACACAAACGTATTTTCTTCCCGTGTCTGTTCCGGGTTTTTTTTGCGGACCGTATGCGGAACCATTCATTTCAATGGTGCTTTACCACTTCTGCACATTGCTACTGTCTCCTATGGTTAACCACGTGTCATCCTATGTATTCATTTCTAGGTCCTGCAAAATGTGTGTTCATATTTCTTATTATGTAACTGTTATGTTCACGTGTAATATGCCTGGTTTACCAGCAGGTGGCAGCATAAATAGCAGAGCTACAGGTACCTAGAGTGGAACCTTCCTTTCCCCAGTCGTCTCCATGACACCACATCCTGAGACTGTCTTTCTCTGATAGGACAGGAAAAAACACAGAGAGGTTTAAAACCCCACCCCTTCCCTCCATCGCCAGTGGAGAGGAAGCACGAGAGGTGTATGGAGGCTCTATACGGGCCCACCTGCATGTTTCAGGCCGAGGTCGGGTCCGTAGGTTCGGCTCTCCCTCCTCCTCTCATGGCCTGTTCTCGGACGCAAACGGTTGCGCTCCCTGCGAAGATCCCGTCTGCGGCGGTCCAGGGTGATTTCATGCAGAGGGGAAAGGAAGATGGCGGCCGGAACGGCACTAAGATGTGTTCCCTCCGGCCGCTGGCGCATGACGTCAGATGCTGGGGGCGGAGCCGGACGTCGTTACGTCATCATCAAGCGCCGCAGGTCCTGGAAGGGAAAAAGGCGTCCGATCAGCGCCTGCTCTCACCCAGAGAGCTATCACTGGGACTTTGGCGATTGGGGAGCGAGCATGAGTGCCCCCATTACGCCGGGCTCTGGAGCCGAGCCTGCATCAAATCCAGGAACCGTGAGTAGCCTGACTTCAGGCACATGGTATTCATTCATTTTCCCTGGTTAGCTGATCCTTCTCTCCCTTATACTTCCAGGGAGAAAAGGATTCTGCTTCTGCTCCTAAGAAAACAAGAAAGTGCGGAATATGTTATAAACGGTTGCCCAGTACTGGGTCTAAACCCTTATGCAAGGAGTGCACTTCCAATATTGTTAAAGCTGAATCCTCTAGTTTTCTTGCAGATATCAGAACTTTAGTAAAGGAGGAGGTCCAGTCCGCTTTTGCATCTAGAGACCCAGCTCCCACTAGGATCCCTCCCCAAGGCATTCGCGATACTCGCAATCCGGTTTCAGACTCAGACTCTGATGTGTTAGAAGGCTCAGAATCTGAGTCTATACTAAAACCGTACGCATCTTCGGATGAAGATAATGAATATAAAAGATATTTATTCAATCCAGACGACATTGAGGAACTCATAAAAGCTATCAGAGCTACGATACAAATGGAGGTGCCAAAAAAAAATAAAAAAAATAACAAGACGGCACAGGAGGAAATATTTGGCGGGTTGGGGGAAAGAAGAAATTCTGTATTCCCGGTACCAGATAATGTGCAAAAATTAATTAAATCAGAATGGGAAAAAACAGACAGAGGTTCTTTTATTCCCAGAGGGATCAAGAGGTGATATCCCTTTAGTTTGGAAGATTGCACAGATTGGGAAACTATCCCCAGAGTGGATGCACCTGTGGCAAAGGTTAAAAGATACTGCCCTACCCTTTGAGGATTCGGCACAACTTAAGGATCCCATAGACAGGAAGGCTGAAAGCCTTCTAAGGAAAACCTGGGAGGCCACAGCGGCCCTTCTTAAACCTGGGGTAGCTTCCACATGCGTAGCCAGGACCTTGAATCTATGGTTAGAACAACTTGAAATTCACCTGGTCAATAAAACACCTCGAGATCAGATTCTTGAGAGTATTCCCCTGTTAAAGATGGCTACTAGTTTTTTAGCTGACGCAGCGGCAGAATCCGTGAAGCTCTCAGCCCGTACGTCTTATCCAACACGGCAAGGCGAGCTTTGTGGCTTAAGGCTTGGTCTGGGGATATGTCCTCCAAAAACAAACTTATCTCCCTTCTTTTTAGATGTCGCCACGAATAAAAAGAAAGGTTTCCCAGAAGAAAATTATAGGTCGAAAAGACAGAATTTTCGTGAAAACCGAGGGAAAACCGGGAGATGGAGTTACGCAAAAGGGGGAAAAGGAAGGAATTTTCTATTTAACCTCAACAGAGGAGAACCCTCCTCTACTAACCCCAAACAATGACGCCAGACAGGTAGGGGGGAGACTCAGCTCCTTTCTAAAAACATGGGAGCAGGTAACATCAAACACATGGGTACTAAACATTATAAAAGAGGGTTACAGGATAGAGTTAGACTCTTCCCCTCCACAAAAATTTGTCATCACCAACCTTCTCCCCTCTCAGCTATGTACCTTAAAAAAAAAAAAAAAAGACATAAGAGATTTACTAAGCTTAGCCGCTATAGAACCTGTTCCGGCAAATCCATTAGAACAGGGCCATTATTCCCATTTATTTATAGTAAAAAAGCCAAATGGGAAATCACGGGTCATAATAAACTTAAAACCATTGAACAAATACGTCACGTATCAAAGGTTTAAAATGGAGACTCTAAGATCGGCGGTAAAACTAATAAAAAAAGACGCCGCAATGGCCTCGATCGATTTAAGAGATGCGTACTATCACATCCAGATACACAGGGAATCGAGGAAATTCCTGAGATTCGCAATCCGATGAAAAGGTCAGATCCAACATTACCAGTTTACGTGTCTCCCCTTTGGGATTTCTGCAGCACCAAGAATATTCACGAAAATCATGGCGGACCTAAGGCAGCAAGCAATCAACGTCATCCCATACTTAGACGACCTTCTGATTGTTGCAGACAACAAGGTTCTATTATCAAGCCACATTCAAACAGTTCTGAACCATCTCTAGTCCCTGGGATGGATCATCAACTGGGAAAAATCAGACCTATCTCCAAGCAGTCAAAAAATATTCCTAGGGATATCCTTGGACTCGATATTTCAAAGATCATTCCTGCCACCTGCGAAAATAAAAAAGCTACAAATCCTATTAAAGGAATTCAAAAAGAGAAAATTCTGCTCCATTCGAACAGCAATGAAAGTTCTAGGCAGCATTTCTTCATGTATCCCGGCAGTATCGTGGGCTCAATTTCATCTAAGACCCCTACAAAAACTCATCTTATCCAGATGGAACAGATCTCAAGCAACGATAGACAAGCAGATCTCAAATTCCCTTAATTGGTGGCTCAAAAACAACAACTTAAAAAACGGGGTATTCTGGAATCAGGATCGTCCTTTTGTAATTACAACAGATGCCAGCCTTCGGGGCTGGGGAGCTGTAACTCAGAACGAAACTTACCAGGGGAAATGGACAGTTTCCATACGACAGCAATCCTCGAATTTCAGGGAATTGCGAGCAATTTGGGAGGCTCTAAAAGAAACGCAGCATCTCTCATCAAACCATCACGTCCAAGTTTACTCAGACAACTCAACAGCAGTGTCATTCATTCAACATCAAGGGGGGGCAAGACATCGTCCACTCCAGGATCTGTCGAACAAAATATTTTCGTGGGCAGAGGAAAAAATAACATCTATATCAGCAGTCCACTTAAAAGGTTCACTAAACATAAAAGCCGATTATCTGAGCCGTCATGCTCTAGATCCGGGGGAATGGAGATTATGCCCGGAAATTTTCCAGATGTTAATACACAAGAGGGGGGGAGACCATCAATAGATCTATTTGCATCACGAGTAAACCGCCAAGTGACTACATTTTTTTCTCTCAACCCAAGGGATTGTCCAACGGCAGTGTATGCATTCAATCAAGACTGGACAACGCGCCTAGTCTATGCATCATCTTCTTGTCCAGTTAGAGCGGAAAAGGAAAGGAACGCTCCTATCTGGGGGAAAGTCTAGCCCTGCCCACAGGGAGCGATATTACAGCGCAAGGAGAGGAAGTGGCAGCTCCTCCCCTGAAGCCCCTCCTTCTTCACCAGTCGTCATGGCCAGTGAAGGAAAGAGCAAGATGGCGCTCCTGAAGCCAGATTGGAATAACATGTGCTGCGGCGATGAACTGCCAAAATCGTGTGGTACCTAGCCCGAGGTACGGTCATCCCAGATTGTCCGGACCCAAGCCGGGGTTCCGGAGCTTTTCCCGTGCCGGCTGGCGCAGCAGAGGCGGCAGGAGTTACCACTCCGCCGCCCAGGAAGCATGGCTCCTTTGAAGGCCTGAACCCTACCGTGCCTAAAGAGGTGACGGCCCACGCTAGAAACATGTGGTAATACAAGCGGGTGTTAGAAGATTGGGCCATCCAAGTGTGGGACAGGCCACAGCCTCGAGATCCTCTCCTGGAGCGAAGAAAGGGCTCAGTGGTGTGGTTCTTGGTCCAGCGAGGCAGTAGTTTCCTCCTGGATGAAAACACTGGTAGAGAGCTCTTCATGTCCAGAGGCCGGACAGACCTCTCATTCAACTCTCCAGCAGCTCTAGCAGTGAGGAGGATCTGAGGTCCTTCCTCTAAGGAGCCTCTTTCAGCATCATCTTCATCTAAAGAACCAGTGACTTCTGGGAGCCACTTTGTGGACTGGACCTAAAGGGTGAGGGCCTGTGGGCATTTTATCTGTTTTTACTTTTCAGTTTGCCCTTGTTTTTGCCCTCACCCGGATGGCCATGTTAGTTAGGACTCCCCCCAATTATCAGCTAAATCCAAGTTGCGTACGGTTACGCATCATTCCTTTTCCCCCCCTTTTCAGGTTATTTGGGAGCCCCCTTTGCCAAAAAGGTTCTCATGACCTGTGCTGCTATACTTATACCCATATGGATTACAAATGACTTTGCTGTCTCATGAGGATTACAAATGACTCTATTACCTCATTTGGATTACAAATAATGACATTACTAGTGATGATCGAGCACCTAAGTATTTGGGTGTTCGGCCCGAACACATTGCTATATTCGTGTGCTCGACCCCGCACTCGAGTATAATCGAAGTCAATGGGAGACAACCAGGCACCCTTCCTTTTACAGGAAAAATTGTTAGGAAACATTCTTTCCTGTATATTCAATTGTATATAAAGTGCAAGTGCAGCAAAAAATTACAAGCAAGAGGCACTCTGATACAACCTGTATATCACATAAAGGAGGGCCTCATTCACATTGTGGTACAATTGTTCAGGTAGTGGGGCTCCTACACTCATAAAGTCTATACACTAAGTGAAAGGGCTGCCAAAAATTACAAGGAACCGGCACTCCAATACACCCTTTATTACACATGAAGGAGGGCATCATACACAGCCTTGGAAAATTATGATTGATGGCCTGCTGGTGACCCTCAAAAACATTTGGAGCAAGGGCTTGCTGATCTGACCTTACAAAACATGAGGGGCGAGGGCCTGCTGCTGAGCTGACGCTCTAAAACATTATATGCGAGTGCCTGCTGGTGAGCTGACGGTCTAAAACATTATGTGCTAATGCATGCTGTTCAGCTGACGCTCGAAAACATTATATGCGAGTGCATGCTGTTCAAATGACGCTCTAAAACATTAAATGCGAGTGCATGCTGTACAGCTGATGCTCTAAAACATTATTTTCAAGTGCATGTTGTTCAGCTGACGCTCTAAAACATTATTTGCGAGTGCCTTCAGGTGAGCTGGCACTGTGACACATTATATGCGAGTGCATGCTGTTCAAATGACACTCTAAAACAATATATGCGAGTGCATGCTGTTCAGTTGACGCTATAAAACATTATATGCGAGTGCATGCTGTTCAGCTGACGCTCTAAAGCATTATATGCGAGTGCATGCTGTTCAGCTAACCCTATAAAAAAAAATTGAGTTGAGGGCCTGCAGTTGAGCTAACCTTATAAAAAAAATTTGAGTGGAGGGAATATATACAATCTGGAGGAGGAGGAGAAAACAAGATTCAACCATATACTCTTTTTTTTGTGGTGGAAAAGGTGCATGGGAATACACTACAGTAGATTGAGTACATTATAAATGATAGATTGAGATTGCCTTTATGTTCATCATCAGCTCAGCTCTGCTCTGGCGGAGTTGAGAAGTCAGGGGCAATCCAGGCCTTGTTCATTTTTATCTGAGTCAACCTGTCAGCATTGCAGTGGACAAGTGCAGCACGCCAGACCTGCAGGGTATTGCGAAGTGAGGTCACGGTTATGGGCAATCAAGGGTTACTCACTGTTCATAGGAGAACCCTGGGCAGGCATGCGGCAGTGAAGGAGAGGCTGACACAAAGTTCCTCTGGGGCACACTCTGTATATAGGGACCAGGCCTGATGGTGGATGAGGTGCCCTGGATGTTGCAGGTGTTTTGAGTGCCTGGGGCAAGGTCCCTTTAAGAATCGTGACGCCAGTGCCTGTAACGGTGGCACACCGGTTTTCAGTAGTAATAAGTGTGGTACACAGGTGGTATAGTGAACCAAACGTTGCTTTACTTTAACAGTCCAAACTTTGTACAGATGGTAAAGTTCTTGAACATGCAGCAGTTTACAAATAGCATGAGCAGGCTTTTCATTAATGGCAGGCAATGTACTTGGCAAGATACTCAGAGGGTAACATCAATATTCACAGACCAGGCTGCACTATTCCTCAGATATCCTGGCTGTCTGTATCCCAAGGCCCATGTGCCCTAATGCTGGCTTTTATCCTTGGTATAAATCCTCCTCAGGTATATATTCCTTGCTTTTACTTAATGATCCCTTCTGCCCTTCCGCTTACTTGTTTAGCTGGGTTTCTGGCTCTGCTCTGCTTTGATGAGATAACTGCAGTTCTCTCCCAGGAGGCAAACACTTCTCTTGGGGTGATCTTCTGAGCTAACATAGGCTCCTTATCTACAGACAGGCTATAATCCTTCACTAGCCTCCTGGTAGCAACTAGCAGCCTGGACTATCCAGCTGCATGTCAGGAGGAGGCCCTCAGCATATCTCTGGCTGGTGCCCTCTCACTTCTGTCTCCACAGACTCCTGACTACAGACTAACTCCTCCCTGTCTGGGCCTGATCATTTATACTAGGTGCTCCCTATCTCCCTCTAGTGCCTAGGATGCCTAACTACACCCTAATAGGCCTGCTATGCATGTCACAGGGGAAATATACATGAAAAAGCACATAGAAAATACATTAACATACATGGTCAAATATAATATTACTGTCCCTTAGGAGTAGGAGTAACACGTGACCCAAATGACCCTTGTGTACTGCCCACCCCTACCTAGTGGGACACTACACAAGCGGATACGCTTATCTCTTATAATGCCACCAGCAGCACTAAATACACGCTTAGACAAAACGCTGGCGGCAGGGCAGGCTAGCACCTCCTATGAAGTGCCTTTTGCACGGTGGCATTAGAAGAATTTTGATATCTCTGACTTTGAGTCTAACCAGACTGTCTGTTACTCTGTAATTCCTCTAGCGCCGTTCTATGGAAGCAGTAGGTTTAAAGAGCACACCAAATGCTTGAAATAACTTCTTTATTAACTTCATCTTTTCTTCATATATAACACTGCCGCCTCCGCAGCAGATAGTCCATATACAAAACACGTGTTGAAAAGATATCACAAAATAGCGGTTTGATTAAGATGGTGGTTCAACTGTTCAATCTTGTCATTCAACATAAAATGGTATATATATTTCTCTCTTGAGTATCTGTACTGTCACTTTAAGTTATTTAAGCACTTTATGTTCTCTGTGAGAGGTATATCTAAGATTTGACCGATAGTTCTACAGATCTGTATGCAATTTGTATGGATTGCTATTTGTATGCTATTTGTAGTTTGCAATTGGTGGAACTGTAAGTAAACAAATATATATCTAGTTCAGTACACAGTTCTAAACACAATACTAACAATATGAACATTATATAACTGTTTTAAATACCTATTTTGGCCTCTTGTTCCCATAAAACTCAGCTCTCAGTGGAGTGAATGTCTCTTCAGCTCCTGTCTCTGGTAAATAATGATTCTAGCAGCAGGAGCTGGGGGAATTCCCAAACAGGCTGTCTGTGAGGCTGGCTGTGATTGGTGAAAACTCTTGCTGTGTGAGAAGCTGGCTGTGATTGGTCTAGACTTCTGCCCAGCAACAACAGATTAACACTATGCTTTCTGTTGTTTTTGCTGTGTCACTGAGCTTACCTTACATTACAAAATTAATCTTAAAGGCATACTATCTTTTTCTGCTTCTGTGAACACAAAATATAACAGTAATATGACATCCAAAACAGGATGTCACAGTAAATAACTCTGCTTTGTCTTTAACACATAAACATAGGAACTGTATAAAGGCTATTGGCAGGTTTAGCTGTACACACATATGAGCTATACTAGCAACCTAGGACAGGTCTTAGCTGGCCAGATACAGTGCTTAACCGACTGGAAGCATTATCTTTAGCAATCCAACCGAGCAACTGTTGTCCTGCGCCGCCCAGCTAAGTTGGACATGAAGCTGAGTACGGTGGATGTTTTTTTTTTTTTTTTTTCTGGTGCACTGGCACCACGATCATTGCACCCAGGGCCACGACCTCTGCGTGCACCATCAGCATCACGCCCACTTCCCCGTCCCTTAGTGCTCGCCTTCTTCATATCAATGGTTTTGTCACTAGATCTGGCGCAGATTGTTTTACTGTCCGCTAAAGACACCGTTTTTGGATGCAGGACAGCATATGTCACAGAACACCACAGAATATGGACACTAGATTAGGCCCAGATTATTGGAATTTGCAATACAGACACTTTTTGCAGATGCAGTTCAGTATTATTTTACACAAAGCCACACACTATGGACACTAAATGTGGCCCAGATTATTAAAGACCCAGTCTGCGGATGATGTACTGTATATGTCACTAATAGGTATGAAATAAAAATATCTTGCTGCTGTCAAACACACACAGTAGTCCTTAAAGGGACTTTTGGGTCTTAGAAAAGCTTTCCCAGAATAAAAACTGTGAAATTCGCTCCCTACTCTGTCTGTCCCTTCCTACGCTCTGCTCTCCCTGTCTACGTCTGAGCCGAACATGCGTCATCGGGTGCTATATAGGCCAGCCAATCACTGTAATGCCCGCAGCCAACATGGCTACTGGCATTACAGTGAGGGCATACTTACCTGCACCTTTATTGGCTGCTTAAAACCCACGAAACTTGCGCGGAGGAGATTCGAGCACATGCGGTACTCGGTCGAGTACCGCCATGTACCGCGCATAGCGATGCTCGAGACGAACAGATATTTGGCCGAGCATGCTCGCTCATCACTAGACATTACGTTATTTCCCTATGGAGTATAAAGGACTCTTTTGCACTTTTGTTCCAGTTTGCAATGGATCTTCAAGCACTGATAAAGAGACGCTAACGTAAATTTATTGCACTGCCTGATTGCGTTGAATATGTATCTTATTTGATTGCATTTAATATTTGCACTATTTCTCCTTTTTACATTTTCAGCAATGTTTAGTATTGTACCCATGGTGTGTATTCCTTTGCAGGTGCCGCAATGTGATAATATGCACTTTTTGTATGGACTTTGCCCTTTATACCGTTAGCCAGATAGTGGCCTTACTTCTTTGCTTATTATGGACTGCCTTTGAGGACATTAACACCTTCCCGACCAGCGCCGTAATAGTACGTGACTTGCCGCCCAGCGCAGTACTATTACTGCCCGCTTTTCCCTGGACCAGTTTAGAGACAGACGACAGAAGTTGCAGCCCACAGCTAAAACGAAGTTATGCAGCTAGCCTGTGATCACAGCGGAGCCGGAGAGCGACAGACGTAGCAGGGAGGAGTTTGCCTGCCACAGTTAATGCCAAAGCCTGCTGGAACCAAGACAAAGCCTGAAACTGTTTGGAGAAACGTTTATGCAGAGTAAGGGCTCATGCACACGACCGTATGCCCTTCTCGCCAGTCCGTGAGCAGGCCATATGTCCCGGAGCGGCATACATCGTGCG
Organism: Bufo bufo; assembly: GCF_905171765.1. Classification (NCBI taxonomy): domain Eukaryota; kingdom Metazoa; phylum Chordata; class Amphibia; order Anura; family Bufonidae; genus Bufo; species Bufo bufo. Next base: position 205,890,085 of record NC_053397.1, read on the forward strand.
CACGGGAGCACAAAGCATCATAGGTTACTATGATGCTGTGCGCATCGGGCCGCCCGCGGGGCTATTGTCCCGCTTTCATATGATCTTATGAGTACAGGACAATAGTCCCGCGGGCGGCCCGATTCACACAGCATCATAGTAACCTATGATGCTGTGCGCTCCCGTGCGCACGATGTATGCCGCTCCGGGACATATGGCCCTCTCACGGACCGTATGTCTCGGAGGGCATAGGGTCGTGTGAATGAGCTCTAAAGCTGTTATCAACTTCATCACAAAGTCTGGACTCCATTTATTTCTTCATCCCCTTCATCAACAACCCCCTTTTCATTTGCTGCAGAGCTAACGCCTAGGATCCAGTGTATCCAGCTAGGAGCACTGTGACACGTGCACCAACATTAAGGGACATTTAGGGCACCCTATACCACTCTGGCATTCCTACACCTGGATACCATCTACAGTATCACTAAAAGGGGCCCTGTGCCCTTGTTGCTTCACTGCAACTGTCGTCACGAAAACAAGTACACTTATTTCTCTTAAAGGGTCCTGGGGGGAGGTGCACATTCCATTTCTGTATGTCCGTATATATCTGTTCCGCAAAAAAATAGAACATGTCCTATTATTGTCCGCATTACGGACAAGGATAGGACTGTTCTATTAGGGGCCAGCTGTTCCGTTCCGCAAAATATGGAATGCACATGGATGTCATCCGTATTTTTTACGGATCTGTTTTTTTGTGGACCGCAAAATACATACGGTGGTGTGCATGAGCCTTAACTAATGGAAATAACTGATCAGATAACTAAAGTGTGAACTCAGTCTTAGGCCTCCTGCACATGATCGTAGGTGTCCCGTTGTCGTATAGCGGACCGCATTTGTGGATCCGCAATACAAGGGCACTGTTCCGTGTGCATTGCGCATCACAGATGCTGACCCATTCATTTCAATGGGTCCGCAAATCCGGAGATACGGAATGGTGCGGAACGGAAGCACAGAACGGAACCCTACGGAAGCACTACGGAGTGCTTCCGTGGGGTTTCGTCCCGTACTTCCGTCCTGCAAAAAGATAGAACATCTTATCCCGTCCTATCTTTTTGTGGAACGGCCAGATCGCGGACCCATTAAAGTGAATGGGTCCACGATCCACTGCGGCTGCCCCACGGTCGGTGTTTGTGCATTGCGGGCCGCAGCACGGCCACGGGGCGCATACTTTCGTGTGCAGGAGGACTTAGGTCTCATGCACACGAACATGTGCCGGCCGGGGCCGTGCACTGACAGTGGGGCCGCCGCATGCGGATTATTCACTCGAATGGGGTCCTTGATTCACATCCGACTGTCCGCACCGCGAAAAAGTAGTGCATGTATTGCTAGTAGTGCAAGCATTCTGTAGTGCCTCCGTTCCGCACCGCACCACATGTCCCGGATTGCGGACCTATTCAAGTGAATGGGTCCTCATCCGTGATGCGGGGTGCACATGGCCGATGCCCGTGTATTGCGGACCACAATGCGGCCACAGCTGGGCAACGGCCGTGTGCATGAGCCCTTAGAAGAGTATTTGGTTGAGGTTTTCTCTGCTTCCTCATTGACTTCTATGAAATCCACGATCAAAGCTGCTGTCAGGCTGCACTGCATGAGTGTTTTTGAAATCAGCTACTGAAAAAAAATATTTTAAAAAAATACCAATTTTACACTGTGTGGAGTTTTTAACATTAAAGTGAAAGGCAAGTTTCGGTTGTGAATTTAGCAGCGGAAAATGCCCATTTCCCACTGCTAAATCAGTGGCAGAATTTAGAGCTGTCACGTGAACATACCCTTAGGGCACGTCCACCCGGCCAGGTTTCCTGATGCAGTTTTGGAAGCCAAAATCAGGAGTGGATCACAAAAGGAGAGAAAGTATAACGGCCATATAGGACTTCTCTTTTTTGAAGTCGCTTCTGGCTTTGACTTCCAAAACTGCATCTGGAAACCTGACCGTGTGGTCGCACCCTCAGGGCGTTGCGAGGCCATTGGTCCCGGCTAATTCATGGGTTTTTTAGCCCAGAAATGTAGATTTCATTCCAGTGCATGGAGAGCCGGAGAAGGCCACGAGAAAAGTTAGGCACACGCTGGTCTTAAATAAATCACGGCCAATGTCTTAAAGGCTGCACCCCCCACCTACCCCCTCCCAAATCCCTGACAGAACCTCCCACAAAGTATGAAGGGCTCTCTCCTTCAGAGCTCAAACCTGCAGTAGGTATGTGTCCTCCCTCCATAAGGCAGCCCAAATAAGAGACTGAAGGCTCTGTCCCCCCACGGCGGCAGCAGCTGCGTCCCCTTTCCCCCCTTCCTTCCTTTTTGGCTGAATTCTTCCTCTTTCTTGCAGTCACATGGATATCTCTCTGAAGTGCGTCGGATCAGTCCCTTCTAGGTAAGTGAACCTCGTGCTCCCCTGTTGAACGTGATGGGTAACGTGGCTTCGGAGCGGGTTAGCTCAGGAAATTAGGGAATTGCTTAACTGGCAATTTCCTAATGCAGTGTTCTAGGTGGAAGGACTGTGCAGGTCTGGCAGGGAGCCATGGCTTCCAGATTTCACAGCAATGTCTATAAGGGCTCATGCACACGAACGTATTTTTTTCTGTTACGTTTTTTTACAGGTCCGTATGTGAAACCATTCACTTCAATGGGGCTTGAGGAAAAAAAATAAAAAGTGCATTCCGTGTCCATATGTTCCGCAAAAAAAAAAAAGCAGTCCTATTCTTGTCTGTTTTGCAGCCAAGGACAGGCCTTGTTATAATGGATCCGCAAAAAAAACGGATGTAACACAGACATTACACAGATGATTTTTTTTTTTTTTTACAGATCTAAAATACATACGGTCGTGTGCATGAGTCCTTCACTGGATACCGTTGGGGGGATTTACCATGAGGGTAATATTTGAGCTCAGTTGGCCTTAAGTCTTCGTTGGTGTAGTTTGCGGCGCATTTATCAGATGTCATAAAATTTACGTTAAATTTGGTTGTGTTCAGAGTGGCAGTCGGACATCTGGCAGGTTGGTCCAGCGCAATTGTCGGCTGGAAAAAACAAACTTTGCATCCGCCATTTTTTGTCTGATGAAAAGTCGCCATTTATGCCAGAAACCAACCGGATCCCGTTACAGTTAATGGGGATCCGGTGGCACATGGTCTTATCTGGTAATGCTGAATACAGTGATCACCAGTAGCCTGATGCTCTGCCGGTCCGGCTACCGGATTCTCAACGCTGACGTGAACACAGCCTTAGAGCCTCCGTTCCTCCTCCCCTTTTTTTTTTTTTTTCTTTTTCGGATAGGATATGGACCCATTCATTTCAATGGGTCCGCAAAAAATGCAGACAGCACACAGTGTGCTGTCCGCATCCGTATGTTCGTTCCCTAGCCCCGCAAAAAAAGGCAGAACATGTCCTATTCTTGTCCGTTTTGCAACACGGAGGCCATCTTTATTTTTTGCGGATCTGCAATTTTTGGAACGCAAAACACATACGGTCGTGTGACTGCACCCATAGGCACATCTTTAAATCTAACACTAGGTTCACACCAGCGTTGGGCGCTCCGGCAGCCTCTTCTTGCATAAATGGTGGCTGTCAGCTGGAAAAAAACTGGTGTGAAGCTTTTTTTTTTTTTTTTTTGGTCTGTCCTGCCTAAAAGCAGGTTGATCACCTAAGGCTAGTTTCACACTAGCGGTAGGGGACTCCGGCTGCCTCTCGGCGTGCGCTGCCGTGCTGCCGCCGGAACTCCGCCGCATCTGGACCTGCGTCTTGGACAGGGGATTGGCCAGCACGTAACACAGGGGAAGAGGAGGCAGTGGTGTGACCTGCAGACACTGATTGTGAACCCAGGCGTTCGGCCCACCTATTGGGGTGCTTTGATGCCATGTGGCGGATCATGCTGGTGGTGGTGAGGTTGCCAGTGTTCACGCCCTGCTGATTTTGGTACAGCACAGGTTGCAAATGATAATTCTTTTATCGTCCGCACTTTCCTCAAAAAAGTGCCAGACTGCGGAACACCTACCCCTTGGCAAAGGAGATTGCCGCAAGGGGGTGCTCCGGGGAACAGTTGCGGGCCTGTTTCATGAGGCCCGCCTTCTCCCTTTTGCCATTACACTGCCTCTTCCAGCCTGTTGCGGTGCTGCGGAGGACTTGGTGGAAGACAGGGTGGTGCTTAGGCTACTTTCACACTTGCGGCAGAGAGATCCGGCAAGCAGTTCCGTCGCCGGAACTGCCTGCCGGATCAGGCAAAATGTATGCTAACTGATGGCATTAGTAAGACTGATCAGGATCCTGATCAGTCTTAAAAATGCCTGATCAGTCGAAAAAATGCATTGAAATGCCGGATCCGTCTTTCCGGTGTCATCCGGCAAAAACGGATCCGGCATTTATTTTTTCACCTTTTTTTCAGTCTGCGCATGCGCATACCGGAAGGACGGATCCGGCATTCCGGTATTCTGAATGCCGGATCCGGCACTAATACATTCCTATGGGAAAAAATGCCTGATCCGGCATTCAGGCAAGTCTTCAGTTTTTTTAGCCGGAGATAAAACCGTAGCATGCTACGGTTTTCTCTTTTGCCTGATCAGTCAAAACGACTGAACTGAAGACATACTGATGCAAACTGAACGGATTACTCTCCATTCAGAATGCATGGGGACATACCTGATCAGTTCTTTTCCGGTATAGAGCCCCTGTGACGGAACTCTATGCCGGAAAAGAACAACGCAAGTGTGAAAGTAGCCTAAGGGCTCTTTCACACCTGCGTTATTGTCTTCCGGCATAGAGTTCCGTCGTCGGGGCTCTATGCCGGAAGAATCCTGATTAGGATTATCCTAATGCATTCTGAATGGAGAGTAATCCGTTCAGGATGCATCAGGATGTCTTCAGTTCCGGTACGGAACGTTTGTTGGCCGGAGAAAATACCGCAGCATGCTGCGCTTTTTGCTCCGGCCAAAAATCCGGAACACTTGCCGCAAGGCCGGATCCGGAATTAATGCCCATTGGAAGGCATTGATCCGGATCCGGCCTTAAGCTAAACGTCGTTTCGGCGCATTGCCGGAGCCGACATTTAGCTTTTTCAGAGTGGTTACCATGGCTGCCGGGACGCTAAAGTCCTGACAGCCATGGTAAGTGGAGCGGGGAGCGGGGGAGCAGTGTACTTACCGTCCGTGCGGCTCCCCGGGCGCTCCAGAGTGACGTCAGGGCGCCCCAAGCGCATGGATCACGTGATCGCATGGATCACGTCATCCATGCGCATGGGGCGCTCTGACGTCATTCTGGAGCGCCCCGGGAGCCGCACGGACTGTAAGTATACCGCTCCCCCGCTCCCCGCTCCTACTATGGCAACCAGGACTTTAATAGCGTCCTGGGTGCCATAGTAACACTGAAAGCATTTGGAAGACGGTTCCGTCTTCAAATGCTTTCAGTACACTTGCGTTTTTCCGGATCCGGAGTGTAATTCCGGCAAGTGGAGTACACGCCGGATCCGGACAACGCAAGTGTGAAAGAGGCCTTAGCCGACTGGAAGCATTATCTGCTGCAATCCAACCGACCACCTGGTCACAATAGTGTGACTTCAAGAGTGGTGTCCTGCGCCGCCCTGCAAACTGGGACATGAAGCTACAGTAGGTATCGTGGATGAGTGTGTTTCTTGTGTTCTGGCAGCAGGCACAGTTTCACCGCGCCCAGGGCCACGGCCTCTGCGTGCATCATCAGCAGCACGGCCACTTCCCCGTCCCTTACTGCTCGTCTTCTGCAGAATGAAAGGTATATAAGCTTGCAAGTATGTCACACGTACAGTAGCGCAGGTTTTGTAAGTGGTCAGATAAAGTACACTGAGATATTTAGGATGCGCAAACATTATACAGAAGATACAGCAGAGGTAATGTCGCTGTCGCCAGCAGCCAAACAATTGCGCTGAATGTCACAAATATTTAGGCTGCGCAAATGTAAAATGAAAGATGTAGCAGAGGTTGTGTCACTGTCAGAAGTGGCACTAACAATTGCACGCAGTTTAGCGCAGGTTGCGCTAATAATATATATGGCAGCCAGATACAACTATAGTCCTTGAAAGGACTTTTGGGTCTCTAACAAGCTTTTTCACTAAAATATTACTATTTCACTTCTTACACTATCTGTCCCTTCTTCAGCACAGCTCTCCCTGACTAAGGCCTCATGCACCCGGCCGTTCCGTGCATTGGGGACAGCATCTGCGGTCCCTAATGCACGGGCAACATCCGTGCAGCGGGCCAGACCTGACTTGAATGGGTCCGTGGTCTGTCCGCACCGCAAAAAATAGGACATGTCCTATTTATTTGCGGTGCGGAACAACGGAAAGAAGCACCACGGATGCACTCCGTAGTGCTTCCGGTGTTCCGTTCGGTGACTCTGTTCCGCATCTCCATTCAAGTGAATGGGTCCGCATCCGTGATGCGTGGTGCACGCGGCCGTGGATTGCCGACCCGCTGTTTGCGGCCGCAACACGGCCCAACGGCGGTCATGTGCATGAGGCCTAAGACTGAGCCGAACGCGTGTCATCAGGTGCTATGTAGCACCCGATGACGCGTTCCAGCCAGCCAATCACTGTAATGCCTGTAGCCAACAGGACTACGGCATTACTGAGAGTGCCAGCACCTGTTTACAAACGTGCGGGGAGGAGACTCGAGCATCGCGCTGGAGCACACGCTGTGTTCAGCCAAGCATCGCGATGCTCGAGTAAAATTATTGTTCGGCAGAGCATGCTCGCCCAACACTAGTAAATGGTGAATGCCGGATTTCATAACGGATGTGAACGTAGCCTAATACTTCTGTCTACAAAATGCTACATCAGTCTTTCTCCTACTGGAGTGACTTTGCAACTTTTTTGGGGGCCCTTTTTTTTTTTTTTTTAACTGGCAGTGAAAAATCTAAAGTGAAATTAATTAACATAGCTAACCACGCCCACTTCCCAACGACTTTTCAGAACTGATGTGCGTGGTGTAAAATGCAAAAAGTCGCAAACTTTTTGCACTGTGTTTTGTGACTTTTAATGATGTAAGAATTCTGGATAAATTCTGCCCATAAACTTCCTTTTTTTTCTGTTTTCAACCTGTTGTGTGTTGCGATCCATGAACAGATTATAAGGGTCTAAGAAATCGCTATATTACTGCAACATGTAGATGCGTACTAAAGCTCTTTACGTATATTTTTTGTGTTTGGTTTTTTTTTTTTTGTTTGTTTTTTTTTAAGCTTGTGAAAAACCATGAATTTAATGTTTTTGACATGTATTTTTGGGTGGCATTTTTAAACATTGCAATTAATAATTGTTCATTTGTTTTAAGCTAATATCTGTCTGCAGAGGGTTTTTTTTCTCGATAAAGCACCTTTTTTTTTATTTATTTTTTTTTACTTAAAACATTCCTAAAGAAGAATTCACACATGGCAGATTTGTTACAGAAGTTTCTGTGACTATTCCATTCATCCGCATGGGGCTTTGCATTAATTCCATATCTCTGCTTTCGAAACGGTCCCATTCTGATGAACTTTAATTTTATTCGCAGAAATTTCTTTAACAAATCTGCACATGTGAATTCCCCCATAGAAAATATTCATGTTGTGCTGGGAAATGTCACGGTCCCAGAGCTAACACAAGTGAAGACCGCAAAACCGCAGCAATTAGGGGTACAAACGCAGTTCAGGAGCACAGTCTGAATATGCCCATTCCCCAGATCTCCAGGCTACAACACTGACCGGCATTGCACCAGCACCTGGATGAATGTCATGTGTAGAACGCAGTCTTGGGCCTCATTCACACGGCAGCATTTTTGCATCAGTTTCCAGAAGCAGAAACAACTCCGAAATACATTATGATGGAATGAATTGCACTTGTTCAATGTTTTAACCGATAAATAAAATACCGCCAAATGAAACTCCCATTATGGTGGGTTCACATGTATTTGCTTGTGTTTTTTTGCAGTAAAAACAGCAGCTTTAGATGTAAACTGAAAGTCTATGGGAAATATGAAACACAGCGACACACGAGCGCTTTTTCTTGCATCTTGCTTTTTTTTTTTTTTTTTGCGCACATTGCTGTACAGTAGCTCTGTTGGTATTTTAAAGGTGTTTAAAAGGGGAAAAACACCTGCAAAAAAAAAAAAAAAAGTGAAGGAGAGCGCACCACACCTGCGCAGTGTGCTTTCCGCCAGCCACCGCTCCGTTCACCTCCCTGGGACTGCTGGAATTAGCCGCACTTGGCTATTTTCGGAACTCCCATAGAAGTAAATGGAAGGTGGCCGCACATGCAGGGGTCATTATCTGGAGATGGGTGAGGGTCCGAAAGATGGGACCCACACCTATCTAACATTGGTAGCATATCCTAGTGAGATGATAAAACCCCTTTAGTGAAATAATTTCAGATAAATAATTCAGGGGGGCATGATCTTCACTTGATTTTATTTTTTATGATTATTATTTTTTGCCTAGAATGGCTTCTTTAAATTTCGATTGCGGCAGAACTGCATGAGTTCACATTGGGATTTGCTGCAGTGTAGTGTTGTGCCGCAGCGTGGTACTGACACGTGTGTTTTTCTAGATTAAATGTGTCGTCTCGCTTCAGCAAATGGCACTCGTCATGTAGAGAAAGTTAATACAAGGCACTTACTAATGTATTGTGATTGTTCATATTGCCTCCTTTGCTGCTGGATTCATTTTTTTCCATCACATTATACACGGCTCATATCCAAGGTTTATGACCACCGCTGCAGCGCAGATATGAGGTGCCCAGGACAGGAGCTGCTGCGCATGAGTGACTATGTGCGCTCCCATGGTCCAGGCCACCAGAAAGGCAGGTGCTTTTTTCTGATAGTGTGCAACCACGTCCACCGTTGCTGGATTGCAGAGTGGTCGTAACCATGGAAATGAGCAGTGTATAGTGAGAGAGAAAAATTAATTAAAGGGGTATTCTCAACACGCTATTTCATACTTACCTGCTCCCGGCGCGCTGTCCACTTCCTGGTTTCTGCACTTGGCAGGGGGCGGGCTCCATCTTGATTGAAGTCTTCTCCCAGCCGCGCTGCGCGCTGGACTGAACGCGCACGCCAAGGCCGCGCATGCGCCCTGGTGACTTCTTCCTGGCCAGTATACTAAACTATCACCATAGCGCATGCGCGGCCTCGGCGTGCGCTTTCGGGACTGCGCGCGGCCGGCCGGGAGAAGAGAAGAAGTCGTCTGCGCAAGCGCGGCCACCGTGATTCCTGAGAAGAGCGGTGGCCGTAACCAGGGGAGACGGAAGACAACAGTCAGGTAAGTATATGTTTATTTTCTTCTAAGGGGTGGGAATTAGTTAATTAAATATATTTAGAAAAATGATCACTGTTAAATCATTAACAGATGGGAATACCCCTTTAAGCCAGCAAAGGTTGGGCAATATGGACAATCGCGATACATTAATTAGTCAGTGCCTTGTATTAACTTTCTCTACATGATAAATGTCATTTGCTGAAGGGAGAGGACCCCTTTAAGCCATTGTTGAGTTGTATGGGATTGTACAGTGGCCACCATAGTCTGAGGCCATATTATACTGGCTGTGATTTAAGGACCGCAACAGCAGAGGGCGATGTTTGTCTTTGGTTGCACGTCGTCCACGTATGTGGGATGTGTGTGTAGGACTCTGGGTACATACATAGCGGGAGATACACATAGTAGTTTTATCTGAGATCTGTAGATGGTATTTTTCTTCCCAATATTGCAGAGGGCTGTCTAAATGGTTAAAAATTTCATTATGAGATTTTCCCTCTAGTCGCTGACTGACGTGTTAGTTCAATGTCCGTACAGTCCGGCAGTCATGCGGTGTGTTGCAATGTTGTCATATGAACTTCTCAGGAAATGTGGGTTCTTGACTGGGAACACGCCCTCCTCAACCCTACTCGGGGAGCTAACGGAAACCTGAGGTCTGTATATGACTGTAGCATTTAGATAAATGTTGGTATAGAAGGAGTTGTCCAGGATCAGAAAGCAACAGCTCCTTTATTTTAAACACAGCGCCACCCCAGTCCACAGGTTGTGTTTGATATTGCCGCTCTGTCCCATTGACTCTAGTGGAGCTGAGCTACAATACCAGACACAACCATGGACACGGGTGGCGCTGTGTTTTGGAATAAAGCAGCCATGTCTTTCTAACCCTGGAAAACCGCTTTAAAGGGGTTGACACTTCTCAGACATTGGTGGCACATCTTTAGCCCCTTTATAATGTTAGTTAGGTGTTGGCTCCTCTGCCCACTTCCTCTAGTGGGAGAAGTAGTTCAGATGTGTGTAGTCTGTGAGAGGAAAAAGCAGCAAGAAGTAGAATGAGAACTCAACTAAGAGCAGCCAGCAGAGCTACAGTATATGAGCCGGCCCCCGAGGGGAAGAACTGCTGGAGGTACCAGAGCTACAGTATATAAGCCGGCCCCCGAGGGGAAGAACTGCTGGAGGTACCAGAGCTACAGTATATAAGCCGGCCCCTGAGGGGAAGAACTGCTAGAGGTACCAGAGCTACAGTATATAAGCCGGCCCCTGAGGGGAAGAACTGCTAGAGGTACCAGAGCTACGGTATATGAGCCGGCCCCCCAAGGGGAAAAAAACTGGAGGCACCACAGCTACAGTATATGACCCGGCCCCTTGAGAGAAAGAACTGCTGGAGGTACCAGAGCAACAGTATATGAGTCCCCCTCCCCCCCCCCCCCCCCCCCCCCGAGGGAAATAACTGCTGGAGGTACCAGAGCTACAGTATATGAGCTGGCCCCCGAGGAGAAAAAACTGGTGGAGGTACCAGAGCTACAATATATGACCCGGCTCTCCGAGGGGAAAAACTGCTGGAGGTAACAGAGCGAGCCGGCCCCCGAGGGGAAAAACTGCTAGAGGTAACAGAGCTACAGTATATGAGCGACCCCTGAGGGAAAGAACTGCTGGAGGTAGCACCGCTACAGTATATGAGCGGCCCCTGAGAGAATTGCTTGAGATAAGTGTTTAGCGACCATTACAAAGGGAGAGTACTAGAAATATTTGTCAGAAAAGGTTACACCTGCATTCTGGGCTACAGACTTTCCTGCATAGTGGTTAGAACAATATACCTCAGGACCCTTGTTGAAAGTACAGACTGGCCATTTCTTGGAAGAGAGTGGTCAGAGGATAGGTCATGGATGGACTGGCCATAGATCCTACAGGGAAATTTCCCAGTGGGCTGATGCCTAGAGAGCATTTTGGGCTGCAGTGTGGTATCTGGTGCTGCTGTGATGCTATTGTACTGCAATATGGTATTGCTCCCCCTGTCCATTTCTGTTGTGTGTGTTTGTGTTTTTTTTTTTTTTTATTTCTTCTCCAGGGCCACTTTAAGCTCCCAGTACGCCCCTGGGATAGGTCATCAGTTGAAAAAACTCTGAAAACCCCTTTAAAACAAGCAGAGATCCCCTTTCCTGAAATTCACATCCTTTGGTTGAAGTTTGCACAGTTCTATCTAACTATATCTTAAAAATGGTGAAGCCAAGGAAACTTGAAAAATGCCATAACTTTTCAATGTACACGGTAAGGGCTCATGCACACGACCATATCTTTTTTTCCGTTCTATGTGTTTTTTGTTTTTTTGTTTTTATATCGGTGGGGCTTGAAAAAATTAAATAAAAAAGACTCAATGTGCAGAACTTGTCCTATTCTTGTCCATTTTGCAGATAAGGACAGGCGTTGTTACAATGGATCAGTATTTTTTTTAAAACTTTTTTGCAGATCCGTGTTTTACAGACCCCAAAATACATACAGTTGTGTGCATGAGCCCTAAGATTGAGCAGCCCTTGACTTTACTTTTGTACAGATCAGTAGTCGCACCCTCACTCCACACCCTACAAAGCCGCTACTGGCCATCCAATTGACCCTACCCCTTCAAATAAGATGTGGAGAATCAAAATTTCTGAAGTGCATCTGCCACGTGCAAATTAATTTTTCCTGAGGGTCCATTCACACGTCCGCAGTGTTTTGCAAATTGCGTATCCGCAAAACACTGGGCCAGCACCCCAATAGAAATGCCTATTCTTGTCTGCAGCTGCGGACAAGAATAGGACATGTTCTATTTTTTTGCGGAGCCGCAGACCGGAAATGCGGATGCGGACAGTACATTGTGTGCTGTCTAAACTGCAAAGAAAAAAGGGGGTCAGTCAGCACATCCCAATGCGCAGGGGCACGTTGCTATGGCTGAGAACAACACTGTAAAACAAAACCTGCAATGCAACAGCTCTCTGCAAACCAAATAAAGTACAAAAATGCATTATAATTGCTAATGCTGTACTTATAAATTAGAGATGCTTGGCAAATAATTTTGTACAAAATTATTTGAGCCCGTCTGCCACACGTCAAGGCGATCTCTGTAAGACTGGTTCCTAACACTAAATTCTACCTGTTATATGCCATGGCGGCTACCATCCAATTCAGGGAGTGTAGGTTCCAAGCATCTCTAATTTATAAGTACAGCATTAGCAATTGTGATGCATTTTTGTACTTTATTTGGTTTGCAGAGAGCTGTTGCATTGCATGTTTTGTTTTACAGCATTGTGTGCTGTCCGCATCTTTTCCTTCCCCATTGAAAATGAAAGGGTCCGCACCCGTTCCACATAATTGCGGAATGGATCCGGACCCAAAGTGCAGACGTCTGAATGGAGCCTAAAAGAGAGAATTTTCTTAAATGTCATTTATTTATTTTTTTTGCTCTTTGCTGTCGTTTCTTTATAAAATATATCTGTTTAAGCTTTTGACCGACGAGGAGGTTCCTTATTTGCTTTGCTAGTTGTCATTGTCCAATGAACTCCTTCACTTTCACGGTTTTCATAGCAGGGTACATAAATATGTGTAACGCGCGTACAACGCTCTCCTTTATACTTCTCTGTCGGAGCCTGGCAGTTTTACCTTCTTTCAGCTCTGAGGTAAGCAGATTGGAGAGGAGCCGTCTCAGGACACAGAAGGGACAGAGCCGTCATTGAGCGCATGAATTTATGATACTCAACCACGCAAGCCATGGAGTCCAGGTATTCACCAGGCAATAATAGCATCAATGGATTTGGAAAGTTTGGGTTCAAATAGTTGCCGGTCCATTTCCTGGACGTTCTGACCAGGACATTTTATAGGGGGCCAATTACTTTTCCAAAATCTATCCGGAGACGCCATGCCAGTTAGATAACGTACAAGATCAGTTTGGCATGTTTATGCACTGGGAAGATGGAGAAGATAAGCAGCTGCTCAATACATATAATGACGCTTATCACTCGGAACAAAAACCAAGCGTCTCCTCTTTTGTTGTGCCCTGACATGGACCTTAGATCATCCATCATTAAGATTTAAGTTCTGTGCTGATACTTTTCGTAATTTATCATTCTATAGAAGTGGGAGAATTTTACTTGATACAGAGATACAAATCCCCTGCTTCCCATCAAACAGTCATAGTTAAAGGGACATGCTGCGCCTGACGGAGCCCCGGCCTCTACGTAACTTTGACGCATCCAGCGTCCGTTTTAAATGTAAGACAGCTTCCTTGCTGGTTTACATTTAGACCATTTTCTAGAAAATGATGAATGAGATGGGCCGTCCCCTTCTCCGCCCATGCCATGGCCACTTTTTAAGACCAGGTGTGAGCGGAGAAAAGTCACAGATTGCGACAAAAATACCCTTTGATTTTCCAAGACAATGGGGGAGAGATACAAACGCCAATCTTAGTATAAAGTCCATCAGCGCAGAAAGCGGCAAATTTATTACGAGGTAGAGGCCTCTTAACAAATGTGGCGCATTTCTAGGCAGTCCGTGTGGCAGACGGTTTTGAATCTACACCAGTTATTTGCTGGGTTAGATTTGAACTATAATTTACACCAGTTTTGGGCATAAATGATAGTAAATCCAGCGGGCTGTAGGGGACTGCAGGGGGAACTGGGGTCCCAGCCATAGGACCCCCACCGATCTAATAGTTATCCCCTATCCTGTAGATTGGGGATAACTTCAAACAACCAGAATATCCCTTTAATAAATTTCCCCAGTAGTCCTGCCAAAATGAAAAAGAAAAACTGCCATTTTTTTATTTCCTAATGTTTTTTTTATGAAGATAGGGGCATATTTTTTTATTTTTTTTTTACTTTTTGATGGGTGTCCGTTTTTAAAGGTCTTCTTCCATGAAAAGTACTACTATGAGATGAATGAATGGATCATTTTAAATAAAGTATTATTGCAATATGCATACAATAAAAATATTGCTAGTTTTCATAACATACATTTTTCTTTCTGGTTGCGCCCCCTGCTGTTTATCCTTCTGGTCCACCTTCTCCTGCACTCAGCGATGGACTGACATGCTCAGTAGCTTCCCTGCTCCTTCCTCTCCCCTCATTACTGGCATTGTGATCTTAAAGGAGTTGTCCCATGATTAATGTAAAAAAATATGAAAATCAGACATCATATAGTACATGACAATCTCTAACAAAGCCAGAACCAGCCCTGGACCTCTCATGGATCCAGAGATCTCCACATTCATTGCTCCAATTGCTGTGCTAGATTTATTTCTAGCAGGCATCTCAGGGAGCGTGTCCTTTTTTGTTTTCTGTAGCTCCTTCCCTGTGACACAGCTTCTAACAGAAGATATACCTGGTGACAGTTGAAGATTTATACTGAGCATGTGCGGCCACCTCAGTGAGGTGGACAAGAAATGAGGAAACCTAAGAAACGGCAGATTCATTTTATTGACTAGCTCACATACTATACGTAATTTCTAATTTACATGCAATTACAAAATTATTCAGATCCAGGAGTTGGTTAGAAAAAGTTGGCGCTAGCTGAGTGCTGTTGCTTTACTCCTGTTCATAATTAATCATTAAATAGAAGATCACTGGCTAAGGGTGGGTTCACATCTGCGTTCTGGATTCCGTTATGGCTTTTTGTTATAACCTGGTTAACACGGAAATCCATGAGACGGACGTCAAAACGGAAGCCTTTATGAGGCATTCCGTTTTGCTTTACGTCACCATAGAAGTCTATGGGAATCCTAACAGATCCGTCTGGTTCCCGTTATGCACGACTGAAAGCAAAGTCTGTGTCGACAGGACTTTTTTTCTCCGTTCTGCATAACGGAAACCAGGACGGATCCGTCCTGGTTTTTGACGTCAGTCCCATGGATTCCGTTATTTTCCGTTATAACGGAAAGCCATAACTGAATCCAGAACGCAGATGTGAACCCACCCTCAGTCAGGTTTTCTTCAATGCCAGTGCAAAAAAAAATAATTATGTATATAAAAAAAATCATATCACATAAGGCCGAAAAAAGACATTTGTCCATCCAGTTCGGCCTGTCATCCTGCAAGTTGATCCAGAGGAAGGCAAAAAAAAAAAAAAAAACTGTGAGGTAGAAGCCAATTTTTCCCACTTAAGGGGGGAAAAATTCCTTCCCGACTCCAATCAGGCAATCAGAATAACTCCCTGGATTAACGACCCCTCTCTAGTAGCTATAGCCTGTAATATTATTACACTCCAGAAATACATCCAGGCCCCTCTTGAATTCCTTTATTGTCCTCACCATCACCACCTCCTCAGGCAGAGAGTTCCATAGTCTCACTGCTCTTACCGTAAAGAATCCTCTTCTATGTTTGTGTACAAACCTTCTTTCCTCCAGACGCAGAGGATGTCCCCTCGTCACAGTCCTGGGGATAAATAGATGATGGGATAGATCTCTGTACTGACCCCTGATATAGTTATACATAGTAATTAAATCTCCCCTCAGTCGTCTTTTTTCTAAAGTGAATAACCCTAATTTTGATAATCTTTCAGGGTACTGTAGTTGCCCCATTCCAGTTATTAGTTTAGTTGCCCTCCTCTGGACCCTCTCCAGCTCTGCTATGTCTGCCTTGTTCACAGGAGCCCAGAACTGTACACAGCACTCCATGTGTGGTCTGACTAGCGATTTGTAAAGTAGTAGGACTATGTTCTCATCACAGGCATCTATGCCCCTTCTGATGCAACCCATTATCTTATTGGCCTTGGCAGCAGCTGCCTGACACTGGTTTTTGCAGCTTAGTTTGCTGTTTATAAAAATTCCTAGATCCTTTTCCATATCAGTGTTACCCAGTGTTTTACCATTTAGTATGTACGGGTGACTTGCATTATTCCTTCCCATGTGCATAACCTTACATTTGTCAGTGTTAAACCTCATCTGCCACTTATCTGCCCAAGCCTCCAATCTATCCAGATCCCTCTGTAGTAGTATACTGTCCTCTGTAGTATATATACAGTATACTGTCCTCTGTAGTATATATATACAGTATACTGTCCTCTGTAGTATATATACAGTATACTGTCCTCTTCAGTGTAAATTACTTTACACAGTTTAGTGTCATCTGCAAAAATGTATACTTTACTATGCAAGCCTTCTACAAGATCATTAATATATTGAAGAGAATAGGGTCCAATACTGACCCCTGAGGTACTCCACTAGTGACAGTGACCCAATCTGAGTGTGTACCGTTAATACCCACCCTCTGTTTTCTATCACTGAGCCAGTTACTTACCCACTTACAGACGTTTTCTCCCAGTCCGAGCATTCTCATTTTATATACTAACCTTTTATACGGTACAGCGTCAAATGCTTTGGAGAAGTCCAGATACACGACATCCATTAATTTGCCGCTGTCAAGTCTAGAACTTACCTCCTCATAGAAACTGATTAAATTAGTCTGACATGACCGATCCCTCATGAAGCCATGCTGATATGGCGTTATTTGCTTGTTTTCATTGAGATCCTCTAAGATAGCATCTCTCAGAAAACCTTCAAACAGTTTACCCACAACAGATGTTAAACTTACCGGCCTATATATTATATATTGACTATTGGCACCACATTTGCTATACGCCAATCCTGTGGAACACTGTCAGTATAGAGTCCGCAAATATCAGAAATAAGGGTCTGGCTATGACATTACTTAATTCTCTTAGGCCCCTTTCACACGGGCGAGATTTCTGCGCGGGTGCAATGCGTGAGGGTCTGTGCACATGAGCGGTGATTTTCACGCATCACTTGTGCGTTGCGTGAAAATCGCAGCATGCTCCTCTTTGTGCGTTTTTCACGTAATGCAGACCCCATAGAAATGAATGGGGTTGCGTGAAAATCGCAAGCAAGTGCGGATGCGGTGCGATTTTCATGCACGGTTGCTAGGAGACGATCGGGATGGGGACCCGATCATCATTATTATTTTCTCTTATAACATGGTTATAAGGGAAAATAATAGCATTCTGAATACAGACTGCATAGTACAATAGCGCTGGAGGGGTTAAAAAAAAAAAAAAAAAAAATTTAATTCACCATGGTAAAAGATCATGTGACGGACCATGTGATGAGCGTAGTGACGTCATCAAAGGTCCTATTCCTCACAAAAGAAGACAGAAGAGATGCCGGCTGCGCGAACAAGTGGATTAAGGTGAATTAAATTTTTTATTTTTTTTTAACCCCTCCAGCCCTATTGTACTATGCATTCTGTATTCAGAATGCTATTATTTTCCCTTATAATCTACACAACCTTGAACCCACACCTGAACTTCTTTGAAGAAGTTCGGTTCTGGGGACCACCTTCGGGGGAACGCAATCGCAGTCAAAACTGACTGCAATTGAGTAACTACTCGCGTGTTTTTGCCGCAATGCACCGGGACGCATCCGGACACGCTCGTCTGCAAGGGGCCTTAGGATACAGGGGTGTATGTCATCTGGCCCTGGCGATTTGCCTATTTTAATCTTTTTAAGTCGCTGTTGTACTTCTTCCTGGGTCAGACAGGGCACTTTTAATGGGGAATTTACTTTTACATTCTGCATGTCATCTGACAGTTTATTTTCCTCAGTGAATACAGTGAAGAAAAAAATATTTAAAATAGCTTTGCTTTCTCCTCGTCTCTCTCTGCAACTCCCTCCTTATTGCTTTATAGAGGACCAACACCTTCAGATTTATACTTTTAACCATTTATATAATTGAAGAACTTTTTTATTTTATTTATTTTTTATCAAGCGCACAATGTGGGCAAACAAGACGTCGTAAACCTCCGTTAAAGACAAACAAAAGGTGGTTTCTTTACTTGCAGAACTCTATGTAGAATATCCGGTTCGGTGCGTGGAATGCACCTGACTCGACGTCACCTTTGCACCGAATATATAATGAGAGGATCTCTGTCTCTGCCAAGACTTTCCAGCCCTTTAACCTCTGAGAGATCCACGTCTCCTGTAAGATTTACTCCTTCCTGAAAACTGCCCTCTAAACGCTACTGACCAAAGATGATCCCGAATACTGCGCGTACCCGCTGTGCCTAGACTGGTGCCTTTTAAGGATTCTTAATTAAAATAAACCAGCACTGCTCCTGAAGGATGCTCGATTTTCCTATAACAGATCTCTGCTCAGGTCCTGAACCAGAAGATGATGAACTTTTAAATCTGTAAGTAATTGGGTTCCTGCGGAATGTAAGGGGTGGTCTGGCAGCGCATGTGCTGGGCACCAGGGAAGGCACCACCTTAGCAGGTGTATTTTTAAAAAAAAAAAATTTTATGGAGTTTTTAAGTCCTGTGATTATACAGGCAGCCGACTTTCTACACAAAGGATTTCCCACTTTTTACATGAACCTAGTCCTAATTAAGGGGTCTGATGATTGGGTTAAATGGGTAATCTTCTTATAAGGTGCTGTCACTGTATTATACAAAAGGGGTTGTCTCATCTTGGACATTGGGGGCATATTCTTGCGATATGCCCCCAATGTCTGATAGGTGTGATCCCCCTCTGGGACCCGCTCCTATCCTTAGTACGGAGCCCTCAAAGTGACGGAGGGCGGCCGCCGTCCATTCATTTCTATGGGACTGCCGTAAACCCCTGAATGGAGGGGTAGCCGCGCTTGCGCAGTGCGCTTCCCATTCATTTCAAAGGGACGTCTAAAAATAGCCGAGCATGCTCGGCCGTCCGTGTGCATTCCGCAATTTGAGAAACGGCCCATTATAGAAATGCCTATTCTTGTCCGTGATTGGGGACAAGAATAGGACATGCTCTATATTTTTTGCGGGTCCGTGGAACGGAACAACGGATGCGGACAGGACACGGCGTGCTGTCCACATGTTTTGCGGCCCTGTTGAGATGAATGGGTCTACAAAATTGCGGAACGGATGCAGACTCGTTCATACGGTCGTGTGAATGAGCCCTTAATGTTTTATGACATCATGTTTTCATGGTACCTGAATATGTCACCATTATGTTTTTTCCTCAGGCTGCCACGTGGTACACGTGTGTTATTTCTGTATTGTGACATCACTGTGTGCATTATTCCATTAGGGTGCATTCACACAACCCTGTATGTATTGTGCCATCTGCAAAAAAAACAGATGACGTCCGCGTGACATCGGTGTTGCATCCGTATTTTTGCAGGCCCATTATAACGATGCCTATTCTGGCAGACGAGAATCTCGCATGTTCTATCTTTTTACAACGCAGATTGGATGCGGACCAAAAATTCTGTTCTGTGAATGGGGCCCTGCTGTGCGCATTATCCATGTACTGGGGGAACCTTTTTTCCTTGTGGAGACTGCCAAAATCTTATGGGCCATGCAGTGCTTCCTGGGAAAAGGCAAATGTAAACTTTGCGTAGTCGCTTAAACCTCTTTGACACAAGCAAGTTTTCCGTCAGGGTGCGATTCGTGAAGCAAACGCATAGTATCCATGCTCAACCCTGACCCATTCATTTTAATGGGTCTGTGCACATGAGTGTCGTTTTTCACAAATCGTTTCTGCGTTCAGGAGGAAAAAAATCGCAGCATATTCTATATTCTGCTCTTTTCACGCAGCTCTGCTTCCATAGAAGTGAATGGGGCGATGCGTTTTTCCCTGATGGTTGCTAGGAGATGGTTGTTCTTCAGTGTTTGTTTGTTTGTTTGGTTCTGTTTAGTTTTTTTCCACACAACTGAAAAACGCATCAAAATTTAGATTGCACCCACTCGGAAAAAACAAACACTGAGCACAATCGCAGATAACTCAGACTGAACTTGTCTGCAAAACCATCAGTACGGCATAAATCGTAGTGTAAGTTAACTCTTTCGTGCATTAAAGCAGTGAATTGAACGCTTTGTGTAGTAATAATAGGGGCAAATGTCTACCAATGTCCATGGTCCAAAGTTCCTTTGCTCCAGGGCACCGCACATTATCCCAGTGTTGTGACATCAATGTCAGGCCGAGTTCTTCACACTTCAGTTATTTGGTCAGTTATTTCCATCAGTTATTGGGAGCCAAAACCAGGTGTGGGTCAAAAACGCAGAACAGGAGGAAATCTTTCCCTTATCTCTCTGTCTAGATTTCACTGCTGGTTTTGGCTCCCAATAACTGATGGAAATAACTGATCAAATACCTGAAGTGTGAACTTGGCCTGAGCATTATCCCAGTACTGTGACATCACTGTGAGCCTTGTCCTTGTATTGTGACATCACTGTGAGCCTTGTCCTTTTGTATTGTGACATCACTGTGAGCCTTGTCCTTGTAGTGTGACATCACTGTGAGCCTTGTCCTTGTAGTGTGACATCACTGTGAGCCTTGTCCTTGTAGTGTGACATCACTGTGAGCCTTGTCCTTGTAGTGTGACATCACTGTGAGCCTTGTCCTTGTAGTGTGACATCACTGTGAGCCTTGTCCTTGTAGTGTGACATCACTGTGAGCCTTGTCCTTGTAGTGTGACATCACTGTGAGCCTTGTCCTTGTAGTGTGACATCACTGTGAGCCTTGTCCTTGTAGTGTGACATCACTGTGAGCCTTGTCCTTGTAGTGTGACATCACTGTGAGCCTTGTCCTTGTAGTGTGACATCACTGTGAGCCTTGTCCTTGTAGTGTGACATCACTGTGAGCCTTGTCCTTGTAGTGTGACATCACTGTGAGCCTTGTCCTTGTAGTGTGACATCACTGTGAGCCTTGTCCTTGTATTGTGACATCACTGTGAGCCTTGTCCTTGTATTGTGACATCACTGTGAGCCTTGTATTGTGACATCACTGTGAGCCTTGTCTTGTGACATCACTGTGAGCCTTGTCTTGTGACATCACTGTGAGCCTTGTCTTGTGACATCACTGTGAGCCTTGTCTTGTGACATCACTGTGAGCCTTGTCTTGTGACATCACTGTGAGCCTTGTCTTGTGACATCACTGTGAGCCTTGTCTTGTGACATCACTGTGAGCCTTGTCTTGTGACATCACTGTGAGCCTTGTCTTGTGACATCACTGTGAGCCTTGTCTTGTGACATCACTGTGAGCCTTGTCTTGTGACATCACTGTGAGCCTTGTCTTGTGACATCACTGTGAGCCTTGTCTTGTGACATCACTGTGAGCCTTGTCTTGTGACATCACTGTGAGCCCTGTCTTGTGACATCACTGTGAGCCCTGTCTTGTGACATCACTGTGAGCCCTGTCTTGTGACATCACTGTGAGCCCTGTCTTGTGACATCACTGTGAGCCCTGTCTTGTGACATCACTGTGAGCCCTGTCTTGTGACATCACTGTGAGCCCTGTCTTGTGACATCACTGAAGACATTGTCCCCCACGCTCCTGAGAATGAGGGTCCCGTTCTGCCGTCTGAATGGAGTGGTAGGTAGCCACTCCATTCATTCTCTATGGGACTGCCAGAGATTGCTCACGTACAGAATAGAGCACATGCTAAACCTGCCGCTCCATTAGAGCGGGGGAACAGGAATCCTTATTCTTGGGATCTGTGGAGGTCCCAGTGGTCAGGCCCCCACTGATCATCTATCCACCATCCTGTGGATAGGGGATGACTTTAAAGAGTCGCTGCACTTTCACACAGTTTCATTCAATAGAGAATGGTCTAAATAGCTAATTTCTAAATCGCTTCATTTGAAAGATCTGCCTGCGTCCTCCTGAAAAAAGCTGTAGAGTCATGGCCATGAGGGGTCTCACTTCCACCTAATTTGCAGTTCGCTGCCTGTTCTCAGGCAAGATCCGTCCCTGGTAACAGAGACGCAGAAGACGGCTCACAGGAAGTGGGGGCATGTCGGAGCTCGCTGAGACCCTGAGCCTGATAAAAGAACTGCTTCTACACAGCTTTTAAAGATTATGGGAGCCTCCTGTGTGTCTGTAAGTGTGATCTCCCCTTCCTTCTCTTTTCTGTGAGCTCCAGAGCTGAAAAAAACAAAACTGTGTGAATTAAGGGAAAAGACGTCACAGCAGTACAGTGCTGGCAGATTGCACAGAAGGAGTATGCCTCCTGCTTCTAAGTGAAATGCATCTAGCTGTGCAGCTGAAACAGAGAATAATATGGCTGAAAAGAACATTAGGGAAGCCCAAAAAAGACACACTCCTTCAGTTATTGAACAAAGCGCAGCCATTATGCAAACCGTTTTTGAAAACTTAGGTATGCGTTACAACAAAGGAACCTTTTTAAACTGTGTTGCATGGTAATATCAACTTAATGTTAGCTTGTCTGCAACATCAGATATAGGAATAAAAAAGACTCAATCTAATCTGGTGGCTTTCTGTGTGTTTAGTGAACATGCGTACTTGATGGGTTGCTTTAATAAGAAAAACACTATAAAAAGTTGTTTATGGCAGCTATAAAGTCTGATTTATAATGCTCGGAGCCAAGTTACTCCTGACCCTTCTCCTGTTGCATCAGTTTGCTGCCTTCTCTACACAATGTGGGTGTAAAGGTCAGCGAGTGCAAACCCCCTGTCCTCCGTGACCAACCTCCTCAGAGGGGGATGACCAAGTGTACCCCTCGTTCTTGTGAAGTGAATGGGACGGATTCTCGTAGCTACACCTGCTCACCACTGCTGTTGTGACGGTGAGCAGGTAAATAATGAAGGCAAGACTGCGCTGGCATGGCGCATGCTTTCTCTTCCACCAGCTGATCGGCGGGGGTGCTGGGTGTCAGACCCCTGCCGATCTGGTGTTGAGGTCATCAATAAAAATAACTTTGACAACCCCACTATTCTAATGACCAGGAGGGCCATTACCACTCTTTTGCACCTTGCTGCCATCTTCTATACGCTAACTTGTGAAATCCAAATGCATTTTGTCATCTCCTAATAAAGTGCATATTCTTCTGAAACTGTTATTTCATGTAATTTGCCTGGTCTACCAGTATGTGGAAGCAAACACTTGGCAGTGCTAGTTGCAGGGAATGGACCGGATCTCTCTCTCTCTCTCTTTCTCTCTCTCTCTCTCTTTCTCTCTTTCTCTCTTTCTCTCTTTCTCTCTCTCTCTCTCTCTCTCTCTCTCTCTCTCTCTCTCTCTCTCTCTCTCTCTCTCTCTCTCTCTCTCTCTCTCTCTCTCTCTCTCTCTCTCTCTCTCTCTCTCTCTCTCTCTCTTTCTCTTTCTCTCTCTTTCTCTCTCTTTCTCTCTCTTTCTCTCTCTTTCTCTCTCTTTCTCTCTCTTTCTCTCTCTTTCTCTCTCTTTCTCTCTCTTTCTCTCTCTTTCTCTCTCTTTCTCTCTCTTTCTCTCTCTTTCTCTCTCTTTCTCTCTCTTTCTCTCTCTTTCTCTCTCTTTCTCTCTCTTTCTCTCTCCTCAGGGAGAGGTTGTGTGCAGGCCAGCAGAGCTCTG
This sequence comes from Bufo bufo, assembly GCF_905171765.1. NCBI lineage: Eukaryota > Metazoa > Chordata > Amphibia > Anura > Bufonidae > Bufo > Bufo bufo. Next base: position 205,913,664 of record NC_053397.1, read on the forward strand.
TCTGCTCTGCGAGGCCCTGCCTGTGAAGTCTACATGGCTGCATGTTCCCTCCTGGGCTTGCATTGCCTAATTCCAAGCTAAAGTTAGAGCTTGAGGTACTAAATGCCAGGACAAAAAGTTCCTAGGATTACAGTAAGAGACAGACTACTATTGCTAACATAGCAGAGCTGAGAGAGCTACACTAAGGATACAGTAGAGAGGAGTTTGTTTGCAGAATAGTATTTGCCTGCAGAAACCTATTGGAAACCAAGATAAGGTCTGGAAACTGTATGGATTACAGTTTATGCAAAGTAAAGCAACTGTTCAACCGTTTACCAAGTCTGGACTCAACTTTGTTCTACCCCTTTTGCACTGCTTCAGACGACCATGTCTGGGATCCACCCGTATTCAGGTAGGAGCACCGTGACAAAGTGTTACACAACATCTCCAGGGATATTGTGGCTTATTTAACACCACTCTGGCCTTCCTACACTGGGTACCAACATTACCATCTACAAAGGGGACTCCATGTCACGTTTACTATAAGAGGGACATATTTAGTAGAAACCTCCCAAGGGGCAAGGGATCCCCCAGACGCTGAACCCGGCTGTTGCACTATCTCTAATGCATGTCTTGAGTGAATTTGGAAAAATCTAACATTTAAATGAAATGGATACATAATTTGGACGCATTCCAAAGATATAGATAATGAAGACATAAAGCTAACAGTTTGTGCCACAAACATACAGAGCCTAAAATGCAACATTTAAAGGCTATGGACACCTCTGGGGGCATTTTATTTTTTATTATTGCACTGTATTCATTTTGAGCTAAACATTTTATTTCAATTGATCGTTATTAAAAATGTTGAACCCCTTGAGATTCTCTAGTAGCAGGCTCTGTGTTTTTATTGTTTTCCATCAGACAGATCAGCTGACCTCTGATCTCTGACTTTATAAACTCTCATTATAGCTCCATGCTTATCTTGCTGATAAGAATGTGGCTTAAATAAGTGTTTTTCAGCTACTAGTAACTTAGAGATAAGGGTTTTTAGATGACAGCACAAAGTGAAAGTGCAGCTAGGCAGAAATTAACCCTTTATGACAAAACTGCTGAATATTTTTAATAAACCCCAATTGAAAAAATGATTTTAAGCCCAAAATGAGTAAAATGCAATCGTGACAAAAAAAATGCCCCCGAAGGTGTACATAGCCTTTAATGAACCGGGCAGGGATTCCCAGAAACTTTATCTTGCACCTGCGGATGGATTGGGCACTTGACCTTGGCTAAACGGAAACAACATTTTATCTTGCATTAAGCTTTAAAACAATTAAATTTTTGTTCACCAAAAAACAGACAAATGACTTCAACAGCTGCCATGTAATACTACATTTCCATAATACCAGGAGGGTTGCGTCTTCTAGAAATGAATGGAATTGCTGTGGCAGTCGCAAGAAATCCAAAACAGCTGGATTTCGTGCGACTGCCGCAACAATCCCATTCAGTTCTATGGGATCACCATTAATGATGATTAATGGTGAACCTGGCGTAATCCTCGATCTGAGACTTCTAAGTGGAGACCATCTTTGAAGACCCAACATTCACCAATGGGTAGCTAATCCGTTGTAAAAGCGTGGTGGGCGATGTGCCCTTTCCAGTAAGGCCTGTTGCCATAAACTAGCAATTGCACTTACTGACTGTTCTTTTTTCCTTTGCTGGGGGCCAATTTAAAGGATTGGTGCAATCTGTATATTCGGTTCTTTCTCTCTCCTCGGCACACAAGGATGGAGGCTCTTTGGAGCAGGCCTCGCACTATGCTCCCTGGATCCTCCCTCAGAGGCGGCAGGTTCTGAATAGGGCACAATAAACTAAATAGTGCTACCATGTTCATTGGAATAACATCAAAGCGCAGAAAATATATTAACCGAAATGGCAAATGTTGACCCTTTTGCAGTGGTCCTCTGGGGCACTACATAGCTATGTAAGGGGGTGTCATACTGTGTTAAAGGCACTTAAGGGGCATTAAACTGTGTGGGGGGCACATATATTAACAATGTGATAGGGAGGAGCTTAGCGGTGATATTGGGCAGAGCTTGGTGTTATCAAGGGGCCCCAGACATAACTTTCCTTAGGGTGCTTATATACTAGAAGTTACCCAGAAGGTACATGTGTAGGTAATCCAGGCCATTTACATATTTTTGTTTTGTGTTGGGCAGAGGACCATCCATGGAACAATTGGATGTGGAGAGAGAAGGCATAAAACTGCGAGAAGACCTGAAGTTTTATTTTATGAGTCCCTGCGACAAGTACCGAGCTCGAAGGCAGATCCCATGGAAACTTGTCCTCCAGGTTCTGAAGATTGTGATGGTGACCACACAGGTAGGTGGCTCATGTATGCGGTCAGAGATGAGTCAAGAACGTCCTACCTTTTATGTTTTATGTTTTTTATCTAACTTTTTGCTGCTCGCCCTTTTCCTGTTTTTCCGCCACAACGACCATACTCTATCCATATAGAGCACATGTATACCACAGAGAAATGGGGGGCCCTCTGCTCAGGACCCCCTTTGTGTCTGGAGGTAGAGTTGTATTGATTCTTGGATCTAAGGCCCGTGAGAAGACCGTTCTTCTGATCGTTTTATATTTCCATTCCCTCTTCCAGCTTGTCCTCTTTGGGTTGAGCAATCAGCTTGTCGTCTCCTTCAAGGAAGAGAACACAATGGCCTTTAAACACTTATTTCTTAAGGGCTACACTGGCATCGATGAGGATGACTATAGCCGCACGGTTTACACGCAGAAGGACCTTTATGACAGCATCTTCCATGTGATTGACCAGGTAACACAACGGCATAATGATTCTATCTTCATAATCTCCCGTGTACCCCTGTAGGATTTGCCAATTTTATCTTTCCCATCTATGTCGCCCCATAGAAGGAAATAGAGGTGGTCGTACATGCGCACCATGGGCCATACTCGTGGGGCCTTTTGCCGACCTCTTTTTTTTTTGTCTTGATCAGTGGGGGCCCCACCGGTCAGACCCTCAGCAACCAAGCACTTAGAGCAGAATGAGCGCTATAACAGCTGGGTGCCTGCTGTTTAATACAGCAGACATCCATGGCTAATGTCCATGATTGGCAGTAATGCCAATCGTGGACATTTAAACCCTCAGATGCCTTGGTCAAATGTGACCACGTCGTCTGATAGGGTTGAAATACGGACGTGAGAGTTTTCCCCCAGCAGAGATCCTTGAAAGCATTTTAATGGTATTAATGAGCCTGAGCCTGTACTAGGATTAGAGGTTCATTATTTGTATATCACAGTTCATGCCAGCAGGTGGCAGCACTGCACTGTGATATAGTGATTTCTTTATAGAATAATAGAGCAAATTCCATTATTCTCCAAGTTTCAATCTGATTGCAAGTTGTGGTCCACTTGGGGACCTAAAAAAAAAAAAGTAAAGTTTTGAAAAAAATAAATAAAAATAGAACAATTCAAACTACCCCCTTTCCCTAAAATAAAAAGAAATTAATAATTTAAAAAAATAACATCATGGGCATTGCCGTGTGCAAAAACACCCGTGCTATTTAAAATATTTTAAAAAAACGTATCCCATATGTGGAATGGCGTAACAGAAAAGTCCGTTTTTTTTTCATGACTTTATTACCCCCCCAAAAAAATAATAAAAAGTGATCAAAAAGCCATTCACACCCCAAAATGTTAATACCCAAAACTACAGATCCTCCTGCAAAAAATGAGCCCTCATAAAAGTTACGGCGTCGGAATACAGCGATGACTAGAATTATTTTTTTCAGTATTAAAACGCAAGACAAACTATACATATGTGGTATCGCCATAATCGTACTGATCTGTAGAGTAAGTCAGTTTTACCGCATAGTGAACGCCATAGAAATAAAACCAGGTAAAACTGTGGTGAAATTGCGTTTTAGTTTTAGTTTTTTCAAATTCTACTCTATTTTTTGAATTTTTTTTCCCGCTTCCTACTACATTGTATGCAATATTAAATGGTGGTATTAGAAAGTACAACTTGTTCCTGCAAAAAAGTCACATTTTCCATGTGAACGGAAAAATAAAAAAGTTATGGCTTCGGGAAGGCAGGGAGCGGAAAAACAAAAAAAATTGAAAATTGCTGTGCCAGGAAAGGGGAAAGTGCAGAGGATGCAGAATTTGCAGAGAGAGCAGAGCCTCTAGGTGTAATGACAACGCCCCCGTTGCTCCTAGAGGCTCATTTGCATATATTAAAGCATCATTTTTCTCAGCAATGCGGACACATATGAACATGGGACCAACACAGATGGCTTCAGCTGCCAAGCGCACATGTAACAGGTCAGCCAGTGTCATAGGTACAAAACTGCTGACAGATGCCCTCTAAGGTTTTGTCATTGCGAAAAATAAAATCAAGTATATAAGCCTTTTAAACCTATTCGCTCCTTGGTTGTCAGTGGTAATTTGTCAAAGGCACCTGATTACTTATTGTGTATCTGCAGTACCGTCAGATTGGAAACCTCTCGCTTGGTACAGTCAGCTATGACAATGACGAAAAAAGAAAAGGTCTGAAGATCTGTAAACAGCATTACCACAGGGGGTCACTGCACCCCTCCAATGATACCTTCTATATAGACCCAACTGTGGAAACTGGTAAGTACATTGTGTTACCTCAAACGCATTTGTCTGAAAGAAAAAACGGATCAACGGATTTCCCCGATCTGCCGTAATCGCAGCAACTATTGCTCCCAGCGTGAACTCCTCCTTAGAAAGAACGTTTTAAAAAAAATGTATATGTACAAGGTGGATACACAGAAACATCATAGTATATTAGACAAAGGAACATTCTTTATGTGTAGAATTAAGACTATTCAAGCATCAGTATAGGAAAGGATTCTTTACGGTTAGAGTAGTCTAAGCACAGAATGACCTACCTGAAGGGGGAGTAATGACATTTAAAGTTGTTGTTAAAGGGGTTGTCCTATTAAAGGTGTTGTCCAGGCTCAGACCTGAACCCGGACACAAGCCGAGCTGCACTCATTCACCATGAATGAGTGGAGCATCGGAGCGTTTTACTGAATCGCGCAGGGCAAGGGAATTTTCTTGAGATCCGGTGGCACTAATGGGCTCTACATAGGTAAGCTAGGTGGAGGCTTCCTCCTAGCAGTGAGCCCGGTGACATCACCGGCACTAATGGGCGGGCTTTAGCGCTGCCCTAGCCTGTTTTTTACAGGCTAGGGCAGCGCTAAAGTCCACCGATCAGAGCCGGTGATGTCACCGGGATCACTTCTAGGCGGAAGCCTCCACCTAGCTGTGTCCAAATGTAAACGAAAAGCCCTCGCCCTGCGCGATGCAGCGCAGGACAAGGGGGAGTATCGGAGTATAAAAAGCTCTGATGCTCCACTCATTCATGGTGAATGAGTGCAGATCGGGTTGTGTCTGGATTCAGACCCCTTTTAAGACAGTTTATCCCCCTACCCCATAGGATAGCGGATAAGCGTCTGATCCGCAGGGGGACGACCGCTGGGGGGGGCCTGTACTCCCCAGTATGAGTGGAGCGTCGATCATGCATATGTTGTACTGCCACTCTGTTCAACTCTATGGGCCTGCCAGAGAGGGTCGAGTACTAGTGCTCCGCCATCCGCAGCAGTCCCATAGAGTTGAACCGAGCGAAGGACGCGCGTGTGCCTGTTACTCCATTCAAAGGGGAGGATCATGGGTCCCCGTTCTCATTACTTGGTCGGACCCCCGCCGTGCACCACCCTCTTATATACCTATCTCCATATATATCGATGGGTGGTCTGCGGGCTCCCAAGGTGTTCCAATCCTATGGATGATGTGAGCCTATGGAGGGGGATACAGCGCAGCCTTCCATCAGAGGTGTACATCAGGAGCTTTTCAATCTCGGGGTATACGTAATAATAATAATCTTTATTTCTATAGCTCTGACCTATTCCACATCGCTTTACAATCAGGGGGGTCAAGTACAAGCAAAAACATACATTACATGGCAACAAACAAGTCAACAATTAAGAGGAATGAGGGCCCTGGTCCCAAGAGCTTACAATCTATGACCGGATCGTTGAAACACATTTTTGCTTATTAAAACCCATATAGACCCTTCCTCGTATGTCGTATATATTTTATTTGCAGCAGTATGACTGGTACAGTAGGAATGTCGTCAGTGTTTGCACACATCCAGTAATCTCTCGCACGCCTTGGACTGAACATATTTTTTTTTTGTACTTTTTAGAGTGTTTGCATATGGAACAGGAGGTTTTAGTGAACGGTCTACCTCGTGACTACATAAATGCCTCTTTCTTCAATCTGGAGTTTTACAGGTAATCGCTCCTATGTTGTTGTGTTTTAGCTTCAAGTCTATTTATATATTTTATTGGATTTTTTATTTTTTTTTTGTTTGTTTTCAGGCTTATTAAAGTTGAAATCTCCTTTAGGCTGAAAGGAATCGATCTGCAAACGATCAGAGTCCGAGAGCAGCCCGACTGCTACTTGTTCCACAATAAGGCAATTACTGACTCTGATATACTGTATAGAAATGGTTAAGATCTTTCTCTTCGGCTATGTTCAGACACCGCAGAATTCCCAGGGATCTGCGGTGTCGCTTCTGAAATCTGCAGTTTAAAAAAAAGTCTGCTACATGGAGTCTAAGGGTATGTTCACATGGCGGATTTAGAAAATCATCCTACAAAATTCAGCGCTTTTTTTTTTTTTTTTTTTTTTTAACCCATTTATGCGTTTTTTTCAATGGGTGTTTTACTTCAATACAAAACTACATTTCTAGCTTGTGGTTTTTGCTGAAGATTCTTGAGAAAAACCACACCGAAAACTTGTAACTACCCATGTTTTTTTGACACTTTAATTCGGCATGGACTCCGATCCAAGATTGGGCATGCTGCTGCATTTTCTTCCCTGTGCTGCTTTCTATTGAATGGGATGCAGTTTCTGGAGCAGATTTTTTTTGAGGCAGAAATGCACCGACATTTGTGAACTAACCCTTAGGCTGCATTCACGCCACCACCAAAACTGCAAAGAGGCCCCTTTTTAATGCCTGTTTGTTTTTTTTAAAGGGTGGTTCCTAAAAGATGGCTATTAAATAAATAAATATATATCATTTTTTTTTTATTTTTTACCAATGGATGTTCACTTTAATACAAAACTGGATCCACACCAAAAACCCACAGAATAAGGCCTCATGCACACGAACGTATTTTGTTTCCGTGTCCGTTCTGTTTTTTTTGCGGATAGGACGCAGACCCATTCATTTCAATGTGCTGTCCGCATCACTATGTCCGTTCCGTAGCCCCGCAAAAAAAAAACATGTCCTATTCTTGTCCGTTTTTAGGCATTGTTACAATGGATCCGCAAAAAAAAAAAAAAAAAAGGATGGCATACGGATGTCATCCGTTGTTTTTTTTTTGCAGAACGCAAAACACATACGTTTTTGTGTGCATGTAGCCTAAGATTTAGAAAATGCACATACACACAGAGCTGTTTAATGCTTCCCATTCATTTAGTTGGGAGATTCAGCCCGAATTCTGCCCCAAAATAGGACATGTGTAACAGGCGCCTCCCCCTGGGGCCCTCTATAACTCGACCCAGGTGTAGGAATACCGAGTGGTATAGTGCGGCCTAAAATGTCCCATTGTGTGTCGTGGTGCTCCTACCTTGATACTGCTGGACCCGGCTTTGCCTCCGAAGCAATAAATAGGGGGAATAATTAAGGGATTTGGAAGAAAGATGGAGTCCAGACCTTGTATGTAGTAGAACAGCAGCTTTACTTTGCATAAACGTTCTCCAAAACGATTTACAGACTTTGTCTTGGTCCCAGCAGGCTTTAACATTAAAACTGGCAGGCAAACTCGACTCTGCTACATCTGTTTCTCTCTGGCTCTGCCGTACTGACAGGCTGACTGTATAACTTTGCTTCTTCTTGTATGCTGCACTTCTTTCTATGTTCTGTCTCTAGATTAGGCCAGGGAACTTTCCTCCCGGCTCCTGAGGCTCTAAGCTTTGGCCTCCATGGCCAGCAGAGCTGAGGGTGCTCTGGCTGGCTTGGGCACGTCCAGCAGAGACGTGCCCCCTGCACACCTTCCCCAAGCAGGGGGTAAGCTAAACTAACTGGACTCTGTCCCCACCCTTCCTGCAGGAAGTGGAACTCGCCCACCTCTCTCCAGGCGGGGGTTAGAATGGAATGGAAGGTTCCATTCTACCTAAGTATATCTCTGCTGTGTTTGCTGCCACCTGCTGGTGAACCAGGCACATTACATATAAACAGTTGCAAAAATTAGAAAAGCATAGTGTGGTGAACCTGGAATAAAATGCACAAGATGACATTAGGTTAGACCATAAAAGATAGTAACAGGGTGCCGAAGTGGTAACGCCACTCTGGGGTGTTACACATGCTGCTTCTCTTTTCCAAGTGGTAAAAAAAGCAAGCGCTGCTTTGCATTGAAATGAATGGGAGGCTGTTTTGGTGCATTTTTTTGGGATCAGATTTTGAGGCGGAAATGCTCCAAAATTAGTGCTAAAACCTCTGTGAACTTGGTAATCTTGTCCCTCCATTTACAGAAGATCTGAACTGTACAGTCATAGGTGTCGCCCTCTTCTGTATTACAGATGTTATTTTTCCCTTATGGGTTTTTCCATGTGTATGGAGGAATCCTATTCAGTATTTTCCGGTTTTGCTTTTATCATTTATTTTTTTAAAGTAGGTTTCCTGGCCAAATTTTTTTGGAATTGCTGTCCTTCTGCACCTTTTGAGAATATATGAACTGGTTATGATAAAAAAAATATATAAAATAAATAGTTTTGACTCCTCAAAACAACAACAACAACCACATCATACTGTCACTTCCTGACTGATTTATGCTCAGATAACTGGGATCACATTATTGTTTATTTTATTTATTTATTTATTTATTTATTTATTATTATTATTTTCCTAATCTTTCCAGATAACCTTCAATAACCAGGTGCACAGCGGCAAAGTCAAGATTTTCTTTGATAGCGATGCTACCATTCAAGACTGTAGAGACTGGCACATATCCGGCTCCAGTAAGTCCCTCGTTCTGCAGGGTCAGCATCAGTTTTAGGGTTTGAGGCAGATTTTCCTGCAGCTTTTTCAGCCAAAGCCAGAAGTGGATTTAAAAGGAATCGGAAATACAATTTTTGGATCCACTTGTGGCTTTGGCCGGAAAATGCACCTCAATAACTCCTCCAGTAAGGCTACATACACATGAACCTATTTAGTTTCAGTGTCCGTTGTTGTGTTTGTTTGTTTTTTTCCAATAGGTCCGCAAAAAATGCAGACAGTGTGCTATCCGAATCTGTATGTCCGTTCCGTAGCCCCGCAAAAAAAAATAGAATATGTCCTATTCTTGTCCATTTTGCGGACATAGATAGGCATTGTTACAATGCATCCGCAAAAAAAACTGATGCCTTTTTTTTTTTTTTTTTGCGGACTGCAAAACACATACGGTCGTGTGAATGTAGCCTTAGGCTACTTTCACACTAGTGTTAATATTTTCCAGTATTGATATTAGTCAGGGTCTCAATACCAGAAAAAAAAAGCTTCCGTTTTGTCCCCATTCAATGTCAATGTGGACAAAACGTAACTGAACTGAACAGAACTAAATGCTCTAAAATGCATTCTGTTCCGTTCTCATACCGGAGAGCAAACCGCAACTTGCTGCGGTTTGCTTTCCGTCCTGGGATGCGGAGCAAGACGGACAATGCAAGTCAATGGAGACGGATCCGTTTTATCTGCCACAATAGAAAACTGATCCGTCCTCCATTGACTTTTTCAATGGAGTTCATGACGGATCCATCTTGGCTATGTTACAGATAATACAACTGGATCCGTTCATAACGGATGAAGGCGGTTGTATTATCAGTAACGGAAGCGTTTTTGCTGAGCCCTGCCGGATCCATCAATAACGCAAGTGTGAAAGTAGCCTTAGTCTGTGAACCTACCTAGTAGGGTATGGTCCCAGTCAAGGATCTGACATGGCGGAATCCGTGCCACATCCAAACTAATCAAAATTGACGTCCCGTATGTGTGACTGGTGTTGCTACAACCTCTTGACGTGACACATTTTTGCACAGAAAATGTATTTTCAAGAATAAACGGCGTTCTGCTATGTATTCCCGAGGCACAGAAAAGCCAGTGGGCAATCCTGACGCAGACGGCCCTATTGAATGGGGCGAATCCTGGTGAGGATTTGCAGAAATTCTATTTATTTCTGCAGTGGATGTTGTAGTAAAATGCGACTTGGATTTGCAGTGTGAACATAACCATAGGCCGTGTCCAGGGACAGCAGATTTCGGCTGAGGTCCTGGAGACATGGTGAACTACTCTAGCTCATGGTGATACATTGAGTGGCGTTATATGTCTACAAATGAAGAATAAAAGGGTTGTGCAGAGGGGTAATACTGATGATCTATCCTCAGGAAAGGTCATCAATATCAGATCGGCGTGGGTTCGACTCCGATCACCCCCGCCGATCAGCATTTTAGTGCTGCTTCCTGTTCAAAGATTACCTGCGCAGTCTCTTTTGCAGCAGCTGCGCAGTGTAATTACTGTTCCATCCCATTCAAGGTAAGGGCCACGACCCCTTCCAGCAGATGATCAGTGGGGGGCCCCTGCCAATCTGATACAGATGACCTGTCCTGAGGATAAGTCCTCAATATTACTCCACTGCACAACCCCTTTAAAATGAAAGTTGTGCAACTTATTACAACTTTTTATGGAAAAGGTTATGGGGGGAAAAATTGGCGTAATTAAAAAAAAAAAAAAAAAAAAAACTCTCCAGATGTGGTTAGTCTTGTTGTGTTGCTATTAATGGGAGTTGAGCAGGCTTTCTTGTCTTTGCAGTTCAGAAGAACACCCATTACATCCTAGTTTTCGATGGCTTTGTCATCCTGACGTGCCTGACCTCGCTCATTCTCTGCACTCGATCCATCGCACTGGCTGTAAAGCTGCAGAGGGTAAGTAAGGGAATTTTACCGTACAGGGGCAGAGGAGCCGCTGGTATCTGCCATGCTTGTGGGTGTAAAGAAATACAGAGAGAGACCCATATGTAGCCCTATGCCAAGACCTCAGACGGTGCGGATCCATTCACTTCAATGGGGCCGCAAAAGATGCGGACAGAACTCAGTGTGCTGTCCGCATCCGTTGCTCCGTTCTGTAGCAAGTCTGGTTTAAGTCTGGTTGTGGGTGTAAAGGCAGAGGTATCGCTGCAAAATCTGTAACGGGGCTCATGTGCCGTGTATAAGGCTACTTTCACACTAGCGGTTTCAATTCCGCTATTGAGATCCATCATAGGATAGTGGATGAAAACGCTTCAGTTTTGTCCCCATTCATTGTCAATGGGGATAAAACTGAACGAAACGGGAGAGCTCCAAAATGCATTCCGTTCCATTTGGTTGCATCCCCATCGCGGACAAAATAAAGCTGCAAGCGGTGTTTTTCTGTCTGCGATGTGGTGCGGAGCAGTGTTTTCTCTGACACAATAGAAAACGGATCTGTCCCCGATTGACTTTCAACAGTGTTCATGACGGATCCGTCATGGCTATAGAAGACATAATACAACCGGATCCGTTCATGACGGATGCGTGCGGTTGTATTATTGTAACAGAAGCATTTTTGCAGATCCATGACGGATCCGCAAAAAAACGTTAGTGTGAAAGTATATAACGTCCATAGTAAAATCAGCCCCTGGTGCACGGAACAGGTAAGAGTCCTTTGGTAGCAAAACAATAATAAATGAAGTTCCAGCACCGCAAAGTAATTGTTGTGTCGCTTGTCTCTTTATTCGTGGTAGCAAAATTACAGCATGTGGATCACTGGTGTTGGAGTGTGAGGTTTGATCCACCACGAATAAAGAGACAAGCGACACAACAATTACTTTGCAGCGCTGAAACGTCATTTATTATTGTAGTGTGAAAGTAGCCTAAGGCCTCATTCACACAGTCAGTGATTTCCATCAGTGATTTTCAGCCAAAACCAGGTGCGGCTCTAAACACAGAACAGGTGCGGATCTCTCCCTTATACCTTATGTCTGTGGAGGCTCCAATCCTGGTTTTGGCTCACAATCCCTGATGGAAATCACTGACCAAAATAGTGACGTGTAAATAAGGCATAATACTGTATGTATCAGAGAGGTCATCGATAGTGATGGACGAACATCAGCCGGGACGGTTCGCGAACCGCGCGTTCGCGGCGGGCCCCATTGACTTTAATGGCAGGCGAACCTGAAAAACCTTCAGGTCATATTTGCAGCCACCAAATACTTACTAGAAGTGCACAAATGGTCCCACAACATGGACAGTGACATACCAGAGGGGGATCAATGGCAAAAATCCCCACAAAAAAGATGTATTTTAATCAGGGAAAGGGAAACTCTCAAAAATGTGCCCTGCTGGAGCCTAGAACAATTTTATTTTAGGCCTCGGGAGTACAGGCCCCAAAAATGAGGCATTCACCTGACAGAAAAATCTTTTTATGCCGCTGTATATACATAAGACAAGGAACATTCTTTGTTCTGGGTGGTGGTGGATACGTGTGGGCTGGCATGAGGAAATTTTAATTACAGGTGTTGAATTCCTCCGAGATCCATGCCTCATTCATTATAAATGTGAGGTAGTCCACACTGTCGTGAGCTAGGCGAGTGCGCTTATCGGTTATGATTCCCCCCCCCCCCGCTGCATTGAATGTTCTTTCGGACAGGACACTTGATGAGGGGCAAGCCAAGAGTTCCATGGCAAATTGTGCCAGCTCTGGCCACAGGTCAAGCCTGCACACCCAGCAGTCCAGGGGTTCCTCGCTTCTCAGAGCGTCCACATCAGCCGTTAACCCGATGTAGCTGGACACCTGTCGGTCTAGGCGTTCCCTGAGGCTGGATCCGGAGGGCGGCTGTCGATGGGTTGGCTGCAAGAAGGATCTCATATCCGAAGTGACCAACACATCTTCAAACCACCCTCTTCTTGCAGGTGCGGTATTATTGGTACCCGCACCTGTTTCGCTGTGGGTGGAAATTCCTTTGCCAGCGCCCGCAACAGCAGAATGCAGCATCTCTCACAGCAAGGCCTGGAAATGCTGCATTCTGACAGCGGACATGTGATGCTGGTAACATGTCCGCCATTTTGTGTTTGTACCGGGGGTTTAAGTACATTGCCACCCAGTACTGGTCCTTGCCCTTTATGCTTTTTATACAGGGGTCCCTCTTCAAACACTGGAGCATGAAGTCCCCCATTTGCACTAAATTGGAAGCGGTGGAGCGCCCTGGCTCCTGCTCATCGCCCAGGAGAATGTCGTCCTCGGTCTCCTCCCCCCAGCCACGGACAACACCAGGGATCCCCAAAAAGTTTAAAGTTCCCCTCAAAGCATGCTCTTCTTGCTCCTCCTCCGCCCCGGCACCATCCTCCTCTGACTCCTCTTCAGACTCCTGCTGACTTGTCTCAGATGGAGTAGCCCCCCTGGGAATTCATTCAGCATTGCGACTTCCTCATCCTCCTGCACCTGCTCCTCGACAGCTTGATCAATGACATGACGCAATGCACGCTCCAGAAAGAAGGCGTAAGGTACGATGTCCCTGATGGCACCCTGGCTGCGACTGACCAGTTTGGTGATCTCATCATTGCGCATGAGCAGCCACTGGCGCGGTGAAAAGAAACCAAGCTCCCCTGTCCTGCTGCAGAGTTCGTACAGTTAGTCTTTAACAGTGTGTTTCTGCTGGAGCTGCCTATCGAACATATACAAGTGGGAGTTCCAGCGCGTCGGGCTGTCACAAATCAGACATCTGACGGGCAGGTGGTGTCGCCGCTGAACATCAGCAAGGCGAGCCATGGCCGTGTAAGATCTTCTAAAATGGCCAGAGATTTTCCTGGGCCTGGCCTGCCGCATTTACTTGCTGCTGAACGTGGCCATATAGCTCTGGGATGCCCTTCTGGGAGAAATATTTCCTTCCGGGGACCTTCCATTGCGGTGTGCCAATGGCCACAAATTTTCTAAAGGCCTCAGAGTCCACCAGTTTATATGGCAGCAGTTGGAAGGCTAGCAGTTCTGACAAGCCAGCGGTCAGCCGTTGGGCAAGAGGGTTATCCGGCATCATCAACTTTTTATGCTCGAACATTTGGACCATGGAAGCCTGCCTTTTGCCAGATAAACGCAACGACGGCACGGTGGAAGGTGGAGTGGAGGACAAATGGAAGGAGAAGAGGCAGGACGTGGAGCGCCAGGAGTGTGGCTTTGTGGGTTCTGACGGCGTTGCTCCCACTGGGCTCGGTGATGGCAGGCCAGGTGCCTTCTTAAAGCGGTTGGCCCTAGGTGAGTGTTGGGCTTACAGCGACTTATGCGTTGACAGCACAGGCTGCAGATGGCAACACTATTGTCAGCAGCTGACACGTAAAAAAAAAAAAAAGACCACACTGCGGAGCCATGTGCCGGCGTCCTGGGAGCGCAAGAAGTGACCGTGCATGGTGGATGGCTCGCTCTAGATACATTTCCAGTCTGCTTTTTGCCTCCTGTGCACTGTGAGCTCTTCCTCTTCTTCTTTCTTTTTCTTCTTCTTTCTTTTTCTTCTTCTTTCTTTTTCTTCTTCTTTCTTTTTCTTCTTCTTTCTTCTTCCTTCTTCCTTCTTCCTTCTTCTTTCTTTCTTCTTTCTTCTTTTTTCTTTCTTTCTTTCTTCTTTTTTCTTTCTTTCTTTCTTCTTTCTTCTTCTTTCTTTTTCTTCTTCCTTCTTCCTTCTTCCTTCTTCCTTCTTCCTTCTTCCTTCTTCCTTCTTCCTTCTTTCTTCTTTCTCCCTACCACTGACATTTGAGATCTGAGTAGGCTGCGCATCGATAAGGTCTGGGAATGGATGGGAAAATAATTCCTCTGCCTCAGGTGGAGGGGGCTGAATGAGCCAATCAAGCAACTCTGGTGCATCCTTTGAAGTAATCGCACGCGCCTTCTCCAACTTCCCACTTAGGCTCCGGCCTGGTGCACCTGCCCGACCCCCTACACCCCTGCGGAATGGCCTGCCTCTTCCTCTGCCTGTTATTTTTAAAATGACCCTGTGCTTAAGCCCCTAGAGAAGAGCAGTATTTGTGGAAGCAGGTATATCGCAGCCCTCAATCAATATTTGGTGGAAGCTGGTATATCAAACACCTTAATCAGTATTTTGTGGAAGCGGGTATATAGAACCCATCAGTTTTTTTGGGGCAGCAGATATATCACACCAGTTGCAATTAGTTATTCCAATAGAGCTTGTCCCTCTATCTAGCTGCAGTATCACAGCAGAACCGCACACAACTGCTGCACAATAAAAATGCACTATAATATACTTTCTATGTTAGAAAGTATATTATAAGTGTATCACACCCCTCTATATCACACCTATCGATAGCACACCTATACCAGTCCTTAAATGGACTTTTGTGGCCCTATTAGCTAGCGTTTGGTGTCCCTGCTCCACACAGCAACCTCTCCCTACACTGGCAAAACACTGAATGTAAAATTGCTGCCAGATCGGGTTCTGTTATAGGGTGGGGGTATGTCCATGTGCTGAAACGTCTCAATTGGCTGTCCTGTCCCACCTGATGTGTGTGTCATGGGTCAAAGTTCGGCGCAATGCAAAAGAATATGGCGCCGGCGGGCACCGCCATATGTAACAAAACCGAAGAGTCCTTACCGCCCTGTGTCCAAAAATACAGAATACGGTACTTCATTGAAGACATTAATTAATAAAATAACATTAAAAAACCTCACTAAATAGAAAATATGCAGTGGCTCCGAGAGGTAAGTCAGTACATAAACTGTGTACATCATAGGTTGGATAATACAGTAAATGCCCCAATATACAATCAAATAAAAAAATGCCATTATCTGATAGTAATCAACGATTTCTATTTGGGTACTAACAGACGTACTACTTGCACCACTTTATCGTTTTTATTCATTTTTGATATTTGCAGGCTTTTTTTTTATTTAATTTTTTATTGGTTTACAGTATATTTTAAAGTTACAATCCTGTTATGTTTGAATAATAAATACAAATTTTACATCAGTATCTTTGGTTTTGTTATTTCTGATGAATGAATAGTTAGGTTGTAATAATGTGAAGAATAATTGTCGTTATAGTTATAAATTAGATTTTAGTTTTATTTTATTTTTTATATAAAATAATCAATATGAATGAGTCCGCACCCATTCCGCAATTTTGATGAACGGGTGCGGACCCATTCATTTCTATGGGGCCGCAAAGGATATGGACAGCATCCGTTGCACCGTGCCACGGCCCTGCAAAAAGAATATAGAACATGTCCTATTCTTTTCCGCAATCAGGGGCTTAGCTATAGGGGGTGCAGACGTAGCAGTCGCTACCGGGCCCAGGAGCCTGAGGGACCCAAAGACCCTTGTGCCACATAAGAAGAGATTGGTATTATAGAAAGTGCATGCTGGTCAAGTTACAGTGTTACTCTGTCTGGAAGGAAGGGGTTAGGTCGAGAATATGGCATGGGGGGGGGGGGGGGGTGCTGTTTGAATTTTTACCTGAGCCAGCAGGAAGCCTATATGCCTCCCTGGCCACAAAGCAGAGGGAAGGGGGGCCCAAACTGAACTCTTGCACCAGGGCCCATGAGCCTTTAGCTACGCACCTGTCCGCAATTGCAGATCCACCTCTGGGACCCATACGATATTAGTGGCATTTCCTAGCGATATGGTGCCAATGTATGAGATAGGCCAACCCCTTTAAGCTTGAATAAGGAGGTGTATATACATGTATATACATGTACAGTTATGTTTGTGCGTGTAAAAAAATAAATATATATATATATATATATATATATATATATATATATATATATATATATATATATATATATATATATATACTCTTTGAATGAGAAGGTGTGTCCAAACTTTTGGTCTGTACTGTATATATTCCAACTTAAAGGACTCTTCCATACAAATTATACTTTCTCATACATACAAGTATTTGAAATCTATCCTGCATTAGGAGTCATTTAGTAAAAAAAAAATATATATAAATATATCACTTCTTCACCACCTGGGGGCAGCAAATAGCTTGTACTAAAGTTGTTGTTTTTTGCCTTATTTGCTTGCAGAGGTTTGTGTATTTTTTCTTGAATAAATACAACCACCACGTGTGCTCCGCTGACCGCCTAGAGTTTATAAATGGCTGGTACATCATGGTTATCATCAGCGACTTGATGACCATCATCGGATCTGTGATGAAGATGGAGATAAAAGCGAAGGTAAATTTATGGAGGGGGAGGTTGACGTTGCATGTCATGGTTATGCAGGGATGGTGTTTTTATTTTTTATTTTTCCTTTTAACCCCTTTCCACTACTCATTTTTATTTTTGTGGGGGCTGCATCAGTTTTTTTTTTTTTTTTTTGCGGGATGATTTACATTCTATTTGGTTAAACATATAATGTATTAAAACTTTCGACAGGGCGTATCGGAAGAGAACAACCATTCCACAATTTTTGAGGCTGTTTTTTGGACTTCATTTTATGCAAAAATCAATACTATATAAAAATACGTATTTCAGCCGCCATATTCTCCAGACCATAACTTGTTATATTTTTTTGGATGAGTTGACATTTCCACTGATACTATTTTGGGGGACATGTTGGCGCTTTATAAATAAAGATAATAATATCCTGAGGATAGGCCATCAATATCTAAATCTGAGAAAACCCATTTAAAGGAACACTGCAGGAAAATTAATAGTGATGTATGGTGAAGGGGCGGAGCATGACTACTTCCTTTGTGTTATTTGACTCTTGGCAGGCTCCACCCCTTTTTAAGCCCTGCACTTTCCTGGAATGTTCCTTTTAGTGACATTGCCTTGTCTAACCTTAATCACATCCACGTTGATCGTCCCTTTACCTGTCGGATGGATATTTCCCTAGATACTAATATAGTGTTACCTCTTCTTCCTATGACTGTAGAACCTGACCTCTTATGATGTGTGCAGCCTTCTTCTCGGCACATCCACCTTACTGGTTTGGGTTGGCGTTATCCGATACTTGGGCTACTTCCAAAAGTATAATGTAAGTGTGAAAGCGGTTGTTAACATTTGTGACTGCAATATGCAGTACCCCAGTGCAGGGGGTATCTACAAATGGGTTATTTAATGTTATGTCATGTTAGATGGCAAACCCCTCATAGGGGGTTAGATGGGGGCTGGCCCCACCATTAACCTTTAGGGAGATTCTACACTGGAGTTTCAGAGAGGAAAGAAGCAAAGCCCATCTGCCCCTTCTTCTTGGGTCTCAAGTTCCAGAGACTAACAGATCTCTGCAAGGGCTGCAGAAGGAGAGACTGACAGAAAAGGAGAACATGGAATCTGCATAGGAGTCAGTAAGGTAACCTACTACTACAGCTATTATGACCTTGCTGCAGTGGAGGGACACTGTTAAGACACCCTTCACGCTTGGACACATCCTGGCCGGATGTGCCATCAAGTACAGCCAAGAAATTACAGCCACCATTCCCAGAGTACTATTGCCCGCCATAGATTGTACTGAGAGAGACCTTAGAAAGATGGAGAGGAAAGAGGACAATAACTCCCATCCTTGTCTAAATTCATACATGACTATCTTGGAGAGAATTGCACTGTGTACAACTGGAACTGTGTTTTGCACTTCTTCTACCTCTGGCCATTGCACTTGCACCCATCTAAACACTTAGTAACTGGGGTGCCCGTGATGTTATCAGGCCGGAGTTCCAGAATCGGGGTGTTCCCTAAGGGAAGTAAGGGTGCCCACTCCTTTCACTGCACTAGCCCTAGAGAGCAACGGTGTGAGGATAGCCATTGTGATTGACTGTGACCGCCAGAGCCACTACCGCTCTCATCCTTCACTCCAGCTCCTCACGGGCGGCTGCTAATATACTTTTGAAGTCTCTTTAAAAGGCTGACTCGTCTACAAGCCCCTTTCCTCGCCTGTTTTGGGTGACCCGTTCCAACTCCTTATGGGTTCCAGCATATTAGCAGTAGTTGTTCTGTCACCTTAAACCTTTCAGGACTAAAGTGTATTAATCAGATTTGGAGTAATACATGGGATTATGTGCTACGTGGGCGACTGGCTACAAACCAAACATGGATAATCCTACATGGGAGACGGACGTAAACTTGTGGGGAGCATGACTGCAGTGCTTTAATGCTTAACGGGTGCCCGCCATATGTATGCAGGGTGTGCGTGCGTGTTATATCTGTACCGTACTTAAAAGTGTATAAAATGAGTCAGTTCCTGAACACCCAAAATACCCCGGGCCTGAACTGGTCAAGGCATAAAATTACAACAGATACTAAGTAACAAAAACTTGCAGCTTGAGCTCATATGATGATAAAACCATACAAAATCCACAACTCCAGCTCGCCATGAAGCAGGTGACCTCATACACTTGAATGGGGCTGAGCTGCAATACCAGCCACAGCCATGAACGAGAGGGGCGCTACGTCTACAGCGGAGATGGAAGGAAACTCAGAACTTCAATTATTTTTGTTTCCTGATCCATTGATATTGTACGTACATATGGCGAATGCTTTGTTGAAATGGAATATGACCACATCTCCCTCTGACTTCTGTCTTTCCAGGTCCTAATATTGACCATGCAAGCGTCACTTCCCAAAGTCTTAAGATTCTGCTGTTGCGCCGGAATGATTTACCTCGGGTATACGTTCTGCGGCTGGATCGTGCTTGGCCCCTACCATGAAAAGGTAAGCCGGCTTATGACCCATAGATTTGCCTTTGATTGCTGGGGAGGCTTCTTGTAGCTGAAAGTACTCCAAGCTTTCAACTTATTAAAGGGGTTGTCCAGGATTTTAATATCGATGGCCTATCCTCGGGATCAGCCGTCAATATCAGATTGGCGGAGGTCCGACACCCCCGCAATAAGCTGTTAGCTTGCAGGTCCAGTGCAGGAGCTACACAGCGCCACCTATTGTGTAGTGGACAGAGCTGGTAACTGCAGCGCTGCCCTCACTGCAGGGTGTAGTTCTGGTTCTGGCGCTATCGGCAGGGGTGTGATGTGCCGAACCCCCGCTGATGTGATATCTATTTACATTTACATGACCTTTACATCCACTGTAAAGCCTAATGCGGTTGTCAACCAGCGCTTTTTTTATGTGGTTGCCAAGCAGTTTTTTATTTTTGTTTTTTTGCATGATTGTGAATTAGGTCTTCAGTGCACCGAGGAGCGCCAGTGCTTATCCACTCTGCACTGAAAGCCGCTCCCCGTCCCATTAAGCACTGCACCATAAATTACACGATCAGCGCATGCGCAGTAAGGGTAGGTTCACACGAAGGATGTTGTCCGCAGCAGAAAACACTGTGCTGCGATTTCTGCTGTGGGTCTCCACCCGCTTTAGGTTTAACCCCATAGATTAGAGCACAATCTTGGAAAAGCGTATGGCGAAAACACTCGGATGTATGAACTGCAGCGCGGCCTCCCATTGAAAACAATAAGAGGTGGTTTCAGCTCTGATTCAGCCTGGTTTTTCAGCATGCCTAAAATCCTCCATCGGAAGCTACCCTAGACCTGCTTGTGCTGCCCAAGCATCACAATTGACTACTATGCATGTGCCAATGACATCATCCTCTTCTGGACATCATTGGCGCCTGCACAGTAGTATCTTTCAGACCATGTCCACTACAAAAATCTACAGTACTGCTCCCATCATCTATTTATCCCCAGGACTGTGACGAGGGGACATCCTCTGCGTCTGGAGGAAAGAAGGTTTGTACACAAACATAGAAGAGGGTTCTTTACGGTAAGAGCAGTGAGACTATGGAACTCTCTGCCTGAGGAGGTGGTGATGGTGAGTTCACTAAAAGAGTTCAAGAGGGGCCTGGATGTATTTCTGGAGTGTAATAATATTACAGGCTATAGCTACTAGAGATGGGTCGGTGATCCAGGGAGTTATTCTGATTGTCTGATTGGAGTCGGGAAGGAATTTTTCTTCTTTTAAAATGAGAAAAATTGGCTTTTACCTCACAGGGTTTTTTGCCTTCTTCTGGACCAACTTGCAGGATAACAGGCTGAAGTGGATGGACAGATGTCTCTTTTTCAGCCACGCACACTATGGGGAATATTTAAAGTAGTGTAAAGTAGAACTGGTTTAGTTGCCCATAGCAACCAATCAGATTTCACCTTTCATTTTTGACAGCACCTTTGGAAAATGAAAGGAGGAATCTGATTGGTTGCTATGGGCAACTAAGCCAGTTCTACATTACACCAGTCTGATAAATTTCTCTCTGTTTCTATATAAATCCACAGTGAAAACACTTTTGCTTGAATTGCAATGTGATTTGCAGCAAAGTTCCCTGGGAATCCTTGCTAAATAACTGAAGTGAATCTGCTTCATGTGAACATGGCCTTTCTGTGTGGCATGGTGCAGGAGGGGCAGTTCCATAGCGATATTATCCAGAAGGAAGGAAGGAAGGAACTAATCCGATGAACTGGATATTATAATTTTTTTTAAGTAGAAATCAATACAGCTTGCAGGCCTGATGTATAGCGGCGAGGAGAGAGAGGTAGAACCTTAGATTTGGCCATCTTGCGTTACAGCCCGAGACCCAGACCCTGAGATATCACTCTTCAGATCTCTTGTGAGTTTATATATTAAAGTAAAATCCATTCTCCGTACAGCGGTAAATAATGTAGTAAACCCCGTCTGGTGTCCATTAGTGCTGTAATTAGATGTCTGTCTGCCCATGGAGTGTCTAAAGCATACAGATCTATATCCTGGCGTTTAGTGGACAGGATATAGCGCTGCATTTCCTCTAATTTGGCGCGTAGATTATCACTAAGAGCTGATCTTCTGGGACGTTACAAGGGATTATAATGGCTTATTATTCCTGTTAAGAAACCGCCAAGAGAACGACGTGTCCGAAAATGAGATGTAACACAAGGTGATGTGTTGTTGTCAGCAACGGGTTAACAAATAACCAGGGATGCGAAGCCGCCAGAAGGGCAGATACCCCCAAATTTACCTAAATATAGTAGAAGACGATACCTTTCTAACAAAGCTAGAACCAGCCCTGTACCTGACATGGATCCAGAGATCTCCACATTCGCTGCTCCAATTGCCTAACTAGATTTATATCAATCTGGCAGTTCAGGGAGTGTGTCCTTTCTGCTGCAGCTCTATTCCCCGGAACTGCCACAGCCTCTAACAGAACATATAGCTGGTGGCAGTTGAAGATCTTAACTGAGCACGTGCGACCAGCTTAGTGAGATGGACAAAAAATAAGAAAAAGAACAAACAGCAGGTGGCGCTATACAGATAGATTTCAGTGAATAACTCAGTGGCTGTAAAAAATTTTTACTGACCTGCAATTACAAAAGTATTCAGTTCCTGGTGCTGGTTTGAAAAAAAATATGCAGAATGCTTTGTGCCACAAGCCCTTTTTTTTTTTATAGGAGTTCAGTATTGATGGCCTATTCTCAGTATCTGATCTGTTGGGTCAGACTCCCGGCACCAAACAGCTGTTTGAAGAGGTCATGGCGCACTTCCTAGGCCAGTGACATCACGTTCATCGGTCATGCGGCCCAGGCACAGCTGAGATGCAATACCAAGCATGACCACTATACCATGTATGGCGCTGTGCTTGGTATGCAGTGAAGAGACCACAGTGCTCACTGGAGTGTGGCAGACTTTTCAAACAGCTGATTGCGGAGGGTGTCAGGAGCTGGACCTCCACCGATCAGATGCTGATGAGCTATCCTGAGGACAGGACATCAATTTTGAACTCCTTTTGTAATACCACCCAAACATATCCAGATTGCTGTGTTCTAGGTGAAGGTGTAACAGGCTTGGGGACAGATTATGTATTCTTCTCCCTTTTATGAACTTTCTATAGGGAATCTCCATGTAGCTACCCCTCGAGTACTCTGTTAGCAATGGCCAACACACAAGCAGGAGTTCCAAACGGCGGAATCTTAGTATCGTAGTGTGTAAAGATAAACCAGAGACGTCTGCCCATCCAGTTTAGTCTGTTACCCTGCAATATTGATCCAGTGGAAGGCAAAAAAAACACTCATAAGGGGGATACCAATTTTTAAATATTTTTTATTTTTATTTTTTCCTGACTCCAGTCGGAAATTTAGAATAACTCCCTGAATCAACGACCCCTCTCTAGTAGCTATAACCTGTAATATTATTACACTCCAGAAATACATCCAGGCCCCTCTTGAATTCCTTTATTGTACTCACCATCACCACCTCCTCAGGCAGAGAGCTCCATAGTCTCACTGCTCTTACCGTAAAGAATCCTCTTCTATGTTTGTGTACAAACCTTCTTTCCTCCAGACGCAGAGGATGTCCCCTCGTCACAGTCACAGTACTGGGGATAAAAAGATGATGGGAGAGATCTCTGTACTGACCCCTGATATATTTATACATAGTCGTCTTTTTTTCTAAGCTAAATAACACT
The DNA here is from genome assembly GCF_905171765.1 of Bufo bufo. NCBI lineage: Eukaryota > Metazoa > Chordata > Amphibia > Anura > Bufonidae > Bufo > Bufo bufo. Next base: position 205,937,113 of record NC_053397.1, read on the forward strand.
AATGTTTATAATCTTTCTAGTCCTGTAGTCCACCCATTCCAGTTATTACTTTAGTTGTCCTCCTCTGGACCCTCTCCAGCGCTGCTATGTCTGCCTTGTTCACAGGAGCCCAGAACTGTACACAGTCCTCCTCCGTGTGGTCTGACTACTGACTTGTAAAGTGGTAGGACTGTGTGAGCAGCGAGCCCCAGAGGAACCAGTGCAGAGGATGGGAGTGGTAGTGGCCCTGATGAAGTGTTGTCTCATGGTGTACTCCCTCAGGCCGTTGTTTCCTAGGAAATGTAGTTTTGAAGAATGAGGCCAGAAGTGAACGTATAATATTTTACTAAGTGCAATGTAGAACTTCAGGTACATTCTATAGCAGCGGATTCCAAGTGCAATTTCTGGCACCAGTAAGGATTAAGGAGACGGGTTGGATGGCTACACTTTAGCGCTTGTGAGTGTAGTAATTAATATCAGATCCAGATGTTGGCTTTAACTGGCCTGGTGGTAGTTTGGGTGACAGGTGTCTTAGCTGTAGTCCCTTTCTCAGGAGCAGGAGCTCCGCCGTGTGCTTCCTCTCCCCTGTAAGGCTGCTCTGGAACTCCCCCACCTGGCAGTAAGCGGGACTGGTCCACTCTCTTACCAAGAGGGGAGGAACAGGGTGAGGTAGCCCTGTTCCTGCCAACCATTTGCCATCCACATACTTAAAGGGGTTATCCAAGATTATAAAAAGCTCCCCCATATGCCCGAGCCCCTCACAAGGAATATACTAAACTGGCTCCCTGCGCCGCTCCTGGTCCCTGCAACGCCACTGCTGCTTCTCCCTGTGTGCGTATGAAAATATCTGGTGTTGGGGGGACGTCCCCTCCCAACACCTGATGTTTTCATCCGCGCAGCGGCGGTGCGGGGACCAGGAGCAGTGCGGGGAACCAGGTAAGTATAGTCATTATGAGGGACCTTTTTATAGTCTTGGATAACCCCTTTAAGGGTAGGTACGGCCCAAAAATAATACATAACACTTAAAGGGAGTCTGTCATCAGCATTTCACGTTTGTAACCCTTCCCATAGCTTTCAAGCATGCTTACAGTTAATAAAAACGTTACCTTTAGCATCAAAACCGGCAAAAAACATCTTTGTAGCATATGCAAATGAGGGCTCGCAAGTGCCCAGGGGCGGCGTTACCCTTGTAGGTGCCTTTTCTTCGTTTCCCCCCGCCCCTTCCTTCCCTCCACCCGCCCATCCTTTTCCTCTGACCGCCTATCTACTAACTTGTTGTTTCGCCGAGATCCCGCGCCTGCGCAGTCAGTCCGACGCATGTGCACTGCGATGACCATTCTTTGTACGGCATCACAGTAACTATTGCGCATGCGCCGGCTAA